>NC_090205.1:1854375-2461250 GCF_033026475.1 Channa argus
TGTCACTTTAGATCGAGAAAGACAGCAAGTCAAGTCAAATCAGGCTAACGCATGGCTCCGTGCTCTAACAAAGCTTTATGAAATCACTAGAGCGAGGGATTATGGGAGAGCTCTGAATCAGCGGTGAAAACACTGATGCTGTTCTTTACTTTGTTTGCTCGGGGAAAGTAAAGTCGTCTGCCTGCTCTCTTCTGATTAAAAGCTTTCTGAAGCCACACATGCTCAGCAGCAGCTGCACTGAAGCTTCTGTACACAGGTGATTTCAGATTTCTGGCTTGGTCAAGTCACTTCAGTTTATCTCCAGCACTGCTTAAAGAGCAAACCCTTCTTTGATCCAAAAGATTAAAATTGCATGGATGAAATATAACTTAAAACTCTGCCTTAACTTTACTACCAAAGCTTTACTGAACTCAGCTTACAGAATCAAAGCCATGAGGGTGGACAAAAACAAGACAAACAGCATTCTGCATTGTTCCTCTGTAAGATTTATCCAGGCTTCAGTCAATAGCATGACAATTAATTATGAGTCTGGGAGGCCCTGCCTCAAATAAAAAAGAGAAGTCTGATCTTAACCCATAAGAGTTCCTTTAAAACCCTAACAGATTTACACCTAATGTCAAAAACTAAAAATTTAAAAATATTAATTTCTCAAAAACTGCTGTAAAATTATTATATATTGATGTTATTTCCACTTTAAATGACTTAGTCTTTTAAAACCAATTCAACATGAAATATACATATCAAATATTAATGAAAACAAATTGGTTTTTCACCCCTTATAGAACATTATGTCTTCATAACTCCACAGTTTTTGTCATCAAAACAAATACGGGCTTTAAGGAGAAAACACTTTTGAATTTGGACCCACACACACACACACACACACACACAAACACCATAAACACAACATCAGTAGTGACACACACGTATCACTTCATTAGCAAGGCACCCTTGCAGAAAATGGTAACAAGCAGGAAATGTTGCTGCATGCTTTAAAGAGGAAGGTTTCACTTGGACAAATATGAAAATTAATAATAGAAGGCCAGCAGTCCAAAATGAAATCTTAACATAAAGGAATGCATTAGTTTATGTTAAAATAAATGTGGGATCAAATATTGCATTATTAATGGTTTTCAATGGGACATTTTCTGGATCAAATATTTTGGTTTTTATGCAGTTTTGATGTTTTTATTTAAGGAACTGACATAACAACTCTAAACTTTTTAAAAATTGATTCACCAAGCTGAACAGCCAATCAGAGCGAGCATTGATGGCGCTTTGAATTTCTTACAAATTGTCTTACAAATCAATTCTTCAGGAATATAACAAAAGGAATCACCCATCAATAATATAGCAAACATAACAATTGTTTTTTTAAGAACGATTGTGCATTTATATTATTGCACAGAAGAAGAGAATGACTCATATTTAGTTTGTGGACTAAACGGCTTTATTCTCTATGTAATGAGCCACTATTCTTAAGTATGATCTGTGATATTCTGATGATGTCACATGTTGACCACATGTATAAATAACTAACTTAGTCCTAAAAAGTAAATTAACGTGTTTTACCCTATAATTGACACAATCTGATGAACAGGAAGATGAAGCTACCTGCTGCATGTTGTGCATGCTCTGCTGAAGCAGCTGGATCTGTGCCTCAGGACCGTGCATCTGCATCTGGGTGTGTGTGTGCTCATCATCAGGACGGCTGCATTTGCTCTGTTCCTTCCTTAAAAGCTCCACCTCGTTCCTGTAGGCGTCGAGCTGCCAGCGCAGGGAATCGTTCTCCTCCCTTAGAGAGGCCTGAGTCTGATCACATGTTCCTGCAGGAGGAGGGGGAGGACAGGAAGTGTGTGAGTGTTTTGTTGCTTCAGAGCTAAAACAGACAATCCAACCCTGACTGAGGTCCTTTATTATTGTGTTTCTGCTACTTCAGATTCTTTATTTTAACCAACATGTTAAATATGAAGAAATCTCCATCTTACCATTTTCCTCAGTTCGCATCTTTTTACAGGGATTCTCATCCGAGTCATCATCCGACATCTCCATCTCCTCCTCCCGTCTGATGCCCATGATCTCTTCGCTGTGGGCGTTTCTCAGCTCCTGAAAGTCCAGGAGATGCAGAGTGAAAGCAGTCCTCCAAACCACCGCACACCTGAAGCAGCGTGTCCTCTGTATGCTTGGCATTATGGTGCCATAGTAAAGTGCAAAATGAAAGTGGGTGTGGTGGGGAAGGACAAGAATTGTGTTTTTTATGTGCTGTAATATTCTAGTGTCTCATTTTTCCTGCATGAAACATGTAACGATCCCTTATCTGTAACCCGTTATCCTGTTAAGGTTCACAAGGGGCTGTAGCCTATCCCAGCTGTCATTGGACGAAAGGTGGGGTCCACCCTGGACAGGTCTTCGGTCTATCTCAGGGCCACAGAGAGACGTACAAAGACAGACAACCATTCACACTCACATTCACACCTACAGGACAATTAACCTAACATGCAGGTCTTTGGACTGTGGGAGGAAACCAGGAACCCGCACAAGCACGGGGAGGACATGAACACAACAGGCCACAGCCTGCCAGGATTCATGCCACCACCGTGCTGCCGAAACATGAAACCAACCTTCCTGGGGAACAGTGGCAACAGGTGCAGCAATGTATCAACTGACACCCGAACTTTAACGACATTTCCTGAAATAAACTTAGACGTTTAGATATTTGGTGTCTGTACCTAAATCCACAACAATGAAAAATTAAATTTGGACCAAATAAAATAACACTGTGTTGTTTCCCACATGTCTTTTCAACAAATAAATAAGTTTGCATTCATGCATGGAGACTTAATTTACCCAGAATTCAGAGCACATTAGTCATATGTTCAAGAGCTTTGTGCAACAGATACACCTAGGTGTCCACCTGAAGTCCCACTGATGGTTTGATCAAAACCAGTTAAAGAGTTAAAGTCTTTGTTGTGGCCCAGATGTTTTAGGGAAACGACTGATGCAGTCGGGTTTATGGGGTGAGTACAGTCTCATTATGTCACCCATTCTCTTGGGTTTCCCAGGAACTTAACCAAGGACCAGATGTGTCTGTAAAACCAAATATTTCCCTCAAACATGAAACTACTGAAAAAAACAGAAACTAATCGTTATGAGCCAATGCCATCATTTTGCTCTAATTCTAACTTCTTTACCTTCCTTCATATAATAGATTATTTACTGGTTATTTTAAGGATTTGTCAATTAGCATTAACAAGGGGAAAAATGTTTTGACCAACCAAAAATATTCAGTTTATTCTCATATCAAACACAGATAGGGAGAAAATGTGCACAAGAGAGGAGCTGGAAAGGGAGAGAATTTGGAACTTTTGGTTTAAAAAAATATAGAGAGCAGCTGCCAATACATTTTCAGTCACTCAAACAATGGAGTCGCCGTTTCAGCTCGTCTATAAATCACTGACTTTTGCGACATCCACATGTTCAAATGTATCTGTTGGATCAGCTCTGACAAAGGCAAAGATACAAAGATGGCAGAGAGCAACAGCCTGCTGCTTTATCTCTCATCACTTCTGCTGATGCCCTCACTGATAATCGCATCGTTTCATTTGTAAGCAGGGTGCAGACACATGTAGGGGCTTCAGCATGCTACTAATTACTGCCTCTTAACTTTTATTCCCCACCAGAAATATTATACATGGTGATATGTAGCCGACTCAGATTTGTATCATGTTAGATCAATTCTGGCAGTGAAAGCTCAAACAAATCAAACAAAGAAAAAAGTCAGATAGAAAAAACACACGCAGACATCCACAAAAACTATTTAGCAACATATATTTTCCTTCTTGGGGACATTTTACTTTAAATCTCTCTGTTTTTTATTGACCAATCAGTGTTTATCCATTTTGATAATGTAGCTACATCCGATCATCTGTTTCCATTCTCACACTCATCATCACTTCCTCAGGCCTTGGTTGTTCCCCATCTCGCCTCCAGATGTCCCCAGACCTTCCCTCTGTTCCCAACCACCTGACTATGTCCTGTGCCTCTGTACACCTGTTCCCCCATCACCCTGTCTGTACAAGCCCAGTTCCCTAAACAGCTTCAGAATGGCTCTTTAGGTGTTTTACACATTATATTAACAGATAAAATACTGGGATCTGTCTGTGACCGCCATCACTCTGTCTTATTGATTAATCATCTTTGTCTCAATGACCATCTTCTGACAAATTAACTTCAACTGCTTCCTGCTGGTCAGCCATCTTTGTTTGCAACCACATAGTCCTGTTAATTTTTACAGGAAGATATGTCATTTCCCCATCTTGTCCCTTTCTTTGTTGGTATGGAGAAACGAATGGTCACGCAGGAGAAGTTGACTAAACCTGTGTTTTTCTTTGACCAGATCCAACCACTTTTAAACGTGGAGGGCCCTAATTGTAAAAGGATCAGGAATGACATTTAGACTTTGGGTGAAAGTTGACTAACAACAACACATTCAGAAATGCTCTTCATGTATGGATTCTCTGGGTGAGTTGACTTTAGGGACAGGGTTTTCTCTGCTTGGTGTTTAGACACTAAAATATGAAATACACCATACATGAACTAAAACATTTTCTGTTTACAGCTACATGTTAGTGTTATTAACCATTTTTTGCAAATTGTACTGCTTATGAAGACTAAAAAGGAAAAGTGTTCTTTTTGTGTTTAACTTGAAATTTTTCATAATTTTTCCTCACAGATCAGTGCGCCATGACATCCTCCTCCCTTCACACACATCACTCACACTGTCCCACGTTACTGTATCTAGATTCGACTCTGGATGAATAATAAATCAGAGACTTAACCCTGGAAATCACTGTTGCCATAGCAGCGCCTCACACTTTCCAGGAGGCGTCAGATCTTTGCTTTCCATCTGGGCTGCAGGAAGACGGAGAGGCTCCGATGATCAGAGCCCCCCATCTGTCTGTCTGTGTGTGAGGACGAAGATCGTACAGGGCTGTCTGTCAGCCTGGGGACTCACAAGTGACAGCAGAGAAGAAAGCAGTTGGGAAGGGGGGGACAACAGAAAAAGGTGTACCAACCTCACACTGCTTGCGCCAAATGTCTATGTTCTTTCGCTGTGCTTTTGAGAAATGGTCCCATGCCTTTTGCCTGGTGGCGGCGGTGAAAACGGCGGTGATCTGCTCGACTTTGGGTGAACAGGGAGGGAGAGGAGGAAGAGGAAGAGGAGAAGGGGGAGGGGTCAAGACAAAACAAGCCGTTTATGTAGCGTTGTCGCGCTAACTAAGGCTCGTACAGCAGCCAGAGGAGAGACCGTGGAAACACATCGACCACGAGCTGGTGAACACAGCTGCTGCACCGCATTCAGATTAAAGGAACAATTTACTCCAAAATGAAAAGTGTGTCATCATCAGCTCAGCTCGGACTCCATGAAGCAGCAACACATCTCCTACATGTAATCAAACAATCAGGGATCTAACATGTCTACATTACAAGGACTAATGTATACGGACACATTTTTGATAGTAATACAGTGTTTTCTTGGATGCACAGGCTCATGTCTCTAGCTGATGTACTGGTTAATGCATGTGTAACAGCAGAGCGTGAACCAATCAGGAAACCAGCTTTACCAGTTCATCAGGACAATGACGATTTTACAATTTGTTACTGCATCACAGCGTTAATCATATTTTTATTGTGTGTATAAGCTGAAATATGAGCTACCCTGTGTTCTGTGACACACATTTGTAGTGGACCGGCCTGTTCCAGTGAAGGTAAACACAGCCCACATCTGTGTGTAATGTCACTATGCCCTGACGAGGTGTTTTCAAATCAGACGCTGCGGATTTATGGACATATGTGTATTGCTGTCTTCAGATGGTTCCAGACCTTCAATGAACAGAAGATACATCAGCCTGAGCCTTTAATGATAGAGCCATTACTCCTTATCCACTTACTTTTGGTCTTAGGTTGATTCTCCTGATTTGGTCCAGGGCTCTCCCATTCAGGAGATACTGTAGATAAACTAGTGCCATGTAAAGTCGGGCAGACATTGTACAGGTTCTCCTGGATCTTTGAGAACAACCATGACCTGTACAATTTCAGCAGGGAGGTTGGAGATTTTAGGCTGATAAAAACATGTAGTGAAATAGTAACACAAACATTTTCAATCTTCTTTCACTTAATTTTATGCCTCTCCTGAAGAGTACTAAATTGAGCCTGGCTAAGTGGTCTCTACGCTACTGGCAGGCAGGATTAATATCATCAAAATGAACGTCTGTATTTATTACAAACAATATGTCTTTATTTGTTAACTCCTTTTTTGAAATGCTAATAACTTAATCTATGACTTTATTTGGTGGAATGGCTCTCAGGCTAGTTATGATAACTGGACTTATTTGTTCAGTCACTGGCCACTTTATTAAATACACAAGTTCAGCTGCTCAGCCAGTCACATGGCAGCAACTCAATCAGTGCATTTACATGGACGTAAGTAACTAGGTTACAGTTTGCTTTCTCAGGAAATCTAGTCTCTGAAGTCAGGGTGGGGGATTAGTGAAGCCTGGTTTTCCGCGGTAGATTTTTGATGTTTCTAATTATCTATGTACAAAACAAAAGGCTTCGGCATGACACTAAATAAAGCAGTGAGTTTTAAAGTCCTATGTTTAAATTTCGCCAGTTTTAGTGATTTAACTGATTTCAGTTTAGTGATTTCAGGTTTTAATTATGCATTAGACAGTTCTTAAAAGAACTTTGTTTCCTTTTTTGATACAGGCCAATAATGTTACCATTCTGATACAGACTTGAGACATTTTAATCCCTGCACTTGGTATCCAATGTAAAGCTGCTGACTAGTTTTTTTCAGAGGCCAGTGCGGCCAACCCCCATTACAGCCCTGTTTGGTGTCCAAGGTGAAGATGACCCATTGTCCTTCTCCTTCTCTGTTTGAAGCTGTGTGTTTTCAGGTGAGCAGCTCCTGGTCCTACCAACCTGCCCGATGTTTTATTGTTGCTTTTGTTTGTTTTTTTGCTTTTCTCTCTTCACTTTCCACTCACCCCAACCGGTCAAGGCAGATGGCCGCCCACCCTGACCCTGGTTCTGCTGGAGGTTTCTTCCGTTAAAGGGAGTTTTTCCTTCATTGTTGCCTAGAACTTGTTCAAGGGGGAATTTTTGGGTTCTCTCTATACATCTTTATAGTCTTGACTTTATTCTGTAAAGTGGCTTAAGATCATTTTTGCCTTAAAATTATTTCCTAAAACTAGACAAGAACAGATTGAGCTAATAGAACAGTCACATTTGCTAAAACACAAGCCTTTGAGATGCCATGTATAACCATAACTGTGTTAGAAAGGAGTGTAACACTGTGCCCCACCCCCTTTTGTTCTTGCTGTAGTTACTTTCTTTACATATTAATACTACAACAATACTACTACTACTGTGGGTGTTAGATGAGTTCTTATGTTCCACTTCAGACCTGTATGTTTGTGAGAAGGGAAAACAAGTTTCATATGTGATATGAATGATTACATTTGTAAGTTGATGAAGTCACATAATGTCTGTGTGGTTCATCAGTTTCTTCTTTTTCTGCTGGTAAAGAGACCAGCTTCACTCTGGTCCCTGTTGACGCCTTTTTTAAAAACATGGCTGCACATAGAAAACAAGAACAGGACATTGTAGCTTCTGCATTTGATTTCTTAATAGTTTTGTTAACATTTTACATGCACGCATTGTATTGGGACATCTTTCTGGACTTTACCTGCTTTACTTACATCACCACTGCATGAAAGGAACAGGCAGCGAGGCGGGAACATACTGAAAGTGTGAAGACTGACTGTGAGAAACCTGTGAACAGCTTTCTGAACCTGGTGTTTGTACGACAGAGGTTTACTCTGTTACCTTCCGCCACAGCAAAACGTACATTTGAGAAAAAGTGTGAATCAAAACGGTTACAAACTACCAGCGCTGCTGCTAGTCAAACTGACAGACAAACTGAGCTGATGATGACAAATTTACCATTTGTGGAGTGAAGTGCTCCTTGTCTGAGTAAAACAGGAAACCTTCACAATAACTAAAGCAAAAGTTATTCAGCACAAATTCCTTTGATTTGGGTGCAAATTCAAATGAAGTGAATGAGGAAAATGAGAAATGAGAAATATTCTGAAGATAAATAGTGTAAAAAAAGATTCTTTCTGTCTGAACTTTAGGGCTAAAAGAAACATTGCTTTGTTTCAAACTAGTAGATTTTCCATGAATGTGCACAATCATTTATCAGAATGATCAGCGTGAGTCTCCTTACTTAGGTATGTACCTAAAAGTATCACTTTGAGGTACTAGTTTCAATTCATGCCACCTGCCACTTGAAGTGTACTAGAATGCAAATGTCAGGTGATGAAAACTGCACTGTCTTTCAAAGCTGTTTTTAAACCTAAAAAAGTCATATCCCACATGTGTTACATAGGTTGCAGGTCAAAAACACGTGTCCCATCTATCAGTACCTAGTTAATAATAGTTAAGAATAAAGGTTGTACCGTAAAACACATGTCAGACTCCAATGGTTGGATTAATTAATTAAAGTTTTTTTTCTCTTAGTAATGTTGGTGATGTTTCAAAACATCTCTGCTCAGACACATTAGGACCAGGACAGTGCAGATCCTGGTGTGTTTAACCTTTTAGCAGAAGATCCAGTGATGAGTCAGGTAGTGCATGAGGACCAGAGGTGAAGTCTGTTCAGCAGAGCATTTTTCAACATTTCTGGGACATAAGGGCGAATCCCTGCAGTCTGTAGCTCTGCTACATTTTAAACATCCAGGCACAACAGTGGCCTCAGTTGGAGACAAACTGATCTGAATCCTCATGCAGCCACTTCAGAATGCAGCTTTGTGTCTTTACTGGCACATTACTGTGAGACAAACCAGGTTGAAATAAATGGCTCTTTGTGGATATGTGATGAGCAGGTCTCTCTCCTGGACAGTGCTCTGTACTTACATCCAATCATCATCTGCAGCTTCACTTCCTTGACGACTGACAAAGGCCACATTTCCTCAGAGCGGATGCTGAGTTTTAGATCTGTTGTCACATGTTGTATTACATGTTTAAGGTCAGCAGAGGCTTTAACAATAATACAGTCATTTTGAAACCATCCGTTCTGGTTGGAAATGCAGCCTTTCAAAGTTTCTCTCTGACATCTGATCTGAAGTCACTCAAACATGTCCAGCAGTGACTTGGTCTTTAGGAACCAAACCTGAACATTTCAAACATCTGTACTCAGGACTTTCTCTGATGGAAAGCAACATATAAAAGAAAACAGTATAAAGACCAAAGCTACTCACCCCTCTGCAGCAGACGTGTCAACATGCACAGAGAACTGATCCGCCTTTATTCTGAAAGAACTTCCTCCTTAAATCTGCATTAAGTGATGTTTTCATATTAACACTCGCTGAGAATAAACATTGACTCTGCAGCTCTGCAGCTTTTGGACCTCCTGCTTTTTCTCCCTCGAGTCATTGGACATACACTGGTGTCCCAGTTTGTGATCTCGCTTTTGGATCCTGGCCTCAGAAACTAAGTCCTTCACCTCTTTTTGAGAAGCTTTGGTAAGCAAAGAGGAAACTCACATGCAGAGAGGCCAGGACTGTGTAGTACTGAGTGGTCAGCCATCACTTAATGCAGCTTTAAACTCATGATCTGGGAAACTTGACAGTGAACGAGTGATGCTGGAGCAGAGCAGCGGCATCGTGAAAAGGTCAGAGCGCCGTCACACCAATGAGTCTGTGCCACTGACCTAAGCACCAGTTCGCACTGAGCTGAAGATAACGGAGCTGATGGGGAGACGGATGGGGGAGTGTTGTCATGGAGACTGGGCCGAGATCCTCGCAGAGCAAATGACTCGCGTCGAGGCAGGCTTCAAAATGGATGTAGTGAAAATGGCTTCACGGCCTTCACCTCGGTAAACTGCAGCCCACCCTGCAGCAGTGTGACAGGCTGTGAGCAGGACTGCACTCGGTGGTGGTGTGGGGACATGACGAAATCACACTGGGTATTTAGCTATTAGCTAAAGAACACAGTGTTTTAGAGAAACTGGCCAGAAATGTGTCACAGAAATTATTTTGACAGAGCTAAGATGGAATGATTCACTCCAGCTTCAGATGTATTTCAACGACTCACCCTGGTTAAATGTGCGTCTAATAAAATGAACTAAAAGCAGCAGTTCCCCTTTGATTTCCTCTTCTGAGTTGGCATTTTATTACAAAGCAAGATAAAGCTCATAAACTCCAAGATATGCTTCTCTCAAGATGGGCATAATAAAATCTATGCAGACACAAGCAGAAGAGTGTGTGGAACTGTGAAACCAGTCCTAAATAATCACGTCAACATTTTCAAGCGATTGTTTCTGAGTTAAAACTAAAATATACACATTTTGGGAATCGGGACATAAAAAATAACTTCTCTACACTCTGCTGCTACAACATCAAGCAGAAATACATCTGATTGGTCAGAAGAGTGAGCTTCACACGTTAATATAGACTTGGGAGTATTGAGTCAGTAGGTCATTAGCTTAAAAGACAATATCTGAAGCTGAAGTCTTTTACTGCTAATCCGATGATGTCCAGTTTTGTGTCTCTATATAATATCTTAATTATTATCATTATTATTACTATTATTTTCAAATTCTTTTTTTGCTAACAAGCTAGTTAGATTCAGGTGCAGTTCAGTTTTAATATATTTTCTCTTAAAGTTTTTCCTTTGGCTTGTATGTTCTCTGATGAAGCATTGTGGGGCATGGGACACGTTTGGCTGAACATGAAGTCAGGAGCTTACCTGATTAACAGTTATCACTGTAAAGATTTTCCACGTCTGTACATGATCAAAATAAAGAAGTCTCCTTACACTGTGTTAAAATGACCAGCAGGGCGTTCTTAAAGGCCTCTTTGGCACGTTCCATCTCCTCCTCATGCTGAGCTTTCTCACTCATCAGCCGCCGGACGTGGCTGTTGGCCGACTGGATCATGGAGTAGAAGTGATTGGCGGTCCGTCGGTTGACTTCGCCGCGGTCGATCCAGGTGAACAGCACTGCTGTGGCCTCACTAAACTTGTGGTCCTCTGTGGGAAAGAGGCAAAGAGCTGATGTTTCAAAAAGAAACTGACCAATCACTACCTGATAATCTCTAAAAGGTTACTCATTTTATTAGGAATGTATTGTGGTGTTGCATTGATAGAAGAAGCATTTTGGAATAAACTAAACTGTACTGCACTATTAAGAGTAATTCATACTTTCAGTTTGTCCTCCAATGTACACATGCTCAAGATGTGGCCTGCAAATACAATGGCAACTTTAGATCATAACAATAGCAAAAAAGAACAGCACCTTAGTTTTTCCTATGTGTATATATCAGCTTGTGGAACTCCGTCATGAAGAGAAAGTGTCTTGTTTCTGGCCCACGCAAAACTGGTGTAGTGGACATGGATTTTTGGGCTGCCATCATTTAGGCTCTGTAGAGAGTCTGTCCTGATCCTCATGAACAAAAAAAGAATGAATTGGCCTTTAAATGACTATTTGCATGAACACAAACTGGCTGAATGGTCAGAAACCTTTCCAGTGCGTTTATAAAGTCAAAGGCTGAAGTTTGTTCACAAAGAAACTCCTGGGATTGAGTTCATGCTTCTAATGCTGGACGACAGCTAAAGATGATAACATCTCAGTCTGTAGTTCAGTCTGTGAGTCTGTAGTTTAAATAAATTCCTTTGCACTTAAAGACCTGATTGGGTTTTTTGGCGTGGTTCATTTATCTGTACATACAGAGACACAGTAACACCTACTGTGTCTCCAGAGAATGGTGACTGAAGTTTTCAGTCATTTCATGGGACCTTTAACATCCAGTGAAGCTAAACAAACAACAGAGCAGCAACGAGGACTTAAATCCTCCTCTCGAGGTGCTCTCTCGTCACGGCTCTTTGCGTCACGCCACAGCCACTGAACACAAAAAGCATTTTTGATTTTCAACTTTTCAACCAAAAAGCTGCATTCGGTCTCCGTCATAAAAAATCGGAGTCTCCGAGGGCCCGCGTTCAGCGCGTTCTCCTCCATTTGAATAATGACTGAACGGGGCCACGGAGCCGCGGACGGCGGCAGAACAGAGTGAATTAGAGAGCGTTTAATGAGCTCAATACCCGCTGCAACACAACCTGTAAGAAGACACTTTCCCCGCTCTGATAAAGCCCCATTCATACACAGCAGCAGATTACAGTCACATTACAGTGAGCACAATGAGGTGCCACTGAACGGGGATGACTGAGGGTATAATGGAAATTTATTTCCCTTGCTGTTTGAGGTGAAGAATGAATTCAAAAGGTTATTGAGAGAGAAAACATGTTGTTTATGTTGGGGATTAGATGAGGCTGAGGCCTGGAGGCAACTGCTGGTGTCAGTGTAGACATAAAGCCAATGTTAATTATTATTAATGTGATTCTACCTTTATTATCTGTGTTATTATCATTTGTTATGGGATTTATTAATCGAATGCACGATCGGTCCAAGGGATGTTAAATGTGTCTGTTTGTTAGAGCAGATTTAATGATGGCAGCTGCTGCATGAACTGTTTAGATGGTCAGTCACATCTTAAGACGAGTAATGGAGTCTGTGATTAGCAAGCTGAGCTAACACCTGGGTGATGAACAGAAAAGAGACTCAGTGAATGGTCAGGCTTTTTTGCTTTTGGGAAAAAAGGCAATAATGGAAATGAGACATTATTTAATACCATTGTGGAACCAATGGTATTCAAAGTTACGTTCCTACACCAGTGAATGGCCAACAAGATTATGTTCCAGTGCAACAAATATTTTAAATGAATGAAGCCCCGGGTTTATTATGAGAAGCTGAGTTACAGCAGGTATTTTGGGTTAATGGTGGACATGTGTGCTTAGGTTTAGCTAAGAAAACACATGTGAACAAGTTTGAAGTTAAATTTCCTCCATTAAAGCAGACTAGGGTATTTTTCTGTGAATGTGACTGTGGGGAGAGAGAATTAGTTTCTGGATTAATCCAAAATGCTGCAGCAAGAGTGCTGACTGGATTAGGAAAGAGAGATCATATTTCACCTTCACTAGCTTCTCTTCATTGGCTTCCCATAAAATCTAGAATAGAGTTCAAAACCCTCCTCCTTACATACAAAGCTCTTAATGGTCAAGCTCCATCATATTTAAAAGATCTCATAGTTCTGTATCGCCCGATTAGACCACTTCGATCCCAAAATACAGGCCTACTTGTGGTTCCCAGAGTTTGCAAAAGTAGAATGGGAGGCAGAGCCTTTAGCTATCAAGCTCCTCTCCTGTGGAACCAGCTTCCAATCCAAATTCGGGGAGCAGACACCCTCTCTACTTTTAAGACTAGGCTTAAAACCTTCCTTTTTGATAAAGCTTATAGTTAAACTGCTCACTCAACCTGAACTAGCTTTTCTCTATACATTTACTTGTCACCATTGTATACCATTAATTCTATATCCTACAACCTGTACGATGCTTTGTTGTTGCTTTTTTGTTGTTTTGTTGTTGCTTTTTTGTTGTTTTGTTGTTGCTTTTCTTGTTGTTTTGTTGTTGCTTTTTGTTGTTTTGTTGTTGCTTTTCGTTGCTCTTTTCTTTTCTTTCTCCACTTTCCACTCACCCCAACCGGTCAAGGCAGATGGCCGCCCACCCTGAGCCTGGTTCTGCTGGAGGTTTCTCCCATTAAAGGGAGTTTTTCCTCTCCACTGTTGCCTAGGGCTTGCTCAAGGGGGATTTGTTGGGTTGCTTCTACATACTTGTATAGTCTGGACTTTATTCTGTAAAGTGCCTTGAGATGACTTTGTTGTAAATTGGCGCTATATAAATAAAGTTGAATTGAATTGAATTGGATTGTAGTGACATTAACTGGAAGCTGTTCTGCAAGATCAGACATTTTGATGGAAAAAAAAAAACATCGTATGAAATCATTTCACTGATATGTTGACCATCAATATATTTTCGGTCATTTTCATAAATTATCAACATTTCATCATTTTGTTGTCTAGATTATTTGTGCAGTAAGTATTTTCTGCAGGTTGATATTTTGAAACATCCCATTGTCAATGTTGGTGAGGACATGTTGCCCAGCAACAGGTTCCTGACAAATACCACAGCTACTGCTGCACTGTCTTCTGTGGCAGTAAATTCAGTGCAACATGGAACTAGTACTGAAGTATTCCTCCTGTGGTTCATGGTATGTCCATGTTTAATGACACAAACTATTCTTGCTATTTAATAATAAACAGTTTTATATTTAACATTTAGTTTTTTTTTTACCAATGTAGTCATTCTGTATGAACCAGAAATGCTGAAAATGTTTTGGCAGTACAGTAACTGATACAAGAGGACGGCAGGATGGTGGAGTTTGACTCTGAGGAGAAATTCTGACAGAAATTCTGTTGGATTTCAGCTCCTGTGTTTTTATCCAAGAAAAAGAGAATGAAAAACCGGAGCTGTATCAGTCGTGGAGATAAAAATCAGCTGCAGCAGAGCAGAGGAGGAGGAGGAGGAGTGACCTTCACACTGGCCTCACACTCACTCACTCACATCTCTGCCTGTTCACTCCCACACTCCCTCTCCTCCTCCTATTCATCTTATTGTACTGTAATTAAAAGAGGCAGACAGAGACGATTAGGGGTGTTGGTGAAATCATCCTGACCGTATCACTGACAGCTGCACACTGAGAAACAGCATCAATAATTGTGCAGGTTCTGAATATGTTTGTCAGCAGGTGATCGGTGAATCAGCTGTGAGAAGCCGGATGTGATTTCAGACCAACGTAACGACAATAGATTTTTAAATCTCTGTAACCATGGCGACGCCTTCACGTCTTGGGTCATGGTGGACTCACTGTAGATAAACACATCAGCAGTGGAAGAAGTACTCAGATATTTAACCTACTGTAAAAAAAAATGTTTCACTACACTGATCTAAAAATACTTTACATGATAAAAATGTACATACACCACATTTAAAATACTACTAATACTAAGTACCTGCAGTATTTTATTTATGTGACAAAATAGGTTCTGATGCATTTTACTGTTGAATCTTCTCAAAGTGGAGCTTTAACTAATGTAGGGGGCAGCTGTGGTAGAGCAGTGCACCACAGGGTTGGTGGTTCAATTCCCGATTCCTCCCCACCATATGTGGAAGTGTTATTGGGCGAGACACTGAACTCCACGTGATAGGTGCTATTTACTTGTGAGTCACTCAGAGGGCCACAGTAAATCTGATGAGTTGTGAGATGATTCATGTTGGTTCGAAGAACAAAATGTGAACAATTTGTCCAATTTCCCCATTAAACAGTTAATTAGTTGAAGCCTTGTGAGCAGTTAAAGAAAGTAAACAACTCAAATGAACCAAAACCCCTCCTGGTGCCACCTCACCTTTCAGTTTGTCCGCTAACAGCGTCGCCTCATGTTCGGAGTAGTGCACGATGGGTGGAGGAGATGGCGGTCGCAGCCGCTCCTCGTGGATCTTGCGGCGGTGTCTCTCCTCTCGGGCCAGGAGCCGCTGTTTACACTCCCACTCGTACAGGTCGTCTCTGGCCTGGGCAAAGTCCACATGGATCCTCCCAGAGTCTTTTTTGTCAGTGCTGGATCCGATACGCATCCGGTACCCTGGAGTCAGACAAAACAATATTAGAGGTAGATATGTGGACCTTTAGCTGAATTGTCTGTGCTCCTGTTTGCAGTGTGACTGTGAATGTTCAGCTGACTAAAGAGGGTGAGCACTCACCTGACAGGTAAATGGCCTTGTCCACCATGAACTCCTCACTGAAGCGGATGTGGCAGAAGTTCTTCTTGCTCTTGCGGATGGCGGTGATCTCCCCGCACTGGTCGAACACCTCCCTGATGATTTCCTCTGTGGCGTTCTCCGGCAAACCTCCGACAAACACCGTCTTGCAGCCGGGGGGGCGCTCCCGTGTGGATGGTGGGGGCAGGTCTGGAGAACAGTAAAAAAAAAAAAAAAGTGTTGTATTTCAATGTATAAGGTTAAACTTGTGTCAAACACAGTGTGGGGGGCTGGTGGTGGTGGGAGCTCACTGGGGTTCTGAGGGAACAGAGTGCAGCTCTTGCAGTGGATAATCTCCTTGATGACTGGCATGTCAGATGGTATGGGTGGAGGAGGAACCAGGCTGATGCCTCCCATCATGGGGTTTATAGGGGCGATGAGGCCCAGGCCGGTGTCGAACCTCTGGATACAGAGAGAGTCTGCAGACAGAACCACAACAGTTACCACACCTGGAGGCTTTCATAATCACCAGAGGATAAACTAACAACTTCTGTGACTAATCAATGTTTTGCTGTTTGCTTTGTTTCAATAGGTGGATTGTCTGTTCAGTGGGTAAATTAATCCTTAGTGGAAAACATAAGAAAACAATGAGGACACAGGACACATCTGTAAAACTGTTGGTTGGTTCAACATCTAAAACGTTCCTACACCCCAAGAACTTTCATTTTGGTGATGTCAGTGCAAACTGGTGTGCGAGTGAGACAATGCAGACAAAGGCGGGATGTGGACTTCAAGTCCTCTATCCAACTCTTAAAATACACCTAAGAAGAACCTCAACGTTTGTCATCTGTTCATAACCACAGTAATTATCTTGGTGAATTACCAACATGATTCTGCAGCTGGAGGTAGAATACACATCAAGGACATCCTCCCAAGTACGGGTTTATCTAAAACCTGTTGATCTGAGCCACTACAAACTCTGTTTGTTTAGCACCAGACAGAGACCACATTCATTTAAGTCTTTTAGCAGCTATGGCAGTTGGTTGTTTCTGACCACCAAGGGTGAAAACAACTACACAACAGTACCAAATTGTAAAAAAACACACATTTGTTTCCTATTTATGGCACAGCAGATGAACCTCGAACCTTTAAATCCTGACAAATTTACTGCAAAACTGATCAACTGGTTAAAGTGTTTGTACTGGGTGTGTACAGGTTTAGTGGATTGTGGCTGTAACTGAGACAGCAAGTAAACTCGTACGTGTATAGATTTTGAGACAGAACCTCAAAATGCACTGAGGTGGTTCAGGTTTCCATCCACATTACACAGGACTGAACAGTTCCTGACAGTGGGCGACTTTCCTTCCTCCACATGTTCCATCTTTGTCAGATAAACGTTCCCGAAAACAACAAATCAAGGAGCAGAAGAAGAGAGAGATAAGAGAAAAGAAGAATGAGAAGCAATAGGAGAGGGAGGGGGGACGAACAGTGAGAGGACAGCAGCAATGTTTCAGCTGTCTCAGCAGGGTGGTTCCCATCTTCAGCATTGCAACAACAAGGAGGGGAGGAACCTGTCAGCAAAGACACACGCAACAGCTGGAAGAATGAAGTGATTCAGAGGAGAGGAGAGACAGGCTGTCACACAATGAGGGGACAAACGTCGCTCACACCTTCATGGAGGCACCAGTCTTTCATTCGTTGTCCACGTTATTTTCTTATGCCTTTGTGACATTTGTCTCATCGGTGCAGCAGCCAGTGAGTCGTCTGTATAAGACCTCCGTGTGAACAAAGGTGCACTAAGCAGCCCGGTCCCTGTTCAACACAGGGACCCAGGCCGTCACCTGTCCCTGAAACTGTAGCACTGTTTAACCAGCAATGGTAAAAATTATTTGCTATTAATCAACAGTATAATGCTGAGTAGAGTCCGTATAGATCATGGATCAGTGCTGCTCTGATGGAAAGCTGTGATCAGATGGATACTTTCGTGTTTGTGCTTTAGTTGGATATGAAGGGAATGTTAGAGGACCTTCAGAGACCCTTGAAGGCAGCACTGGACTCTTTGAGGACTCCCAGTCTTTGCCTCAAGGGATTTTTTTAACATCCAGCACCGTCTGTCTTTAGTCTGTTAGCTGATATCGTCCCAAACCAACATTGTTGAGGAACAGTTTTTCAGCTAGTGTGCTAAAGAGCCGTTAACCACTTCCTGTGGAGAGTTTTCTAACAGAAAGAAGAAAAAGGTCTTTGACACTTTCTTAGAGATAAAAAGGAAAAATACTAAGGAAAAATAAAACACTGGAGAGGCGATCTTCCATAAATCTGAGCACGTGTAGCCAGGATGCATTCAGAGGATCTTCAGGTCTTAGGAAAACTCATTAAAGCGTTGTCTGCGATAACCCTGACAGGTAAATTACACATCTCGGTGCCACACATTCATCATAATCACACAGAGCTGCTTGTGCTCGGAGCTTTTTCTCCCAGAGCCAAAAAGACTGGAGCCAGGTTCATTTCTCTGGCTCCGAGCTCCGCGGCGTCTGCCAGAGACAGAAACACAGGGAAAAATAAAACACACACACAGGGAGGAGAGGAATGAAAACCTGAGCCAAGAAAAGGAAAAAGGACTTTCTATGGCTTTAATTATGATCATTGTGTGGCTGCTTTTCAGCAGGATTACACTGGAGTCATCTGGCTGAGTCCTCTTAAGGTGAAGCTGGTTACACCCAGATGTGCAGCAGTGAGGACTGAAACTAATCCTCAGTCTTATCTGAAGCTGCATCACAGTTCGACCCGACCCGGTCCGAGTCAGACTTCACCACAGCTCAACAATGTACCAAGTCTTCCTTTCCTTCCACGTTATCATCCATCTTCTGATGGAGATCTTATCAAATATCAAGATTTTTGTTTTTTTGACAAATGAAGCAACCGAAATTAAACTAGTACGTGAATAATCACTTTGATCATGATTTGTACAATTATTTATGTGAAAAAAACATTTCATGGCTCCAGCTTCTCCACTGTTTTGGTTGGACAGAACAGACCCACTGGCATTGTCTCTGGATTGATGTGAGACTGTACTCGTGTTGTTTTGTCCACTAAACGGCACCAGGTGAAGAGAACGCTGCTCTCAGATCCTCACTTCATCACTCGTGTGGGCTTCATTTTAATAGAAAATAGCACTGTGTCTCCATAGAAACTGTAGCATTAGCCACCTGTTAGCCACCTTCACTGTGTGATGCTGAACTGCTGATGCGTTCAGGGACAGTATAGAGTAAATCATCAGTGTTTTGGAGGCTTTCAGAGCCCAAAATGGAATTACTATATGTAGGCCTTTAGTTACTGCTGCACAGCTGCTAGTATTGTACTTCACAATGTTCACAATATGTAACAGGAGAAGAGTCCCAGTGATGGGCCTTTAATAATTTGGCACATACGGCCCGGTAACTGGGGAACAGCACATTGTTTTAATAAAGATATTTGGAGTCGTGATTTGTTTTGACTTAATGTGGAGAGAAAACAATCCATTAGAATCATGAATCATCCACAATGACAAATAAAATTAAGATTTAATTGATTAGTCTCATCCTGCAGCCCTACAATCAGCTGTGTTTACTTGTCTGTTTTTTGTAGAAATACTTTGTTTTGGTGTCTGTGAAGCGTTTTACACACAAACACCTGAAGAAATAAATTCAGGACACATTTCCATGTGTGTAGCTTGACTGACACACAAGCAGAATTAATATACATATGTAAAACACTAACAGGAGGCTTTTTCTCAGCTAACATCTTTTACTTTAAATACTGCTGAACGTAGGATTACTTGAATAGTGTGCTATTAGTACTTCAGTAAAGAGTGTGAATACTATCATTGTAAAAACATACAGTAAGTGGAAACATATGTTTTGAGTGACCCTTTAACACCCATGTTTCTCCAGAAACTGTTCCCACATGCATTGTGAGGAGGGAGGAGAGCTGGTGGAGTCCACTCAGCGTCACATCATCATGTCCTGGTTGTCATGTTTCCACTGTGGTCCAGAGGAATTAGGCTGCTCTGCCGCTGTCTGTCTCTGTACAACACTTTAATCCATGCATTCAATTATTCTGAGCTCTACACAAAAAAAAACTCAACAAATCTCCCTGTGTGCTCATTTAATAAACCCCCACACCGCAGCGCTTGCCCCCCCCTCCCCAGAGACTTTATATAGTTTTAAACAGACAAATCCTCATGTCTCAGGAAAACAATTTCATCAATAGATTGTGATGTGCAATTAAGCCCAGAGAAAATGAAATGGAGGAGGTGCATTGAGAGTTTAGTGCTGTTTCTACAACCACACTAGTCCATTAACACAGTGTGAGACACAGCTATGGGTCTCGGCCCAAACCTGCTCCATAACCTCTGACTGATCCAAGTTTTCCTGTCACTTCCACAGCTCTGAATTCAATGGATTTTAAACTGAGTTTCCATTAAGTGATTCTATGTATAATTATGTGTGTCAAATATGTGTTAAAAACATTTTTTGCAATTTGCATTTACCTCCTTTTTTTAACCTTTTGTGTCTATGATGATACTCCGGATAAAACATCGTAATTTGACAAATTTGGGTGTCCCAGTGGCTCAGATTAATGAGCCGACTGATTCATTACCTGTTTTGATCCCTAATTTGAAAAATCCACTCAGAGCTGCTGTCCTCGTATAAAACCGGCAGCTTCAAATCTACATTCAGCTGAAGAATTGGAAAGAGACGAGGCCTGATGCTGCACTTCCCCCCCCCCCCGAAGCTGAGCTGAGACAGACACTCTGTGACTCCATTTCCAGCTCCACTCTGGAGAAAACAGCGCTCAGTGGAGCCCCGAGGGAGGCAGAGGGGAAAAAAAGCACTTTTGTGTTTTCTCTTGCCAAGCTTTCATCAGGCTTTGTGCTGCTGTAGTACGTTCCCTCACATCTGTTTACACACAAATATCCTCCTACTGTTGGTTCATTAGCGTGTTCAGGAGACAGAAGACAAACAAAATCTCTCTCTAGTTAGTCCTCACACAAACTGATATCAAAGCCCAAACCTGGACCAGAAGGTCAATGTGTTTTTGTGGCTCATTTCTATTTAATTTATAAGACATCAAACATATAGAAAAACACAATGCAGGATGTAAAAATGATAAATATCCTCAGTGAGACACTGAAATAAGCTCTGGTACCTGAAACCAGCTGCTGCCCGCTGATGCCCACGGGAACAATGCCCAGGTTGTTCATGGCCGTGGCCCAAGCTTCGTGATCCGTAACGGGGACGCTCAGGTGGTTCTGCTCTGCACCCAGGCTTCCTACACCATCAGCTGCTACAGCAGAGACGAGCAGACAGAAGGGAAATGCGAGTGTTGTTCATAGGAACAGGTTATTGGGTTTGAAAAAGTGGAGGCCGGGTTATATAAGACCTGGATAATGACATGTTAACATCATCAGATGCAGCAGTGAGAGAACGGTTGTATCTTTCTGCCTCAGAAATTCCTGGGACTGGTTTATGTGAATGCAAACACTGAGGCCCCGAGGCCCTAATTTTATCAACCACGCCTCTTCAAAGAATACACCCAGAAACTTTTAGCAATAAAAGTCCAAACAGAAAAAGCAAAAAACCTGTCCCTCTTCTGGTTTTGTGTGTCACAGCTGTGTGCACCTTATCCCTGCCTACTGACTACGAAAGGCCATCAGGGTGCATGCTAACACTAAACCTCAGGTGACCAAAGAACTGAAGAAGTTACAATGAACAAAAACAAGTTTAGAGATGATTTTACTGCAGAAATGAAGCTGACAACCTGTCAAAGAATCACATTCAGATGATGAGCTCAGACAGACACAAACTGTCAAAACTGTCAAAGACAAAAGGATTTTATCCACTCTTCTCTTTGAATTAATCAGTAATACACATCACCCAATAAGCAGGTGTCTTTTATATTTAACAGTGGAATTATGGTTGTGTTAGGTACCACTGGCCATAGCAGGTGGTCTCTTCTGTCCTTTGTCTGCAGTCCTTTCATCAGATCCTTCCTCTGTCTAATGGGGGATGGAGGGAAACAGTCATCCAGTCATACAGCAGCTGTGGAAATAAAATAAAAAGGAAACATTAGAGTTGGTGATTAGTAGGTGGAAAAGTCAGAATAAAATCCTGAATGGTGATGATTCATCGAGCGAAGAGCTGACGCAAAAACCCAAGAAATCTTTGGGTAATTAAGAAGCGAAGACACGATCCCAGCTGACAGTGCAATGGGGAGAGCTGCTTCACACACACACAGCTTTTCTGCAGCAGTTTTTAGTCTTTGAAACCCAAACTCCTCACACATACACACACGCACGCACGCACACACACACACACACACACACACACACAGACCCTTTATGTGAGTTGTTAGTGGGCTGGCATTTCACTCATTACCAGTTTCCCACCCTTGCGCTGAGCCAAGCTGTTGAAGCCACATGGAAAACATCAGAGGATCAAACTGCCAGCATCGGAACAAATCCCTCAGTTTGGTCTGACAGGCCAGAATTCAGCTGCATCCACGTCAGTCATTAACAGGGGTCACGCAGTGAAACAGAGCTGTTAAGACTCTGTGTCCACTGAGATTATTTCCTGTAAAGATTTGGCAATTATTCACTAATTTCCGCACAAAACAGTTCTAAAATGTTATTTCTATGTTACACAGACAATGATGGTTTCCGAAAGATTGACTCTAGGGACTTTGGTGATGCTCTGACTTTTCATGTAGCAACACCATGAAAAGACCACAGGTCCCACAGGTTCAAAATAAATATTAATATGCAAACCTGCCATGCAGGTGCTCAGAGAGCTTTTGAACAACTCAGATGGATGCACAGTGTCTGAACGTGAACGTGGGCTCTTCTTGCTTCTGCATTGTTGAGTTTTGGAAAAAGGTGGAAAAACAAATGTTCTGGGTTCCCTAGGTCCAACGAGCCAATCAACAGCAATCAGAGTGCATCTTCAAACAGGCATTAGCTGAGTCCTAATGCAAGCAAAGACGCTAAACAGCAATTCTTACATTTAGTCTTTTCTCATCAGGAGCAAACTGACTGTTCCACAGTGGTGTACTGTAGTGCTGAGGGCTTGGTATGCAGGACACGTCCCTCCCTCTGTCAGCTCTGCTCTGCAGTAATCACCATTATTCACATCTGACACCAGCAAACCAGCTGAGCCCCACAACACATCCACATTTAATTGAGACACACTCATATCAGTGAGTTCTCATCAGTGACTGCACAGCAAATTGTGTAGTTCAGAAGGATGTTTTCTTCTCAGAAATCTTAATCCTGAATGTGGTGATTGGTCAGAGGTTGGCAGAGTCAACAGACATACAGGTCTGACCCTAAACGGCCCTTTGTAGAAGTCAAACCTGATCAAATGTCCCCACTGTCACGGTCTGTACAGTCCTCAGAAAGGCAGAAGAGCAAGAGCCCACAAACACACATCCTGCAGGCAGAATTAGGCCCTGATGTTATGGAGAGTGGATTGTGGATGAAGCTTGTGATGAGATGAGGAGGCTGCAGCAACGCTCAAGAGTTTATTTTAAGAATAACATTTATCTTGCAAGTATTTGGGCTGAAATATCTCAACAAGTGCTCGATAAATCGACGTACAAATAGTTTTAGACATCCACGTTTTGAATATGTTGCATTAGGAAATAATGCAAAGAAACAATGTCATAATTCTGAGGTGATGTACTTCTGAATCCCCTCGGAAGTCGACTGGGAATCATTGTAAATTCGTATGATTTGAAACTAGTGCAGTGAAAGTTGTTGGTAAAATCCATTAATACAGAGTAAAGAGAAGCTGTTAAAAGCTAATGCGTCACTTAACTTTGTAAAATGTGAACAAAAACAGGCTAAAAAAGAACAAGAAAAGACAAAAGCACATAAGTTTTAAATGATCACTTCTTTTGTACTATATCATTGTCTTAGTCCATTAGAAGATTTAATACCTATTGTATGTTAAACTGCTCTCAGTGTAGGGAGGTAAGGAAAAGAACAAGATGTGAAGCGGTGTCACTCAGAAACAATGCATGCTGGGAAGTCTACCGACAGTAGTTTTTCAAATTGACTTAATGTAATTAGTTACATGAT
Organism: Channa argus; assembly: GCF_033026475.1. NCBI lineage: Eukaryota > Metazoa > Chordata > Actinopteri > Anabantiformes > Channidae > Channa > Channa argus. The sequence goes on from NC_090205.1 coordinate 1,878,260, forward strand.
CTCATCATAAAAGATAAAATTTATAGTTTTTATTGTCAGAATTTAAGTTTAATGAAAATAATTTTTCGTTTTATTCGGTATAATTACATCATTCTCAATTACAATTACTGATTTAGCAGATGCTTTTATCCAAAACGACTTAAAACTAAGCAGCAGACACTAGGGACAACTTGGGCATTCAGCGTCTTGCTCAGTGATACTTCGACTTGTAGCCCAGAGGATGGGAGATGACTTCTCTACCAACTGAGCAACAGCCCCATTCTTACACATTTTGATGGAAATGTGTATAAATTACAAGTAGTTTATTGCTAAAATCGTAAAATCCTTCTCTGAAACAAATATAACAGTTTAGAATAATTTAAAAATAACAGATATTTGTTGGTCATTTATTGTGCACAACAGTCACTATTGTTATTTGCTAATATTTTATTGAATTTATTTTATTTTTTATTTTTTATTTTAAAGGGGACTGTATTTGTTTTTATAGTTCAGGGTCACGGTTTTGTATCACTTGTCAATTTTGTTTCAATCTAAGAAAATAAGACAAAATGTCATCATGAAATTCTATTCAATCACTTCTTCAGATCACTTAAGACCAAACAGGTCCAGTGAAACCAGAGCAATGTTACGTGAGGACTTGAACATGGGTAAGTCTTCACTTTTCTTTCTGCACTGCACAGAAAGATTGATTCTGGGTTTATGTAAAGCACCTCCCGGGCGGAGCATCAGACATACACACTTTATCCAGGTAAGAATCACATGTTTAATGGCCCACAGCAGCTGAGAACCCCGCAAGCTGTGCACCGTTTGCATTAACTGTCTTTGTTCTGCTGATTACTTGCTCATATCTGTGGTATCTTGTAGTTTCTGTTCAATGTCCCATGTGCGTCTTGTGTGGGTTTCTGTGTGTGTTTGTGGGTGTAATGTACCATCACTGACTTGCATACTGCCTCATCTGGGATCTGCTCCTTCTCTGTCTGCAGCAGCTAAGTTACAGTTTTCCTCTCTGGAGCATGTAGCAACCACAGAGCAGGATGTGGTGGAGACTAAAAAAGGAGCTAAAACACGGCGCCACAATGACTCGAGGTGCTGTGGAACTGCTGGATGTGGAAATAAGTTCAACATATCCGCTAAGTTTTGTGGTGGTGCAGGTTTGAAATTGTTTTTAAAACTTGACCTCCGTGTCATCAGAAGCAAGTTCTTCTCCATCTCCGTCTTTCTCCTGCGTTGATGATGTCAATCTCTGCTGAGCATCTGTGCTCACTTTCACACACCATGAAATATTCACAGCCCAGTGCACATCCTCTTTATTATTCATGTGCTCACTTGACTTCTCTGAATCATTCACACACAATCTGCATGCTGAGGACTGCCCACGCTCATAAATACACAGTCCTGGATGCACACTGGGAAAGCTGAGTGTGTTTGTAGAGTTGTAGTGTTTGTACTTACTGTATATCCACACACACACACACTGCTGTGGTGATAATCTCATAACTTTTTGTTTGTCACGTTGGAGCTTCCAGCCGAGGAACCACGTGTGGAAAATTTGAGATAAAATCCTAACAAAGTATCTCACTGCATGGAAACAATATGTGCTCAGATTAGGGCTCTGACAAGCATTAAGGGTTTAAAATATCTCCAAGATTTACTTATCTTCTTTAAGTGTGTTTTGTTTCACTCTGCTTTACTTTGTTGTACCTTACATTACTAAAACTGGATTTTCCTTTTTTCTTTGAAGACCACTCTAATGTGCAGATGTTTAAAGGAAGGCAGCTGAAGATAGAGGTCAGATGTTTAACGTGACCCCGACGTTACTACTGTGTTATAGGTCACACTAAGTAACATATCTAAGACATTTTAGAAAACCTGTCTTAAAAAGGGTCAATGAAATATCAAAGGGCACCTTGGAGAACTGGTCCAGATGAGTTATCTCAGCAGCTGGAGCTCTTCATAGTGGCACACACGTGTTCTTGATCAGTCCCAAATGGGCTTTAACAAGGAGCCATAAATCTGAACAAAAACATCAGAATTCTCTGCTTGTTTAAGACTCACAGTTTTCCAGTTCTTTAATGTGTTCTGGGACACATTCCATCTGCATTAAAAGTGCTTATTTTCTCCCTGATGAATGACTACAGATCGTCACAGACTGGCTGACTCAGCACACATTCCTGCAAAACTCTGAGATTTCCAAATAGCCAGAATCACGAGGCCCCAGAGTGTGATGACAGCAGCAGATAAAGTGTTTGTGTCTTCCTGTGTCACGTCGCGTCGACACCGGCCTAAAAATACAGCCGCCACACTACGGGCTTTTCATTGAGGCGGCAGGAGGACTGTGGATGAAGCACAAAAACTGATAACAGATTTTATGGCTCCTGTCTCATTTTCATGCTGCCATCACTGAACCATAAAAGTCACAGCATCTGAAGCTTCCTGTCCACACAGCATGAGAACATGGAGCTCAGCTGTGGCGTTTGCACCACAGTATCATCCACAGAGTGCAGGCCATTTAATGACTCTCTGCGAATATGCATGACATACTGCACTGAATATAGCAGCATCCTCAGGAGACACGCTCTGTATCTATGGAAACACTCATGAAACTGTTTAGCTGATAAACACTGTGTGTGATCATCCAATTTGTAAAGCGTGAATGATGTACAGTGTTTCGTTACCTGCTTCACCTTGAAGACACTGATTATGTCTCCACATCGTCCCAGTCTCACGCTGAAAACATTCCGATGCTGCTATGAGGACCTACTAATCCATACGCATGGTCCTGATGACACGAAGTCCACAGTGGAATGTATAATGATGTTACTTTATTTACAGTTTATTTGAGAACAGCTTAGCTCAATTCTCTGTGCAGAAAATAATCAGATCAGAAAACATTTCTACACCATGGGACAAACTTTCTCATCTGTTCATTCTCAGCTTTCAATATTGTGTCAGTCCACATCAGCATTTCTGCTTCCACTCTCCCTCTCCTCAATGTATTCAGAGAGAGCACAGCGCCTGCCATTTCTGCTGTGACTGAGACTCCTTCTTTACCCTTCAACTGAGAGACAGGGTCACGGCCCAGATATCAGTCAGCGCTCGCTGCAGCAAATTACTTCTAATAAAGCCTTTAGAAAGGCACCATTAACCACAGCTACACACAGACATAGAGACGGGCTCTGGCCGTGGCAGCAAATGCAATCAGCTCCAATCAAATCCGAGTGCAGAGAAACAGGCCGGCGTAGACCCCACAATGATCGTAAAAGACGGCGCGCATTTAACATTCAAAGAGCCATCAGCAGCCTACAGACAGCTGCGACAGAAAATATGTTGGCAGCTCTTCAAAGACCACAGATGATCTCTGCTCCCAGGTCGAGCAGAAAGAAGGAGCAGGGTTGTGTTTGCTGGAATTCTCTGCTAGTGATTAATAAAAAAAAAGGTCTATAATCACTTTGACAAATTAAGCATTATTATCGTTTAAATGTTTTATCAGATAAAAAGCTTAATTCTACCTTCACTACTAGCACAAATGCTTGTTAATAAAAAAAGCTAAAAGCCAAACTCAAACAGATCATCTTTCCTTTTCAAGGACGGCTTTTAATTTGAAATGCCTGCAGGAAAGTGGATTGATTCTCTGCTCCAGAACAAGAGCAAAATATTCCTTTATTCCAGTGTATAAAATGTAAGTATTTTACTTTAACCTTTAACATCTCTATGTTTGGGCTGCTCTGACACAGCAGTCAGTCAGTGTCAGCTCTCAGCTCTGAGCTCTGGTCTCTGTGTTGCATTCAGGTGAGTCTTGTTGGCCCAGACAAACAGTAACATGAGCCGATGGAGCAGGTAGGTTTCCATTATAAATTTTTAGGTTTTACTTTTTATATTAATATTTTATATTGCTTTTACTGCAAAACCAGATATGTCATTTCATATTTACCAGGTGTCAGTTTAATGTCCACAGCAATAACTGAATACAAGAGACTTGTTATATTAACCCCAGCTTCAATTTTTTACACAAATACCTTAAAGACACACATCTTCACTGTGTAAAGGTGTTGGGAGAGTTTTCTTGTTGAATCAAAGATTAATCTGTCACCATGTGGCTACTGCTACAGTCAATAAAAAACTTCCTGTGGTGTGGTTAAAACTTCACATTAAAAGCCTACTTGGAAAGGGCACAATTAGCTTTTAATGTGAAACATCTGTTTCACTGACCGGAACAGGGATGCATTCAGCATTTTCTGACTTTTAGATGTATCACAAACCTGCACCTCTGTGGAACATGAGAACCAATGTAAGAACTGTAAAAACAGAAGACAGTTACGTTTTCAGGTTTCACCTCTCAGTGACAGTGTTTGTTTTCTGTATTTCTGTTTTCACTCGCCCCTTTCCTCCACAGACATTATCCCTTCATCAGGTTACTGCCCTGCAGTAAGACTCATAATTAGCCGCAGTCTAAAATTAGCAGTGAAAGGGCTGCATCAGCAAGGGACAAGTAGTAATTAACGCCTGATACAGAGACCAGCTCTGCAGACCGGAGGTCGGGGACAGGCTGCAACAAAACATTCATTATGTTTTTTGTTCATGTGTTGAGTGTCTCCAGCATCATGTATGTTTACAGTCTGGGTCATGGTGTACAGGACACCTCGGTGAGAACTGCTCACACTCTGAATTTTTTTTTGACCTTTTAATTGTACAATTGTATAACAGCTGGATTATGAACTGGGACACTACCAACAGATGCTGGACAACCAGGGTCCCCAGGTTTAGGAAACATCGGTTAGATTTAAATCATCTGACTGGGTCTAAATTTGCGAGAAATTTGCTCCACTAAAGTACAATATCCTCCATGTTGGGTCCTCCATCCACCATCTGTTCAGAAGAGGCCGTCAGGAGGCACCACCAGATACGGTAATGTTTAAAGATTGTAGCAAATTTCAGTACAGATGATCAGTAGTATAGTACAGTATCCTTTAGTAGCCTATTAGATGAATCTCATATCCAAACTAAGCTAATGTTCGTTGTGTCTCTGTGCTTCACGCTTCTCAGTTACAACGCTGCTGCTCTTTACTCTCTGAATCAATCCACCCTGAATTGCATAAAATTCAAGCAATGCTATTAGTGTGGCTGCAGCTCGTGTTTCGAATCCATTTAATCCACTTAGGCCTGAGAGGCAGCGAGGGTGGGGGTGGGGTAGGGGGTGAAGGGGGGGTCAATAGAGTCTCCTGGTTGTGTTAAAAAAAAAGACTAAATGAGCAATAGAAGAAGTCTGCAGTGTGTCTGACTATTGATCAGAACAAAGGTAACATGTCCTCAATCCCAGGATGCAGATGCAGGATGTGCTACAGTAAATAGTCCCCTCTACAAATCGTACACAGCACAGCATTTAGACAGATCCCCAGATATGGTCCAGATTCCCTGAGTATGTGGGCTCTAGAAGGTTTATGTGTGGTTCATTATCAGGTGCCTTTAACACAGCAGAAGAAGCCTGACAAAATAAAATGGATACATGATAAGTTTAAGATTTAGTCAGAGAACTAGAAACAGCCAATCAGAATGAACCTCCTCCAGGCTCTGATTGGCTGGTTCATGGCAGATTTGTGCCACATCCAGTTGAGTAACAGACACCAAAGATCAGAGAGTCTTTAGAACGTGTCTGGGTCTAACTGAGTCTGCCATCTTTGTCCGGAAGCAGGAGCTGGAGTTGAGCTTGACACGTTTTTAATGCACGGTGACACTGATGATGCAGATACATTTAGTTTTTACTTCAAATTATTGTTTGCATCATAGTCAAGTCTTTTCAACTTTACACACAGATTATTATTAATGTAACAGCTCCCAACAAGATACGGCGTCAACAGAGAAAAAAGGCACACTATCTCAATCACACACACACACACACACACATCTCTACCACAGCGGATTGTAAATGCCACAGGTCAGTGTGTGTGTGTGTGAGTGTGTGTGCGTGCGTTTGTGGCAGAGCCTCCAGCAGGCGACAGAGCTGATTCACAGAGGACGACCAGATGGTGTCAGAGAGAGGAGGAACCAGGGGAGGAGTGTTTTGTATCTAGCGTTCTTCGAGCCGTGACTGCTCTCTGCATTTTAAACACCTTCCCTTCTGTCGCTCACTGTGCCCCCCCCCCATCCACTGCACGACCAGCCAATTAGCATCACACACAAACATCTTTTGCTGACAGATACATAAATCCAGATTTTAAACATTTGACTCTTGCTTCAGGTTTGACTCAACCTCAATAATAAATAAATAACGTCAGTTTTTAGGGGAGCAAAACATGAGCTAAATGCTGCTGTTTGAGAAATTATTCCTATCAAAATACATCAATGTCATTCTTCAAGCACAAAAAGCAAATATTAGACTGTTTATGGTTTTGTTGGTCTGTGTGCAACATCTTATCTTATCAGACGCTGCGATAAATGCTGCATCTCACAGTCACATATGAACTGTTTCTGACTCCGCCTTCACTGTTTGTGTAGGTGAGCTGAGAATTATCCACTGTGACAGCCTCGGCTTTAAAGCGCAGGCTGAATTTTCCCCCAGTACCCCACCTCCCAATGTCCTCACCAAGGACATGTCCAACAACAGAGCAGAGAATTTATAGAGCTGACAGAAAGAAGCAGCAGGAACTGAACATTCTGTTTTTAAAGGAGAAGCTTCATCTGCATCTGACTGCAGCCAATTATTTTCATAATCCAACAATCTAAGAAATAAAAAACCTCCCACACATTGTCTCCTATACGCGTCTTTATTCATCAGATGTATTTAAGAGCCAGTCCATCATTAGACGTGTATAGTCCAGGACCACCCACAATGATAACAGAAACACAGGAATGAAGTCAGTGCACATGATCACCTTGACTGAACACGCCCCAAATAGTAGGTTCAGATCCCCTTTAGAAATATTCTAACAGGTCCAACATGCATGTAACAAAAAACCATGTAGAACACAAATGTATTAGAAATTCAGGAACAATAAGCTATCATCACTGTTAGAAAGGCTTGTCCACATCAAGAGCTATTCATGACTCTATGCAGTAAAGAAACTGACAGAAACCTGTTTTTGTCAACCCACTCAATAAGGGTTTACCTAAACACCAGTTTTATAGACTGAAAAGACTGTGTCAGATGAGATCATGTTGACAGTACCTGGGATGAACTTAAACCTTTTCTCTCAGGGTTATTCACGTGACTGGTTTGAGGCAGCTTAAAACAATAAGATAATAGTGGAGTAATATGAGTCCCAAGCCCGGTTAAAGCTGGAGGGTTGCGGCAGGAAGGTCGGAACGCATTCATTGTGGCAACCCCTGAAGGGACAAGCTGAAAGCCGTTGATTTTGATCAGCAGACGGACACAGTCAGAGAGCAGCTGCTGAAGCAGATATTTCCCGGTGGAGGTGGTGGAGACCAAAGATGGAGCTAAAATAGAGGAAACACTGGAGTGACTCAATATGAACAGTGAACAAGGATCACATTGCTCTGGAACTATTGGATGTGGAAATGTGTCTGGTTCCACTGATTAATTTAAAGTGCAAATGGACAGAAAACGTGGGTCATTGCAGCTTTAAGAACAGAGACAGACTGTCATCCTGAAATCATTTGTCTGTGAAGGTGACATGACTGAAACAGGCAGACGTAGGACACAGATTCTAATATAAAGAGAAGAAATAGAACAAGAGGAAATAATGTGGACAGAAATTTTTAAAATTGGACACCACGCTGTATGTGTGTGTGTGTGTATACACTTATAGCCTCGCTAAATGGACTGATTGACAGAAGCAGCGAGCTGAGGCGACTCCGTCTGTTCCAATCTTCTCTAATTACAATCAAGCAAAACCGAAAGTGGCAGAACACTCATAACTGAAGCCACGGCCGATACAAAGCACGTTCCCCATCCAGACGATGGTCTGTCCTGAAGTCGTGGAGTACTAAATTACAGCCTTCAGGTACTTGATTCATTGGTTTTCATGATAGGGTGTAAGGTACTAGGTGCTAACTAGGATGAAATATTCACCTTATTTTAGATTTTTGATATGAATATTATGAGGACATGACCTGATTATACTTAATTAACATTTGCAATGCTGATCTTTTACTTGTAATGCCGTACATTAAAAAATACTTATACTACACTGGTAAACGTTGAGTCACTCCACCCCTGTATTGGCTTCAAGTACAGTATCGGTCTCTCGGAACAGAGCACATCTGTCACATTAAGACGCTGTGAATCAAATCCAGCTTTAACATCATGTACACAATCAGTGGGACAAACAAGATCCAGACGACACTGATGATTTCAGACAAGATGCAGCAGCACAGAGGGAAGGAGAGCAGCTGACGGAATGGGGTGTGGGGGTGGAACCTGACTGAAGGAGCTCTGGAAACAAATAGTGATGTCTGTGCATCCAGACAGAAGATACCAGTCTGTCTCAATATCAGACACATCTGCCTCAGGATGGTCAGTTCTAACCTGATTAAACTACTGATCTTTCATCTCATTTGACCTGCAGCAAATCATCACAAGGGGGTGCTGTTGGTAGGGGGGTATTGATCAGTGCAGTCCAGTTGGATTCTCAACTGAATGGTTTGTATACAAGTGTTCAACTCTGGAAATTTGAACAGTGCACATGCATTAATGCACAAAATGCATCCCCACCCACTCACACCCTTAGCCATCACACCATTATGTGTAACCTCTAACCGTAATCTAAGCCTGATCCTAACCTGAACCTTAAACCCCAGACCAAACCCTCTGACAGCTGATTGAAGGTGTTAGAACCAGACAAAGTGACCTCACAATAGCTTGTCCACATAAACATAGACAGATGTTTGAACACACACAAACACACACACACCTCCAGACAGAGTAGTTTCCAGAAACCTGATGAGAGATCCAGATGTTTTGTTTCCACATCGCCATTCATTTTACTGTGTGTGTGCATTAACCCAAATTTCCCTAACTATAGACTATAGAAATAGAGAAAATGTGTGTGTGACTGTAAAAAACACACAATGAGAGAGTAAAGAGCAGAAGAGGTGTGAGTCATGTCTGAGATGTTGACTGAGAACTTTGTCCACAGCGTCTCAGTCTCCAGTGATTGACTGGGCATTTGAAACATCTGTGCCTCTGATGAACTGACTTCTCCTGCATCCTCCGCTCCAACCCCGACAACAGCAACAGGTATTAACAGTCTGACATGTTTGTAGAATCTGACGTTACCAACGGACAAAATGCTGCTCTTATGCATAAACCCACTCACTGTTTCAGTCACACCTTAAATCTTGTCCTAGACCTCCAGCATTGAGACAGATAATTTAACAATATTTGCTCACAACTCTCTTCTGTCTGACCAGTTTTAATAACATTTGAATTTACAATAACGGACTATACAGCAGTTAGGGAAAAATTCCACTAAGTGAAAAAGCTGTAAACAAATTTAAAGAAATTATTCTTTCATCATTAGCTTCACCATATGTTAATACAATGGAAAGTAGTCTCCTCCGTATCTTGTTGACAATTCTGCAGCCTCATTGCTTATGATACTAGATCCTATTGCCCCTCTAACAAAGAAAGCAGTGAATCAGAAGAGACAATCTGCGTGGTACAATTCACAAACTTAAAACAGGCAAAAACAGTTTAAAAATGAACAAAAAAGCTCTCAGTGATACCAGAACAGCATATTATTCATCATTAATAGAAGAAAACAAGAACAACCCCCGGTTTCTGTTCAGCACTGTAGCCAGGCTGACTAAGGGCCATAGTTCTGTTGAGCCTACTATTCCCTTAACTTTGAGCAGCAATGACTTCATGACTTTCTTTATGAATAAAATTATAGCTATTAGAGAAAGAATTCACCAGATCCTCCCCCAAATATTACAGATAGATCTTTATGTACAACATTGCTAGAATCATGGATAAGGCCCCAATCCCTGTTAGACTGCTTTTTACCCATAGATCTCTCTGAGCTAACTTCAGTTATTGCTTTTTTTAGACCCTGTCCCAACCTAATTGCTTAAATATGTTTTACCTTTAATAGACATGTTCATATTAGATGTGATCAATCTATCTTTAGAAAAAGACTAATTAAACCACTACATAAAAAACCCTGTCTTGACCCAGATGTTTTAGCCAATTACAGACCAATATCTAATCTCCCTTTATTTCTAAAATCCTTGAAAAAAATCTGTTGCAAAGCAGTCATGTGACCACCTGTACTGGAAAAATTTGTATGAAGACTTTCAGTCAGGATTTAGAGTTCATCATAGTACAGAAACAGAACTGGTAAAAGTCACCAACGATCTTCTCATGGCCTCAGATAATGAACTTGTGTCTATATTTGTCCAACTAGACCTAAGTGCTGCATTTTACATCATTGAACACAACATTTTATTACAGACAGGAACATAGATTTGTGATTAAAGGAACCACACTGCACTGGTTTGAATCTTATCTGTCAGACAGGTTCCATTTTTTATAAGGCAGATGGCCACCCACCCTGAGACTGGTTCTGCTGGAGGTTTCTTCCGTAAAAGGGAGTTTTTCCTCTCCAATGTTGCCTATGGCTTGTTCAAGGGGGAATCGTTGGGTTCTCTCTATACATCTTTATAGTATTGACTTTATTGTGTAAAGTGCCTTGAGATGACTTTGTTGTGAATTGGCGCTATATAAATAAACTTTAATTGAATTTAATTAGTGTAAATTGTTCATGTATCTCCACCTAATTCTCTCAGTCACATTTCAAGTCAAAGAGCATCTTCTCCATGTCTCTTGGCTTGTTGACTGAGTGATGGAAAAACCCAGACTCCGACTTTCAGACTTGATCAGTCCAGAGTTCTCAGCTCTGAATTGTGCAAACACAACAATAAATCTGTCAAGTCACTCTTTTTCACACAATCTCCACTCAGTGGATGTTTCTACATCACATAGTATTTAAAAGAGAGGTTGTTTTGCAAAGTATTTGCAAACTCGTAAAAGTAAACAGATTGTTATCATCATAACATAACATTGTTATCATATCAATAAAACCTCAGTCTTTTCCTTAAAAAATATCTGATTTTACAACACAAGATTCATAAGACTGGTCTTTTTCTTTCTGTCACAGCTGACAAAAGCTGCTGTGCTACATATGAAACCCTGAACCAGAATCAGGTACCACTAGGTTCAAACAGGTCATATGAGTTTATCAGGCCATAGCCCAACCCTGTAAAAGGACCTCTACCACTTAAAAGTGCTACAGTTATTGTATGACATCACCAGCCCTAATGAGAGATTGAAATGTGACTGTTTAATACACACTGGGAGGAGATTTCAACACATACAATCATACAGAAGATGGAATGAGCTGCTGCAGCCTTAAGCTGATTCCAGATCAGTTAAACCACTTGAAGAGGATTAAACCATTGTCGTGTTTTTAGGACACGTTGTGGAGTTTGTGGCATCATTCCATAGTAAAGGATGTGCTGGGTTCAGGTATATATACACAGCACTATGCTGGAAATAACTCACTTTCTCACAATAACTTTTTTTAAAAATGGCAAAACCCCAACATCACCATGACATAAATAAACGGTTAAGGGTTAACGCTTGTCCACAACCACCCTCCATTTCTGTTTCTTTCTGCAGCAACAAAGAGCAGCAGAGAGTAAACTGAAAAGCAGAGAAACAAAAACAGATTAGTGCTTCATCACATTGTTGCTTTTATTGCTGAAGAAAAGAAAAGAGTGCAGAAAATCACAGCAGGGGAATTTTATTTATCACCGCCAACACACTTTTCAGTCTCAGTCTTGAGCATGCAGTAATACTGCCACTGAGAAACAATACAGTTTACTCAGCAGGACAAGGTGCTATGTTGTCGAACGACTGACGCTATTCTGAGCTCCAGTTTACAGATGATACTTTACATTTTACTGGAGAATTTACTGTTAATTGTGTTATATATATATATATGTTATATGAATTATGTTATCTAATACCATATTTAACAGATGGGATCAGGTTCTTATGCTGGAATGTAGATTTTGTTTTTTCTACTTTAGTCTTATCTGTCTACAGAGCAGTCTATGATATTAGCCACTACAATAGAGTTCTTTACTTTCCTTGGATATTTCCCTGGTTCCTTGTGATCACCTGGACTATTCCAGGTGATTATGAATAGCGGCCACCATTTGTTTGCGATTTGCTTGACAAGTTGACTAATGGATTCCAAACTCTTCAGAACATTATTCTCAGAGTTATTATGTCTTCAGAAATCTTCTTTGTCAGACACACTTCTACAATCTCTGTGCTTGTCAAGATCAGGCTTCAACAGCGAAGACCTAGATTTCGCTTCTTTATTTAAGGGAAAGTCTCATTAACTCACACCTGACTTTCACTCCACTGATTTCAATGGGGTGTTTCACTTCTGCAGTAAATAAAAAAAGCCAACAGTGTGTGTTGACTGGCAGCCAAACCCACAACTATGATGAAACAAAGGGTTAAAAGGGATTGAAATGCCTTCAGTCGATCAAGAAAACAAAGCAAACCTTAAGAAGTCATATTACTTCTAAATTAGGGCTTATATTTTATTCAGGGGCTTTGTTGGAGTATCGCAGTATAATTTCTTCATCAAAAATAGTGAGTATCTAATAATTCGTCTTTATTCAACAGCTCATCTGGTCAAGTGCGTGAAATGGTTGGCCAAACTGGGTGGAGTCCCGCTGCTCGTGTATTTGGTGGATGTGGGAACAAAGTTCTGTGATGTATCTCATACTTGTAGCATGCAGAAAAACTTGAACAGACCCTATTGGACAGATTGAAACCTGGGGTCTTTTCTTATAGAAAACATGTAAACACACATTCCCCCAACACTAACGATCAACTTTACAGAAGTAACTATTACACCAGATTACAAAAAGTATAATATAGCCATTTCAAATTAATCATTTTTATCCTTATACGAGCTGGGATGTTTCTCACTTTGGAGCCAGTGTCCTCACAATGCAGGCTTGAAATTCACTGGGTCCTGATAGAGATAGAGAAACAGAAACACATGTCTAGGCCTTTAGGGACAGGATTCTGGTGATTTTTAATGGAAGCACTGTAGCATAGAGGCGCTCAAAGAGCTGCTGTTCTGTTCAAAGAGCAGACAGTAACTTCTCATCTGATTCACACCAGCAATTAAAGAGCAGCCAGATGCCTGTGGAGGGGCTGGGTCAAAGGAATCATTGACTGGAGGAACGATAAGGCTTGATTTGTGCACAGAAAGCCTCCTTTGACTCCTACATGCAGATAGGCTCTTTGTGAGCTGCTGGTGCTCGACTGTATTGTCACATTGTGCATCTGTTCACACCTGAGCTCAGACACAGTGACTTGATCAAAGAGGAGGGAGGTGGAGAGGTTTCATTTGACAAAAAAAAAAGAGTCGCAGATTGCAGATCATCTCACTGTATAACAACAAGCTGATGATAATATTACACGTCTGTGTCAAAGCTGTGCATCTTATTCCCTGTTGCTACGAGTTCATCTTTGTATTGAAAGACATTTTCTTGTTTATTGTACCTGAGATCCCAACAGTAACTTATTCAATGATAAACCAGATGTTGTCTGGGTGCATTTTAGTAAGACGTCCACTCTCAATGTCATACTGACATGTTAAGTATCTACATATTGGTTCTTTTTGTCTTTTAAATTACAGACCCAAAAAAGCCAGATGACATCACCTGGAGGAATTTTTCATCATTAGGAGTTCAGATGATGTCATCTGAGGGAGCTCTGGAAAAGCAGGTTGACCATGATTACAACTCCATAGTGTGAGCAACAAGAAAACATAATCTGAACTAAAGGTTCCTCCAAGTGATGTCACCCGGAGGCGTTTTTGAGCTACATGTAGACACATATTTTAATGTAGGAAAGTCAGAAGTTTAATGACATTCATTTACATGTACTAATTAAAGTAGAAACAGAAGGAGCATATTTGATATCAGTGAAGGTGTCATTTAGCTCCAGAACAACATGATTCATGTGGAGTTATGTCCAGTTTTCTCTCTTTTTGGTGCTGAGCAGGTGGTTGACTGAGAGTAAAGTTTAGTCCTAAGACTCAATAATGAAGTCAAACTCACTTAAAATTCACTAAAGCTGAAGAAGGCTGCAGATTTGTCTGATCATTCTCTGCCACAGGTTCCTAACGTGACACGCTTCATCCCAAACTGTAACACATCAGTTTTAGTTACTTTAAATGTGACAATTTGCCTTTTTTCTGCAAAGCCTGATCTTGACAAGGCATTATTTCACATTTGTCAGTATTATGCAACGCTTTAGCCCAGTAGAAACATCTGTAGCATCACGTAAAGACAGGAAACAGTCAGTACAGTTGTCTGTCAGATTTACACAGCTTTCTTGACAGTCACTAGCATCCTATAGAATATGAAAAGGGAAACAATGGAAACAACAGAGCATTAGGTGCAGGTGAGTCTGCTGCAGCTGAGCAGTTAAAAATGGATGAAAAGCTGCTGCAGACCTTTAGTGTCTCTGCTATGAAAGACATTTTCCCAAAGGCAAGACACATGTAAGGAGTGGCTGACAGTTTGCCAACATGGCTGACGTTCGTCTGCATCACCACTGTGATGGATGTGACACGGTCGGCTCTTCCGGCTGCCATGAAGTATTCAGTACGCCGGAGGAGAGATCTGCTCCCCAGACCCCCCCAGTCCAGAGGAACACAGCGGAGAGAGGGGCAGAGAGTGGGAGGAGGGTATGAGGCAGCAGGAGAACTGACCACAGATGACAACTCAAGGTTGAAACACACACACACCTTGTCTGCACACAAACAACCTGCCTCCTTGTTCGCTGGTCATTAATAATTAATGTGACGCTGTGTGGAACAAAAACATGATCCATATTTTTATGATGACACAAACAATCAAGCTCTTTGTGAAGGAGTGAGTTAAATGATGATTAAGGGTTGGATCTGTGTTTCTCAAAGCTTTTTTTCAAAATATTTTAGTCGACATATCTCTCCCTCTCTTTCTAGTCCTTAGCTGGCAACTGGGGACCCAGTCATCCCCTAAACCAATACGCTGCTGTAAGTGCTGCTGAATTGATTGCGTCATTCATATTGCACTTCCACTCTTATCGATCAGTGGCTATATTTCTAGCCTCGTCTATGGTAGGTTGTAGGTTCCTTAAGTCTTCCTCGACGTGTTTGAGACAGTAGACATATACTCCATAACTTATCTTATAGTGGCGAGATGCTGTTGACACTTCCTATCACACAGACTCAGTTTTTCTGTGAGGCTTGTCCTTCAGACCAGTCACAGACTTACACTGAATTCTTGACAGTAATAGCTGTAGGACAGTGTGGACAGACAATAGAAGAGCTCAGTGGAGCAGGGAGGAGCAGGATGGATTGATATTGTATAGTTAGTTCACTCTGGGAACAACACAGTTACTGCAGCTTCTGGGCAGAATCATTCATCTGTTGGTTGGGTTTTGGGAGATGCAATGTTCAGTAGCATGTACAGTAGCTTGTACTGTATCCACACAGAGACAGTAATGAACAACCTTTAGCTCTTTAGCGTCTGTCAGATTAGGACCACCAGGTGTGCCCTGTGGCCCCTGATGGCAGGAGCATGCACACATCCACCTCACAAGCTTCAATCCAACATACAATAAAACAACACTAATAACAAATACATAACGAAACATCATTTAAATTACAAATTACAAATCACTATCTCCACCTCTGCTTCACTGCATTTACACAGACGTGAAAAACAGGCGAAGCAGCTAATAAGCAGCTTCATGATCATGAGTGTTGCTGTAGCAGGAAACTGAGTCAGACTCATTGTGTGCAGGTCTGACACGCACCACAACCTGTAACTTTCCATTCTAATAAGCCCAGAGCAAAAAGAGAAAGCTGCCCAGCATCGATCTGTTTTTCCTCAGCCGTTATAGAGCAAGGGGGGGGGGGGGGGGGGGGGGTATGTCAGATTTTCCTCTAGTTGGATGGCAGGCAGCAGCTGGTCTAGACATGAACTCACCAACCACAGGATGTGACACAGAGAGTGGAGGTGAATGTTACTGCAGCAAAGACACGTCATTGTCTGAGAGCCTCCATCATCAACCCCGTACCCCTACAGATGACCCCCCTCCTGTTTCCCCACCTTTACACTATGCTGTGTTAGGAAGTGTCTCTGCAGGGGATGAATGTTGGTGTAACATCTGGAGCCACATGTACACAATAACACAGATTTAATAAGTGAGTGAGGTGGGGGGGCAGCTCTACACCAGAAGTGCAGTTCTTGTTAGAGAATGATCTGGGTCATTTAAAATGTGCAAAATGGTCACAAAGAGACAAAAACAGACAAAAATCAAGCTACACAGCTAAAAAGGACACAAAATGATGGCAGTTGATGTCTCTCAGTCTGCAGGTCCTACTTTGGAGAGGTGGGGGCCAATTTCCTTATCATCTGCTCACGTTTATCTTAATGTAATAATACTGTTAATACACCTACGTGTCTTTTAAATTGTGTCAGAAGATCTTATTTTCATCCTCCTTTAACTGTCCTCTTCCTCCACCCTACCCCCACCCTTCTCTCCTTTGTGTTTTTCTCCACCTCTCTCCTTTTTCTCTTGCTCTCTCCTTGCTCCCCCCAAACAGTCACAGTGATGAAGTGGCCAGTGAGCGGCCGTCTCTGCCCGTAATCACCGCGCTAACTCATGGCAGCGCCGTGGCGCCAGCAACTCGCCATCCATCACCGCCTCCGCTGCTGCAGGAAACTGATATATCAAGATGTAAATTCTGGTCTCGCGGCTCCTCCACTGTCTCTTCAGAGGGGGGGGAGACAAGGACATGGAGAGAGGAATGGAGGAGGGGAGGAGGAAAGACAACAGGAGGACAAAGAGTAAGAGCAGGGAGGGCGAGTAGGAGGTGAAGAGAGGATAAAGCAAAAGGGAAACAGAGGACAGGGGAGGAAGTAGAAAGCTGAGTGTATGATGATAATGGTGGTGTTAATCCAGTCTAATCCAGCCTCATTAGTTTCTCTCAGTCAGCAGTGAACACACATCCTCTGTTCAGTCTTCACATTTCCACAGAACTCCTCTCATTTCAGCAGCTCCTGCCTACCTGAACTTCCTTATCCTGGTCTACAAAAGCCCCACTGCCAACTGAGCTCCTGGTGGTCCCTTCACCAAATAGCAAAAAATCCCAAGCAAAACTCTTCAGTGGCCACACGATGGTAGAATGAGCTGCAAAACTCTGCAAAACCCAAGATTCAGAAACTGTTGTGGAACATCGTATGTAAACACTAAAAACTACTCTTCCCTCTCTGATACTTATAACAGCTACAGCAGGCCTCACAGGGAACTAGTCTTTTCTTCTCTTGTGTGACCAGAATCTTACAGTCCCTCCACTATAGGAACTTTTCTCTGCGACCAGGAACCTTTAGGAAACTTGTTTCCTCTACCTGTGTTTCCACTGGAGGATCCAGGGTCTAAACTGAATTCAGGGTTGTAGTTCTATCCCCCAGGGTCCCCAATCCAGGGTTGGTGCTTTCTAAAACTACTCTGCACTCTGTACTCTTTATTTGGAGGAACTGAGGTCCAAATGTAGGTTTAACCCAGAAATCTCCCTGGTTGGGCGGAAGTACTTTCAGACTGATGGACTGATTACCAAGTCCAGGCTGTGCAAGATGACCTGCATGGTCACATGCAGAAAAGGAGCTAAAGTCTGTGACAGTTCCTAAAAGTAACAGCACACAATAAAAACCAAGACTGAATTAGGAAAAAACAACTGATGTTTGACATAATCCACACATCAAACCTTAGCAGGGCTCAGGGTCACATCAAGGACAAGGAAAGTAAAGCAGCAGACCTTTGATGGTACCTGAGGGGTCTCACATATCCTGATCAGAGCATCTGAGCACCGTCCCAATGAAGTCAATGTTCAGGTTTGAACCATGACATCTTCTGCACCCTGAAGCTACACGGGTGTGAGGAGTCATAAAAGTAATTTACAGCATCCTGAGCCTCACACACACACACACACACACTCCGATCAGTGCCGACCTCTGAACAATGAGTGAATGGCAGAATCTCACAGGGAAACAAAAGCAGTAAAACAACACAAAGATTAACATCTGTTTACCTCAACAATACATGAGAATTAGCCAATCAGCAACCAGCTCCTAATGAGATCACACAGGTGTAAAGGACCCATTCATCATTTCCAGTTTGGTAATAATACTCATTACTGGTAAGCAGAGGATTCTCAGCTTGGGCTAAAGTATCAGCAGTAAAGAGTAAAGAGAGTGTGTGTGAAGCTGTAGCTAACAGGATGGTTGTGGAGCATCATGTGGACACACACTGACCTGTGTCTAATGTGCAGCCAAGTGAACAGTACAGTGTGTGGCTGCCAGAGTGGCCATATGGTTCAGTCCAGACTGGAATAAACCAGTCTGGCTCCCACACTCCACCAGTACAGTGGATTGTAGAGAACGCCCAGATACCAGGGTCAGCAGCACACTCTTTAGTAAAAATCCTGTGATAGTGTGAGAAATCAGTTTCTATCCACTGGTGGATTTGGCAGGTTAAGGAAAAACATAATTATGCAGTTTCCTCGAAACGTATTGGAACAGCTAGACTAATTTATGCTTTTCTTAGGAAAAACACTAAGAAGACATTTACGTTTAAGATCCAATGATGGATGTGGGAAAGTTCTGAATTTCAGCTTATTTGTGGTTTTCTTACACCTCGATACATGAGACAACATGGAAGGTGACCAAAATTTTAAATGGGCAAGTATTTACAGTAAAGTCAATAAATAAATAATAATAATAATAATAAAAAGGTTATAATAAAATCACCTCAGACTGAGCTGATCCTCTGAGTTTTCATCATCATGTCAACATGTAATTTGTCTAATACGTCAATTTATCCCCACAAAAATAACGGTACCACCACAAACAGGTTCACGTTTACACGTGTGCTTTAACTGTAGAAGAATGCAGAATGTTCTTTCTAATGTCCTCAGGAATCTAAAGAACATTTCATGTTGCTATACGTGTGTCCAGTCTCTGCTGTGAAACCACATTCAGTTTTTTAAATTTAGATTTGACTAAACGGTGCTGAAAACAAACTGATCCTCCTCACAGGAAATAAATGGTGTGTATGTGTGTTTGTGTGTGTGTGACACCGTTTAGCAGAATTACTGAGGAGTCACCTGAACAGCAGGTGAGCCGTTGACTTTCCCTCTTAGTCTCTTTTTTCTCTCCAAAACTCTGCTCTTATTTCCTTTATTTCCACTTTCAGTCTCTTGTGTGTGTGTGTGTGTGTGTGTGTTTGCACTCTGCAAACTGATTTGTTATGCAAATGGCTGCAGAAATCTGCATATCGCTTAGCTCTGTGCTGCACAGTCTGACAGCTCGTCCCACTTTGGACCATGTTATTTTATCTGAGAATCATCCAGAGAGAAACTCAACAGTGAATTTATCCTGTGAAGAAACAGCGTGCACAACGCAGTATTTCAGACTAACTGAAGAGTAGAAGCTTTTTAGGCTGCAGACAAAAAACGCTGAACATTAGAACCATCACAAATGAAGTGAATATTTTAACAAAAGCACATCTCCAGCTTTGTGTTAAACACATATTTATATCCTCATATATTTATATCCTGGATATTTGTCTGCACCACACTCAAGAGAATGATGTAAGGATGAGGTTTTGTTTGTAGGATGACCAGAAAGTTAGTATCTTCCTGGTTCTCCACTGACTTTTGAAACGTGGTGCAAAATAAGCACAGAGACAAACATGAGCATCACGTGTGGATTTATGCAAAAAAAACAACTATTTTTAGGCTGTAAACAAACACCACCACAGTCATGTGACACAAAGACATCAGCAACACTAAAGGTCAAATCTATCGTCTGATTTAAGATAATAACCACAACACAGTGACCTGATAGAAGCAGTGAAGTCATTGTGAGTTATAAACAGAGTCGTGATCAGCATTATCATGTTTTATATTCCCGACAACTTTTGTAGCCTAGTTTAGCCACTTGGTAGCAACTGAAAAGGAAGCAGTACCTGATTGTTCAGGTGAGAATTACAACACACTCTCCTCCCGTGTGTGCTGATTACTATTGGATGTCCTTGCTGTGTTGTATAAACCTTTGGATGGCACTGTGAAGTACGTGCTCACAATCTAATACGTCTTTTTGTCATCACAGCAGAGACGGAAACACAATACGAGTGTTAACGCTGCCAGCACTGATGTTTCAGACTTTTCAAAATAAAGCTCCGTCCTTTGCAGGTGGGCCTCCATTCATCACACACAGCAGCGATTGTCTCTGAAACACTAATTGTGTGTTTGCTCTTTGGGGCCTCTGCTTTGCATTGTGTTTGTGTTGATCAATCACCGGCATGGTGAGCAGCAGGGTGAGCGGTGGGGGCTGGACCGATGTACCCACATCCCACCTATTGGCACCGTTCGTGTTCTGGCGAAGCCTCGTATAAATCAACGTTAATGACACCAGGATAAAGAGAGGAAACAGACCAGGAGGGGGGAGGAGGGTGGTGGACTACATATTCTGCTCCAAGCTGCTCAGGATGTTTCCTCTGGGGAGTTTAGGAGAGTTATTACATAGAAAACGAAGAACGAGGTAGCAGAAAAGTTTGTCTGTAGGTTTTCAGCTGCAGGACTGTTCAGACTGGGTTGATGCTTAGTGTAGCTTCAAGTTCTACTGGGGCTTAATGAAGCTGGTCCTGTCTGAACCAGCTACCCTGGTCTCCCCGTCTGAATCTGAAAGTGCAGCCATCAAAATGTGGAGACACAGTGGTCTCAGTCCATTTCAGGCCTGCTGAAGTCAGGGGATCCAGCAGCTCAGATCAGGCAGACTGGGTGATTTGAAGTTATGGACAAAGACCATTTCTTAAATCTCTGTAGATGTTTTCCTTCTCTGGAGATATTTGTTTTAAAGAACTTTGTGTTTGCTGTGGTTGTAGTTTGATCAGCTTTCACTTTACACTGAAGTCCAAAGTTCTAGACCCGATTTAAACAGATTCTGTCCAACCATCAATCAAAAACCCGGCTGATTCAAATACACAATTGTTTTACAAGATCAATGAAGCTTCTTCGTACAGTCAAAACACGGAGAGGTGACTTCATCTACTGGTGACAGCGTTGTGTTTTCCTGATTTCAAAGTTTTCTCAGCAGGATGGTCTCTGGAGGTAATGATGGGTGGAAGAGAGACAAGACTAAAGGGTGTCCTCTTAGTACATCTGTAAGTCAGGTACAGTGGACGAGGAAGACCAAAGAGGAGATTTATGGATGTAGTGAGAGAGGACATGAAGTTAGTTGGTGTGAGAGAAGAGGATGCAGAGGACAGAGTTAGATGGAGGCACATGATTCACTGTGAACAGCCGAAAGGAAAAGAAGAAGACTTTTTGTCTCCTTTTGTTTCTTTTCTGTCATCTGCAGTTTTTTGTCCTTTTTTTTAATCCAACCAACCGTCATAAACCCAAAGATGTTGACTTACTGTCACAGAAAAGCAGCAAAAATTGTAATTTCAGGGGCAGTAACTCTTTCTAAAAATGTACCATCCAGGTCAAAATAGACCTGAAATTACATGTTTGTACTGAACATGATGCATGTGGCAAATTCCAATCAGTGTTTCACTTGTCTTTAATATTATGGAGGACAATCTGAGCTGCACTCAGCACAGTGTGGACCGTCTCTCCACTGGATACATAAATCTGAATTGTGTCCACCTTTCTGTCCACCATAAGACAAAGAAGCAAACGCATGCGGCATCTCGTTCTTTGCACACACACATTAATCATCAGCAGACAGGAATATGGCCTTTAGATGCTCCACTCAAATTGATTTGTGAAATAAGCCATTGTGCACCTTTTGACTCCGTGCGAGACACAGCTGATTATCCCTGTGTGCTCTGGTGGAAATATTCCCGAATGAGAACAAAGAGATTTCACAGCAGCTCCATCACCACCACCACCACACACACAACATGGAGACGTCCATAGGCAGGATTCCCACAGGACGTGCACGGAGACTCCCTCCAATAAAGAGGATTATAGATTTTGCTCTGTGCACCCGAGTGTTTCCAATGAAATAACGGCCTCCTCCTGCACAAGTCATTAAAATTTAAACCATCCCCCCTTTCAGCTGAATATCACTGTCCTGCTCTGCATGCATTAGAGGGAGTGTGTGTGTGTGTGTGTTTGTGTGTGTGTGTGTGTGTGTGTGTGTGTGTGTGTGTGTGTGTGTGTGTGTGCAGACGCCTGCGAGGGTGTGAGAAAATTAGAAATGAAGATAAGAGGAAGTGTGAGTGAAAATGTGTTTTTATCCTCTGTAGCCTGCAGGCGCGCGCACACACACACACACACACACACACACACACACACACACACACACAAGAATAGAGAAGATCCTAAAATAGGGAGGAGGAGGAAGCAGTGAGATGAATGTTAAATCTACATTTTGCTCCCAGCTGATGGTGCAGGCAGGAAATCCATATTTATGTCGAGGCAGCACCTCAACAGGCAGCGTCCGTGCTGCTGCAGATTCACACACATCCACACATGATGACACAGGAAACTAACGGGTCTTTGCATTAATGAAGAGTCTGTTTCCTTGGTCTTTAAAATGTTAAAATGTCTCATTGTCTATGACCAACACTCAAAGTCCTGGAAGACAATGGAAATCAGATCATACCTACACTTCACAAGATGTAATGATCATTTATTGAAAAAAAGAACAATTTAATGTCAAAATGGCAGCTAATCACCTGTAATAACCACTCATGAAGTCAGAGGGTCTGTTCTCAGCTCTGGGTCTCAGAGACATCCCTGCAACAGACGACAGACTCAGTGAGCACCAGTCATTTAGCCAACCTCCCCCCCTCCCCTCCCCCTGGCCAATCCAAAGTTCCGGTAGAAACGTTTTCATTGTCGTCCTTTCGAAAATTTGTTCAGAGCTCAGAACAAATAATAATAAGAGTTCTTCAGTGGCCTTGAACGTTTCTGGTTTCTGGTTGAATTCCAGCAGCCAAATGCTCTGTGGCTCGGCTCGCATCCTTGGATCAACACTTCACATCCTGAAGGAACCCCCCAGGGATGAGGATCTAATCACAGTCTCCAGTTTCACCAGCATCACGTCAACACTGCTCTACAGACACGCTGGCTTTAAAAAAGAAGCTACATATTCACTTTTCATGTGTTTTACATGAGCTCCTCTCTCTGTTGGTGGACTTACTTATCGTCTTAGACTTTGGCCTGTTTCTGATTGTCGTGGCAAAAACTGTAAGCCAAGGTTAGTAGGCAAAAGGCAGCTCACAGTCTTGGTTATGGTGAGTTTATTAAACAGAGAAACATGCAGAGCAGAATGGAACTACACTCAAGAGTGGGTCAATCAGACTGACCAGGTTTTCCAGGTTATGGTCTTTGAACCAGTCAGCTCAGCAGCTGAATTCACACAAAAGGACAAAGGAATGACTCAATGGAAATCAACCTCACAGAACATACATACAGTGGTCAGGAACCTAATTAGCAAGTCTCTGAGACCAGTCATCTACTATGTGTTCCCTGCTGGGACAGCTTCCTGATGGAGCTCTGGTCGGAAGACAGTGCAGACAGAAGGTTCTGCTGAGGTGCTAAAGCAGCATTTGGTCACCATCAACAGGCATTTTGCATTTGTAGGAAGATTTCTCTCACAATCCAACAAAAACACATGGACATGAGGGATTTTACATCGAGTCCAAGACGTGGAGCAACAGAAATGCCCACAGATGAACCACAACTACTGAGTTTGTCATTTTATCTGATGGGATGATGTTGGTGCTTTAACATTATTTTGTGCTTCCTGTTGTACTGGTTTATTGTACTTCAGTCCTGTAGAGCTGACACCACTGGAGGCTGCACCGGGGGCCAGGTATTTAATTATTATTCTTAAATTTATCTGGGACCAGGTACAAGAACATTAATCCCTGCACCAGATTTAGCTAAAAGCTAACTTCCTTCTATGGTCGTCAGGCAGGCACCACAACACACAATAGGTAATTAAATACTACTTGATGAATCAAAATTCAAATATCTAAATGTCAGTAGATGAAATCAGGTCTTCAGTGCTCACGTGCTCCTTTCCCTGCTTCTGTGATCTGATCTAACCTCCTCCTGGCTCTCGTCATTTTCATTTCAATTCTGTTCATGTATTCACACATTCATTGTTTTCTTTAAACTGGGTGTTTCCTCTGGGACGTAAATCTGAGACTTCCAACAATATTCCATCAATATTCACCCTCTTTGGCTAATTAATGAATAATCAAGCAAACTAAGGAAGCATTTGATGTGTGTAGAGGCGTGTGTGGCTCGTCTGCAGCAGATTGGGTTTGTCTGATTGAATAAAGACAGACACAGTGGACAGCAGTGGTTTCAGTTCCTAAATTCCTTTTTTCATCATCCATGGACAATATTTCTGCCTTAACGAAAATGAAATATGGTTTCATTAAAATTTGTTTTAATGAAACCATTAAATTGTTTCCATTTGAATTCTGATATTGCTGCTTTAAATTTAAAGGAGAATAAACATCCTGGTTTTCTGTGGACTGGTCTGGGTCAGAAGGTCTGTGCGTGAAGGACGATTGATCAGGTAATTATGAAACACACAAACACACACACACGCAGGTCCTCTTGTTGCTAAGCAACCCAATAACTCAATGACTCGTGGGATAAGGTGAACATGGTTTGACTGTTACTTTTCTCTCTAATAAATATACAATTAGTCATTGAGCTGAAGCTTTTCTCCAACGCAAATTAAACAAACACACATCAGAGACAACTTGGTGTTCGGTGTCTGGCCCAAAGACACTTCGTCATGCAGCCAGGAGGAACCAGGCGTCAAGCCCTTGACCAAGTTCTACCACCTGAGCAGAGGAACTTACTGCAGTAACCATGTAGCAGCAAAGGGAAAACTGTTCATAATCACATGTTATCTTGACTGTTGATTGGACAGAAAATGTGAGAGGGACATGATCTAAAGACATTAGTGAAGACTAATTTCTAGTGCTGCTGAAAACCACAGACCAGCATGAAATTTGACCAGTATGCAACATAAACACGGGTTAAATAATTTTTTTACTAATTAGGTGGATCTATATAAAGTAAGCAGCTCAGTCGTGAAGTTTTCTTACTAATCTCTGAGGAAACTTAACATCAGTGTGTATATACACACTCATTTTGTTCATGTCTATTCAGCCTGTTCATACATTTTTAGTAAAACTAGAAAAATAAATATATTAAGCTGGTTTGTGATCTAAAATGACTCAGCCTTTTGAAAACATGACATCAGTGTGTTTACATGCACTTAAGTAAGCAGGTTACAGTGGTCTGTACAGGTTCTTAACTGTCATGTAAACAGTTAAGCTGGTCTCTGAACCCGATTCCCCAGGTAGATTTTCTCTGTATAACCAGGTTTCTAGTTTTTTTGCATATGCATAACAACAGGGCTGCAGACAGGGCAGTGAGGAGGGATCATTAATTCTGGGAGCTACACAAAAGTGAGAAAACCAGCATTTTCTGCCACTTTACGGTAAAAATCTGCAAGCCAGGCTTCAAAATAAGTCAGAGGTGGAAGAGAAATCAGATCAATACGCAGATTCCCAGGTACCTGGTTTCTTAAGTGTGTGTAAATAAGGCTGTGAGACCTTCAGTTCAAATCACGCCCTCGGAAACACTGTGACCCTGAAGAGGAGAAGTGGTTGAGAAAAAGGAAACCCCATTCTGCTGAACCACACAAACTGCAACCCTCAGCGCTGCTCGCGAATCTCTGGTTTCACATTTCGGCTTTTTCCTCTGTTCTGTAGAAAACCTTGATATCAGAGTGCGGGAGGAAGGGGAGGAGGGTTCTTGGGAAGCCAAACCACTGAACTCTAACCCTCTTTAAAATTATGAAGGCTTTAGATTTCTGCTTTGTTTTTAGATGTCTTCATTCTGCAGCCTATGTAACACTGATAATGCTTTCGCAGTTTGGATTGACATTTAAAGTCTTGTTTTTATAGATAAGTGTGCTTGTTGGTTTAGTGACAGCAGGGCACTATAGACAGTATGATCATGCATGAATGTATCGTATAAGAAGAGGTATTTAAGGTTTTTAAGTTTAAATATGAAGGACAACAAAATGATGTGATCTGTGTGATTAAGCAGAAAATGTGAGGGCCTGGACATCTTTGAGCATCCAGATCATCACATCACCCTCCGACAGTATCAAAGAGCAGGAAACAATGTCTGGTCTAGTGTGGACTCACATGGAGTCTATCTGCACCTTTGTGGACTTTGTGGACTGACAAATAAGCCATGATGCAGACCCCAGTGGGGACTCAAACCCAGAAAGCATTAACCTTTAAAGCTCAGCACATGGCTTCTTCCTGGAGGCAGCCTGAACTCGATTTATACTGAACCTGTGGAAAATTCCTGCCCAGCACCAGTCTGCTGTAAAACACAAAGAGAGAGTGCTGCCACTGGACTTATCCACGCTTCACATCCCACAGACAGAAGGTTCTGACTGGAGGACAGAAGACGTGTCCTATTTAACCTCTGTGTTCTGTCCCCTGCAGCTCAGTTCCTGCTCACACAAAAAGGTTGAGAGACGAGCTCTGATGTGTTTCTGTGCTGCAAACAAACATACAGCACTAATGTGTGAGCACAGGGTGATAACACAGACCCTTTTTACCCAGAATCCTGTTTTTGATCTCTCTGCAGGCAGATGTAGGCATCAACGCGTTTTGCTGTCTTTAAATAAAATGCTGCAGATTTCATTCATTTTCTAGGTTGAGTCCAGCTTCATCATAATTTCACTTTCCATCTCCTGCAGAGCCAGACAGTTACCATGAGAAACAAGGAAACAAACACAGAAAATGTGGAGAAAAGCACCATTGACGAGCTGACAGCCCAGATGCGACCACGTTACTGTGGATTTGTTGTTGAGGTGCAGACCTCTGACATAAAAACATGGACAATGTATGAATTGCTGCCAATGGGGGAGATGAAAAAGGTTGGGTTTGACTAACGATGGACCACGCTGGGAGGCTGGAAGACAGCGGCATTCTGGGAGCTGTAGTTTGGTGTTCACAATCAAATGCATCAGAGCAGAAGACACACTGCTGGCTTTCCGTCCTCATGCTGCTCAGTGAGGGTCTCAGCTGTGGGACTGTAAACATAATTAAAGCCTCTGGACTTGTCGTCTTGGGTCTGGATTTATGCTGAGCTTGTCCAAAGGTGACTTGGATGTGAAACCCTGATTCTGTCAGCTGCTACAGTTTGACAAGAACTGCTGTTTCAGGGTCTGACAGGTGTTTTTTCTGAGGTAAACTCAGCCTCAACACCCAGGACATGGTGAACTGTGTGTGAGGAAAAGCCAACACTTCAGATCACGATCAGAATCATGATCATCTCTGCATCTTAAAGTCAGTGTTTTCTCTGTGAGGTGATAGTTGATTCTCTATGTTTCCAGGGTCTTGCATCAGCCTGGCTGGTCTGAGCTGTGTCAGCTCGGAGGCTGGCAGGGAGTCAGCAGAGGGAGCGTTTGACGCTGAGAAATCAGGGCAGCTGCAGTGTGTTCATTAGAGACAGAGGGTGCGTGTTGCTGCCGGTGGAGTTCTGCCGGGTTCTGGCAGCTTGTTCCCTCTATTGTTCCCACTGGTGGATGGTGTAATGATCCGTCTTCTTTGTCCACAGCATTCTGCTCTGTAACAACAGCTCATCCCTCACTGTCCTCGATGGTCTTGTCACACCAACGCCACTGCTGCTGCAAGGTGTTAAGACGCAATGTGAGGGGACAGGGACAAGGACACGCAGGAGGTTAGTTATCATAGAGGAGGAGGGTGTGAGAGTCCTTTGAAACACTCAACCCCAAACACAGTCTGTTTACCCTCCGGTGAGGGATCCTGATCGAGCTCTGAAACCTGAGGGCACATTCAATACTGAGTCGTGTGAGAACGGAGTTAGAAACCTTGAAAAAAAAATGAATCACTGGTAAAAATGATTCCGGGAACTGGGCTGTTAAAATGAGGACAGGACTGGGCCTAAGTTGTAGCCCACAGCTGGTTCCAGACTTCCAGTGTGACCACAGACATGGACATAGAGGACTCTTCAGACAGCTGCAGACCTGTCTCACAGCACCACTCAACACAGCGAGTGTGAGAAGCTGCAGACAGAGCTGCTGGACACATCGTTAGAGCTGGAGCTCCGACAGTTTGGACACTGGCCCACCACCAGTCCTCAACTTTAGTGCACGTCTACCTCCGACACAAATGGGATTTTAGACAGTGTTTGATGGAGGCAGAACACAGGCTAATTACTGCAGCAGGTCTACTTGCCTCATAAAAGAAGAAAAGGTTTCAGTGGAAGAAAATTATAACTTCTCCAGAGGATCTCGATCATCATGTGCACATTTAAAGGCTATAAGAGTAGAGGACACTTGGAAAACCCTTCAGGCATCTTGGACACACTGAGCTTCTATCCGAGGTCAGTGGGTTAGATATAGATAACCTCAAGTTTATCTGCTGCAGATCCAGTGGGACAGTCACAGATGAAAACTCTTCAAGCTGGACTCAAACGTCTAACTAACGCCAATCAATCACCCTGGACGTCTCCATTCCAGGGGTAGCCAGGGTCAGAGGTATTGGGTTTTCAGGGTGTTGGTCCCACTCCCATCAACATATACCTCACAGGAGGTTCTTCACATCTGGCCCAAACGTTCTCTCATGAACTGATTAGATTACAAGTCTGGGCAAACTGTAACTCGACTGTAAAGTGCAGAAAGACAGCTGTGGGGTGGCGACTGGGCTCAGTTGCTAGAGCAGGGTCAGTGGTTCAATTCCCGCTTCCTTCTGTCCCTGAGCAAGACACTGAACCCTACAGTTGTGCCTGATGTATGTTGCAGTATTTTTGTTGACTCGTTTGAATTCTCTTTGTACTGCAGGTCAAACATGTGAACGTGTCACTGAGCATCTTTTTCTTTGTAACTAACATTTAATAATCGGAGACAATGATGAATTAATTGACTGATGATCATAGTCAGCGGCAGCCGGGAATCATCTAGTGCCAGGAAGTAAATCCTGTTTCCGGCTGCTCTCCTCTGCAGTCCTCAGCACAAACCAGATTTACTGGTGATGTGCAGCCGCAAATGGAACACACATCACTGCGCGCGCACACAGACACACACACACACAGGCCATTGTGTGAATCAGAAACCACTCCTCAGTCGCAGCAGCTCTGATCACTGAAGCCAGACTCTGCTCTGATGTACATGAACTAACTGTGTGACAGTAAATCTGTGTTTGTGTTTTAACACTGAAATAATTCATTTAAGAGACGCTTTAAACTGACCTTTTCATTATTTATGGTTTGAATTCATTTGGCGGCTACAGCTCTGATATTTTTCAGTTTTAAATGTAAATTTAACATCTTTACATCTCTGACACTGTGTGAGTTCAGCAGTTCACTGATAAATACTAATCACGTGTGGTTCTGAGGTTTTTATCACATTGGTTATGAAGCAAACGTCTCTGGACTGTTGGTGCAACTGTGATGGACATTTCCTACAATTTTCTGACATTTTACAAATGAAACGATGGATTTGTGCTGACAGCCTGGGGATTAATGGTTTTCCATCAGAATCCGAGCTGGAAGCAGAGTGAATGTGTCAACAGCTGATTATCTTCAGGGCTGAACTGGTCCTGTGAGTGTGAAAGACCCGTTCAGGCCTGCAGCCAGAGCTGTCCACTCTGCAGAGGGACACGACAGAACCAGCTTTGTGAAGCACGGCGCCGACTAAATAAAGGAAGCGTGAATCTCACAGAATGATTTTTGTGTCAAACAGCAGCTGTGAGGACAGAAACTATCAACAGATCCAAAGCTTCAAAAACAAAACAAAAGTCTCCATTTCTGTTTCTGTAACCACTAATCCAGCAACAAGTGTAAATGCTGATTAGTCGGGTCTGGACACACTGCAGCAGTGAGGACACCTAAATGTGGTTCAGAAAGTCCAAGTCCTGTTTATTTCATTTCAGTGTTTGTTTCAATGTTCTGATCCGCTGTGGTAACAACTGAGGTTCTCTCCAACAGTTCTTCAAAAGGAAAATGTGTCAGTGTGTAAAGTCCCAGACATTGTGCATCAGCAACTACAGTTTTAAGGACAGAGGATGGATTTCATTAGTTTTAAAGATGAATCTGAAGGATCACACTCTCAGAAAGTCTGACTGGTACATACAGAGGAGCTGATCCTACAATAAGTTTACATATTGTATATTTAAGAGAAGAGAAGCAAAGGTCCATGTTCAGGTGGCATACAGCTCCCTGTGTGTGCTCCTAATTTCGCCTTTTATTGTTGGTTAGAAGATGTGTTGATTTCAGGGAGAAACTAGTCTAACAAAGGTCTGATATATGAAGAACAAAGAACCACATTAAAGTAAAAATCGTTCGAACATCTCAAGGAAATGTGTTCAGATTTTTCCAATGAAACACTGACATTAGAATGCCTCATGTTTTGTTACAAGAAAATGTATTAATTGTGCAAATTGCCTGATTAAAAAAAAATCTCTTTTCTGGAATTTTTACTTACTGTACCTGTGGAGACCAAAGAATTTTGTTCTCTACTGTCCACATAAACGGTGCAAACACTTCTGTTTTTATGAAGCCCATCATGTTCCTGCATGGGGCATTTTCTCTGGGGAATAAATCCTCCGGTGGTGGTGGAGCGAACTCTAATTGTCCCACTGTATCACTGTACGCCACAATTAGCGACAGCCGCCGCCATTGAGCGCTGCGGCGTGGGGGGTCAATTAGCAGTGGCGAGGTGGCGTGGCAGCATCTGCACCAGACACAGGGAGGATGGATAATCACATTACAGCAGCTAAAAGCCACACGCTGTAACGAGAGGCATGAGACACAATCACTCCAGCAGACAAAAGAAGTGTGTGTGTGTGTGTGTGTGTGTGTGTGTCTTGTGTTTCTCCTCCTCAGAGGCCTGAGGAGACACTGGGAGATTGCAACACACCACAGTGTCAGAATGTGCTGCAGCGGCTTTACCATCAAGTCAGCTCCTATTAGTGTATGTCTTGTGGACACGTGCGCACACACACACACACACACACACACACACAGAGCTTTCATCACTATGTTGTAAAATCACTGCCAGATGCTTATTTTTTTTACCATACTCTCAATCCTACAAATGTCCCAGACTTCACAGCTGATGACCTGCCACCATGTACCAGCAACATGTAGGACAAAAACAGGAGTCAACTGCTGTTTATTCTGCAGGCCTGAATACTACTACGCTACTGAACTGCAGCAAGTACAGAGTGAGCACTCAGAGTACTTAGTCTCACAGAGGCTCTGCTCGTCCATGATTGTTGTTTGTGTGCAGCCTCCTCTCCAGGTGCTGAGGACGTCACCCAGGTGACGTGTCACCAGGTGACGCTGCCTACGTTCAGCACACAGTACATCAAAGCAGTAACTACAGTGTTTTTCTGCTGCAGTTTGTCAGGGATCCACAAACACTGTGTGACATTACGGGGGGAGGGGATCACACACTTTTCAGGGGTCTCACTGAACGAGTCAAAACACACAAATATTAATGATTAGAAAACACACAAGGGACAGAAAGTGACAAAATGGGAAATAAGAAACTGGTGTCAGGTCTGAATCCAGAACAAGAAGAAAGAATAAAAATACAAACAAACAAAATAATATTAGTACAAAGAAACACGAAATGCTCACAAAGAGACACAATAAAGGTCAATTCACACTTTTTGTTTGTCCTCTGATGGACATGATCACAGCAGCACGATGTGAAGAAGAAGAAGTGTTTGAACAATATTAAAATGTCAAAGACATGAAACAGTTTCACATGAGCTGTGTCACAGGTGTTGAAATAAATGTTATATGTGGACAATGTGGACAGACACAAGTATCTGTTATTGCACATGGACGTGGATCACAGCTACTGCAGCAGACACACGTCTCTGTAGTAAAATTTAATGAAAACTAAAACCTGGATGCTTCTCTCCATCTAACCTTAAAAATTACCAAACTTCTTTCAAACCAGAAACGTGAAGTCCTCCCATGTTAAAGGACTGAAGCAGCTGAGGACAGGGTCCAGACAAAAGGTTCATCCACGAAGTGAAGGGCATCATCCCCTCTATAACCACCACCCTCATCCTCTCTCACACACACACAGCAGAAACAGGAAGCCATCAGACACCATCAGGTGCAGAGTAAAGACCAGGATTATCAACGCGCCCCATCATCAGAGCACAGAGAGACTTTTAGAAGCTGAGACAGAGACACATTAAACCCCTCCAACCATCATTCACTCGATTTCTGTCTTTGTTTTACAAGAAATAGCTTCCGGAGAATCGTGTCCACATGTCTCCAGTTTGGCGGTGGACTCGATGCTTAAGACACTTTTACAACAAAAGGTGGATCCGGATCCCGCGCCCCCCTCCCTGTCTGAGTTAAATATAAACCAAACACACTCTCTTTGCAGCCCGGGCTGCAGGTCAACTTCTCCTCGACACACAGGTAAGGACGAGACACCATCAGTACAAGGACCAGGCTGATTGGGCGCCCGGGTGCGTCCGGATGCAGCTGCAGCAGTTTGTGAGGAGCAGCGCATCCTGACACCCGCGGACCGGTTCCACACTAAAGCGTCAAAGAACGGAGCAAAGCGGTCTTTCCTTACCGGCTGACACGGTGCAGGATCCGGCTGAAGCTCCGTTATCTGGACTGTACTAAATCCTGCTATCGGTGAAACTGGAGACAACCCTGCCGTTGCCGCCGCCGCCTCCGGTAGGACGGAACCCGGAGGCGCGTCACCGACACTGCGCCGTGCACGACGGTCGGGTCTGATCCCGGAGGTGCCTGAGACAGCGGGGAGGATCATCAGATCTGCAGAGCTGCTAATGTGTGTCAGTGAGGACCGTGGTTCTGCTGCCCCCAGTAACGCAGAGAACGGCGGCCTCACGTGATTGGTTCGTTATTAACAACAAGGATTCGTTCACCCTCACTTCACATTTGCTGATCAGCCTCTGTAATCACACACCACCCATTTTCACGGACCTACAGGGCACGGGTCCAGGGGTCCCGAGGGATCAGGGGCCCCACGTCACCTCCAAAACATCCTGGAAAAAAAATACATAAAAAGACTAAATTAAGTCATTTAAACTACAAACAACATGGCTGCACAGTCTGCAACCAGTGCTGTCAACACCACACCGAGAAGCTGCACAGAGGCCTTTTGACGAATTAGGGGAGGAGCAGTACTGCAGCGAACTTAGTGTCATATTAATCTACAGCAGTGAACTCGCGATCTATTCATTATTACTGCTCATATAATTTTGGAATTGGTTTTTGCTGAGTTACTAATTACTACTTCCACCCAAAGGACACCTTCTCTCATATTGAAGTTTCTTTTTCTGGTTCTAGTTTGGGTAGTATATGTACATAAATTCTATTAAACCACTCTGACTTCCCTATATTAAAATCTCTACGTCAAGATGAAAAACTCCTCCATATGACATCACTCTGAGGAACCTTCAGACCAGATTATGTCATCTTGTTGTTCACACTATGGAGTTTGTAATCATGGTCACCCTGCTTTTCCAGACCTCCCCCAGATATCATCTGTAATTCTAACGATGAAAAACTCCTCCAGGTGATGTCATCTGGTGGAACTGTTTTGTTAGAAGCAGAGGAATATTGTAATAAAAGGGAAGTGAGATGGAAATTTAAAAGGATCAACATACATTTACACCATAAACTAAAGCCCTACAGAGGAAGCTAAAAATTGGTGAAGTCGCCCTTTAAGCAAAAGTATCACTATCAGTGTTATAAGAAGGAAATGTGCTGCTAAAGTACAAAGTTAGGTGCATGGTTGGTTCTAATAAGTACATCGTGCTTGCACTGGACCGCAGATAGTGCAGTACTTCAGAATGTGACAGTACTACAGTGGGGCTCTGTGGCACAGGCGAGTCGACTAAAATCAGGTTCTGGATTCAGAACACATTTCAGAGCGGGTTTTAATCTTTTTACGAGATTTCATGACAGTAAGAATTAAACCTCTGTTATACCATCAGATCATCCTGGATCAGCCCAAACATGTGAATGTTCTGACACTTGGTAACAAAAATATATTGAAGTAGAGCTGCAGAATAAGTACTGCATTAAACCTGTTATCAAAGTAAAAACTGATCTGTAAACATATGTTAATATTCATAATATGAACCCAAAATGATGCAGAATCCAGGCATCTCTGACCCACTCAAAGGTAGGACTGGGTTTCAAACCTGGATACTTAAGGCCAAGTGAAACAAGTGAAACCAAACTGCTTCGATCTTTAATACCTGAACAGCCTGGGACAGTGCAACAAATACAGGTGAGGCAGTTTGCTCAGCTTCTACTGGAGGATCCTTATTTAACTTCCTGCTTCAGTGCGATGGTGAAACCTCTGCTTCAGGCACAATCACTGTGGCCCTGCTGCTGCAGCTCGCATGTCCACAGAGGACACTGCGGGACATCATATGTGGCATATATCACAGGAGCTGCTTTTAGAAGGGAGGTCAACCAGGCAGCACAGTCCTGCAGCTACAGAGCATCATCTGTCCTGATGGAGATCAGCAGGTGGAGCGCTGCCGCCCTCTGCTGGTGATTTACAGACATCGTCTTGGAGAGAGAGGAATTAAAAAGCTTTAAAGAATTTCAGTCACTATTTTCAACCAAACCCTCAAAGCCAACAGTGGAAGCCATGAATCACATCATGGTTGTTTCATTTCTGATCTGCTGTCATGATCTGTGGAATGTATCGGTAAACTGAAATCTGTTGCACAGATGGAGGACTGAGGACTTTGGCTGAGTGAAATGTCACAGAAAGAAACTCAAAGTTGCTGCTGGTTTATTTATTACAAGTCGAAGTGTTTGTGAAGCTGCAGTTTTAATCTAAAAGCTGCCTTCGTTGTCAGATGCTGCTGTTACTTCCACTCTGAAGCAGCTGCAGCCGCAGACGTGGTTTTGGTTTTCCTTTTGTCGCCTACAGTCATGCAGACGCACCAAGTAGCCTGGGAAACCCCTATATCCTCCTGCTCCTCAGGTGAGTCAGTCTGGTGCTTCACTCACCTCGGGTTTCCTCATTCCTCATCACAACACGCCGAGCAGTCCAACATTTGACACAACATTCTTTTGTACTGCAACAGGAATCGCACACATTGTGTCAAAGTGCTTACGGGCCTGACTGTGAGCACAGAGATACACTTCACCTTTTTACTTCTCTTTATGAACCAGTTCTCTCATTTGCGCAGGTCCAGGTCAGGTCCACACACAGTAACACAAAGGTGAAGTCCTGCAGTATTACAAGTCAGATTCTTCATCTCTAATTGAGCCATTTCCTGCTGTGTATCGAAATTTTATGATTGTCCCTTTAACTATTTTTAACTGGACAGTTAGTGGACAGTAGTCCATCATAGTCTAGTACTTTGAAGAGACAGGTGACAAACTCTAAGCAAACGACCACCAGAATCACTTTTTTTACACGATGTGTGCAGAATGGTTTTTCTTTCACTGATGTTGATCAGTGAATAGTTTCTCCATGAACTAAGTTCATTAAAATGTATCAGCAGCTTCTGCGCATTAGTCATTAGAAGAATCCATTCAACACCTCATTCAAATATCAATCCTTTAGAGGGAAACACTTAGTTTTTACTTACTGCAAGTAAAGTTTTGATTGCACTTTTTTTTCTTTTAAAGTACTCACAGATTTACCCAAATTACTGGGCAAGTATCAGAAACCTCACCCGAACATTCTCTAATTTACTGCTCACACTGTTCTGGCTTCATGTGAGCCGTCAGTGCATAAACCCATTCGTGTACATGTACCTCATTCAGGGCAGTACACAGCAGAACTGCAGTCCTTTGAGGTTCTTCCGCTGTTGTGGTGCGGAAACTCTGCAGCTGAGAAAGCTGCTGACAGGAGAAATTCCAGCGCGTGAGAGGGGTTTCCAGAGTGGGCGGAGCGCCGCTGCAGGCCACAATGCAGGAAGTGCACGATCCGCTGTAGTTCCCGAGGTTTTTCAGCTGTCAAACATGTTCTCGCTGCGGACAGACGCACAGAGGACATATAAACGAGGGGACATCAGGTTCACTTGTGCAAACTGAACTCCTCCCCGGTCACTATGAGTCAGGCCGTGCTGCTAGATCTGATTCACGGCTTCTGTCCGACATGCACCGGTCCGTCTCTGCTGGATCAGTCCGCATCGGATCCGCACGTCTTTTTGCTATGCGGTAAACGTTACCGGGGCGAAAACGGCTTTGCGGACGCGCTTCGGAGCTCGTGCAGGAGCGTGCAGGTCCTGGACTCCGACTCCACCGCGGAGTGTCTCTACAGATTCAAGCAGACTGTCGACCGGCTGGACCTCAGCAGGGTCACAGTCCTCACGACCCCGCAGGGTCGAGATGTGCTTGTCCGGTACCAGGAGCAGCTTTTCACGGCCGTGTACACATTTGATTATAGGTCGTTGGACAAGTCCACTTGTCCGAGCTGCACAGGCTCCGCCCACACGGACTTACCTGGTGAAGGGGTCCTTGAAGAAGTGTCCAGGTTTCTGCAGCAGCTGCCTACGCTGAAGGGAGAAACCAGGGTGCTGAAGTCATCACTGATTCCAGGTCGGTTCCAGACCAATATTCTACATAAGTTTTTGCTAACTTCTACTGAGACCAGTCAAAATTTGAGAGGGTCTGAGTTCAGACCAGTTTGAACAAACAGCTTTCATTGTGATTGTAAGGGTCTCATGCAAAGTTGCTGCCTTTAAGATCAGTCTCAGTCCTGTAGCATGTTATTAGTCAGTTCGTCATTCTGATCTCAAATATCCTGTGGCTGAGGTGTATGTGCTGTCTGTGTTCCGGCATATGTCCCGTTCTATTTTTGCATGAGGAAGGAAGTGTTAAATTTCCAGATTTTCGACTGCAACAGTATTTGTCTTCCCTGTCTCTGCTCGTCAGACTGCTTTGGTCACGGCTTCAGCACTCGTACTGGTGGTGTGTCCTACATCCCGACCCTGTCATCCATGAATCTGTTCTTCAGCAGCAAAAGGAGGGACCCTGTCGCTGTGGTGATGGAGAACAGGCGCAGACTGGCCCTGCATGCTGGTTTCCACCCTAAACCACTATGTCTAGTCAAGGTAGTTGTTTTGTGTCTCTCTGTTGCATGTGTCTGATTGTTGTGTTTCTTTGATTTTTGCCCGTTTTCTATGGTTTTGCATCTCTTTGAGGTGATTATATCTCACTTTGATTGTTTTGAGTCATTTTCCATCTCATTATGACTCTTTTCTGTACATTTGTGGTTGTTTTGCTTCTATCTGGGGTTGTTTGGTTTTTGTGTGGCACATCGTTGTGACTCAGACAATGTTTGGCAAATACTTAGCAATGAGTTGTTTTTTTCCAGCTATCTTCCAAAGTTTGCAGCTGTGTTGTGTGTCTCTGCGTGTCTGTTCTTGTGAACAGTCCACCGTTCTGAGCTCATAACACAGTTGCAGTGTGTGAACATGTGCTGACTTGCTTCCTGCAGGTGAACCACGCCAGTGATGTCTGGGTGATGGGTCAAACTGAGCCGGAGAGCTACGACGGGATGGTCACCAACCAGACTGGGCTGGTTTTAGCCGCTCCAGGAGCAGACTGCATGCCGATCCTGTTTGCCGATCCTGTGTTAAAGGTCATTGGAGCTGCTCATGCAGGTAGGTGATCAAAAGAGCGGGAAACGTGTGATATCTGATATCTGAAATCACAGACTGGAGCACTCGTCCTTCCTGAGCTTTTTGAGTTTTTCCCCAGGTTGGAGGGGGACTCTGATGGGTGTTTCCATGGCCGTGGTCAAGGCCATGGTAACGGGATTTGGTTGCAAGGTGAGTGACATCGTGGTGGCAGTGGGACCCTCGGTGGGGGCGTGTTGTTTCATCTTGGAGAAAGAGATGGCGCTGGATTTCGTCAGCATCCATCCAGACTGTGTCCCTGATCCAGAATCAGCCAAACCACATGTCAACATCCGGCTCGCCAACAGGTACATATAAAACTGCTCATGTTTCTTTTGAAAATTCATGGAAAACTGCGTTAACAGTGGTCATGAATATTTGCAGTCTCCAAGTGTCACCACATTAGTTAGGAGTTCCATGTCTGACACAGGATAAAATAAGTAATATGAATAAGTTAACATTTATGGATTTTGTCACTTCAGTTTCTTTTGTCTGTTAATTTGGGAACAGTTCCTAATGCTCACCAGATCAAAACAGGATGTATAACGTGTCTACGGAGTCAAACTGTCTCGATTAAAAGATTCAAAATAATTCGGGATTATCTCCTGATTGCAGTGCAGCCATGGACACACATAGAAATCACCGGGTTGCTGTGATACTGAAGAAATCTTAAAAATGTTATAATTCTCAGAGGAGTTGTGCACTTTTAAGGAGCAAATTTGTTCTATGACGTCTAAGTGAATTTGACATTTATCATATGGGAAATGAATCAAATCATGTCTGACAGTAAAAGTATCTTCAGGGAGTTAAAGTCACACTATGTAAATTTGTGTGTCGTGTGTTTTTGTTATGACTCAGAGAAGAGTGTCGTTTCTGACTCACACTGCTGTACTTAAGGCAGGGATCAGTAACCCGTGGCTCCCGAGATGCAGCACCCATTTTTCCCTTACTAGTGGCTCCCTGGATGTTTCAAAATATAGTACTTAATTTGTAAAAAAATGCAAATAGCTCTGGATAAGTGTAAAATAATATTTTTGTACACTGAATTTTAAATGAAAATGTTTGAACACTGCCTAAGCTTAAACTAAGACCAGTTCTGTGCATTGCACTGACTTGCAGGGACAACATTGTGCATGTAAAAGGCTCAAAGTTTTTGTGAACAGAGTTTGTCTTTAGACAGTAAAGGTTGCTGACCCCTGGTTTAGTGGACAATAAAGTTGTTAACCACATTAAACCTGTACCGCTGTAGAATCCTCCTCCAAAAAGGTGGCGTCCTGCCTGAACACATCCACGACGACACGGTGATGGACCGGTCCTGTGTGACGCCCTGCACCTCCTGTCACCCTGAACACCACTTCTCCCACGTCAGAGACGGACCCAACTTTGGCACCCAGGTGGGCTTCCTGTGGATCAAAGAACCTGGAGATCAGGTCCAACGCCCAGCAGGCCAGACCGGCACACAGGGACAGCGTTAGTCACAGATACCATGGATGGACCCCTGGACACAGACAGTTGAAAGGGCCAACACCCCTCGAACGCAGAGTCCCCATGGACTGAATCAGACACAGAATCACCTTTTTTTGATCTGACTGCAGAATCTAGTGGAACTAAAGGAATAAGCTGGGCACAGATCATTTTCTGTTTAAATCAAGCTACTCTGTTAACCAACTAAGCTGCCAACAGGAATGACTTGCCCATCAACAGTGTTTGGACATTTGTCTCACTGTTGTGTGACACCAAGCTAAGCTAATTGGATATTTGTCCGTACCTTAAATTGCTTATTGCAGATAAAACAACAAAAACAAAATTTATATTGTTTTATATATACATCCGTATACACACACACACACACACACACACACTAATTAGCGAAATCTACTTAAAACATAAATACAAAAGGTTTTGGGTTTTACAAGACATCAGGGCAGAAGCTCAGAATAGGGGAAACACTTTTTGTAACATTAGTCCTGTGGCGTGTGATTGAGTGCACTCCACAGTCTGAGGGGGCAAAACTTGTATTTTACCCTAACATGGACCTTTGTGCATGTTTCACAAACCCCATCCATCCACAACACTTTTACTAAGTGGAGGGGGACACACCTAGTTCAGCTTTACTGAAGAACACTACATAGTTCATTTTCAAAAAACAAATATCCTAAAGCCCAAACTGAATATCTGCTCAGTGAACCAATATCTGAAAGGTGGAACATCTGAGTCTTGTCCTTCTGTCTCTTTGTAATTGTTTTGTTCATTTAGCATTTATTTTGTCCTTTCTTTGTAATGTTGCATCTTGGGGACATTTGATTAATCCATCCATTCACACACATACTACACCTCTGGACTGGAGACTAAATCACTAATAAGTGCAGGTTTAATCAAGCTAAAAATTAGTCTTATTAAAGTCAACCTGTCACGGTGACTCATGGTGTTAAATCTGTAGAGCATGTTGCACAATTAGTCTTTTCTTTTCCACTGTTTTCCCTCTAATGTCAGATACATTTCAACTGCAGTGTATCTGGGTTCCAGCTAAGTGGACTTTATTTGACAGACCTATTGAGATAATCAACTGCTGCTAAAGTGACTGTAAAACATCAGAGATGGACCACCGCTGTGGGGGTTTATCCAAAACTATGTAACACTTCCAGGAAAGGCTGTGTCCTGACAATAGTTCTAAGGTTCAACATTGTCACATCCTGCAGAACAAAACAGAACACACAGTCAAACGATGTGTAACACATGATTTGTCACATTGTTCAGGAAAACTGTACACAGAAGCACATCCTTGTTTTAATAAAGTTTTAATCTACTGCTAATCTTTGTCTTTATGTTTAATTTTTCTGTCAAAATCTTACGTCAAGCCACTGAGCACCAGCAGTTCTTTAATGTTTATTGTAAATATGGAGAGATGGTAACAATGTGGTCTGAAGTAAAAGTACTGATAACATACTACATCAAAAGTCCTGGATTCAAAATCCCAAAGTTAAAAACTGAACTGAAAACTCAAACAAGCGGTGCAGCTACAGATGATGCCATTCACACACAGACGTATCATTTTGGGGCCAGTAATGTGAAAAACTGCTGGTAACTCGTCGAGGAGCATTATGTTAGTCAGAAAGATCTACTGTGGTTTACTATATTTGATCATTTAAAAACAAAAAGCACAGTGTCTCTGGGGTACAGACAGCTTTATTTTGAAAGACAAACATTTGGGTCTTGATTTGTCTTGAAAAGCCCTTTTTCTAAAAACTCATTAAAATAGAGATAACAGATAAGCTGACAAGTGTTTCTCATCAGCCTCGTGATATTTTGAGTTACAGAATTCAGTTGAAGCAAATTTGATTTATGTTCTAAATCAGCTTTCGTCCCATCAGTGAAGCTTCAGTAATCATGTTAAAAGTCTTCGTAACAAGACAATGTCCCTCACACAGGACAGGTGAAATTCTCCTTAAAAACAATAAGTTATATTGGGGTCGGGTCATGTGGACATGACAACACTAATGTTAACGCTCTACAGTGCTTCAAATGTCTTTATACAGTAAATAAACAGTTTTTTAAATAATCAGCTACTCATAACGCTAAAATGTCCTGTTGACACATTTCCACAGTCACATTTAAAAATATCCAACATTTAAAATAGTAGAAACAACAAAAAAAAACTACATCTGGGATTTTAAATTTAAAAAAAAAAAGCTTTCTGTCACTTTGCATTCTCTTCATTTTAATGCAGCCAATCAGAGAAGTGCTTCACCACCAACAGCAGCTCTATACGCTTAGTGTTTCAGAAATGATCAACATCCAGATGAGCTTCAACGGGGAAACGACACGCAACAGTGCAGAACAACAGAAGGGTTTCATTCCAAAAGAGACTTGACTGAGTCAATTCTTCAAACACTACATCAACATGCTTTTTGTTTTTTACTGTAATTTTGAGTCATAGCTTTCCGTCTTTCATTTGGGTTTTTATGTGTTACAGCACAGAACAGCAAGATGTTAATGGGTTTGTCTAAATAATTCAAAGGATGCGCTAGATTAAGATTCATATCAGTTTGAAATTTAAACATCCATTTATTATCTGTAACCCCTCCTCCTCTTTCACCCAGAGGTCACTGGGTGTGAGGAGGGGTCCACCCTGGCCTCCAGTCCCAGGGCCAACACAAATTAGTTACATGTTTACTAAGTGTCTCACTCATCCACTGCTGCTTTCACTCTCATTAACTAAACCTGAAAGAACAGAGCAATTGCATGGTGCATTTAGGGACAGCGATGGACAAATCATACGTCTTTTAAAAAAACTAAGTCGACAACATTTAGTTTAACATCTAGTTGTCATTGTTCATGTAAAGGGGAGTGGGGCGGACTTTGGCTAGGGGGTGAGATTTGGGCACAACATTTAAAAAGAACGGTTCTCGGACAGGACTCTATGTGATCTTGTTCTTTCTGTCAAAGCCAAAGCTCAGAGAGCTGGGACAGACACTGATAATCTGTGAGGAGGCAACCCAGAACATTATGAATCATCCTCTGGGAACCACAGCTTCACCACCACAATAAAGTTAAGTTTCACAAAAACATTACAAATCCTCACGTTGGCAGCGTAGATATTCATGGTGCTTTTTGTGTAAAGGAGATGAAACTGTTTTGGAATGAAACCCTGTTTTTGTAAAGAAAGAAAAACATGGAAACTCTCTCCAACACAGCTACACAGACCAGCAAATTCACATTTGTTCAGCAGGACATTTGCTCTGCTGCATACATACCCATATTAGGACGTATAGTTTGTGGGGACACTAGACATTTGGCTCTATCAACATGACTGAGAAGTTAGAGAGCTCAAACAAAGCAGTACACTAGGGGAAAACTGATTTTGAAATAAACCCGTACAAACTACAAAGAGTCAGATTTTCCCTCACTGTAGAAACTAAACAATGCTCTAAATTAATGCTCTGTTTGAAATAAAATGGTCCTTAAATGTCTTTACTGTACATAATAAATAGTTTATAATCTCCAGCACCATCAGCTCCTCACTGTGGGACAGAGTCTCAAATTGCACTGAAGACCTCGTGATGAGATGATGGGATGTTGAACAGAATATTAATAGTTAAAGGATAAAATCAGTCATTTTTTATATTTTATTTTGAAAAATGTGACCTTGTTAATAGTTTTAGAGAGTGAGAGTGATGGGATGTTTACTGCAGAGGCTGTTTTTAATACTCCAATGAACAAACACAGCACATAGTGCAACAGGTTCTGAACAATGGTTGATAAAAAACATCATTGGTTTGAGTTTCTGTGTTAAATGGTAAAAATATAGAAAATGACCAGCTTTATCATTTACATTGCTTTAAACTTCTGAATCTCTTTGCTTATTCATTAAAATTGTGGGCAAACACAGACGGTATTTAAAAGATGCTGACGTGTCATTCAGAGAAAGAAGATCGTTCTGTCTTGTAGGGAAAGGAGTTGGGAACCAGTTCTAAATAGCTGGATCCACTGGAACTGTGAGCCTGTGACTAAACTCTGCATCTACGCTGAGGGAAATTTGCAAAAAGTGGAGTCACAGTGAAGAACAATAGTGTTCAGATACAGAGATAATGGAGCAGCTGTGTTGATGCTAAAGACCTGTATAAGCCTACTTTTTGTCCCCCCCCAAACAAAAAAAGAATCAAGAATGAATAAGAATTGATCATGGAAATGGAATCAATCAAATCAATCTGTCCTGTTCCTCTC
This sequence comes from Channa argus, assembly GCF_033026475.1. Classification (NCBI taxonomy): domain Eukaryota; kingdom Metazoa; phylum Chordata; class Actinopteri; order Anabantiformes; family Channidae; genus Channa; species Channa argus. Next base: position 1,921,782 of record NC_090205.1, read on the forward strand.
TTCAGATGGAATTTCCATAAAAACTAGTCAGTTTAAAGTCAAACCTAAACTGTCACAATCTGACCACCAGGTGACGGCTGTTCCCTCTGCTTTTTGTTTGGGTTGTTTGGAGATGGCACCTGATGATCCTCATGGTCTTTAGTCTCTACACAAGAAGAACATGCATGATCTTTAATTCTGTCACAGCAGAGTAAAAGAAAATAAAACAGGATGTCCCATGATGCACCAGGAGCCAGTATGTGTCCTGTGAGCTGCCTCGGGCCAGAGAATAAACTGACTCGTTAATAAAAACCAGAGGCTCCACACTCCTGAAAGATCCCTGACAGTCCTGAGATGTGAAGAGACAGACTGGACAGGAGACAAGAGGAAGAAGAGAGGGACGTCCTGAGGCAGGAGTGATGGGGAAGAAGGAAGGAGGAATGAGGAAGGGTGGAGAGGAGTGTGTAGATTCCAGCTACCTCACTGTGTGTGCGTGTGTGTGTGTGTGTGTGTGTGTGTGTGTGTGTATGCTGTATCAGCTTAAGTGGCAGAGCAGCAGTCCAGCCACTAGAGGGAGCAGGTTGAGTATCAGGAGCCAAAGAGTGACAGCCAGTCCAGAAGAGCTGGAGCACGGGTCTAAAACACACACACACACAAACAAACACATGTCTTCATTCTTCTAGTCTGACATCATTGGTTGCTGATGTAAAACACACAAGTACTAACAATCTACTGACAAACCCTGTGTCTGGGTCTACACATTTGCATAACAGTACACTTGTCATTACAGTATGATGTCACACATATTTTTAATTAAAGACTGCTGACTTCACATGTCCTGGAGGACTTCAAACAATTACAGCAGTGCTGACAACAAGGGCTGTGACCCAAAAGACATTTCACTCTAAAAAAGACAAAGCGTTAAATTGTGTCAGGTTGCAGTTATGAGACTAATCTAAATCTAAATCTAAATTGTTCCTAATATTCTGAAGCTTGTGTATGTTAGATTATAGCACTACTCAGCAGTACCATAAAAGAAAGAAAACAAACTCACCAATAGCTTTACTCAGGGAGGTGTTGGTGGGCGGGAGCAGATGGGGAGGGGGACAGTCATCACAGAAATCTGTGCAGGCGGGGCAGACGAGCACGCCGTTGTAAACCCAGTCGCTGACTCGGACGCTGACGGTCAGCTGCTGACCTTTCCTGACACACAGGAAGGAGCGGTCCTGAACGTACACGATGAGGCCCTGAGCAGAGCACGACACCTGCACACACACACACACACACACACACACACAGTCACTATAGCTATAGTTATGTGCAATAAGTCTGAAGCTGGTTAGCTTAGCATCAAAACTGGAAAGACCAACGATGATCAGAGGAACAAAGGCACATGGACCTGTTAGTTCATCATTAGCTGCATTAGGTTTTGATGTGCAGCACAGGCTGCTGTTATCCACCAACTTTAATCTCATCAACAGAGCAGGTTATAGCTTCCACACAGATCTGTACGTGTGCTCTGGTATCAGTTCACCATCATCAGCAGAACTGATGAAGCCTTTCAGGGGAGAAGTCAAACAGACCATATACTGCCACCATTTTCTGTGGCCACACAGTGAGCAACAGCAGCAGCAGGTTGCATCGTGTTGACAGAGCTGCACCTGCTGTCTGAAACTCAGCAGAGAAACACAGTGTGTGTGGCAGCAGGAGGACAACTTTCTGACTTTTTCTCTGAGCACGTCATCTGTGAGGCAGCTGTGTTTGCCAACTGAGCACACGGCAAAGGAGGAGACATTTACCTGTTCCTCTGTTGTCCATGATGCCGGAGTGCAGCTGAACTCACTGTGCTCAGAGTCCCTAAATGAACCACATGAAAATGCTCATGCGGGTCAAAAACGGATGAAAAAAATCAGACAGACGTGTTGTGGACAGGCTCTGACTAATAAGGTAAGACACAGTGGAGCGGCACCTTGTAGCAGCCAGAGCCCCAGTCAGGGTATGTCATCTTCCTGGTGCACTGCTCCATGATGAAGGCTGACTTCTGGTACAGACACACAGAATCCGGTCCATACTGCTCCGCTCCGTAGTTCCTCCACCAGTCTGAACACACACACATCAAAATGATTTAACCAAAGAGCTTCTCAGGGTAGTGAAGCCTCTCCTCACTTCTCTAACTTGACATTTAGCTGTAATTCATTTAACAACAAACAGTGTTCATTCTGCATAAGTTTTAGGATCATTTTAGTTTCATTAGCATTTAAATCGTTTCCATCCCCTTATGTGGCAAAAATAATTAAATGTCAATTCACATTTAGTTAGTAAAAATGTTTAATTGGAAATAAAAGTTACTGTTGAATGAATTCATCAAGGCAGATGCAAACTTTAGTTTCTTACTAATACTTTTACATACATTGCTTGTTCAATTTTCTTACTTCCGAAAAACATTTCTACCACCTGACAGTGCAGTTATGTGTTAGGTTTAGGGCTAAGTTTGCATCCTGTACAATGCCATTTCAATGTAAAGAGTACCTGGCTGGTTCTCAGACACTCTGCAGTCTGAGTTCCTCTGATACTCTCCACTCAGGTGCCAGCTGAACTCCTGGCTGAAGGGGCAGTAGTCAGCGATCTCCACGGCACCGCCAAAGAACGACAGCTGATTGGCCGGAACATCTGGCATCCACTCAAAATACTGACGCCCACAAAGAATGAGTACACTGACAGGAGAACAGGTGCTACACCTGCCCCCACTAATAGCCACAATACAGTACACATCACTGCAAAAGGTAGAAAATATTCTAAATTCATTCTGTGTCATGTTACAGAGCTGCTGTACACACACCATAACATGGCTGAATGTTCTGTATGTGGAGACAATTGTATACATCATGTACACAACATGAACTGTCCTTGTTATCCCTCGCTGTTTGGTGTTCGCTAAATGTCTGCACACACTTAAAAAAACAAAAAGACAAAAACTACACCAAAAACTACACCAATATCCAACAATCAACCTGTTTTAAAGCACTATGTTTAGTGGAACTGAAGCGGAACTTTAGTTGTGTACCTGGTACTCCAGAGGCAGCTCCTGTGGGTATTTCTGCAGGTTGCAGACAGCCACAGCCAGCTGGTCTTGTCTGCAGGTGAGCTGCAGAGGGGAGGCTCGCACGGTGTCACAGTACGGAGTCACAGCGTGACGTCTGCACAATACAAACACCGGTGGTGAGTTAAGGTCTTTCTACAACAAAGATATGAAGCCAATTTTTTAAATATGCAGACAAGTAGGTGACTACAGTCAATACTAATCTTTTTATATACTCTAATTTATTTTCACTTCCATTGCAATATCTACTTGTAACATATTGCCAAGTTAGTACAACTCTACATTTACTTTTAGTAAAGTTTCATGTCAGCAGCATCAAACAATGAAAGGTAATAGCAATACAGCTAATATGCTTTGTCATCGAGACTATGGCAGTGACCTCTGTCTCTGTCTGTCCATCCAGAACTTGCAGCTCTTCATGACAAAGTCACAGCCGAGGCCGCGGCCCCAGTCCAGCCTCTGAGCCAGGCTGTAGTTGGCTCGGTACCAGCCGCTGTCCTCCATGATGGCCAGCGTGAGCCGAGAAAACACTCGGTTCTGGGTGTGGGAGCCAGTCATCGCCTCGTTCTGATGGAGGCAAAGCAAATATTAAACCAAAAAAATGGTTTAGTGAATAAAAGGTCACACACAGAATCAATGTTCACCTCCAGCAGTCTCTTCTCCCAGTGGTTAAGCTCAGTTCCTGTCCCTCCCTGATTTTCCAGCTCCATTCCCTCCAAGATGGGACAGTTAAAATGTCTCCGCGCCTCCTCCTGCAACCAAAGACAAGGACATGATCTGATGCTCACTGTAAATACGGGCTGCAACTAACGAGTACTGCGATTTTCTATACAGAAAAAGGTGGATTCTTACCACAACACGGGGAGTGACAAGGACATGGACTTGGTGTTGGACCATCACCCCTCCTCTGATATCCCACAGTCTATTAACCCTCCGGATCACTGCCTCGCTCCACTGGTACAGACCCAGGCTGACACACACAAACACAGGTTTGAGAAGCAGCGGTAGCTTGATCAGTGTGCACTGATTTATCAGGTTTGTGGAGGTGAGACAATGGCCAGAGTTTGAACTCTGTTTAGAAAATACAACAACACACTATCTTGCTGGGACATCGGATTTTCACGGAGCTACAGCTGGTAGATGGTTAGCTTAGCAGCCTCGTTAGTGTTTTTGTACGTAAACAACATGCCCATCGTGAGTAAGTTTTAGAGCAGCTGCAAGTTGTTACATCCAGCTGAGGCAGGGTAAGTGTTTCGCCCAGTAGATCAAACAGCTACCAAGCACTTTCCTTCTTCTAATCAGATAGAATTCCATACAAATTGTCTTCACCTTTCATTGAAGGCGGGCAGGCCACTGGCAAAGCGTGGAGTCAGAGGTTTGCCCTCGTCATCGTGGTAGAAGGCAAATAGACCTGCTGAAAAACCCTGGAGGACAGAAGAGAAACCCATCCACCTTCAGTAATTATATTTGGGCCTTTAGAAATCTTCATTCTGAAGACGGCAATAAGCAGATGACTAAATCAAAAATGCTGTTGCACTGACCAGAGCATGGATGATCTCGTGTTTGACAGTGGAGAGCATGCCTTCAAACTCCTGAGGCTGAGAGGAGATCATAGCAGGACACAGGTTGGCGTAGCCTGCTATAGGTCTGAAACACAAACATGCAGTCAGCTTGTAACTTTTAAACTGACGTGAACCAAGTCAGGCATCAATGGGTAAGTTACAAAATAGTTAGCACACCTTTTTGCTTCCATGCAGAGGATGGACCGCTAAAATTTCCTGTCAACATTTTTGATTCCTGTTGTTTGTTCATTTTTAAGAATGCTGTCAGAATATTAACCCAAATCCCTAATTTGAGAGTATAATTGCTTTTAAAATACATGGTTTATTAAGATCAATGTGCTACAAATAGTTCTCTTTCTATTCCAGGTGCAGCAAGTCAGTTCAGCATGTGACAACATACAGGGGACACATGTTTTCCTCCCACCTGTCCAGCTCTGCCTCCAGCTGGCAGTAAGCAGCGTAGGCCACTATGTTCTCCTGTCCACAGCGCTCTGTGGTGATGCCGCTGACGTAGAGCACAAAGTCAGACCCCTCCACTCCGGGCCCATCTGGGGGGCCAGTGGGGCCACATGACTTCCCTGATTCACTGCACACCTTGCATTGCTAAAGAGATAAAGAATGGACAAAGGCATTCATTAAACAGAAGAAACATGAGATTTATAACCTGACAATAACATCTTTTATCCTTCCAACTTTTTAACCGTCTGTCCATCTTCCCAACTGTCTCCGAATATTCTTTATTTCTTTCTCCTTCATTAACGGCCTCATTTGATTAGCAAAGCTATAATAGTCGGCATCCACTGATTTTCCAGCAGTAGATCTTCAGCAGTTTATATCATTGTTTTTCCCCAAGGGATCGATCTTAGTTCTCCTTTCTGTTCACTCTTTAAATGCCACGGATGACATCAGGTAAAATTACTCTGTGCTGACCATAAAAAGTCTATATAATGGGTAATAATGCAATAACTATAGCATGCATCAGTTTATGCAACATTGACGGTCCCCAGTCGATGGAGAAAATGTTATGTGTTTCTATTTGAAATTATAGTTGCATGACCTCCATCGACCATAACAGACAGTTCTAATTCACTTTTTTCTAATTCACAATTTTTAAAATTTAATTTAGAGATGCAACAGAAAAAAACAGGAGCAGCTGCAAGTTCTATCTTAGTGTGTTACGTTAATATGTTTGTGTGCTTTCTGGTTAGTAAAGAAAGGACTCAGATATTTATGCTATACTGTGTTACCACTGTAAAGATTTGGAAAGTCTACCATAAATCCATGTTCATGTGTATTTTCCTCAATGCTTGCTACAGTAAATGACCTTTAAGTGTGCTTTCACACCTCTGCTTCCTGTGAGCAGAGGTACAACAGCCGATGAAGCCTAAAACCTCAAGTTTTCCTCTAGGGGCAAGTTGGGAGTTTTTTTGAGACCAATATCACAAATGTCAAATAGCTTTTAAGGCACTTTAGTATTTGTCCAATGCATGCCATCATTTGTCCTTACAAGATGGAAGTCACCCCACAGTTCACATTTGTGGATTCAATAAATATTTCTGATGAATAACAAGTACATTTTGATGCAGTTCACTGTCCCCTCAAAATGAACTGTAAGAATCTAATGATCCTCTAACTCTTTATCTATTGCCTTCATCAGGATGACACGTGAATAGTTCACCTAGAGTACAACCCTTATTATATAATAAACTATTAAACCATTGATCTGTGGGCCTTCCTGACCTGCAGGTGGTGCTGTGGCACGACAACAGGGCCGCACCGAGTCGTGTCTGCACAGGCGTCCTGGCAGTAGCGATGAGGGTCATCTCTCTTCCTCAGGTACTGATTGGTTGCACATTGTCTGAGGCAGCAAAGACAAATTGTTTTTCAAATTGTAATTTTAAATCAACATCAGAATCTGTGACATTCATTGCTTTCAGTATAAAAAGTAAGTATGTTTAGGTTCTCTTCCGTTCAACATTGAGGCTTGTTTGTACTAATAAAACCTAGGAAGCACAGAAGGAGCTCTTAAATAGCACAAACACACCATACAAATAAAAAAAATCTGTCCGGTTCATTCAAAGGTCCGGTTTTCGCACGAAGGCCACAGTGTAATAGCCCTTAAACTGCTCAAATGGGACCACATACCTGCTGAGCAGCACAGGCCCTACCCTGCGCCTCACACTGAAGGCCCTCTGCAGGTAGTCGATGGCCTGAGGAAACAGCTTATCCTGGGTAGAGAATACACAATAACACTTAGTCAATTTAACAATTCACCCTTTAAAGCTGCTGTGTGGAGTTTTTGAGTAGGACTATGAAGCAGGTTTTGCTTCTAAAGTTACAGTTACAGTCAGAGTGAGCAATGAACCCAGAATCAAAACCTCCATTAGAAGACCCTGGATGACTTCCCATCACACATGAGTTAGGGCTATATCAGAAAGTATCAGTTGAGTGAAGATTAAACTCAGATACATCTTCAAATGTTTTGTCTCCACAGTTCAAAACTCTAAGACTATTAGTTTATTATCATGTACAACAAAGAAAAGTCTCAAATTTTGAAAAGATGGTATTGACTTTTGCTTATAAATGTCTAAAAGCATTATTTGATTACCGAAATATTACACTTTATTGTACATGAGTAACTGTTGCAGCTCTACACACATGCATACACATTTGAGGTCTTTGTAAAAAGTGCAGTGGTGTTACCTTCACCAGTCTTCTCTTGTCTGCAGGAAGCCTGTGGAGAAAAATCACATCAGCTGGAGACAAAACATCAGTTCAACCACATACTGTAGTCATAGAGTGAGCACAACTGAGCCTGAACCATGGACTGATGATAGCATCTATTGTTATTTGGAAAGCTGAGCAGTTTATCACAATAACTTAAGGGATCCAGTATATCAATCTGGTGCAGTGCTTACTGGTCAACACTGAAGTCGTAGATGATCCTTATTTTCAGCTGAAGGTCATCAGGTGAGCTTCTTTTAGTCAAACGCTCGGCCTTCAAATAAACGTGATGGACAATCTAAAAGATGACCAATAAGAGACCGCAGGTCAATGACAAAGACACTCCGACAAACATATATTGTTTTATTTATCTACTTAAGTGGACTTCAGTTTAGTAGAGTGGGCAACACTCTTACAATCTAACATGATGTATATACTTAATGTGCATAAATGTACCATACAATATGTCAGTATATTGTAACATTGTAACATGTTGGTTATTCAAATGAGAAATGACTACAATTACTAATACTTAAAATAATCAGGTAAGAACATCTGCTGAGTTTTACATCCACCAAATCAAGGTACATGACCTCACTGATAGATACATAAATAGACTCCTCAAATTGTTCTGGTACATTCTTATCTTTAGGGTCTATGGTAAATCTTTAGGCAAAGTTTCCTTTTAGAATCAAACTCTACATTACTCTTAGCAGGAAAACGTTAAAAATGTTTTGTGTAAAGTCCTGAAGTAGCGCGAGTCCATTTGGGGTTTTTAACGTTAATGTAGAGAAAGTCATTTATGATGGAGAATATGATGCTTTTATTTAGTGGAAATGCCCCCGGAAGTGTTTGTTCTGCTGTTGCTAGGGGAACACAGGCTAAGATGAAGATTTAATGTGATCAATAAACACACGTCTAAATAAAACGGATTTTACATTTTAAAGGTGCGTAAAATTTGTTATTTTCAAGTGGCCTGCTAACGTATGTTTTACATTTGCCTGTTAGCTGACACTAGCTAATTGCGGCAAATCCCATTTTAATGAGGATAACGTTAGCTACCTACACATGACTATTTTTACATTTGACGTAAAAAACACAGAATTTTTATTATTGATATTGGATGTAATGTGTGTCGACCAATAAACATCTCAGCGCCGCCACAATGTGAAGCGCTCCACCGGTTTCCCAGTATTTCGGACTCTTCACCGTACTTAGCACGTTAGCTTAGCTTAGCTCACCTCAGCAGGAGCCGGGGCTCGGTGTTTGCACGTCCCGTGGCAGCTCGCCAACACAGCCAGGAGGGAGAAGACGAGGGCAGGGCCGAGGAACCAGGACACGGACGGCTTGCCATCCCCGCTCAGCCTCGGCTCCATCCTCCGACGGGGGCTCGACAGCCCGAAGTCATCAGAACCTCCACCGGCCCGGTCCCCTCGCCGCTCGTGTCATTCATCGCTTGCAGGGTGAATCAGAACATGTCAGCGTTGTGTCAGTGACAGCAGGACGAGCGGTCGGTGAGCGTGAAGTGAGCGGCTGACAGCTGCGGCGGCTTGGTGTCAGCTGGGAGCAGAGCACCGGCGCTCCAGAGATCGTCTCCGTACAGGATGAATCACTCATCCTGTACAAGGTTGTTTGTAGCACTCCAAAGATTGTCTACATTAAAAAATGAGTCACTCCTGAGCGGAAAGGAAATTTCAAAACCATTTATAAAATGTTCATTTTTAATTTTGTCTAAAATATGTGTTTATAACTAGGTGGCCCAAGGACAAATAACTAGGAACATGCACTACATAAAACAACATGTATCCACACTAAGGCTGCACCTAACAATTATTTTTTTCAATTCATCGATTTATCTATATATTATTTTCCCATTAAGCTCTTTTCTTTTTTAATTAATACGGTAATTAATTTACTAAAAATCTAAAATCCTTATGATTTCAATATTTTTCCAATGTTTGTCTCTGCTAAAAATACTCCCATAACTTGGTCAAGTATTTTTTCCGCTTTTGACTCACAGTCATCTTACTTCCTACTTTTTGTATTTATGAAGTTTTCAAAGAAAAACTTCTATTTACGTGTTTTTTTTTCTATGACCGCGGTTGACTTTTGTTTCTATGTAAATATTATATTTTCCATTTTGTTCCACAAGTTTATTTTATTATTCACTAATCTGTCTAACTACTTTATTTTTTACTCTGGACATTTAGATAAAAGGTGGATTATTCAGATTAGTCTGTTTACAGGTTGTTGTCATTGAAGCCCTGTTAGGAGGAGGACTAGTGAATATATGAAAAAGTATTCAGTGTCTAGATTTTGGACAGTTGGTCAAAACATCTCAACATGAGACTTTGACTTCTGGAAAAAACTAGACTCATTGTGATGCTTTTACAGAAAATTAAACTAGGATCTTTTATCTGGGGTTGATCTGTAGTATACAGTCCTTCCAATCATGCTGTGTAAGATGTAAATAAAAAGAGAATATAATGGTTTGTAAACCACTGGAAACCACCTATTTTGGAATTTTAAAAAGTACAAAGACATTTCAAATGTTAAAACTGAGAAATCTGACTCTTTGAAATACAGGGTTCTGTAGTAGAAGTCTTGGACTGGCTCGGCCTGCAGTCCAGACCTGTCCCCCATTGAAACCATTAGAAGCCTTATGAAGTGAATGGCCACTGTTAGCTTTATGTTCACATCAAAGTGAGTGTTTCAGTAAATCCTGAGTCCGATTCATGACAAGATGACCTGCAACAATCTAAGAACATGCTCTGGTTATCAGCAGAAAGCAATAGCTGGACTCTTCCATCACCAGAACTGGGTGTTCCTCTTCTGTGTTGTGGTCCCGCACATTTTCAGATCTAAATAAAAAGTCAGCCATAGCTCCTCATAACCCCTGGCATTTTTAAAAGTACTCTAACCACCAGAACCCACGTCTCATTCTCAATCAAAAACTAAAACTTTAAAGACATTGTCCTGAGGTTTTAGTGGTTTTCATCGTCTCTTTCATTTCTTTCCTCTATGACGTTGGAAATTCAACTTTTAATTACAGTTGAGAAAAAATGAAAGCTTTCATTCAGATGCTGGGAGTGTAGTGAAAAGTTGGAAATGTTTCTCATGGGAAAACATTTTCTCATGTGACCATATTTTTGACAGAAAGGCAGAATCTTAAATCATTAATTAAACACAGAAAACAAACTTCATTACAAAATGAAAAACAACAAAGTTTCATGCTGGAAAAAAAGCTTTTGTCTCAGAATTCTCCAGTGTTTCTATTCAGTGATTAACAAAAGTTATGATTTGTTTTTGTTTTTATTTTTACATCTTAAAAACAATAACATCTATATGCTTTTTTTTTTTTTTTTTACAACTTATTATATTTTTTCCACTTTTATTCACTTTCACAGGGCAGTAATCTCTCTCCTGTTTTCTTATGGGTTATAGTAACAATAATCAAAACCACAACAAAATGGAGACCAGCTCCAAGAGGAACAAACCTTTAAACAACAAAATGAGCTCAAGTGTCTCTGCCAGCAGAAGTACAACTGTGAGGAGTTTTCTGGTGATGCCTGTTCCGTCACATGAAGTCACAGTACTTTGTTATTTCTGGCCTTTTCAGTCTTCAGGTAATAAATCCACGACGTCCAAAGAGAAAACTTTGAGCTTTGTAAAACCTGGATAGTTTGTCTGTGTTTACACGTTTTCATCACTTCTACTTTAGTAAAAGCTGTGTAGCTCAGTGGTCTTTTGAACAAGCTGATTCAGTCTTCAAAAAGGTGTTGATGATGAATGGAACATTTCCCCCATTATTTCCATTTTGGTACTTAACAATCTGGACATATTTGCTGATTGCCTTGTCCTTCACTTGTAAGTCAATCTAGATAAAAATGTCCCTTTTATGACAAAGGTAAGTGTCTCTTAAGACCACCGTTCACACAGTTTCACACAGGGAAATTGTCTTCACTGTCATTAAAATGAGTTCAGCTTTAGCTGCAACACGCCATCATCCTGCAAGATGCTGTGCCGTACGATCTTGTATTGTTTTATCATTATTTGTCCATCAAAATGTCAAATAGGAATTTTCATTATTTTTTCCAACTAACAAATCTAAATGAGCTGATGACGAATAGTTACACAGAAAAAGTGCGAATGGCTTTGGGTAGGTGGTCTCCTATTCAACAGAGTTGCATTTATATAGCGCAAAATGTACAAAGTACAAAGTAAAGTCAAGGGTTTGAAGTGAGTAGCTTCCTACTGTTGGTGTTCATTGTTATATTTGTGAGCTGGAGGTCACATCAGCAGGCTCGTCACAAAATGGCCGTATCGGTCACGCCTATGACACGCACATCCAAAATAAAGTTTCTCATGCAGTATAAATGTAGGCAGCAAAAGGGTAAAGTCATACTGTGGGATGATGATGTTGAACACTCACACCACGGAACCACTGTGAACCAGGCAGTCATGGAATGCCTCTGTATTACCTGTGTTTGGCTGAGGAACCTGCAGGGAGGAGGAGGAGGGTGAAGAAGCAGCAGTGGAGAACGAGCCATTGTGGTCTTGTGAGTCCTTTTCTCTCTGTGCTTCCTCCCCTCTGTCAGCGTCGGGACTTGGTTCCTCCTCTTCCTGCTTCTGCTGCTGCAGGGCAGTGAAGCGCTCGACCACACAGTGAGCCGTCAGTCTGGCCTCAGGGTCATGATCCCAGCACTCAGTGATGGTGAAGCAGAAGACATTCATCCCCTGGTGGACAGAAGACTGGCATTATACAGACTAACAGGCGCCAGCAGAGTCTCAGAGTGAATAAATACTGTAACTCTGTGGACTGATGGGGTCTCTTACCATCTGCAATGGTGTGCCACAGGGCTCCATCCTGGTTCCATTACGTTTTAAATTAAATTTAAATAACTTTATTTCTCCTGATCAATCAGTCAAAGTTTGTTTCCAATTTGACAAAAAGTAATAATAGTAATAATTAAGAACGCAGTACAAAAAGAAGCAAATTTGGGAAGAAACATTTTTTGTCTAGTCACAGAGGCAAATTACCTTTTGGCAAATTAACATTACATATTTAGTATTTTTGTGTGTAGTAATATACACAATAACCCATAATGATGAAGGGAAAACATATAATAATTTAGCAAATTTATAGAAAAACAAAAACTGACATTTCCCAGTAACACAGTGGCCTCAAAAATGTAAACCAAAACAATTTTGTAGCCACAAGGCCTTTTCCAAGAGTTGGTCATCTAGAGTCACAAACAAGAAGAACCTCATTAAGAAATGTGACCAAGAACCTTCAGTTATCTGTTACTTCTTCTTAGTATTGTATATGTTACTAATATTATCATTAGCATTTTCTTTACTGCATTCCACTAACTGTGTCTTTTTTGTGTAGTTTTTTTCTACTTGATTTTTAAAGTTTTAAACCAAAGCAGTTTTTTTTTTTTTGGTTCTTTAATTTTTCCCGTTCTGTAATTCTGCTAAACAATTTTAGCATTTTAGATCCTTTGAATCTCGTAAGAATTTTAACTTTGTTTGGAGAGAAAGCCAGAGTTCTTTTCTTAGTGACTGTATCTGACCTGGTGCTGTGTCCATGCTGAGGGGATGTCAGGCCGTCCTCTGTCCCTCAGCACCAGGTCTCTCATACTGTCCACACAGGGCTGCTCACAAACCTTGGAGCCAAACGCTGGCTCATAGCTTTTGACTTCTGCATCAACACACACACATTATGTTATTCTAGAAACGTTTTTTTCTGCAAAGTCTAAAACACATTTTTCTCCGAAATGACATAACACTCCCATATGTGCACCTCCACCCAACAGGTGGGTAAAGCCAAAGGAAAAGCTCTTACCTCCGATTGCGTGGCAGCGGGACGCCATCTCCCAGAGAACCAGAGCCATAGAATAAACATCCATCTGTTTAAAGGCTTCAAGGTCTTCTAGGTTCACTCTGGACTCTAGTACCTCCGGAGCCATATAGCGTGCTGTCCCCACCTGTACAAAATGATACAGAGAAGTCCAGAGGTCAGTTGTACTTTTATCTAACCACTGAGTAACAACCACACTTAAAAAGTTTTACCTGTCCACTGTTTGCGTAGTCATCAGCAGTAAGGGAGAGGTCCAGTCTTAACGCCAAACCAAAGTCACACAGAGCGCAGTCCGTCCTGCTCTTCACCACAATATTACTGCTCTTCAGGTCCCGATGAGCAACTGGCACCTACGGCAACACAGGCAACGAGCAACACCAGAGTGACAAATCTGACAGTATGACAACCTGAGATGCAAATAAACCCACATCAACACTGTTATGGCTGCTTAAACCTGGAAAGGACAAAGTACAATTGACACCATCAGGTAAAAATAAACAGGAAGTTAGTCATGGCTGGACTTACCTTTGGTACTCCGCTGGGCATTGTGTCACTGTGGAGATGAGCCAACCCTTTAGCGACGCCACCTGCCATAGCAACCAGCTCCTCCCAGCTCAGTATGTTTGTTGTTAGGAAGTCCTGCAGGTTCCCATGGCCATGATAGTCCAGAACTAGCCAGTATTCTCTTAGGGTGTGACCCAGCGCACCCCTCTCCTCAGCTGCCAGGAATCGAACCACATTTTCATGCTCCAGTTTGGAGTCTGAAAAGATGGAGCATTCGTTTCTCCACGAGGCATACTCCACAGCTGGGAACACCTTCACCGCCACTGTTTCAAAACTGTTGACTCCCCCCTTCTCGCCCTGCAGCAGGCGTGCCCTCCACACCTCAGCAAAGCGCCCCTTCCCCAACAGGACCTCCAGTTTAATGGGCAGCAGTTCAGCCAGTTGGCCTTGCCAGATGTTATTACTGTTGGCATTGGATTCCTCCATTTCAGATCCAGGACCCATCCTACCTCCTCCTATACCCTCCCCCCTCCCCCCCAGACCCCCACACGGCAGGTCTAAAGCCTGGTAGAGCTCTGGGGTGTGTTTGGTTGGCCAGTCTGGGCGTGCAGGCGGACCTCGTTTATCAGAGCAGTGTGTGCGGTAGAAGTAGAAGGCAACAATGGCGACTAAGGCCACAAGGACAGGGGGCACCAAACTGACAACCACCACTGGGACCACATCCGTACTCTGCAGTTTAGAGAAACCTGCGAAAATAGAGACCAGACATGTATTCATCTGTCATCTGTCCATCCCATTGTTCCTCCATCCATCCAAACAAATTCCCCCCCTCAGCTCACCGTTGGCTCCCTTGTTGAAGAGGAGTCTGTCGTTACACTCGTGGTCCCCCTGGCAGCCACACACCATCATGGCCTCATCCTCTACAAGCTGTTTGACCATGACACACTCTCTGGAGGTGAAGTTCAGCAGCAGGGCAGGGTCCACACCCTCCAGAGGCAGACTAGGGTGGTGACACATGGTCTGCACTGTCATTGTGTTGTTGGTCTTCCTCCTGCAGGAGTGGACCAACACATTTGTAAGAGAACTAATGTGAGAGCCAATTCAAAGCATTAAGACTATGTCAGTGATGCTATGAGACAGAATGACATGGACTTTTAGGTAAAAGTGACACTGCTGTTGATTCAGACACAAGAGAGTCAGGTCAAAAGATCAGTCTCAGGATATTGTTTTAATATAAACCTGTGATAACTGATTCTGGATTGAAACAAACTGTAGGTCATTATTTGTGGCTGAAGCTCCACAGACAGTCTGAGCAGCATGATAAACCCTGTCAACTCGGACCTGAATAAACCAGTGTTCCCCCTCCTCTCTTATTTCATGTCTTATCATCAGTTTCCTGCAGAAAAGCTGGGAGGGGTGGGGGTGACGTGAACAGGAAATGAGAGGGGTGCAGCAAAGAGAGAGAGAGAGTGTGCGGGTGATCCCAGTACAGCACTGTTATCCAAACAAAAGCACGAATCAGCAGAAACTTTCCAGCCCTGAAGAAAGTGACAGCAGTGGAGCCTGTGAGGGTCTAAAGCAGCAGTCTGAGAGTCGTCCTGGTTTCTCTGTGTGAATCGTCCAAAAAGATCAAAGACAAAGAGCACTGACATGTTATTTTTAAGTCTTCCAGAAACAGTAGTGAGCTGGGAGAAATCTGTTCAGAATGTTTCATTACACTGATCAACCACATATTGAAGTAGTTTAGCTGTACTGTGGTGTCCTCTACTCACGGTGCTGAAGAAGTGCACGTCAATACTTCAACAATGTTCTGGGACATTTAAATACTGACCCGTGAATGTTAATATTATTTGAAGGTAACAAAGACATAGACAGAATGACCCCAAAATGACGACAAACGGTTTGAAAATGGACAAAAAGACATTCAAAACCATCTCAAAGAGACAAGATCGAACACGAAATGCCACTTTTATGTGTCTGTGCACACTCCCCATGATAACAAAGTTTTGATGCCTAGAACATGGATTGAACAGCAATGTTTGTTTTTCTTGGTTTACTGAGGTTTGGAATAAAGACGCTGCTTTGGCTTAAATTTATGCGTCTTCAGGTTTACAGGACCCCTGTTTTCCACATGGTTTTCTATTGTTTTCTCATTTTGGACGACATCCAGCTTTGGCTTCCACAAGTTTTAATGTGTCATTCAAAGGACAGAATCAAAAAGAAAAGTTTAAGAGAAGAAGCAGGAAGCCCACATACCATATGGCGATACAGATCTCCTCAATAACGGTGCAGAAGGAGGACAGGCCGCAGTTACTAAAGCAGATATTGTCCTTACACCGTGGACTGGACACCTCACACCACTTACAGAAGTTGTAGTTTAGGTGGCTCAAAGACTGGACAACAGCAGGGAGACCTGCAGGAGAAAACAGAGGCAGATCTACTTAGATCAGGGTACATGAGATGTGGGCCAGCTTTGCTGATTCTGGACCAGGACAGCTCAGCGTCACTGATGGACCTACTGTCCTCTCCAACAGGTTTTGAAACATCAAGGAGGAAAAGACGAACACGAGACAAACATTCAGAAATGCAGCTGTTATCACAAGATAGCAAATTTTAAGAGAACAAACATATAGGAGAGAGGGTTTTCTTCTTACCTTGCTACAAACACAAAATCACTCTATATGATTTTGTTTGGTTTTTAGCTGTCAAATCTGTATTTGATGTTAAAAAGGATGAATGAAAATAAAATAACAAAATCCAAAACATTGTTGAGGTGATAGGAAATTTAGGCTTTAGGCTCAAAACATTTTGTAAGTAAAATATCTGATCTATCTTTATATTGGTTTAAAAATTTTACTAATAATCCTCATAGATTTAATGGGTTTTAAAATACTTTCTATGATTATTTTAGGGTCTGTAAATTTTTAACTTAAGTTTTTTAACTTTTCATGAAATGAAAAAACTTCTCTTTGTAGAGAAGTCAGTTGTTGTTTTTTGGATCATTTTCTAAAACCTTATTTACCTTTTACCTTGTGTCAACAGTAGAATGCAAAGATAAACAGATAATAAAGATTTTTTTTATAATTATTGTTCAGCACCCATGCTGACCAGTTCTTTTTATGACGTCTTGTTACGTGGATCCTTTTGCTTCTCCAGCTGTTTTCTTTTTTGTCTTCATCCCTGTTTGTAAGAAACATCTGGAACAACTTCTGATCTGTGTGTGTGAACTTGTACATCTATCTTTGTGAGGACCAGTTTGAATTTTCTATCATCACTGTGAGGACGTTTCCTGGTCCTCATGTACTCAAAAAGCTCCTTAGAGGTTCAGACTTGATTTTAGAGGCTCAGGGAGGGATGGATTACTTAACGGGCCTACAGGGCACAGACCCAGGGACCCAAGAGGCCAGAGACCCTTTTGGATAGAAACTCTGCGTAAAGTCTGTGTAAAAACTTCTCACTCCGAACACAAAAACTACAAATAGTTGAAAATAACCAAACCTAGACCAGAAAGAAATAAAATAATGCTGGCGGTGGGGAGGTGGAGGGGGAGTTCATCCATGGCATCAGGCTAGAAACTGGTTTTGGTTAGGGTTTGGGTTGGGGTAAGACGTCCAGCTGTGATGGCGAAGGTTATGGTTAGATCAGTATGTTTATGTGAAACTGACAGTGACTCTGTGTATTTGTCTGTGTGTGTGTTCAACAGTAAATTGAAGCCAGAAGTCGCTGCATTCAGAGCCAAGTTAGTATTTAATGCTCCTCCCTCAAAGGCTCAAGGGAAATTTCACCCCCCACACACACCGATCGGAGCTGGCAGCTTAAACACACACACATACACACACACACACACACACACACACTGTATCTCAGGCTCCTTCATCAGTTTAAAGAAACATTTTAACAAGTTCCATTAGTTGCTGCTGCACTGACAGAGGCTCAGCAGGGAGTACACATTATTACTACAGTTTCCTTGTGAGTACTACCTCAAACCACTACAATATACTACTACTAGTAATATTTCCCTGATCTTGATCCTGAGTCTTGATTTGTGTGTGCGAGAGTCATCAGGCCATCACCATGTCACCTCACTGTCCTCATTAGCACAAATAAAACACACTCAAATACACTTTGGCAAACTGTGCCAGTCTCTCTCTTCTCCAGTGTCTTGACTTGACATCAAGAAGCTACAGTGTGTGTGTGTGTGTATTGAGATACACTCGTTCTTTGTTAGATATGAGATAATCAGCTGCCTGCTAAAACACACTGTTTACTTCAGAATAAATTCACTTACTCAGAACGGGAAAAACAATCCGTTATTCTTCATATTCACATGTTGTGTTTGTATCGTTTGCATCTACATACAATGACCTGATACAGTACCTGTCTCTGGAGTAAAGTTTGAACAGGGTTTCTACTCAGTGCAGTTGGCCTGTGGTTGACTCTGCTCGTCCCTGGGATCTGTCAGCTGCAAACGTTACAGCTCATCGTGACAGAACTCTTCAGGTCCTTCACTACAACTCTGAACTGGGACACACTGGTTCCCACTAACTCCCTGCTACTAGATTGACCTGCAACACAGTGAATTTTGAGACTTTTAAACTGCATCAGCTTGTGTTCCCAGAAAAACTGCGATCGTTCTAATTAGTGCTGGTTGACACATCCTGATTTAACTAAAACTCATCGACTGATTCCTGGAGTATGCATACTTTTATTAGTAATGGAGTATCTTTTACAGTTGTATAGTTCATGTTATTGCTTTAGTAAAAGATATAAGTACTTCTTCCACCTAAGTTTAAAACAGTAAAAGAATTACTGCTGATAGTTTTTGTACTTTCACTCAACAGAGCTGAGAATACTTGTCTACTTTTACTACTAAAACTTTAACTGTACGAAGCCTGTGATACTAGTTTACTTGTAATACTTTATTATTACTTAAATTAAATACATAAAGTTACAAATACTTATACTCGTGTATGTATTGCTCATACTGCAGTACTTTTACATAGTTGTACTGGGACTTTTAGTTGAATAAGGACCGGAGTACTCCCCCGCTACATCCCCTCAGTCCGGCCCTCCAAACTTCCACAACCAGCTCCGAGCAAAAGACCGAAGACGCCCAGAGACCAGGCATCACTCACCGGCCGTTAGCAGGACGACGAGCCCGGTCCAAACTGTCCGGCAACGAGCCATCATGTGCGGGTGAAGTCAGCCGGAGAAACACACAGGCGCCCGCTCAGTCTGTCCGTCGCTCGGTCGGTCCTCGGCCCCGGGATCAGCTCGGAGACGCTCATGTATCCACAGAGTCCAGATGTTTTTCATCCAGATGCGGTTTAGCACCGCCCTCCGCTGCTGGCTCTCCGGCACCGGGGAGCGGACTGTTCCTGCCTCCACACGTGGGACTGACTCTGCTGCGTTCACATGTCATAACGACCGAGCGAGATGTTTTAGCGCACACACAGTTCCGAACAAAGTTTTCACCATGATCCTCAGCGTCTTTACTTTTTCTCATTGATCCATTATTTCTCTGGACGCGCTGCGTGTCAGTGACGCACAGTGCGTCAGGGAGAGGCTGCACACTTACGGGCTTATTCCAGCTCATTAACCCAGTTATAATAAAACCACAGTGATGTGAGGGATCCGTCAACACACACACGATCGTCAGCATGTTTCTATTTTAACTGGTTTTACTTCACGCGTACTGTTCAGTCCCAAACGGTGCCAAACTCCATTAACAGTTTATACGTTTTACCACCAGCTCCAATCAAACCCCCGAATGCTATTGCTGAACCACAATTGAGGTTCTCTCCGCTCAGATATAGTCTTTGTGTGTCGTTTTTGTCTTTGCAGGACATCACGAACATTCATCTGCTTAAGTGTTTTACCATCCTGAGCCTAGTGAAGTAGGAGTGTTTCAGTTTCTTAAATGCATCATATAGTTTAGAGAGTCTGGACTTGAATGTGATGAGAGATTAATTGGAAACGAGGTAATTAAATGTTTTTGTGGAAAAAAACACACGGTTATATAAAAGAAACCCTTAGATTTGTTTGGAGTTTGGAAAATGTTGCACTTTTGTTTTGAAGGGCAGTAATACTACTAAGTAAAACAATGACGTTTTTTCAAAATAAAAGCATCATTTCCAGAGATACAGTCGAGTAAAAACGTTTCCATTCACTTACGTAGACACAACAAAAACAGTAAAAAGTTTCAGCAACATAATATCTAATACAACTTCAGCAGGTACAGATGTTCCTTCATCACCAGAGGTAGCAAGAATAGTCAAAGGGTGAATACAAAGACAGTCATAGTAAAATAACAAAAACGTTTTCATCCCCTGGAGAAATCCTCTAAGTAAATGTGTTTATGATCTTTAAAAAGAGACTGTCCAAACCATGCTTGATGAAGGCCACCAGATGTGTTAAACTGAGCTCTTACTCTAAATGAGTGAGTGGATTTGATGAGCAATCTCATGCAGTTTGCTGACAACCACCAAAACAATGGAATCAGAAAAACAGCTTTCAGATGACCTCAAAACAAAACTGGCAAACCTTCATAAAGAAGAAGAGGGATCTAAAATATTTCAAAGCGTTCAGGGAAACCAACTGTGAAGAAGTAGAAATAGAAGAAACATGGACGCCCAAAGGCCAAGCTAAACAACTGAAAGAGGAGCTAGGAAACGTGTTTGACAGCTATGTAAGAACTGAAAACAAACAGAAGGGGACCAGAAAAAGTCGGTCATAACTCACACAGGTATGTGTGGTGAGAAAACAGCACGTTATTCCCACAATCAAACATGGTGGAAGCATCAGGAACTGAAGCTCTGTATAAAGTGGAAGGATTTTAAAGCAAAAGCCTCCTACCATCAGTCAAAAAGCTAAAAACGAAGAGGGAGTGGATCCTTCAACAAGACAAGAGCAAAGCAAGAGCAAAACTAAGTCAGGAATAAATGAAAAGAATAAAGTGCATGTTTTTCCAATGGTCTTTCCAGTCTCCTGGCTCCAACATTACATTTTTGCTGATTAATCTGCAAATTATTTTCCTGTTAAGTTCTTTTTTTTATATTTTTCAGTGAATATATCAATTGCCCAATTAATATATAAACATTGATTTGCCTAAAATTAAGCTTAGTATTCATCAATTCACCAATACTGTTTCTATACTTTATTTTGCAACTATGAAAAATAAAATGATCCGACATTCTTTAAGCATCACACATTAAAAGTTGAGTTAACAGTTGAACTTCCAGCTTTGGGTGGATGTAAACTCATATTTGTAGCAGTTAGTGATTAACCAACGAGCTTGTTGTGTTGAACGCACGAGGGTGGATGGGAAACGGGCTGAAATGACTGCTTTTCTGCACGTTTCTGATCGTTTAACGCGAGTTTGGATCATTTCCCCTTATACGTCGTTAACTTGCACGGCGTTTTTGCAAAGGTTTCCAAAAATCTACAAACAAATAATTTCAAGTTTTTAAACATATATCGAAGTTTAAAAAAAAGTGAAACGAAACCATTAGGCAAACTTGCAGCTAAACATATGTAGGCATTTATTGTACTACTTCCGTACTTCTGTTGTATTTATTATATATATTTCTGTTGCTGTGATTGATTTTTTTTTCTTGTTTTATCAACGTTATAGTATTAACGAACCTATATAATAACACTGCAAGTCTGACAGATTGACAGCGGAGGGTGTAACGTTGTTTCTATTTGAAATCTTTGACTTAACATAATCCCTCCATGATTCGATGCATCAGTAGTTTGTTTGCTTCCTGTAACACAGCGTGAATGTTAGTGAGATCATCCGGTGGCTGTTAAACGTAGCACGGCCTGGAGCTTGCTGACGACCCGCTCGCGGAGCTGACGGCGGATTTCCAGTAAAGTAAATTAACCGGTCATGTTTAAATACCAGAGAAGGCATTTAAAGGCAGATGCCGTTGTTCCGAAGACACTGTCGGAACCTCTAAACGGTTTTCTAACAATCTGGATGGATCACAGTTCCTGTTTTATAAAAGTACATTTTGTTAATTTTTCCTAGTTTAAACTACTCTCTTCTACCGGCGGTCGACGGGCCGCCATCTTTGTTGTCATTTGTAAACAGTCGACACTTAAAGTGAAACTCTTTGTTTTCCTTCCGTGAACTGAACATTTTATTCTTCAGAGTCTTTAAGCCATAAATCAGTGATGAGCTGTGACGTGCTGAGCGTCAGCGTTTATTTCAGCAGCTTTAAAAAGAGCTGCTGTCAGCGGAATCCCAGCCGGACTGTGACCCCGGACCCGTGAAATGCCCGCTGGGTTTCTCGTGTCTGTTGCACGGACTTGTTCTTGTGTGTGCGGACATGAAGAGGAGACTCCTGCTGGTGTCCAACTCCACCCTGCACGGCAGCGGATACCTGGACCATTGTCAGCAGCAAATATCGCTTTTCTTCGGAAAGTAAGTTCCGTGCAGCTGCAGTCATTCACTTCAAACCCAATCAAAAATATTACCATATGTTGTCAAAAATAAATGTCTCTACAAGCACGAATCTAAACTCTTTGTGGATCCGGAGGTTTCTGCGAAACATTCGGCAAACAGCACATTACGATGAACGATTTAGTTAAAAAGACAAAAGTTGTCCTGCCACTGTTTGTGCTAAATGGCAACGATCAGAACATTGGCGGGACTTTATTGGTACTGTTTCAGCTTTAAGACCTGTGTAAATAAGTTTGAATAGCTTTTTGTAATTATTCTGACAAAGGTTGTCTGTCAATCATCGGCAAACAGCACGTCTCTATGGACATGTGGTCAAGTTTGGCGGTTTGGGAAATGTTTAATCAAAGCCAGATTTTAAAAGGTCTAAAGTCATGCAGAGTGTTAATCTTTCTACTCAGCTTTGATGGAAGAGACCTGCTTGTTGATGCATACATTATATAACACGATAACACTGATATATGGGTAATTCTACAGAACTGGCTGTTAAATCTCTAATTACATATCTGAAATTTAAATGTAAACGTACTTATTTTCACCACTGACTGCACACAGCTGCCCACCTGGCCATTGGACAGTAGGTGATTTATTGTACTTGCTGTCATATTGCAGAAGGTTTGCAATCAGTCATAAATAACCATAAAAAACCGAGCTCATCAGACTGATCCTTTTTTATCTAATCAAATCTTATCATGTCTTTGTAATGTTTCAGAGATGTGAAGAAGATTCTGTTTGTTCCTTACGCTCTGCACGACAGAGACGGCTACGCCAAAATTGCCAAGGACAAATTCAAGAGTCTGGGTAGGTGACGTTATCAGGACTGATGGATCAGATCAGAAAATGTCACTGTTACTGCAGCAAGAAGAAGATGAAGTAGGAATGTTCTCTTCTAAAAGGCACATACAGTTCCATCAAATTCAACAACTGCCCTGCATTCAGTCCTGCATTTTGATCAAACTAACACGTCTGTCCCCTGCAGGTTATGAGGTGGAGAGCATCCACAAGGCCCCAGACCCCATTGATGCCGTGCGGAAGGCTGAGGGCATTTTTATAGGTCAGGTTTCCTTCCTCCCCCTCTATTCGCCACTCATCACTTTAAATTAATGGAAGTGTGTGTTCTGTAGGAGGAGGAAACACGTTCCGCCTGCTGAAGGCTCTTTATGACAACAAGGTGGTGACAGAGATCAGGAGGAGAGTGCTCGAGGTGACACACACAGGCTTTCTCCAGCCCCCTTCCTCAACCTGTTCTATTAATCTGCATGTTTTAGATAAATGTGCACTCATCCACTCACAGGAGCATCATTTTGCTCTCTGCTCCCAGGATGGTGTCCCCTACATGGGCTCCAGTGCTGGCACCAATGTGGCCACCATCAGCATCAGCACCACCAACGACATGCCCATCGTCTACCCGCCGTCCTTCTCTGCCATTGGCCTTGTCCCCTTTAACATTAACCCTCACTACCTGGACCCCGACACTGGCAGCCGCCACATGGGGGTGAGTCACAAACAGCCTGAACCTCACCTCATAGAGGGGGGAGGGGATCAGTGTCATAACTATAGCATCATATTTTGTATTAATTATACTCCAGTCACAGTAAAGTTTAGTTTACAAGGAACCAGCATTACAGTCTGTAGAGATAAGGATACAGTAAAACACTGCAGTCTGAGAATGATGGAACGTAGGTCTGGTGGGGTAGGGGGTGTTTGCATTGAATGGTTATTTACCAGCTTCATCAATAATCAACATCCCAGTTGTTTTATCCGTGCTTGAACTGTGCAGAAACAGCTGGACCTTTAGAAACACTCATCTGATCAAGGGATACGCTGATGCAATTGATTATGAAAATACATCTATACGTAAATCGTTAGCCGAACTGTTGATGGGTTCCAGCCTGTAGGAAGAAATATAACTGTGTCTAGTTAGTCCACTGATGAGCGAACGAAAGAAAAACAAATAAATAACATTTAAAAAACGACTGTGATCATCAAAAGTATGCTATTTGAAGCAGAGATCAGACAACATGGAGCTGTATTTTGCTGTTAAACTGCTAAATGTAGATTGAATCTCAATTCCATTAACTTGAATGGAACTAGTCTGTAAAACACTGATCAGCAGTAAAGACTGGACTAGTTTTTGTTTGGGGAATAAAGTCTGCTGTGCAAACTTTGTCCTATTTGTTTAAAGAAAAGGTGATTTGAAGAAACTATTGAAATATTAATCGATTAATTCAAATTTCACATTTTTGTAAATTAATTGAAAGTAATGGGAAAATAATGTATATACAGAAAAAAAAAATCTTTAGTGCAGCCCTAGTCTGATCCATAGATAATAAAAACACAGCTGAAGCAGATGTTTGATCATAAACCAAAGTCCTGGAGACAGAAACATTGAGCTCGGAGGATGGTCAGCGTGCAAAGTCAGAGCTGAAGGAGGAAGTTAAGCAACCTGTGAAAGTGCAGCGGTTAACAAACCAAAAAGTCAGTGTCAGCAAAAGTTAAAGTACAAAGCAGCAGTGACTGTTCACACCAGCTGCTCACACACTTGTCTGTATCTACAACTGTTGAGTGGATACAGACACAGTCCACATACTACAAAACATGGCAGTTCTGGACAGTAGCAACATTTAAAACACTCTGCAGTGTTTGAACATGAAAAAGTGACTAAATTAAAACTGCTTGTGTGTCTGCTGGATGTGGACATGGAAAGTATTGAGTTCAGAACCAGACCAGCCTCCACAAACTATTCGAGTGTTTAGATCCAACCCCCCTTCAAAGTATTCACCCTCCATTGAATCGTGGCCAATTTGATTTGACAGTAGTTCAATGATGTGTGTGTTTGTACATCGATGTCCACACTGCAAACAGGACCTGATCATAGAGAAATCAGCTGCACTGAATGGAGGCAGTTATGAGGAGGAACAGCTACTGGACATTTATTCTACAGTGGAATGAGTGATGATGTGCTTGTGTGTTACTGTTGTGCAGGAGACCAGAGAGCAGAGAATCACCCAGTACCACGAAGAACCCGAAACACCATGTGTCCTGGTGAGAGCAAACACTGATGATCGATTCGTACGGACTGTATCAGTGAAATGTTGCATCAAACACAGACAAAAGTTTCAAGTCTTAATGAGCAAAGATATTCTCAGTTTGATCAGTTTTCCCCTGGTTTCTGTTCCCACACGCCATTAAATGTATTATTGATGCCAGCAGAGCAGAGTCACCTGTGGTAGACGAGGCCATTCATCAGTTAGGAGTCCAGGACTGAAGTCTTTGGAGTTCTTTTTGTTATTCAGGTTCTTTCAACACATTCAGGAAGAAAAGGAATAAATTAAACTCTAAACTTAAACATTTAAAATCCTTATAATTCAGTTTAAAATTAGTTGGTATTTCTATAATCATATTTAAGATCATCATACAATTTTCTTTTGAGGAACTAACACACTCATCCCTCTCACATATCACTGTTTTCCTCTTAACCAGAGATAATTGATCTTCACTTGAGGGTTGCACCTAACTAAAATTACTAGATTATTTTCCCATTATTTTTACAAATGATGAAACAATTTACTAAGTTTTATTTACTCCAGCAGTCATTTATATTTTAATATTTTCTTCAGTCATCTTCTATTTAAACAAACATTAACAACATCTGCACTGAAACTTCATTCCTTGCACAAAAACTAGGCCACTGTCCCTGGGATGCTGTTAATTTAGAGCCTTACTTGCGACACATGGATGCACATTAGACACATTTTTCGTAATCAATTATGTCGACTCATCACCCCACCCCTACTTCACTTAGATTAGGACTCATTTTAAATGATGTGGTTTGTGGTCTAGGGTCTGAGGGAGGGCTCCCTGCTTCTGGTGGAGGGAAACAAAGCCACACTACTGGGAACCACCAAGGCCAGACTGTTTACCAGGTCAGTCCACTGGGACCATGAAAACAAAGCAGGATGGCTGTTAACCTGCTGGTGTCCCCATTATGAATGTTTGTGTGTGTTGCAGGGGGAAGCAGCCAGCAGAATATGATCCAGGTAGTGACCTGAGCTTCTTGCTGACAGAGTCACACTGAACCAGGACCACCTGACATCATCTGTGCAGCTTTTCCATGTCACTGTCATGGAGACAAATTATCATTCTGCACAAAACAGGAATGTAATTTGTGTGTGTTAAGATGTTTAAAGCCAGTTTTAGTCACATTAGTTCCCCTAAGAAAACTGTCAGACTGATGCATTAACCTTTGGAGAAGGTGCTGTATAATAAAGATTGATTGGTTAAAATGCATGGAGGTAATTTAGTGCATATGTTATAAGTCTTAAATTGATAAACTAGCCACATGTTAATATATCAATAAAGTGACATAACTGCAGGACAAATGTTAGAAGAGCTTTAAGTGCTGGTTTGGGGTTCGACCAGTCAGCTCATACATACTTTAGTCATGGTTCATTTGAGCTCTTAAGTAAAAACTACAAAGGTTCCTCCAAACAACATTCTCAGAACCTTCCTTCCTTTGTCCCTGCAGTGCGGACACACAAAATCACTACCATAAAACTGAACATCAACATTATCCTCTGAGTTCACTGTGAAAGAAAAGGCTGTTTTTAGAGAGGAGAAGGGGAATCATTACATTTTCCTGTCATATTGAGAGAAAACATTATCTATACCCAATTGTTGAATGTTATAAATATGGCTATGAAGTCACATGCGTTTCAAAACACTTATAAGTGGACTTTCGTTTATACTCCTTCAGAATATAGAACACCTGCTACACTTTAAAGTAGAAACTCATTTTATTACAAACATTATTAACATTACCATTTCTGTGCAGAAATGGGATTTTTTGTAAAAACGTTCCAATGACTGGAGAAGAAGGAAGGGCAGCAAAAAAACGCTTCACAGACAAACCTGCATGTTCTGTCTACAGACACCTGGTCTCTCTGAAGACTTTCATCCGTGCTGGTGGACTGTGGGGGAAAACACGTTTTCTGAGTAGATACCAACATGGGTTAAGCTGTTAACATACAGTTAGCTTCATCAAAAACTGCATTTCTAACACCGAAGAACCACAGCAACAACAGTTGTAACATGAGTTTAGAAGTTACGTTTTACCGTCGCTTAACCTTATGGAATCCTCACGCGCTGCACTTTGTCTCCAAGCAGTAAAATGGAAGCTTCTAGTTTAAAAGCTATGTTGGAGAAAGAGCCTTGAAAAACAGTCGTCCTTCGCTGTGCAGTCGTTGCTAAAAATGTAGTTTTCTTTATTTTGGTTGCATATGAAAAACAAACATCTCAACCGGCACCATTTTTGAAATGGGCCCACGTCTATGTTTCTGCGACACGGTTTTGCCCTTCAGGGAACCTATAAACCAATCAAGTAATGGAGTGCGTGCCAAGTGATGACGTAACAACGTTCCAAGGCCAATGAAATAACGGCTTCAGCGATGTATAGTTCGATGGCACTCTGTAAATGGCAGACATTGAGCATTGAGTTCAGCACAGGAACAGTTGATCTGAGACGGTTTAGATACGCTAACTATGAATAGTTTATTTAGTTGTGTTTTATTGTCTAAAAAAAAATGGTGTTTTACAGTACTAAACATCGATTAAGCCATTCGGTTACCTGGTGCAATTTTGAAAATCCACATGACTATCTAGGTAATTTTTTTCTACATAATTTGGAAGATTCCTGGTCCACAACTTTGTCTGTAAGTTCGTGTTGTTGGTTCACCTGGCCCACCTCAATTTGACTATTTTCAGTCAAAAAAGCATTTAGGCGAGGATAAACCCAACATTAAAGCATTTATTCCCCAGACAAACCAGCCCAAAAAAAAAAGATACCCAGTGAGCAGATGGATGACAACGTAACCTCAGAAACAGTAACTGAATTAACTGCTAGGTCCAACTCAGGTGTACAGAACAGCATCTGTGAACACACAACATGTGAGCTGTTAGTTTAGTTTCAAACCTGGTCCTCGGAGCTAAAAGAGAAAACGTCCTCTTCATTACTGCCTTAGAGAAGCAGTATGAAAACAACACAGTGACTAAAATGTGAACAGATCCGTTTATTCCATTTTAAATGTAAATCATTTAATGCAATAGTTAAAGGTTTATTTTCTAGGTGAAAGAATACATACATCAAAAACAGTCAATATTTTCTCATGACACAGAGACAGTGGTATTATATGTTAAACAGTTAAAACCCTTGGAATACAACAGATGGCTACAGGACTGACTTTAACCTGTGTGTTCACAGATACTTCTATTACTTTTTAGCCTCAGATTGTGTCAAGCAGGAGCTGCAGACTTTCTAAACCTCGTACAATCTCAACAGATCCTTTTAAAATAATTTTAAAATCTCTTATTTTCTATGAGGTTTGTTGGCACAACTGTTCCAGGTCACAGCCTGTCTGTTCTGGACTCAACTGGGCCACTTAGAAAACTTGTTAAAAGTAAATCATAAGAAAGTGATAAAAGGTCACAAACTCTCGTACCACCTAATAAAATAAATCGCTTATATGACAGGTTCTTGCATGAAGGCCGGAGTGTAACTTTAGTCCTGACAATGTGGATACACAGACCCTGGTGGTTAGTTAGTAAGACTGCTGATTAGGTTTTAGGATTCTGATTTCCAGTCTCTAAAATAGCTAGATGACGCATACAAACGTAGCTGTTTTGTAACTTTGACTGTTGCTTATTTAGTTGTGGATATTCCATGTTAGAGCAAGAGACCAAGTTTCTATGAAGCCATAAATAAATACTTATACTGCATTATCCAGTGTGTAATGTATTGTCTAAGTATTTATAGAAGGTTAAATCAAAGCTTTTTTCGATAACATTACAAAGCTGCTGTGTGCGTGTTTGTCACCTAGACCATCTTCTCCTGGCTTCCATTACATTATTCTTTTAGTTTTATACCAAATATGAACATAGAGTAATTTATATTTGCTTTCCAGACATAAACATCCTTATTTGAAGCCATTTTTATATGTATTTACCAAAACTGTAACAATTTTAGGTCTGCATTATTGGTTCAATGTTTAGTCTACATAGAGTAAAAACAGGTCTATTGAAACTTTGACAACTTCTGAAACCTAAAAATACCAGGTTTAAAATGTTAAACAACAGAACATACATCACAATTTAAGCAACAAAGAATGCTTGAATATTACTTTGGAGTTTTTCTTGAAAAACACTCAATAGCCTCATAAAATACTTTATTATTTGATGAGTGATTAGTTTAATCTTTAAGGATCTTCACACTGACCAACACATACAAAAAAAGAAAGAAAAATCTCCAAATGTGAACTTTCAGTATCTGGGCCACTCCACTACAGATAACTTGAATAAACACACATGATGGTTTAGTACCTGCAGTATTTCTGTGACATCAGTGTCCACCAGTAGTATTAGCTCATCCTGAACTTCTGTTGAAATTAAGAGTTTAAACTAAATGACGACAGTGATATTTAGAAGCAGCAGGATATTCAAAGGGTTGACAAACACCAAAGCATTGAATAAAAAGCCAGTGAAACAAACAAAAAAAAGATGTATATCATGTGGTGACTAAAGTAATCATGTGAATGTGCTATTTACTGTCATTAAGTGTATTCGTGATTTTTACACAATAATCAGCATTCGGTAAGGATGCAAACCCAATATGGGTAAATTCATAGCTTTTTTTGTCTTTTTTAACCACTCAAACATTCACACAAACATAAAGAAGCAACCTGCTTTTCATTCTCAGCAAAGCTGCCAGTCGCTGCTCTGACATCTGAGGAAAAAAACAACAGGATTTTAAAAACCCAAGTAAGAGGAAAAACAACAAAATCTCAGTTTAGGTGAGAATATTTTATCAGCGATCGTTTATTAAGGCCTGCCCCATAGTTACTGTTTCTAAGGCCATTGCTAGGAGAGCCCTCATCATTGTAATAACTTCCTAAACAGTTCATGATTTGAGAAATAAGTAGACAATTATATATTTATTTCTAGCTGGTGTTAGTGTAACAATTCTAAAAGACTGACATCAGCTGTAGATACAGAACTAATATGACATGAGCTCGATCAACTGGGTCAGAGCCTTTCATTTACAGTCGACCATTTTAACTGTATGTCTAAACGCTGTGGACCTGCTGCTGTTGAAACCAATATAATGAGCAGCCGTGGGGGAAACACATCATACTCCCACCTTTCCTTCTTACCCTGACATTTCAAGTATTTCTCCCTGGTGTGAGATCGCACATGCATTGCCGCTGCTTATTAACTTAACCAGCGACTGTTGTGTTAGTGACATAAGGGAATATTTAGTTGTTACAGTGTTAACACCGATCAGACATAACATTTGACCTCCTGTACATTCTAATACAATCCAATACAGCGTATAGTTGACACTGTCAGAATGGTCATTATTCTACTGTGTGTTTATTATTGAGGTCAAAGTGGGAAGTAGTGGAATCATACTGGAGGGCGTTATAAAAAGAGGGGGTTCTAATGTTTTGGCCCGCCTTATTCATTTTAAATAGGGTGGTCTTTGGTTCTGTCAATCACACTGTAACATTTTTTAATTATTTCCGCTAAGACTCATGCCAGCTGTGGGTGAAGGCTTTAACAAACGGTCAAGCTGAATTAGAAGCTCATCACCTGTGGTGATTCTCCCGTCTTCCTGATTGTGTTAAAATGATCCACACATGCCAATATTAACCATCTCACTGTGTTTAAATAAAAAAAATACTGAAAACACCCGACCAGCATCCCAAAGCACAACGTACAGGTTTGAACCAGCTGCCCGATGCAAACAAAGCAGGAATGAAAAATAAAATAACAGGTTAGGAATATATGAAGGTAAATACATTTCTGCAATGCTCAGTATCATCATAGCAAACTAAATCATTTTATCCAAAAATAGAGAATGCAGCTGATCAACCAGTTCCATTTCACTTATTGCTGATTGTCCATTATTTAGTTATCAGTGTTTTCATGCTGCAATATTGCTGACGGTCAGGGGGCCTCATGGTGGATCAGTGGTAGAGCATTGGGTGGGGATGTAGAAGGCAGCGGGTTTGAATCCCACCCCACCAGATGTGGCCCCACCCAGCCACCTTGGTGCTGGTTCCAAGCCCGAATAAAAATGGGAGGCTTGCGGCAGGAAGGGCATCCGGTGTAAAAACCCAAGCCAAATCAATGTGTGGAACTCTCTTCGCCGTGGCATCCCCGGAAGGGACAAGTGGAAAGCCGTTGATCATTTGTGGCAGTGAAAAACAAAATGAAATTTTTTTTAAGTGTGTTGGGGCTTCATTTATCTCATTGTTCAGTCTTATATTACAAACAGACCTTTGTCCTAATGTACTCTGTTCCCCAATTAATACAAACTTGACACTACAGCGATATTTACCTGTCAACTCCATGAATTCTGTATTATTATTTCTTATTGTAACATCTTCTGCAGAGTTTTTGCATTATAAGGTCTTGCAACTTTCTCTCTACTAGCAGGAGTTTGGTGTAAAAAAAGTCATCAGAAAGGATGTTAACATCAAGAGTTCAGTGCAGAGGAAATGACTTTCTGTTAAAGTACCTTATATTAATTCTACCACGTGAGCTGATGTAGTAGCCTACACATTATTCCCCCTTCATATTTCATTTAACTACCTATACCTGACTTTTCTATGATAATGTATGTGCCACGATTTGTTTTCATTGTAGATTTTTAGCATTTTTTCTAATTCATGTGCTGATAATAACTTCTTGATGATGTGTTTTCTTCAGCCTTCTTTCGTTCCGTTGATTCTGTGTGAGATTTATTTTAAGGTGAAGCTCTGAGGGGTTGTTTTGGAACCAGTGTTTTGCAGTTGGAGCTTCTCTTTCGGCACAAACACATTAGTGGAATCTTTAAAAACCTCATCTGCCACTACTAATACAATGAGATTCTCTAAACAGCCATTAGACCCTGAATTTCTGGACGTCCTTTCTGCACTAACACAGTTTGACCTCTAGGCGTCAGTGTTGCCGTTCTCCTCCGGCTGAAGCTGCTCCTTCTCAGTGCTGTCCTGTGGGGGGCGGACCCTCTTAAAGAAACCCAGCTGAAGAAGAGACAGTGATAAAGTCACACCAAGCCAAAAATATGGTGATTAGCTAATGACTTCTTCCTTTTACTTAAGTAAAAGTACTGGTTTGTTTCTCACCTTGTACATGATGAATATGAGCAGGGCCAGCAGCAGCAGACCTGCCAGCACAGCCAGAGCCACCACCCAGCCAGGGACCGGCTGAGGAGTGTCAGCCACCCACATCACTGACACACTCACCTGAAAAAAGGTAACAGATACATGTCAGTGATCCAAAAAACACAGATTGTGGCTACATACATAAGTCTAGAGATTCCTTTATAATGACCTGTGTTTACTCAGAGTAAGTGTAGCTGATTTCTTTGTACTGTAGCTCAAAAAGATTCGTGTAAGGCTTCCACTGTTTGCTGAGTCAGGGGTGTGTGTGTGTGTGTGTGTGTGTGTGTGTGTGTGTGTGTGTGTGTGTGTGTGTGTGTGACTTACAGTGGTGCTGTTGGATGGGAGCTCTGACACCAGGTTCTTGTACGGCATCTCGATGACAGTGAAGGAGGCTGTAGATCGAACCACGTAGGATTGATTCTGATTTTCTGGCTGAAAGCAAACAGATGTCTAATAAATCTGTCACGGACATGAATCGGACTTTGTCATTTTATCCAGTGATTATATCATGAAATTAAAATTACACTTTTTATTGTTAATCTAGTAAAAGTGCAGCACTACAGCCCAAGAACAACAAAGACAAGTTTTTTACCCTGAGGAAGTTGTTGACATCCAGTCTGGAGTAGATGAAGATGATGGCATTCTTCCCCCTCTCCAGACGTCCCACCTGACATTTGAGCTGGAGACACGCTGCTGCAGTGCAGTCCTGCACACACACACACACACACACAGAGTTAATTATGTTCATATAGAAAATAAGCATTGTTTTTTTGTTGATTTGGCACAGTTTTTATGCCGGATGCTCTGCCTGACGCAACCCTCCCCAATTTCTACCGGGTTTGGACCAGCACTGCACAGTGGGGGATGAGAATGGGCTGTTGGGGGTTCAGTGTCTTGCCCAAGGACACTTCGACATGGTTGGTAGATGGCCACTCTACTAACTGAGCTACTGCCGCCCCCGTGAGTGAGATAAATAATAAAATACAAAATGTAAAGAAATTAGAATCTGTTTAGTCATGAACACCTACAGCAATATGGTGTATGTGTGTGTGTATGTACCAGTGTCTGCAGGTCGTTCTGTGTGTCTCTCTGTGAATCCAGGTCTCTCTTGCTTCGGTTTCGTCCCTCTGCTTCTCGCTCTCTGGGAGGGGGCCCGCTGGTGTTCTTAGCTGGAGACAATGGATTCTAAAACACACACACACACACACACACACACACACACACACAGTGTAATGTATCACTGTTTAACTGGAGCAACATTAGATAGAATCAGAAAACTGTTTATTGCCAGGCACACTTAAGAACACTTAACCATACAAGGAATTTGTCTTGGTTTTTGTGGAGGGGGGGATTTGAGCACTGTTCAGCAGCGGATGACACATGCAGGGGCCGAAAGAGTTCGTGTTCAGGAGGAGAGGGGTCGGCTGTGATTCTGGCTGCCTGTCTTCTGGTCCTTGAGACATACAGCTCCTGGAGAGATGGGAGGCTACACTTACTCAGCAGAGTAGATGACGTGCTGCAGCTTGGTCTTGTCCCTGGCCGTGGCTGCAGCGAACCAGACTATGATGGAGGATGTGAGAATGGATTTGTTGGTGGCTGTGCAGAAGTTCACCAACATCTTCACAGGGAGGTGAAACTTCTTTATCTTCCGCAAGAAGTACAGCCTCTTCTGAGCCTTCTCAGTGAAGGAGCTAATATTCTGCTCCCACTTGAGCTGGTGGAGGTCACCGGAGTATTGAAGAGGGTGACAGGGGGACGGGGTCTTGGTCCTTATTGAAATTCACTATCATCTCCACTGTCCACTGTCGAATTTCAAAAGTTTGAAATACTGGTGACCAGATGTGCAGCTGTTGGTATACAGGGAGAATAACAGAAGAGAAAGATCGCAGCTTTGGGGGTTTCCAGGGGGTTTTGTGGGGGGGGGGGGGTCTACAGATCTGTAGGCGAACTGCAGGGGGTCCAGAAGGGTCCTTAAAGCACAACACGAGGCACGAAGTCTTGTGCTTGTCCAAGACTTCTGGACCACAAAAGTCAGGGTAACGGCTCTGTAATGATTAAGTCCCGTGATCCTCGCTTTTTTGGGGGCTGATACAAAGGCTGAGGCTTTAATGCCGGCTGGCATGTTGCAGGTCTTAATTGAGGTGATAATTGATCATAAAAGTGTTGTTTAGAGGGGAGTATATGACCACCTCATCATCATATTAGTACTAGTACCATATTAGTACATTTTTTGATTATGATTGAAGTTTGGTCACAACAGGACTGAGTTGGACTGGATTCAGTCTGGAATCAGTCTCTGATCTTCAGTGCCTGCACTGCAGATAAACACTAAAAGCTGCTACTTACTGTGAAACAATTTTCACAGTTTTGCAGAATTTGCAGATTATTCTACTGGAATAATTTACAGTCATTCAGATACTTGTTTACATTTATTTTGCATTAAAGCTAATTTCAGTTGTGTATGTTTCATAGACAAAACAAATAATCTGAAAAACAAATCAGCTGTGTGTGTGTGTTTCTCACCGACACATTGAGGGGGTTGATCTCAATGTCGGTGGTGCAGTTGATGGGACCTTCTGTCTCGTAGCTGGTGATGTAGAGCAGAGAGCCGTTCTTAAACTGGTAGGGCCACTCCACCTGCAGCGCTGCCTTACTGATGGTACTAGGCCCACTGTTAAGCAGCTGAGAGGAAACAGAAAGACGACTTTGAAAATGCTGTCTGGACTTTAAACCACTGTCCTGTAAACAGGTGCTTCTTCACTCCGCCCGACCTTAGTGATATAATACACCTGTCAATCCTTATATCTCCTGCAATAATTGCAGATTGATCCAGTCACAACATAACTTTGTCTGACTCACTGTGTTTTTTTAGAAGCAACCTGATCTTGGTTAAGTCATTAAGGTTTTTTGAATCACATAATTAATGGGACAACGTGAAAGAATCCCTTAGAGTGAACACCTGTCACTTTTGCCCCTTTCATAAATGAACTGCAGACATTTTACAGAGTTGTTGTTTCATACATGTAACACACAGCAAGAGATCGTCAAAGTCAGAATTGTTCTTTGTGTTCTCACTACATGCAGAACTACAGTGAGCACCTACACACTACTGACCGACCGGCTGCTGCACAATTAATGTCAACCAGTAAAGGACTAACTGCTACTAAATGATTTCTGCTAAAGAGATAATCAGCATCAGAGCTTATTGAATCAGTACCTGGATCTCACATATCTACATGTACACCGAGTGTCTGTTTGTACCTCATAGACATGAACAATTTGGGGCCCGATGTCATCTCCCACCACAGGAGGCTTTTTAGGTTTCCAGTTGGCAATGGGAAGCAGCACTTGACCAGGTGAGGATGACCTAAAGACAACACACAGACACACACACACACACATTAGGAGCTAGAGAAGGTGTAGACCTGATATAAAGTTGTGATTTAATTCTCCCCCTAAAATATCAGTTCAATACAGTTTTACTGTAGCAGAATGTTACATAGTACATATACCTACATACTTTTACTTTCAATACTTTTATTACTTGAAGTACATTTTCTGATTATACATTTACTTGTAAGTAATTTCACAGTGTGGTATTAGTAGTTACTCCTCCTCTGCCCTGTAACTCTGCTGTTTACAAGTCCCTGCATGCCTGCTGCCACACCTCAAGTCTAGAACTCCACCTGCACCCACCTGGAAGTGTGAGTTGGCTGACAGATAGTTTTAGCTGTGTGTGTGTGTGTGTGTGTGTGTTACCCTCTGATTGAGACTTTGGCGAGGACAGCCAGCTGGGTGATGCTGGACACTCGAGGGCTGGTGTTGTTGAACTGGTTGGAGCTGAAACACAGAGAATAAACTTTAGGGTGAAGTGGTGGTGCTGCTGTACTCGCACCAGCCACTGGGTGGTGCTGCCGTCTCTGCCGTGACAGGAAACACTGGACACTTTTTGGGTTTTAAAGAGGGAGATGCTCTCAGAATCTGTGTGTCTCTGATGTTTTCTTTATTTCCTAGTGTGACATACTGAAAATCAAGAAGATCGATGTGTAGAGTAGCTGAGTATTTCTATACCAAAGATGTGAGAGCTTCATCCAGCATTGACAATGATGAAACTACAGATACTAAAAGCTTAATGTGTTGTAAACTTGTCAGAGAGTCTGCTCCAAACACTGCATGCTCAGTAAATCTGTAGAGTGTTGGAGCTGAAACCTGTCATTAACATACCTCCCTCTCTACTCAGAGGAATGTAGACACCGACTGTGAGCTGCTTTTTTCACACGTTCTGAGTTTTTGTCATTTAAATGAGCCTGAGGACACAAACCTCTCTGCCATAATGAAAGCTGAGCTAATGCCTGAAAAGCTTGTTGGATATTTGGACACATTCAGAAACGCCAAACGTTCATTCAGTGATCAATCAACTGTGTGAGGCTGAGAGAGAAGCCGGAGATGCGTTTATCTGCAGCCCATATTAAGGACCACTACTAAGTTCAGCTGAGAGTGAGACACAGCGACATATTGTGTAGCCATGATGGAAATGTTAGTGTAATATGTTTTAGAGCATTCTTATTATATATTTATTTTAATTGATCATCCTTGAAATGTTTCGACAACTTGATTGGAGTCCACCTGTGACAAATTTAGTTGATTTGACATGATTTGGAAAAGCATACACCTGTCTATATAAGGTCCCACATTTAACAGTGCATGTCAGACCATAAACCAAGACATGAAGTCCGAGGAATTTTCTGTAGACCTCCAAGACAGGATTGTATCGAGGCACAGATCTGGGGAAGGGTACAGAAACATTTCTGCAACATTGAAGGTCCCAATGATCACAGTGGCCTCCATCATCCGTAAATTGAAGAAGTTTGGAACCACCAGGACTTGTCCTAGAGCGGGCCGACTGACCAAACTTAGCAATTGAAAGAGAAGGGACTTAGTCAAGGAGTTGAGCGAGTTCTCTGCAGCACCCTACCAATCCACCCTGGAAGGTAGAGTGGCCAGACAGAAACCATTCCCCAGTAAAAGGCACATTACAGTCTACCTGAAGGACTCTCAAACCATGAGAAACTTCTCTGGTGAGCTGAAACAAAGATTGAACTCTTTGGCCTGAATGCCAACTGTCAATTCTGGAGGAAACCAGGCACCACTCACCACCTGAACAATACCATGCCTACAGTGAAGCATGGTGGTGGCAGCATCATGCTGTTTTTCAGCGTCAGGAACTGGGATACTAGTCAGGATTGAGGGAAAGATGAATGCAGCATTGTACAGAGACATCCTTCATAAAAACCTGATCCAGAGAGCTCTGGACCTCAGACTGGGGCCACAGTTCTTCTTTCAACAGGACAACTACCCTAAGCACACAGCCAAGATAACAAAGGAGTGTCTATGGGACAACTCTGTGAATGTCCTTAAGTGGCCCAGCCAGAGCCCAGACTTGAACCCGACTGAACATCTCTGGAGAGATTTGAAAATGGCTGTGCACCAATGCTCCCCATCCAACCTGACGGAGCTTGAGAGGTACTGCAAAGAAGAATGGGAGTAACTGTCCAAAAAAAGGTGTCAAGCTTGTAGCATCATACTCAAAAAGTCTGTAATTGGTGCTAAAGGTCCTTCAACAAAGTATTAAGCAATTACTTAACGTTACTTAAAATTTTTTATTTGTAATAAATGTGCAAAGATTTCAAACAGACTTCTTGCACATAGTCGTTATGTGGTATTGTTTGTAGAATTTCGAGGAAAATAATGAATTTAATTCGTTTTGGAATAAAGTTGTAACATAAATGTGGAAAAAGTGATTATTTTCTTGATGCACTTTAAATGGAGGGCTGGGGAAAGAATAGATAGAGTTTAAGTCCCATTCTAGCACTAGCTTAAAGTTGCCCATTGTAGGCTTGTCGTCTGTTCTTCATTAGCGTTTGTCAAGTTGTCTCACTAAGCATTAATGCTTAAAGAGCTGACTTCAAGAGACAGTACCTGACTATCTGCAGGCCAAACTTGACAGATGTGTCCTCCTCCGACAGCTGGTGCACACTAAACCTCAACTCAGCCAGAACCTGGCAAATCACAACACGGGAAGAGATGACAGCAGACCAGGAGGAGATGGCAAAGAACAACAAGTTAGTATCCAACATGTAAGTCCATCATCAGTCATAAATG
Source organism: Channa argus (assembly GCF_033026475.1). NCBI lineage: Eukaryota > Metazoa > Chordata > Actinopteri > Anabantiformes > Channidae > Channa > Channa argus. The sequence goes on from NC_090205.1 coordinate 1,960,360, forward strand.
TAAATGTTTTAGCTGTGCTAGTACGTGTAGCAATCACTGACCTTGGTTCCTCCCTTCATGGGGTTCCCCAGGTCACACACCACCATCTTGGTCTGGTTTTCTTTCTTGTAAGCACAGGACAGTCGGCTGAGCGTCTGTGGGAATAACACAACCACAGTTTGATAATAATGACCAGTTTCTGATGATTAAAGTCACTAAGCTGCTGCTATGGTAAGATTTGTTGTGATTAATCCAGTTCATTATCTGCTGATCTGGAATACTGTCCACCATAGCTCTGACCATGGATCAGAACAACCCCACCGAAAAAACAAAAGTAAACATTAAAACCAGCAACACCTATAGAGCTCATTCACTCTTACACTTTAAATAACACCCAACGCAGCCCTTGCTGGTCAGAGACCAAACCATAGGTAACATAAACGTGGCTCCTGACAACGGTAAAGAACTGAAAGCGGGTTTGGTAGTGTTAAGCTAGGAACTGAGAGCTTTAGGAATTTATGAACAAACCTTTTCCAGGAAACATTCCTGCAGGGACCTGCATAATGTTTAGCATGATGGTACATGATAGTGTGTGTGTCTACTGATAACTATGTCAGACTAAGGCTTTAGATGAATTTGTCTTATTCAGTTGGACTATGACTTATGTCAGATGACTGAAATGTATGAGCAGCAGGGCAGCATCAAACTGTTTTCAAGCCTACTGTTTGTTTATATCAGTGAGTCAGTCTGTAAAAAAATAAATCCAAGCTCATCATTCTAAACTAAAATGGAGCACTACAAACCATGAGAATCTGCTCATCAAGTAGGTCAGGAACAAGAATGTAAACACATGAAGACGATGCTCTTTAGAACTGGTGAAAATTCTACAGTTTCAGACTAAAAAAATGACGATGCAATGGTGCAACAGGAGTGTTGACATTTGCTCATAAAACAGAAGCAGAAAATGAATGTACTGCAAGGAATGTCTCAAACATAAATGTACTGCCAACAAGTCATTTACCTAAGAGCTTCTGAGTTCTGAACTGCTTTGCTCAGACCTGTACAAACAAACTGATGAGCTATCAGTTTGGACTGAACAGGACAGGACTGAACAATGCAGGTATGAAAATGCCTTTAATGCAATCACACAACTGTCAATTACTGTAGCCGCCATCTTATTTTGAAAGGCGGTGAGACACCTGAATCAGCAGCAGCAGATTTCAGATCAGATGAGATTAAAGAGTCGAAAGAAACAGGAGAAGGAACAAGGACACTGGATTAATTATTTTAGTGTTAAACGATGCAGCTGCTTGTATCCAAACAACCTTTAAATTTCTAAAATTTCTCAGTATCTAATACTAAAAACATGGTGACGTTACCTGACTGCGGACGACCCCGGTAAAGTCGGCCTGTTCTGGGGGGAAGACCTGGAGCTCTGCCTCGTAGGCTCCCTCTCCGAGATTCTCAGCTGTGATCTCCAGAGTTAGAGCGTTGTCGTCTCCGATGTAGATCTGATCACGGTCGCTGTGAGGACGGGAGAATGACAGTCAGTAAACTGCTGCATTTCAGCTGCTTTGATAGAAACACTAAAACAAGTCTTTTCTTTCACACTTTTAAACAACACTGTGTGCTTTCTAAACTCTTTACATACATATACTACATATACTACATATTGTAGTTTCCCAACCTCTTTACTGACAGCCTGAGGTCAGGTTTGCATATGTTGTCGTCTCCACAGTCCAACAGGATGTGAGCCTGAAATAAAGAAGGAAAAGGGAGCAATGAGGAGTGAAGAAAAGAAGAAAAAAAAAGGAGAAAGAAAACATTAGTGCATACTGACATACATGCGTCTCTTCCACTGCACACACTTACTGACCCATAATGGAACTTACAGCCTTGTATCAAGTTCTGCTTTTGTTTCTGTAACTGTCCTCAGCTGGGACATGTTTGGAAGCTAAACTTCAGAAGCCACCACTAAGCTACAAGGCCCAAACCCAACTGTCCCTCTTGGCCTCATTCTTATATGGGGGAGTTCTACATCTCATCAGCAGCAAGGAGCAGGTCTACACACATCTTCAAACGGAGGGTTTTTAGAAGCAAACTAACACCAAGTGGCATGAAAAATAAAAGAATACCTTTCCCTACATGCTCTGAGATCATATCAAGAACCCCGACTCAAACAGAACACACACAGTTACCTGCTTGGTGACGTTGGACGGGGCTGACATGTCGAGGATTGGCAGCAGTCCGGTCTTGTCTGCAGCCTGCTGGTAGTCCAGACTGTACTCCATCACCACAGAGATCGGAGTGATCTTATCCCGAAACTCACGATCGTCCTGACAGACACAAAGAGCTGGTTCATACTTGGATGCAGGCCACAGATGTTGACTTTAGTCCTTTATAGATCTGGTTGTAGTAATGTATACAGATTACAGCAATACTTCTATACTCCACAGATCCTTTACACTCCTGTAATAACCTACTAAATATGTACTAAATATACTAAACATGTAGACATCATCCATCCAGGCTGCACACAATGTACACAAAACATGCAGTATGTATAAGTAACTGAAGTGGCAGTCATCACTGCACTCTCCCACATGCAAAACCTGTGTGGATGTGCATCACTGCCAAACCCTTTAGAGCACACAGCAGAACTGAGAGCTTCTCATTTATCAGTGTTTAAGCAAAAGCAGACACAGATATGTGAGGACAGAGGCAGAAATGTTCGGACAATACCACCACATGAAGGCTTGTTTCGGTGTTGTCCCTCGTGCTCCAATCTGATTCTGCACATACAAATCCATGCTCGCATTCAAGAAAATGCTGACTTACAAACTGAATAGTTCTCAAAATTCCGTTATGCACTCAAACCTTTTAGTCTTGATGTACTTCCGTAAACTTGTTTACAGCTTGTATCAATTTGTTCTTCAATTCATTTAAAATGAGGAAAAATTGGTCGAGCTGTTCAGTTGGAAAACTGTAAGCATGAATAAACTGTTGTTAAAGGTAAAAGGTGGTAAATGTTTTTTTTTTCAGGCTGTTCATGAACATTACCCTTAGATAGACGCTCTGCTCCTCGCAAGTTGGGATTTTCCCATTGGTCACGGTCATGTTCTTGGAGTACTGGAAGGTGCGACTGTGCACGAAGAGCACACGTTTGGTCGCTTCCTTGTGCTTCAGACGGTCCAACGTCAGATCCACACGAAAACCTGGAACCAGCAGAGACACACGTTAGCGCTGCAAAGACACACACAGGCAGGAAACAGGTGGTGTCTGACTTACTGAGAGTGGCCGGAGCCCCTACGCCGCTGGCCTTCAGACAGTACTTAACCTTAAAACTGGGAAACAGGAGAAATCAGATTTTGTCAGATCAGACCGAACATAGCTGCTTCAGCTGGAACATGTGGGAACTCACCAGGAGACAACTGTGCTGGTTCCAGGAAGTGTGCATGACTTTTCCTCTGGGTTGATGATCTGAGGTGTCATGTCTAATGTGGCGTTCACACTGATCACAGGACGAGCTCTGAGAGACAGAGTCAGACACATGTGTTGATGACTGTCTTTACTCATGAATGTCAACCCAGCTGAGTCAGCACAGAGAGAAACCTGCAGCAGATTAATAACTGGTCTGATTCTCTCTGCAACAACCACAACGAGTGAGCAGGCAGAGATTCTTACCAGTCTATTTTTAACATCAGGACATGTTGCAGTCATGAGTAAAAGTTAGTACACCTTTTTTCGTTTAATGTTTTTTTGTGTAAAAACATAAAATCTAGGCTTGTACAATTATTTTTTTGTTGATTAATTATCAATATTTTTTTGAATAATCAATTAATCCATAGATTTACCCATAAAATTATTTTTTTATTTTTCAATTAATCTAAGAATTAAGAATTAATCTAAATTAATTTGAAGTCATCAATCATTTATATTTCAATATTCAATTCAATCATCTTCTATTAAAAAAAATCTGATCTGTGTTTTACAGACTAGCTCCATTCAATCCATCCAAGTTAAAGGAATGTGGTACAATCTACATTTAGCAAATCAACAGCAAACACAGACCCCCATGTTGTTTGGTCTCTTCTTCAAATAATCCCATACTTTAGATGATCAAGTTTCTTATTGTTTGCTCTTATTTTTTATTTTTGTTATTTTCTATTTTTATTTTACTTTACTGTATGACATTTATTGTGGATGGCAAAGTAAGAATTTCATTGTGCAGGGAAACATCCTTTCTGTCTTTGCATATGACAATAGACACTTTGATTCTTTGAATCTTGAATCTTGTTGTTGCTGTTGTCCTGACAGGTTGGACCAAGCTTTAGCTCTAGGACAAATGTCCTCATATTTGTCTCTAGAATACTTTACTCTGACATAATCAGCAGCTTAACAATCAGCTTACACAGAAATTAAGAACTAGTCTTGCTATATTTGTGAAGCTACTCAATAATTTCGTCATTTTTAGTCATTAACTCATCAGAACATGTCTACAGGTGAATTTCAAGGCTTTAGAGATCTAAGCAACTCTGGAGTCCAGCCACGCCCCTATGTTGGTGTAGTCAGAAGGTAAAGCCTTTAGTTTGGGATAATCAGCTGTATTGTTGTAGTTTCCATGAGAGCAAGTACATAGTAGTATTTTTGTCTTAAATTCTGTCCATAAGGTGTAAAATATTTCTGTAGCTCTACAATAAACATTTAACCTCAAAATAAAAATATGTGAGAAGGATACGGATGAGGTGTGAAGGGGTTAAATGTGTAAAGTCAGCAGGAGAAAAGTGAAAGAAGGCAGCAGCTCTTTGATATCAGAGGTGGCCATGCTCATTAAGTCCTCAGCTTCCATCAGCAGCTTCACAGACAGCAGGAGTCCACGCACACACACACACACACACACACACACACACACACACACACAATAGTTTTTGATTACCTGTATAAAACTGCTTTGTCTGCACCAAACACTCCCACTATTAAATCTGCAAACGACAGAAACACATCAGCACTTTTTTACAGCAGCAGAGACAGTGTGTGTGTGTGTAAATGGTCTGCACTTATATGGTGCTTTTCTACCTATTCTTATTTAACCATTCACACTCACAATCACACACACACACTCACACACACGATAGGGGAGCTGCTATCCAGCTGGCCAACACTCAGTGGGAGCAACTAAGTTGGGGTTCAGTGTCTTGCTCAAGGACACTTCAACATGTGACCGGAGGAGCCGGGGATTGAACCAACAACTGTGAGATTGGTGGACGACCGCTCTACCTTCCTGCCCAACAGTCGCCCCCATGTGAGAACGATACTTTTGTGTGTGTGTGTGTGTTTATGTGGGGGAGAGAGAGAACCTGGATATCCATTCTGGTCGATGTCAATATTCCCATTCATTGAGTATCCGAAGCTGGCGGGCATGTAGTTTGATGCCCACTTTCCCTCCAGAACCTGAGGGTAAAGACATAACACAGGTCTGTAGAAGTGTCACCAGCTTACTGTAACATGAATCGTACGGCAACATTCTGCGTCAGCTTTCCTTTGGTAGGAAAGAGCAGTTATTGTCATATCACTTAAGTGCAGGGCAGTGACATCAGTGTAACTGGCTTTGAGTCCCTGTGCAGGCATTTGCTCGAGATGAAACAGCAGTTGCCGCGAGCTGTGCTGAGTTTAGGGTCTGATGTGTTTCAAACTTAGCTCCACACCAACTCTGGTGCAGCTATGGAACATATTGATGTAGGAGCAAGTTCTTCAGCCTGTTTTATTGAAACTGAGGGACTCTACATTTCCTGTCAAGAAGCCAGAGGGGTCCTTTACATTTGGAACATGCATGCACTTCTTTAACCATTTTTCATTGTCTCAGTGCTACGTAAATCAACTTACCCACCCACTAAATAAGAAGTGTGAGGATCACCAAAGTTCATAATTCATCTTGAACCCTCATTGTGGCACTAAAAAGAAGTTCAGCAGGGTTCCAATATCTCTGGTTTAGATGTTGGTGACATTTACCTGTGAAGGTGGCTGTTCAGGTCCCTGGGGGCGGCCATTATAGATGTAGACCAAACCGTTATGGTCTGGGCCGCCATAAGGTGCAGAGATGGCCACATCTGGATTAAAAAAAAAAAAAAAAAAAAAAAAAAAAAGACACGTGAGATGGAGTGGAGGGGAGGGGGGATTTTCAGGCGTGTGTGTTTATGAGTGGGGGATCTTTCTCTTACCATTGTATCCGTCCATATCCAGGTCTCCTAGTGCTGTGATGGCTGAGCCGAATCTGCCATATGGATCAAACCCTGTTAGCATCTTGGGCGGCTGGAAGGAAAATCCACCACTGCTCAGATACACAGACACCTGGAGGACACACATACACAGTGGGGTGATGCCTTTTAACTCTGTGTTTGGCTTCCACTAACTTCGGGCAGAAATATCTGCTCTTCAGCTGATTGCTGCCAACCTAGCGTTGCAGCTGGGGGTTAGTTACCTGTCCGAGCTCCCGGAGTTTTCCATCTGAGCCTCTGTCCATGAACAGAGGAGCTCCAACCAGCAGGTCCAACAGACTGAGGAGGAAAACAACATGTTGTCACATTAAAATTTGTCCAACACCGAGAAGTATTTCTTATGGGTAAAAAAATATTAATTTATTTTGAGCTTTTACATGTCTTGAAAAGGCCAGAGAACAACAAGTAGCGAAATGAAACTACAGAGGATTTTGGGAACATTAAACTTAATCAATAACACGGAGGCTTATCTACTCACTGCTCTACAACAGCATTCTATTCTGGTGACTGTATTTACATCTCAAAAATGATATTAGTATCATATACAGTACACATACAGTGTACAATACAGTGATTGTCCCCACCAAATCGAAATCTGGGGTTCATCATCGATGACCAGCTGAGCTTTAAGGACCACATCTCCTCAGTCTCTAGGGCAGCAGATTTGCCCTCTACAACATCAGGAAGATCAGACCCTACATCACAGAATATACAACCCAACTCATTGTACAGGTGCTGGTCATATCTCGTCTTGTTAACTGCAACACTCTGTTAATGGGGTTACTGGTATCCACAATCAAACCCTTGCAGATGTTCCAAAATGCGGCAGCTCGCCTCATTTTTAATCAGCCAAAAAAGACCCATGTCACACCACTTTTTAGATCTCTACACTGGCTTCCTGTAGCTGCTCGCATCAGGTTCAAAGCTCTGTCTCTTCCTTACATGGTGGTTAATTCGACAGCTCCTGCCTACCTCAACTCAGTCATTCAAGTCTACAATCCTTCCCGTCTGCTCCGGTCTGCCAACGAAGACGTCAGGTGGTCCCAGCACCGCACAGAAGACACTAAGCAAAACTCTTAAGCGCAATGATCCCACGATGGTGAAACAAGCTACCAAACTCTACACACTCAGCAAACCCACTCCTTATTTTCAAAAAACTGCTGAAAACAGAACTCTTCCTTTAAAAAAAAAAAAAAACTTAAAAACAACTAAAAAACAAAAAATTACTTTCTGCTCTTTCTCGTACTTACTCGTGAAATGTAAACAATTTTCTGATAAGACTTTGCTTTGATGTTCTCCTTAACTTGACTTTGCTTTGATGTTCTCCTTAACTTAGATTTTTGCTGCCTTGTACCTCACTTGTAAGTCGCTTTGGATAAAAGCGTCTGCTAAATGACTAAATGTAAATGTAAATACAGTTCTTCTGTTTGTCACAGAGCTTATTAGGTTTTTGGATACAATTTATTGATCTTGTGGGGAAACTGTTGGAGACAGCTGCTACATTGAAGGCACTAGTGTTAGTTATACGGGTCTGTGTCTTGTATCAAGACACTTCCACATGTGGTCACGAGTCACGAATCAATCCACCAACCCTGTGTGTCTCAGCTATCCTGCTGTTTATTTGTCAAGTGAACCACGCTAATGCTACTAAAAACAAATCCCCCCCAGCACTGTTTGAGAGGTGAGATCTAACAGACATGACATTAAACAGACGTCATTTCCACAGAACATGTTTCAGGTGGAGGCCATCAGAGGTTAAGGAAACCGAGGAGGTGACATGGATCTTTGAGTAGCACAGACTTACCCATCATTGTTCACATCAGTAGCAGCTACCGAATATCCAAAGTAAGCAGCCATCTACAGGACAGAGAGGATCAAATAAAGTTTAATGAAGCTTTATTGCTACATGTCCTAATCTCCCACAACATTTCAGTGCAGCAAATAATCACAGATCTTTGTGCCATTCTTGAAGAAAAACTGCTTGGTTGCTTTCTCAACCACAAAGCTTTGCTGACTGTTAACCCAGAAGGAAGAAGAGGAGGCTTAATGCAGCTGTTCATAAGAACAATAAATATAAGGTATATTTCATTAAATCACCTGCCGAAAGATGGAACACTGTCATATTAAGTGTGTAATGTGGACGGTGCTAACAGCAGAGAACGACTGCTGTTGATGTTTAATGTAGTAATGTGTCACTCAAAGGCACTATGACTCACCCTGACCTTTGACCTCCCCTGTGCTGCTGTGAGCTCATAGGAAACAAAAGAGGCTAATTGAAAACAACAACACTGTGACTAACATGAGTCAAAAACTGACAGAGACAGTGACAGCTGTACCAAGAGATAAACAGGAAACAGATAAACGTGGCTTCAGAGGAAGACTGGAAACAGGAAAGAAACTCTATCATTGATGAAGCTGATGACAGCCTCTCCTTTCCTCCCCTCCCTGTCTTTCCATCCTCCTCCCCACAACCAACACCCTCCATTCTAATCCATTTGTCCAGGTCTTTTAGAAAACAGAATTTAAAAATTCAACCACGAGTTACTACTAAAAAAAAAAAATAAAAATAAAAAAATCTAAAAGGTAATTTTGTCTCATGAAGCTTTTTTGTTCACACATACAAAAGTATAAAAAGATTAGCCCCCTGCCTAATATTGTCTATGTCCCACATCTGACATCAAAACCCACCAATTTGGCCACAGACTGAATGTGTCCTCTGGTATCTGACATCAATACAACAGCAGCAGATCCTATAATCTGTGAGGGGCCTTAATGGATTGGGTTTCCATAGCTCATCCTGGTGACGTCTCTTCCCCACAGTGACCTCATCAAACATTCCACCTTTTTCTAATGCTCCATGGTTCAGTTCTGATGCTCACAACTTCACCATAGGTACTTTCAGAGGTGGACAGAGGACAGACACTCAGACCAGTCTGCAGCTACACAGCCTCATGTGAACTGTAATGTTTGGTTCTGACAGCTGTCAATCAGAACCAGCATTACATTTTCCAATAATATGAAGCTAGTGCAGACTGGCTACCCTTCACTGCCCATGACCTTCTCTCCAGTTCACTGGTTATTCTTCCTTGGACCTCTGTTGGTAGGTGCTGACCCCACAGGACTTGCTGGAGATGATCTGACCCAATAATATTCACTTCTCATGTCAGGTGTTTTAAGTCCAATGCAAAATATTGTATATAAAATAAAGATTACAGACATTATGCCACTGCTATGTAAGAAGCAGCTTTTAAAGCCACTGTACGTTTAAAATATGGAATGAAACCAAACTGAGAGATGGGAATTACCCTGAACTATAAACAAACTGAGATGTCACACAGACTGTGTTTTTCATTCACTAAAACCAACAAGTGATGTTAAATTAGCCAAGAACAAAAAGAGTAATGTACTGACTCCTGTACTGACCATCATCTCAGACTGCACAGTCTCTGTAAACCAGAAGTGGTTTTGCTTGTTCTGCAGTAAACTGCTCAAGTCACAGACCACAGAAACCATGAGTGACGCAGCAGAAACAGACGTTGGCTGAAGTTGGTCGGCTTGTTCACTGTTATTGCTAACATTACCACAGTTTTCTGCTATCTGTGAGATGATGCAGAGCAGCTGAAACTCTGCTCCTGCGGCTGCAGTCTCACCTGCTTCCCTGTGAAGTTGGCCATGGACAGCATGGTGGCACTGAAGATGTTCACCTGAAACATCAGTACAGCAGAGCGTTACACAGACAATCAGGAGATTCAGTGTTTAGTGTGACATATCACAAACACTTACATAACCCAGCGCCTTCTCCCCACGAGGAACTCCAGTCACAAAATCTGTGGAGGGGCAAACAAACAGATGTGTACTTCAACAAGGATTGTATAATCAGTTTATCATATCATATTTTCATTCAGCACTTCATCATTCAAGAGTTGCAAACATCAGATGTTCAGTTTAATCTGATGTTACTATCACTTTCATAGTCTGGATATTTGCCCTGTAAATACTTAAAAACAACTTCAAATCCAAAATCAAGTACCATCAACACCCAAACAGCTGCAGTTTTACATCTGATGCATCTGAAACACATCACAAATCCATGCAGCAATAAAAGACGATAGGACTAATCTGCGTCTTTGAAACAAAACCAAAATTCTCTAACCGCCAACTGTAAATACTTGTATCTTCCAGAATGCCGAACCTAAGTACTACACTGTGTGTAAAGAGTCTCTACTGTTACCTTCTTTTCCATCTTTGTTGAAGTCTCCGACTGTCACAGAGTAACCTGGTAAGACACATACATAAATGATTGAGTACTAACTCTAAGTGGAGCCGACTATGTTCAGTAAAAATTTTAGTTACCAACATTCATTTGTATCTACAAGAACACTGCAGCACATTTTTCTCTCAGTACACAGAGACATCTTTCACCTCCTCCAACGGTTTGAATGATTTAATTGATTAATGAAGGGTGTGTGTAGTTACCAAGGTAACTGTCGTCGTACTGGGCGCTGGCCGACTTGGTAGCAAGCGTGCTTGAGTAGGAGGTGATTATATTTTGGTTACTGTTCCTAAAAATCTCCGAGACATCATCAGAGATCAGCTGACCTGTGGAGAAGTTAGGAGAGTGTCAGAGAACTTATAAAGAACAGAGAACTTATAGAGAACAGAGAACAGTGGGAGAATGCAGGAGAGAGCGAGAACAGAACAGAGAACTGAACAACTAGAGATAAGAGAACAATGAAAGGTGTCAAGAAAACAATGGATAAAGAAAGAACAGAACACAAGCGAAATACCTTACAGGAATGATGAGAGGAGAACAGTAAGAACAAAACTAAGAGGAAGAACAGATTAGGTCAGAAAAAAAAGGTTCACAGCCCGATACACACAGACAGTGTGTGAAGCTGAATGTGTGTGTGTGTGTATGTGTGTGTGTCAACTCAGCAGGAAACAATAATTAGGCAAACACACAGACTGACTCAGGATAAACTCGGATACACACCCTCTGAAGTCAGACGACTGTGCAAACATGGATTACAACACACACACACACACACACACACCCACCCCTGTCTGGACTCTACCTGCTCATTAACCTGCTGAGACAATTGACCTACAGTCACGTCTTCAGACAGCTTCACTTTTTGCACATTGTTTTACTGAGGCCACTGTGCTCCTGGGAAAACTCAGACCTTTAGAAATTGTTTTATAGACTAGTCCTGTTCTGACCCTCTTCATAAAATGTTAGTATGGAGGTCTACACAGAGTCCCTAGATTTTATGGTTGGGTTTATGTAATGTAAATTGTGGAACCTCATAATTCTAAACTATGTCTAGTCCACCTATGCCACAGGTGGACTCGTCAAGTTAAAGACTTGGAATCATCCCAAGAAAACAGACAGAACGAGCCGAGCACAATATGGAACTTAATACTTTGCAAAAATGTTTTCAAAATACATTTACATTTAGTCATTTAGCAGATGCTTTTATCACTTTGTCGTAATGAGTCATAATATGTAGACTAATGGGATATTTTCTGTTCTAAAATAAACCTAGAGCACAGTAAAATGCAGAAAGGGAAGTGTTCTGAATACTTTTTAAAGCAACTGTAGTATATTTACAGTTTGAACAGAGAAGAGATTTGCGTTCAGCATATTTAGGCAGCTCTGTTTCAGTAACTTCTGTAAATAGTGTTTGTTCAGTTGTTATTAAGGCAACATAGAGTGCTCCATAAAAAATGATACTTTGAAATGTATTATTGCTCAAGAATCACGAGGGGAAAATCTCTGAGAGAAAATAATCCTATTTAACCAGAATCATGCAGCTTTGTTATCCTCTCAGCCTCTCATTCAACCTCCTAAGGGTGTGAACCATCAGAAAGTACAGTCTTTCTTAAATCTGTTGGTCACTTCACAGGTTTATGTCTTCAAGAGATTCTTTGTAAGAACAGTCCAGTGGTAAAACACCATAAATTAGAACTGATCTAAACCAGAAAACTGAGATGATAGAAAAGCATGTGTGAAACCCTGACATGGAAACATGCCACCTTTCTGCTGAAGGCTGCCAGCTGGCACACACCTCGTCCTGTAATGTTTGTTACTCACAGGAGAAGTTCATGTTTAACAACTCAAAGGTGAAAGTAGACAGAGAGGTGAGGGGGCTGCTACTCCTTCAATGTGAGTCACAACATCTGCTCAAGGAGGACTCACCCTGCCAGTAGAAGCTGCCCGGTCCTCCCACCACCACCCTGTTGTTCTTCTGAAACAACACACACACAAAAAATGATTTAACACACTGCACTTCTTCTTTTAGGATGTAAACACATCTATTGGACAACATCATGCCTACTGAATATGGATATCTGCACAGTTCAACTGCTCATTATTCATCAAAAGTGTTAGATATTTGAGTTGAGCAAAAAAATAATTAAAATATATGTTAAAAATAAACTGTATCCATACAGCTACACATGGACTGTAAGTAACAGATGCTTAATAAACACAGTAAGCACACTGAGTTAAAGCAGATGAGAATATTAAATTGTTCTAAATGAGTCATGGTGACCAACCTTAAGGAAGTCAGCACTGAATCCAGCCTGACAGAAGCCCTGTCCTTCAGGTGAGCTGGCACCTGCACAGGAAGAAAACAGCAATATTAGCCCCGTGACATACAGAAAAGGTTTTTAATAAAATACATCACTTCTCATGTTATTTGTGCTCCCTAAAATAACTAGCTACTCCTAACCTTCACAAAACCGCTGCAGTTAGCACTGAAAACAAAAACACCTTAACCCAAAAGGGTTATCTGCCGCGTATAGCTCTGTGTTTGGCCTCCATCACTTCCTGAGGAAAATATCAGCTGCCCCACTTTGTTCCCCCAGCTGCTCTCTGACTGTCAGTGTACTGTTTGGACAGCGTTTTTTTTTTTTTTTTACTCAAGTTTCTCTTTAAACTTCTTCAACATTCTAATTCAACATGTATTTCCTGTTGACTCTAGCACAGACAGACTGAGAGGACAGAAAGAGGAGGGGAACAAACTTGATCTGCAGGGCGAGTACTCCACCACCGTGTTTCCTTTCTTCAGGTAGCACGTTCCCACAGGCTCTCGCTCAGAAACTCCAAAGGTCGACCACTGGTACAGAGGGGCACACGCCTGGGAAACACAAACATCCATCAATCAGTGCCCAGACCACCCCAGGCACTAGGACCCTGCTGGGAAACTGTACTACTAGTGAAAATGATACATTTTTCAAATGTAGATTAAAGCGTCCTGATTCTCTATTAATTTTACTGGATACAGGACAAACCAGAGGATAAGAAAACGTTTTTTATAACATCTGTCAAGTTAAAGCCAACAGCGTAAATAGCTGTGCAAACGTACACTGATCCAAAAGAGCAAAACTTCAACCCGACTTTCATCAAATACTGAAGGTTGGTGCTGCTTGTGCTCGAGGTACTGAACTAATTGCACTTACGATTTACCTTCGATGGTTTGGTTTTCCAACACAACTTTGCAAACCACAGATGTTTGAATTCACATGTGATTTGTTGCTGAAACATTTCCAAACCTCAGCCAAAGCTTTTTTCTGAATTAACTCCAACATGAGAGCTCCACCATTAAACCATGCTTGTTCTGTTTGTAACTAGTGTGAGATACCCATGTAAATATCAGTAATATCACAGGATAAAGTCTTAATGAGAGGAATTACAATAAGATATTATTTAAATCAACCCTCAAGCGAAATGCCATTAAATGCCACAACTACAGAAAGACAAAAGCGTGTGTGTGTGTGTGTGTGTGTGTGTGTGTGTGTGTGTGTGTGTGTGGGTTGTTTCTTACCAGAATGTGTTCTCCATTGGATCGCACCGAGGCACCAAACCACTGTTTGGATTTAAACTCCATCTGAGCTCCTTTAAGATCCTTCCTGTCATCTACAAACAGCACGACAGGAAAATTATTCACAGAATAAAACAACACTAAAACAAAGAGATTTTTGATACTGTATCAGAGAACTTCAAAGACTTTGAAGAGCTGGTATTATTGGTCCTTAGTGGCTCATTTCTTCAATATTTTTATTTGTGACAATTTAATCACCCAAAGTTGTTAAAATTTCTCTAATTTCATTTTTACTTAAAGCCCACATTGCCGTCTGTCTTCTATCAGTCAGTTTAGAAGACGCCAACATCAGATTTACATTATTCATGATGGAAAGGGAAGAAGCTGCTGGTGCACAACTGAAACTTGAACAGGATATTGCACAATGGAGGGATTGAGTCAAACTATAATTTGAGGGTTTTATCCTAGTCTATCCCCACTGTGATGTCACAGTGGGGGCAGGTACAAAATCATTTAATCTCCAGAGAGATTTAAAAACAAATTGGAGACAGATTTCGGTAATTTGACAGTACAACAGCGCTCTCATCATCACCTTAATTCACCAAATAGTTATTTGAGTGTTTTAACAGGAACTAAAACGAGCAGTGAGAGAAATGCTCAACAAAATGTTCATTAAATCTGAGCTGTGACGATATGAACATCCATCAGTCCATTATGTGGACTCAAGTTCGCTGTGGCCTGTTCCACCTGCCACTGAGTGAGAATTACCCTAATAAAATGTAATTATTAGTGATTGTCCTTTATGGTAACTTAATTGTTATGTTGTGTTGCTTATTGTGGAGAAAAATGATAACCCATTTAGCTTTTAATAAATCTGAGAAAATGAGGGGCACACTCAGTGAACTCTGAGCTGTTAGACCAGAGGAAGCAGATTTATGTTTAAAACACATTTAAAGAGGTCAAGTGCTTCACATTTTGTCAGTACCAAGTTCAACCACTTGAACCAAGTAAGAAAATTTAGTTGATAACAGAAAGAAGACAGGAATTAAGCAGTACAACGACTGTGGGCGACTGTGGTGCAGAAAGGTAGAGCGGTTTTCCACCAATCTCACAGTTGTTGGTTCAATCCCCGTTTGATTGTGAGTGTGAATGGGTGAATAAGAAGCAGTGTAAAGCGCTTTGAGTGCCAATAGGTAGAAAAGCGCTAAATAAGTGCAGACCATTTACATTTACATTACAACAAAATGAGCATTACATGTAAGAAACTGGTTAGTGGTGAAAAATGTTGCACAAACAATTTTTATCCATCTAATTAAATGAATTTAAAAATGCCCCTTTAGGTGTAAAACGGTTTTAAAAACCAGTGAACCACACACACAGCTGATTTTATAAATGTCTCACCAGTGTTGTGATAGTCTCCAGTGTCTAACTCAGTCAACAGATGCAGTGTGTGGGTGAGAAGCAGAAAGTTACAATAACACATGTTCCAAAGAAGCAGCCACCGCTTTGAATTAACATCTACCGATTTTTCACTTGACCTAATCTATTACATTTTTCATTGGGTCCATAAATGTCAGAAAAAGTGTCTATCACAGCTTGCCAGAGCTGTTAAAAAGCCAAAGTCTACTTTTAAAAAAGGAAATTGCTCTGTGTCTGGACCCGGCTGATAGGAAGCAGATAAATTTCAGCTTGTGTGGGACAATGAGGACATGTTAGGATTCCCCCCTCCCCCCCCCATTATGGTGGGAAACTCCATCTGCTGACAAATGGCTGGAGGAGTGTGATCACACAAACGTTGTGGATAATGTACAAAAGGATTAGTTTTCCCTGTTTGGTAATAAGTCTGTAATTATGGTGGTGAATGAACGCCACGAGTTATCAGATACCGTCACCCTGACGGCAGACTGTTTGTCATCAGTGGTGGTGAATGTTGGTGAGTGTCAGAATTAGGGTGTTTGTGATTCTGAACATGAAACTGCCAATGTTAACTTGCATGCAGATGGTTTAACGAAAAGATTAACAGATTTTATTTGAGTTTAAACACTAAAATATACTTATAATGTGTTTAATTTTGACTTCTAATGAACTGGACTGATAATTCCACATTTTTGTCCAAAATGTTTTGTCATTTCTACTTAGTTTTACTGAGTTCTGAAACAATTCCCTACAATTTTATTACTTTGTCATATTTACTTTAGTCTTTAAAATAAAACTATTTACACAGAAAATTTACTATAACTTATAAATGCTTTGTTTAATTTCAGTTTACTATAGCAACCTTGGTCACCAGTGGCATTTGTATTTACTGTGGTCTGAGCAAGCGAGTAACAACCTATAGAGATGTAAGAAGTTCAGTCTGCATTTGGGCTTTAGAGAAATCTGACCACAGCAACATGTTAAATCTCAAACATTAGTTTCTTGTGTATGTATAGAAGAAAGACTGAATATTTCTTTGTTGTAATGCTGCCACCCTGAAGAAAGCTGTACTTTCATCTACTAATCAGGAATGTTGGGAGGATAAGTAAGTTAAAAACATGTATGAAACTGGTCTTTCAGAGCAAAGCCACTCACCTCGGGGACTAATACAGTTCTTTGGCTCTTTAAATCATCAACTGCTTAAGTTTTTATTAATCTACAACGTGTTAGGACAAAAATCATCTATTTCAACTTCATAAATTAATTAATTTTGTTTGAACAACAATTTACACCCCAAAATATCTACTTTCTAGTGATGAATTTTAAAGAAAAGGAGCAGATCTTCACATTGAAGTAGCTGGAATTAGACAATGTCAGCCAATGGTTTCAGCACCGTGAGTCAGGTCCATCTCCACATTTAAAATGCCAATAGACAGGGAAGCTGTGTTAACCATGCTAACTTCAGAAACCAGCAAAAACCAAGTGGTCTACAATTTTCAGTCTGTTCCTGATGCCAAAGCAGAATGAACGAGGACGAAGACAAAACAGACGAGACAAACGTGATTACAGATTTACACAATTCATGTAGACTTGGTTCAGCAAACACAACAGGACAAATTTGGCACCTAGTTATATTTAAGTCTGTTTTCCATTTGTGTCCTACAACAGAGTGCACAACAACTAAATCATTACTCACACTCACACCAAAGACTGAAAACAGGAACAAAAGCTTGTGGCTCTTCATAGTGGCACTGAGTCACAGTCTGATCACTCAATGTCTTCCTATAGATGTGAAGTCAATCATTGTCCAGTAAATGTCTAACCCCAACCCCCATTCTAAACCTTACTATTACCAGGACCCTAAAACCACATCTCAGACACTTGACGTAGTGAGGAATACGAAATGACGAAATATCCTTACATAGATGGAACCATGGAACCATAGAAACACACACACACACACACACACACACACACTAGAATTCCAGTGAATTCTGGTAAAGCTTTGGCCAGCACCAACCACCAACAAAGGCCTCTATTGTGGGACAAACACACACGCGCGCACACAGCAAAAACTAGGCCAGTCACTACCAGTGTAACAGCCCGAGGGCCCGGTGTTCAGTTCTGTCAGTGCCAGACAACAGGACATAACGGACTTAATACTGAGCAGGTATTCAGCCACTATTAGCTCACTGCAGATACACCAGTGAATGTCTAATGTCTGTATAACCTGCACAGTCAGTGTGTGTGCTGCTCTGGAACTCTACATGAGAACCACAGGATCTGCATCACCACTCTGATAACAAGGTCACTTATCTCCTGTGTAAATGAGATGTTTCAGTAAAAGCGCAGCTTCACAGAAAGAAAACAGAAAGTCTGGGCAATCTGACATTTAACACAGTCATAATCGGAATTTAATCTGTTTGAAACTTTTTATATAATAAAAATTATTTGACTGGGCTTTTGCAGGTTTCTCCTCAGATTTCAGCCCCCGTGAAACCAGTTAGGATGATGTCTGTGGAAACCTAACTGCAGGGTTGCCTTGAGTCGGAAATGCCCCTGCAATAATCAGGATTGGCGAATCAAACTCAAATTGGCCCTGTTATCCTATGAAGATGTCTCTGCAGGAATTACAACATGCTGTTGGGAATGGATGAATGAATCCCTGCTAGTTGCAGCCTTAGCTCTTCCACTTCTTCAGATGGATAATGCCATGCATGGCTAAAGTGCTGCACAGCCTCTGAATCTGAACCAGTCTGAACACATCAGGAGCTTTAACGTCCCTGTGGGGGAGGGTTACTGCAGCTTCAAACAGTTGCTACATAACCTGAGCATCCCCATAGGGCAAATTTTTCAGTTTCATCATGTGATCTCAATCACCTGGTGTTAATCACCTGGTTTGTTTGTGCTTCATGCGTGATTTCACAATAGTAACCATCAGAAATCAGTGCTGGCAGCAAACAAGATCATACACGAGCAGTTAGTTATGAAAGCTGTGAGTCACTACACCTTTAAGACCAGTCTTTATCTGAGGAAATGCTGTCCACACCCAGCGACCAAGACACTGATATACCTGCAACAAATCAGCTTCTGTGCTCAGGGTTCATTTTATTTGGTACACCTGCACAATCTACAACTATTCATCTGTAAAGTTGACTCTTACAATGCTCAGTTTTTGTGGTAGAGCTGGTATTCAATTTTAGCTTGGAGGAGGATGCATTTGTAATATTCTGACCTGTGTGAACAGGAAGGACAAAACATCAGAAACACCTCTTAGTAAAATGCAGTCCAGTACACCCCACCTCTGACCTCAGCAAAAAGCGTATCACTGCAGACCTGACCTGATAGACGGTTGCACAGACCTACAGTATGAGTTCAAATGACCAATGCCAAACAGTGATAGACCAAAGAAAGCAGCACTTCCTCTCCGGCCTAAAACCAACCCATTGCAAACTGGGGCCCAAAGCTGATGTGCATTTTAAGTCATTTCCAAAAAAGACAGACAGTTTCAAAAGAGAGCCAGACCTGACCCGATAGACTATGGATTATAATAATGGATTATACTGAATTATATCAAATAACTCAGGCGGCACGGTGGTGGAGTTGTTAGTGCCTTCACCATCCAACCAGAAGGTTCCCATTTTCAATCCCTGGCCAACTGTGACCTCCCTTGCATGTTGTACCCAGGCTTGCATGCGTTTCCTCCCAAAGTCCAAAGACATGCATGTTAGGTTAATTAGTGACACTGAATTGTCTGTAGGTGTGAATGGTTTTCTGTCTGTGTATGTCTCTCTGTGTCAGCCCCGAGACAGCCCATGAGATTTGTCCAGGGTGGACTGTGCCTTCTGCACAATGACAGCTGAGATAGACTCCAGCCCCCCTATAGCTGTGGTACATGGTATTTATCTTAATCACTCAGCCACCAATCAGGGTTCTTTTTATGACTTTTCTTTTTATGGCTCTGCACATCTAAACTGATCAGGACCATGTTTAACAACAGTTAGTCCAGTGTTTTTAGCAGCTGTCAGTGTGTTATACACACCCTGCTGGTTTTTTATCTCCATCTTCACTAAGAAGGCAGCAGTGACTCAGGATGTTGGGTCTCATCAAACAGGAAACAGGCTCAACACTATCACTATCAGTAAATAACAAACAGAATGGTGTAATTGTGTTTTTTCAGCTGATGAGCCTTCTCCTCACACATTCACTGATAGTAAAGTATAAACTATTCAACACTATAATTTGGTAAAAAACTAACAAATCCTTGTGTGTCATCCATTAAAGTTCATTATCAGATGTGTTGGTTACGGTGGAAAATAACCAAATATGCATTTGAGTATTTCCATTTTTTGACATTTTGCTACATTTTGTATTTTTTACTCCTCTATACCGATGTAACAGCTGTCTTAGTAAGACTAAGTATAATCAAATAAATGAGTGTAACGTACTGTGTCACTGCTTATAAATACTTTCCAACAGTGCAAAGATTTAATAACTAAAATTAACTAAAGCTGTACCTGTGGCACAATAAAGTGCAGTTTGTTCATCACATTGTAAGAAGTTAAACATTTCTGAATTAAAAAAAAAAAAAAGAACTCATTTAGATGTTCTGAGTCTTTCAGCTCTGTGTTTGATCTCCTCCACCTCCTGAGGGAAATGTCTGACTTATCAGCTGCTAAATGATCCACTATGTTCACCAACTGCACTATCCAGCCTCACATCAACACCGCCTGAATCGTCCTTATTGGTGAACTGTGCCAACACAAACAAGGAACCTGCTTCTGTACAGTGGCAGCTCTAATGGACAGTTCACAACATGTTAAGAAGCAAACACAACAACCAAACAAAGAAAAGCAAAATGTGAGGTGCAGCTGCAACACATCCCTCGTCTACATAAGCTGCGGACAAACACACTTCCTTGTGTGGGGGCTGTACTAAAACATTTTTTTTTATTTTAGCCTAAGGCTACTGCAATATGTCAGATTCTCTTACAATAATTGTATGTATTACAATAAATGGCCAATTACCAATAAAAAAATGGCCTTAATTCTTAGTACATGAGGATTTTCTGGGCTTTGGAAATTTGTGTAACATTTTTCACCATCAGTACATTTAACAGTTCTGAAAACATCAACAGCTGCTGAGAAACAAGAATAGTAGATTTCATTCCCTGATTGTGACTGTCTGCATGTCAGTCTGAACATTGCAGTTATTTCAGCACGACTCTTGGAAAGTGTCTGTTTCCAGCTTGGCAGAGGCAAATAAAAGGAGGAATGTTTGGACACATCAGCTCTGAGGGGTTAACACAATATTAGAAACCATAAATACTCTATATAGTATAACTGTATATTTTCACAGGGATACGGCAATGACAGAACAGTCCTCTTGTTTTCTTAGAAGCTAAAACAGTAGATTAGACATTGTCATCTCTGCCGGAAGTTATGTTTGCAGTGTGTGTTCTTGGAATTTTGCCTACACACAGTCTCCGGGCAAGTTCACACAGCTCCTGACATTACAACTGAACCCCCCCTCTTCCAAAACCCAGACATGGTCTGTTAGCAGAACTTAAAACTAGCAGAACTGAAAGTAAGTGTCACTGACTGTAGGTCTGTGCAGTTTTGGTCAGAATCATAGACTAAAGTGAAGGAAAACAAAGAAAAATGAGAGCAGCTCAGTTGGTGGTGGTTCAGTTTTTGACAGAGCTGCAGATTGAGATTTCTTCATGGACATCATTGGGACTTAAAGCAGTAATGCCACAGTAAAAATACTAAGTTTTCTCACTTTAAGCTACAATGTCTCATTTTTAAAAATATTATTTTAGTACATATATGCCCCCAAAATGTATCATTAATACGCCAGCAACTTGATCACAGCTATGTAGTTGAGATTTTTTTTTGAATAAATTAGTTGGTAATCCATTATTGCAGTAATCCACTAAAAAGCACAGCAGCTGGATCCCCTGAGTAAAGTCAGGTTATTTACAAAAGAAGAAAATAACTGGTGTTATTTCTTCTGTGGGATCACAAAAAGGAGGCTGACAGTGTTTCGTATCAGAAAGAAAAACTTTAAATGGATAATGACTGTTCAATGTTGTGAACACTGATGAGACTGAAGAGACTCCCCACTGCTGCCGAAAGGAGGGTCGGTGGGTTCATTTTGGTGAAACAGGGACTTCAGTCTCATGGTTTCTGAGGTAACTCAGCTTAACTGAGAGTAACTAACGAAGACTGTTCTGAAGACAGATGTCGTACCTGTGTTGTCAAACTGAAGCTGCTGGCAGGAAGAGGAGCTGGTCCAGGGGCAGCTGTACACTGCTCCTCTCTCCACAACACTGCTGGAGAATGAAGTGTTGGCCCGCGGAGCTCCTATCAGAACGTCTGACCTGAGGAGAGGATGGAGGCGAGGAGGTGATGACGTGCTGACAGGAGGCACAGCTTCATTTCACAAAATCAGCCACAAAGATTCGCTGGCATTTACAAGCTGTACGGCACCAGTGAGGCTGTAGCCATAAAAACGTTACAAAACACGATACAGCTGTTCTGTGCTGGACTTTGTGATGTGTTTGTGTAAAAGAGTCTGCAGGATGATGTGCATATTCTCCACGTTCCAATAATACGGCCCGGTCAGTGTTTGTTCAGCTTGGTTACAGTGAGACAGGAGTTCTCTCCCCTACTTGGCTGCACTGCAGGATTTTATTCCCAAAACAAAAGTAGCAGAGCTGGCAGAGCACCATGTCATTTGGTCTCTGCTTCAAATACTCCGATACTTTAGATGATCGTGGTCAAGTTTTTTTTCCGCCAGGTCATCAATGGACTCTCTAAACACAGTTATCTTACTCCCTACATGCAGGAACCCATCAAAGGTTCGTAAATAAAATACGCTGATGTGTCAATATCGTTTTCATCTTATTTTACGGAAATTGTATGTATACGCGTGTTTGCACAAATGCACATCGATGTGTCGCGCCAGCCACAGGCTTGACACACCAATACTTTTTCTATAATTTCTAAAGGCACGATTGTGCACCTTGGACATACTTTGAGCCTGTACAAAATAGCAGCAATAAATTATCTGCTCATGTAAAAATAAATTTGGAGTAGAGACTAGAGACACAGACAAAGGCTGAATGCAGCAGGAAACAACAACAAGTGGTGTTAAAATGATAAAAAAAAAAAAAACAAGAGACCACGAGGCTTCCACACAATTTAAAACCACAGAGTGGAAATATGAGCACAGAGGGACCAGCTTCTTCAGAACCCTTTAATTATAACTTAAGTTCAGTTTGGTTTTCTGTTTACAAATTTAGGACTAAACCCTCTGAATTATTAATGTAAGGAGACACTAAGGAGCATGGACAAAATTGACCTATGGTCTAATTCTGTACTTTCTATTGTTTACACACATGAGATTTTAATTTGTTATTAGTTCAGGAGTAATGTAGCTGTGGTGGAAGAAGTAATGAAAACCTTATGTAAAAGTAGAAACAGTAGAAGCACTTAAAGTCTTCCATTTAAAATGTTATTTAAGTAAAAAGTACATAAAGGAGTTGACGTAGTTGGGGAAGAACATTACTATTTATTTTTTATTACTTTTACTATGTCCAAAGTGGCACATTCACTGTCTGTGTTTGGTCTAAAAAGGACAAATTAGCAAATGTTCAGTGGTCAAAAGCTGAAAAATAGAAACACTCGATATTTTTACTTGAAAAAGTACAAAATTATTGTTGGAGAGTTTGATTTATTACAAAAGCTCATATTTTATAAACTCACTTTGTCAGTAACGTTTTAATATGATGGAGTAAAGAATACTTTATTTCCCTCACAACTGTAATGGAGCAGAAGTGGAACCAAAAGAAAAAACAAGCTCTACTTGACTGAATTAGTTACTCAACCACTGAGGAATATACTACATGTAGACTGGGAGTTTCTTTCAAATAAAAGATCCTGAAGTATTTGAAAAGTAAATAATATTAAAAAAAGATATTCTGCTTGTTTACTTCGTACCATGTAGAAATACTTTGTTACGAGTTGTTAATTTAATATGTACCTTAAGTTAAAGCACAAATGTATCACAAGTAAAATACATTTAAAGTAGCAAACGTAAAAGTACACTTTATGCATAATAACCCATATTCAGAATAATAATTTTACATCATTAAGCTGCTGAGTAGTAATGTTAGAGTAACCTTGAATTATGTTTATTTGGAACTGCATGGTATAATCTGAAAGAAAGTAAAGTATGATAAAGTCAAAACAGCAAGTAAGGGACAAGTACCTCAAAAGTGTACTCAAGAAGTACTGGAGAATTTTACTTAGTTACTGCCCACACGTAGCTCAGTACCAGTGTAAATACACATAACAGGAAAATACTCAAATGAAGTAAAATGACCTCAAACTTGTCCTACGTTAATAAGAACATAAGGCTTAAAAGTGCGGTTGTAACACGAACAAGTTTCCCCTCAGAGACACAATCACACCGTCACTGTACCTCTGGTTGTCTGGGGTCTTGAAGAAGTCGACCGAGAAGCCGAAGTAGCTGCCCTGCGGTCCGGAGAACACGGACGGTTTGTCAACGTCCAGGTTGAAGGAGCCGCAGCGGGAAAAGAGTAGGGAAAACGCGGCGAGCAGACGGAGAGCAGTCGGTGCTGCTGCCATGGCCGCTGCGTGAAGAAGAGCAACACAAATTAGTCGGCTCCCTGCAGGTAAACCCTGACTCTGCCTAACGGGGGCCGGCCTCCATAACCGACGCCCTCAGGAACACAGTTCGGCCCGGTTCTCACCGGCGGTCTGATGGTCTGTTTTAACCAACAAAAGCGGACGAAACAGGAAGAACGGGAGCCGGACGGAGGAGTGGGAAATTCACCGCAGCTCAGCCTCTACCCGGTCCGCTACCGCTACTGCAGCCGGACCGGCTTCCGGGACGCCCTTTCAAAACAAAAGCACTGACGCTGAGCTGTTCATTGATGACTTGTCCACAAAGCTAAAACACGTGGAATGATAGTTTAGCAAAGGACAGGTTAACAGGTGCGTTTTAGAATCTAGGGCTAACATAGGGGTACATGTGCCAAAACTAGTCTCAATTAAACAGGAAGTATCTTATGTATGGACATCTTAAAGACCTGGAGGACTGGTAAGACTATATAAACCTGGTCCAGGGTTCATGTGGACATACATGTCCTTCATTGCCATGATCACTCACTGCACAGTTCCAGGCAGATTACCACAGAAGGTTAAATTCTTCCTTCAATGTAACGATAAACTTCAACTTACCAAACTTTATTATCCAGGAGGAAATTGTTGTGTCAAAAATGTCGATGTTCCTGCACCAAAGTCAGATGAGTGAAGTTTAAATTTAATGTCACAAGTACAAATTGAGCAGGGGCATATGGCCATCAAGAAACAGACGCAACTACCTGTAGATTTTTGGTTTTTTGTTTGTTTAGTTTTTTTGTGGAACATTAAACATTTTACAGATTTACACAGAGTCTTCGAGGATTCTGGAAATAACTTCAGAACAGCAGTCTATGTGTGGTTCGATCTTATGTAATAAAACCTGATAGTTGTCATTGTAAAACAAGACAGTTGACCTCTGTTATTTTTTTAAATCACAGTAGTCTACATAGTATGTGACTGAGGCGACTTTGTCCAGAAGACAAAGCTCCTAAGTCAGTTTTGTTTAATATTTAAAACATCCTCCTCGGATGTTTTTTACATTTATTTACATTAAGTGTCTCATTAATGTTTAATATAATATAATATAATATGACACGTATAATAGCCCTTGTGAGTAGGACCTCAGCTTTATGACACTTGCAGCTGTTTTATGCCATGCTTTTAATGTGAAAGGTACCCCGGTCTCTCCACGCTGTGTGTTGCCACAGCGGATTATTTTGATTCATCGGAAACAACAGGAAGTTCATTCGACCGCAGCTCACACAAGAGGCGCACAGTGCTGCAAGACAGCCAGGCGTCGCCACCAACAAGGAATATTTTGGGGAGGTTGTGGTGGGGTGGTGGGGGATGGGGGGTATGCTTGTACAGAATTTCCCCGGTGGCCTGATGATCAGTTGTGTGCTGCTGTGGAAAGTCTGCGTGTACAAGTAACTGCAGTATTTTGGAGATTTGAATAAGAGAATAAACACACATTTGGAACTGTTACTACTACGACTACTGCAGCAACTGGTAAAGCAACAAACTGAGAACACTGTAACTGTGAGGATGCTGCTGCTCCCTGTAAAGTCTGTACAACTGAATGACATCAGCACACAACTGTACACGTGATCTGTCCATATTTAGTCTGTCAGACCTTCACAGTAATAACAGGACATTACAACAAACATAAATACTCTGTTGCCCTACATGGTCAGAAAATAACTGCCAGGTGCTGATTCCCAGATTACAGGAAATTTCCACCTTCACTTTAGTTAGTCAGGATTGTGCTCCAACAAAGGCAGAGCACTGACCTATGCTGCAGAAATAAGAACACGACTTAAGTGTGCTCCCCACTTTGACCTGGGGGGCATGGTGGTTGGTGGGGATCACTTTTTAGCAGAAGATGTCTTTTTACTAGTCGTGTCAACGCTCATCAGATGGACAGAGAATCATCACTAAGTAAGTGACTAACTTGAGGGAGAGACAAAACCCAAATGAAGGCCAGATGACGTCTTACGTTCAGCGAGATGAATCAGCGATGACCTAAAGGTAATGAAGCAAAACCAGTCCAAGTCCTAACTTAAGAAGAAGCAATTCCCAAATCAAATGCAGGTACGGACCTCCAAACCCCAAGGGCAAAGTCCAAATAACAACGCCAGGTCCCAGTTTGAGTTCTAAAGCCAGGACAGAACTATCCAAGTCAAGTCCAGGAAGTACAAAGTCACAAAAAGTCCCTAAGTCAAAGCCAAATTCCATTCTAAAGTAATCACCAGGAGAGTCCTAAGTCACAAAAGACAAAAAGAAAGTCAGCTGAAGGTCATGTCTAATGTTTACTGTGGTGTGTGACCCATTTTACATACTCAGCCAAGACCCTAAACTTCCATCAGGACGATGTCAGGGAAAACTGAGTCCAACATAAAGTCTGAGGTTGTCCTATGTCATTTCCCCTTTAACTTGTGAAAAAATCAAAAAGTTCACATCTACAAGTTGTCTAACAAGAAGAACATCTGGTAAACCGCAGAGCTTCAGCCAAACACTTTCCTCCTGTGTCGTTGTCTATAAATCCACCCGTGTGTGTGTGTGTGTGTGCGTGTGTTTGCGCAGAAAGAGCTCAGATGCAGGACTGAGCCAGCTGAGGGGGTTTTCGTCTTATTTGGCCATGAGCTGCTCTGAATCACCGCTACAATGAAGTGTGCGCTGAAGAATGTGAGGCCGAGCTCCCCTGAGGATCACAGGAGGGGTGTGTGTGTGTGTGTGTGTGTGCACGCATCAACATAAACACTGGAGTCTGACCGACACAATTAAGATGTAGATGTGTGTGAAACTTTGTGTGGACAGAGAGACAGAGCAAGCTTGTGTATTTGTGTAAGAGCGATGGTGAAACAGCAGCCGTTGTGTAAGGCAAAGCTATGCAGATGTGTGGAATCTTGGTTTCCATGTTGTGTAAGGCTGAGTGCTGTAGCTGTGACAGCCAGTGAACACAACGCCAACATGCTGACGTTTGGCTTTACACACCCAGCAGTTACTGTGTGTCTGTGTGTGTGTGTCCACCTGATGAACCTGAGGCCTCCTCTTCTTTAACTAAACCCTAACTGAGCTGCAGACTGAGCATAGACCAGGTTCAAAACAAGCATTTTGTGAGACTTCATATATGCATGTGTGTGTGTTTGCACAGAATCAAGTACACGCACACCAGCAGCAACATTTGACACACTCATACTGTAATTTTTATCGTTTTTCCACCACCTAGTGGTCAGAGTGAAGACTGCACACTTTTTAAAGACATCAGTGTATTTATTACAACAAACAAAAGCAGCTGCAAAACATATCAATCTTTCATCAAATGAAGAAAAACTCATCCATAAAGTGCATGTGGCAGAATGTGGAGAGCCTTCAGCTCTAAGACATCAGTGATACAAGTCAGAATCAGATCTCAGCCTTTTCAGTCCTCTTTGTGATTTCAGACCACATGTTTGTGAAGCCCAGTGTGCAGAATGACCAACATTAACTCCCTGACAGTTCACATGTGCACCAGCATCCAAAGAAATCTCATCCAGGCATCTTTGTCCTGCCTGACCTGAGGTTTTTCTCTGTGAACACACAGAGAAGCACATGTATAAACATGTGCTAGAAATGTGTGAGATTTAAAACGTGAAAGTGAAAAAAGTTGCAATGTGAAGAAGTGAAATTGAAAATGCTCCTAAACCAAAATATGGAAGCAAAAGAAAGCAAAGCAGATGTTGGGTTTTTTCAGCTAAAGTGGTTCCAGCATCTCTTTGCTTGTTGCACCATGAAATTTTGTACAGCAAACTATTTTGTGAATCCTTAGAAAATTAACAATCACTCCTCTGATCTGAGGCAGCTTCAGGCCATAAACTAGAGGATTACTGATGGGAGGAATGATCAGGAACTCCAGAGATAATACAACAATGACAAATTGGTTTACTTCATCCACCTTATAAAGACTGAGGGAAATATCACAGAGTACAGAGATGCAATAGTTTGCAAATGTCCCCATGTGGGGCAGGCAGGTTTGTAACGTCTTTCCTCTGAATTCAGATGAACTTCTCCTGCAAACAAGCAAAATTTGCAGGTAGGTGTACAAGACAAAGAGTAGAGTGGCACAGATCAAAGTAACAGCAATAAACTGTGCTGTTATTCTGATCACAGTTATCTCCACACACGAGAGTTCAATCACAGACCAGTTGGTGCAAAACATCCTGTGCAGTTTATTTCCACACAAAGACAAACTGATGGACAGATGACACAAACAGGATACAACACAGCAAAAATCAAAAGATACAGCACCTTCCTGAACACCATTTTACTGTGATAGTGTAAAGGCTGACAAATAGCAACAAACCTGTCATAGGCCATGACAGTGAGAAGAGTCAACTCATGTGTTTTGTAAGTATAAATAACATACATCTGAGTGAAGCAGAACGGACGTGAGATGAAGTGAGTGTCAGACAGTATGTCCATCAGGAACCTGGGGAAGAAGCCGGCTGAGCCGTACAGAGAGTTTAAACACAGACAGCAGATGAAAATATACATGGGCTGATGCAGAGACTTGTCCAGACAGACTGTCAGAATAATGACAACATTAGCAGAGATTATAGTCATGTAGATCAGCAGACACAGACTGAAGAAAAGTGATCTGAGGGAACCATAGTCTGAGAATAAGGTGAACTCAAAGTAGGAGGGAGTCACACTGTTGTTGTTCATGTCTGTACAACAGCACAGCTGGAAGACGAGAAGTAAGACTAAAGAAGAAAAGGAAGACAATAAGAAAAGACATTCCGTTTAAATCCAACAGGTATTTTAACAAGACATAAGTCTGTGTTAATGTTTGTGTCATGAGCTGCAATAAAATTAATTTCACATAATTTAACTAGGAAATAGATTCACTAGGAAAACCGAACTCTTACTCATTTCTCATCACGGCTGATGAGTGTTTTAAGCAGTATTTGAGTTAAATGAGTACATGACAGGATGGAAGTGAGGACAGAGATTATTATCCAACTCCAAACTGATAGTATCACTAAATTAACAGGAAATCCATTTGTAAACTTTTGTATGAAATAGTTTCAAAGTCTTAAAACTTTAGAGACATTTTAAATAACAGACATGCACCATCCTCTCCTGATCCTAATCAAACTAATGAAGCTGCTTACCTTGTATCCTGTGTTGCTGTCACACTGGGAGCATGTGCACACAGATGCAAAAACATACTCTATGTCCAGCCCATGGACCTCTTTGTATTGTCAGATATGAATATAGGATCAAAACATGGTGCCCATTTACTCCTAAGAAAGCTGTTCAGTGGCACATGTGCTGAAAATGCTCATCCTTCTTTTCAGCCACAAAGCCCACAGGGCACACACTAGCAACCAGATGTACCTTCTCTGGTCATAAGAATGGGGATAAAGTTCTTCTAGACCTTCTAAATGTTACTGACTTAAAATGTTCAAGTTCTGATAATGAAAAGGGTCAATTTACAGGATATGTCACAGAAAGAATATAGTCACTGTTTTGTACCCATTACTTTTGCAGTGATTCTATATGCAAACAGTTCTTTTTAAGCCAGTGTGCATCAGGTGTTCAATGCAAAAGTTACAATACCATAGTTTGGTCACTATGAGGATTCTATGTCCTTCTTCAGGTGGGACCACAGGTTTCTATCTTGTATGCATTGCTGCATGTTACACCTGTGCTGGTGCCTTTAACCAGCCGCAGGGTCATCAGCCTGATGTCACGGGTGTTTTAATCCTAGAACATCTAAAGGTGGTGGAGCAGCAGTAGGAACTTCTCCCTGATGCTCTTCACAGCTGACCCTGGCTACCAAAACCAAAGCCACAAGCTCTGCCTTCTCTGAGAACTCCATAAACACTTTCTTGAGCTTTGAGGTAGCAACTCCTTCAGGAAGCTCCTACAAAAGGTATCACAATCTGGACATCAGCTTTCTGGCACAAATACCTTTTGGCAATGTTCCGTTGGTCAAAGAAGGCTGTTCTAGAGATTTTTTGTATGTGTGAGGTAAAGGACAAATCCTGGTCATATATAACTCGGAGGTTCCTTGCAGTAGCATTTGAGGATAAAGATATGACATCTAGAGTAACGATGAAGTGAAATGAGTGAAATGAGAGTGGTGAAGGGAGACCCTTTTATTCAATTCAACTTTATTTATATAGCGCCAATTCACAACAAAGTCATCTCAGGGCACTTTACAGAATAAAGTCAAGATTATAAAGATATATAAAGAGAACCCAACAATTCCCCCTGGAGCAAGCCATAGGCAACAGTGGAGAGGAAAAACTCCCTTTAACGGAAGAAACCTCCAGCAGAACCAGGCTCAGGGTGGACGGCCATCTGCCTCGACCGGTTGGGGTGAGTGGAAAGGGGAGAGAGAAAAGAACAGAGCAACAAAAAGCAACAACAAAACATCGGGCAGATTGGTAGGACCAGTAGCTGCACGCTGGAAGACACACAGCTTCAAAGCCGGGGGACACCTGCAGAAAGGGACAGAGAGAGGGGGACAGAGGAAGACAAAGACAACTACGGGAGAGAGCACACAGAGTTAATGACATACAGTGGTGAGAATTGCGGGGTGAGAGGAGAGGAGAGATGGTCAAGAGGAGGAAAGGAGCTCAGTGCATTGGGGGGTGGGTCCCCCAGCAGTCTAAGCCTATGGCAGCATAACTATAACTAACTATATGCTTTATTAAAGAGGAAGGTTTTAAGCTTAGACTTAAAAGTAGAGAGGGTGTCTGCTTCCCGAATCTGAACTGGGAGCTGGTTCCACAAGAGAGGAGCTTGATAGCTAAAGGCTCTACCTCCCATTCTACTTTTGGAAATTCTGGGAACCACAAGTAGGCCTGCATTCTGAGAGCGAAGTGGTCTACTGGGATGATATGGTGCTATGAGGTCTTCTATATATGATGGAGCCTGACCATTCAGAGCTTTATATGTAAGAAGCAGGGTTTTAAATTCTATTCTAAATTTAATGGGAAGCCAATGGAGAGAAGCTAGTGAAGGTGAAATATGATCTCTCTTGCTAGTTCCAGTCAGCACTCTTGCTGCAGCATTTTGGATTAATTGCAGGCTCTTTAGGGAGTTACTGGGGCATCCTGAAAGTAGGGAATTACAGTAGTCCAACCTAGAAGTAACAAATGCATGGACCAGTTTTTCGGCATCACTTTGAGACAGTATGCTCCTAATTTTGGCAATGTTCCGTAGGTGGAAGAAGGCTGTTCTAGAGATTTGTTTTATATGTGACTTAAAGGACAGATCCTGATCAAAAATAACTCCAAGGTTCCTTGCAGTAGTACTGGAGGCCAGACTTATGCCATCTAGGGTAACAATATGGTTGGACATCATATCTCTGATATTTTTGGGCCCAAATACTATGACTTCAGTTTTGTCTGAGTTTAAAAGTAAAAAATTGTGGGACATCCAGGCCTTGATGTCTTGTAGGCATGCTTGAAGCTTTATTAACTGATTATTTTCATCTGGTTCCATAGATAAATATAGCTGGGTATCATCAGCATAACAGTGGAAATTTATGGAGTGTTTTCTAATAATGTTGCCTAAAGGAGACATATATAAAGTAAAAAGTATTGGTCCTAACACAGAGCCTTGTGGAACTCCATAGCTAACCTTTGTGTGCATGGAGGATTCATCATTAACATGAACAAATTGAAATCTATCAGACAGATAGGATTTAAACCAACCTAGTGCAGTTCCTGAAATTCCAATTTCATGTTCCAGTCTCTGTAATAAAATGTTATGATCAATGGTATCAAATGCGGCACTAAGATCTAACAGAACAAGTATAGAGATGAGTCCATTATCTGAGGCCATGAGAAGATCGTTGGTGACTTTTACCAGTGCTGTTTCTGTACTATGATGAACTCTAAATCCTGACTGAAACTCTTCATACAAATTATTCCTATGAAGGTGATCACATAATTGTTTTGCGACTACTTTTTCAATTATTTTAGAAATAAAGGGGAGATTAGATATTGGTCTGTAATTGGCTAAAACACCTGGGTCAAGACAGGGTTTTTTAAGTAATGGTTTAATTACAGCTACCTTATAGGCCTGTGGTACATAGCCTGTTTCTAAAGATAGATTGATGATATCTAATACGAACGTATCTATTAAGGGTAAAGCTTCCTTGAGCAGCTTAGTTGGAATAGGGTTTTAAGACAACATATATTTTCAGGTAGATTCAGGCCATAAAATAAAGAGACCTGGTCAGAGGAATGATCACAACTCAAGAGGTAAACCAACGACAGATGATTTTGAGTGGGACTTCAGACACTCTTCTTCCTATATAACGTCTATGAATATCTGTCATGGCAAAAAAAAAAAAAAGACAATATCTGTTCCTAGATACCTCACGTCTAATCAGTAAAGAAGCTTCAACATCCAGGATGTCTTTTAGGGTTTGATTAACTGGCAAGAGAGAAGAACATCAACAGAGTTTCAAGTCTCCATCCTATGCAGTTCTTAACTTCATACATTCACACATAGTTGTATAAGCTTCTGTTGCTGGGCAAAACTTTCTCCACCCTCAGGACACTGCTCCCGGCCCTTTTCTCCTTTTATGGAAACCATTTCCATTTCCACCACTTTGATAAGCACCTGTAAGAATGGACTGACTCTGGGTGAGAGTCAGTGTGGGATGGTCTGCTGTTAGACAATAACTGACCTTGGAGCAGTTCTGCAAAGACTTCAGACAAAGTTTAAACAACATACAATCTTTTAAACATCCTTCAAAAGTACACTGAGTACAAGTTGCTATTACAACTAGGTAAAATGCTAAGGATTAAATGTAATAATGATTTAATAATACTTGATTTTCCATCACAATATCCTCTTGCCCTGATCGTCAGAGTGCTCTTGTTTTTCGTACCTATAACCTCAGAACGTCCATGACACAGCCTGATATGACACATGACCAACGAACCAACAGCAAAACTATCTCACCTATTTCACAACTCACCTCTTCTGGCTAACCATCTACCCAGCAGCCTTGTTCCCCATTGTCATCATATAGGCTGTAAAATCTTCTTCCTTAACCAACAGTAACAACATAAAGAAAGTTCTAGGAATCCCGTTAGAAACCTCAGCCTCCTCTGGGAACCAGCCTAGAGCCGTATTTGGCAGCGGCAGCTACAGAAGCACTGTAATAAAAGCAACCATCTCAAGTTTCCTCCTGAATTTTCACTTTTCTCTCTTTAACTCCCTGAAGATGACCATGAGCGTTCATGCTAGTACATTACAGGCCATATTATGAGAGCTAGTGTCTCAGGTCCCAGGAACCAGCCTCATCCGGTTAACCGCCTCCACCTGTGTGTGACCTCATCATCAATCTACAACTTTTAAACTGACAAACCACCACTAAGGTACTCTGCCATAGTTCTGCCATTATTCTTCAGACCATCTCCAGCAAAGATGTAAAAGTTCAGACAGCACAACCTATGTCTCCTATCTGTCCCACAGGACATACAAACACCATGAAGGCCTGTACTCCTCTCAGGCACCGGGATGCCAGCTTTGCTTATTCCTTATTATTTCTACCCCTTTCTGCCACCAGGATGCTACATTTGTATATTTCTAGTTTACCATAACTAGTACTACTTTCTGAGGAACTGAGATGTCAGGTTTGTATATTCCCAGTTTACTTCACTACTAATTATTTCTTAGGCACCGGGATGCTGGTGTCTCATCATTTGACACTTCTTAGGTCTGCAAAAGCATGAAGCTGCCTCAGTTACATAGCATCAGCTGTGGTAGTGAACGTGTGCAGTAATGTTTTCATCTCAGTTACCTGTTCAGCCACTATTTACTTAGTCTTGCGTTTCCATGAAAGTCAGCTCATTTCCATTACCACCACATCACTACATCACTCCTTCATCTGATTTCTTCTCTCTCCACTTGGGTCTTTTAGTTAGCAGCACCAGTTTACTATATGCTACCCAGCACTAGCACTTATCTAACTCCAGGTTTCGGGGGCATTTCAAAGCTGAGCTGATTATAACAGCACCACCTTAAAAGAATTCAGTCCAGGCACAGCACCTTTAGGTTTATTAAGCCCAAGATCAAACATGCCATCTTTTGATTCTTCACTTCTTCAAGATGGCCTCCTTATTTCCCAACTGGTCAAGGCAGATGGCAGCTCATCCGGATATGAGTTCTGCCAAAGGATTCTTCTGTTAGAGAGACGTTTCCTCTACATTGTCACCCTAGTGGTTACTCAAGGGG
This sequence comes from Channa argus, assembly GCF_033026475.1. Lineage (NCBI taxonomy): Eukaryota > Metazoa > Chordata > Actinopteri > Anabantiformes > Channidae > Channa > Channa argus. Next base: position 1,994,776 of record NC_090205.1, read on the forward strand.
CATTTGTTGGGTCTCTATGAATCTGTCAGTCAAGATCTTGACAGCAGTTGATTTAAATGTTTAGTGCTTGATTGATTGCTTCACCATAATGCTTCAACCGAATTAGAACCTCATTCCTGAGATCTCAATTTAAATAAAGCTGCTTATTTGTATACTTACAAGCCTTTGGCATTACATCTAATCTGTATGAGCCAACCAAGGGTTTTCCTCAGCTTTAGTTTTTGTTTTATGTAGTATGTATTGTGTATTGTGAATTGAGTAGTCACTTGCCTTACAGAAGTGGTAAAGCACTTTTTAATAGCACCTACCTTCCACCATGCTTGCTTACTCCAGACATCATTCTGTTCCACCGTCTTTCACTGTTCCTTTACAGCAGATTCTACTCACACGATTAATGCTGATTAAACTGTTTTTATCGGATTTAAGGGTGTGATCGTGAAATCTCACTATGTGGGCCAGGCAGGTTTGTAACGCCTTTCCTCTGAATTCAGATATGTTTCTACTGCAAACAAGAAGAAAAATATAGATGCCAAAGTCCTGTCACCCTAATCACAGCTGGTACAGTTAAGCTTGGCACAGTTGTTATGCCTGATGCTCTTCCTGACAAAACCCTCCCCAATTTCTACCAGGCTTTGGGACTGACACTACATGGCTGGGGATGGGGATGGGCTGTTGGGGGTTCAGTGTCTTACCCAGCGACACTTTCACATGTGGTCAGGAAGAGCGACCCTAAGGTCAGTAGGTGACCACTTTACCAACTCAGCCACTGCCTCCCCTAGCTAAACTTAGAGTACAGCACAGCAAAAATTCACTCTACAATTTCACCTCTGGTTAGTATCACTCAGGCAAGCGTGCATTTAAGTGCTATTTCATCTGGATTTACTGAATTTTAAAATAATTCTAAAATTCTGTTTTGTTGTCTACCAACCAGTGGATATAGAGAGGAAACACGTATTGAGTCTGGGGTTCTCGGCATTCTTACCCTTCTTGCCCCTTGTTTTGGGGGTTTATAATTTTTACCTCTTCTTTTATTTGAGTTTGTAAGTTTTCAGAGATGCTTACCTGAGACGTCCAAGGCACTGGAGTCTTTCAAGGCTTCATTGAAAAATTTCAACAATCAAAAAGTCTCAGCAGTAGCAGTCATTAGTACAGGCTTCAAACAAGTTGTTCTCTAATTCTCAGTCTTGAACAAAACAGAAAACTAATAAGAAAAACTCTCAACTCTAACTCCCTATTTTCTACACAGTTTTCTACAACACTCAACTGGCCAATTCTCTTCACTTCTTATACAGTTTTTACCATGCTGTCCACCCTGTTTTTTTATTTCCACCCACTCATGTGGTTTTTCTACAGTTAAAGCATTATTGATATGCTTTTACATTTGTGCACTCGCATGGTTAAAATTTTTCTGTTTCTCCATTTGCAACTTCCACCGAATGTGGTCAACGCTTTCTGGGCCTTCTGCAGTTGCTTTGTATATGAAAGCTTGCCTTCTGCTTTCCATTGCAGGCTTTAATATTTACTTGACTGAGCTTTGCATTTCAAGTGTGATTTTCAGTTGGTTTATTTCTGTTCAAGCTACATCAGGTCATGTTAATGGATGCAATGTTTCAATCATTGTTCATACAACAAGAATATAATAATTTTTCCATTTCCTTTAACAAAGGTCAATATATGTGGGAAAGTAACTTGGTTTAGAGGCAGGCTTACTTGTGTCCAAAAATTATCCACTCCAGAAATCATTCTATGACACTGAACATTTATTGAATTCCAAATTCAACAATTGAGCTGATAACAAAGTATTTCCACAGAAAACTTTTCTGAAAATATTTCCACAGAATACAGTAAGAAACCATGTACCTACACACTCAACTTTGTACTACTACCTACTACATTGTTGCGCTCCCCCACTACCTTACTGTCCATGTCTATCTGTCATCAAGAATATTTGAGAAAATCATAACAACAAAACTTTACTATCTTCTTGTGCTTGTTGGTTCTTTAAATCATGCAGGAAAAACTACTTTGTGTATTTTTAGAAACCCAGAAATCGCTCCTCTGATCTGAGGCAGCTTCAGGCCATAAACTAGAGGGTTATTGATGGGAGGAATGATCAAACACTCCAGAGATAAAATGACAATGACAAGTGTATTTAATTCATCCACCTTATAAAGACTCAGGGAAGCCTCACAGAATATTGAGATGCAAAAGTTGACAAAAGTCACTATGTGGGGCAAACAGGTCTGTAAGGCCTTTCCTCTGAATTCAGACGAACCTTTCCTGCAAACAAGCAGAATACGCAAGTAGGTGTACAGGACAAAGAACAGGGGGATAAAGATTGATGTTACTGCAAAACACTGACCTGTTTTGCCAATCACAGTTGTGTCCAAACAGGAGAGCTGAATTACAGACCAGTTGGTGCAAAACAGCCTGTGGAGTTCATTTCCACACAAAGGCAAAGTGCTGGCCAGATACAAGAAATGGGCCGTTATACAAACAGGGTACAAAACAGCAAAAATTAAAAGAGATAAAACCTTCCTGAACGTCATTTTACTGTGATAGTGTAAAGGCTGACAAATAGCAACAAACCTGTCATAGGCCATGACAGTGAGAATATTCAACTCATTTCCTTTGTAAGTGTGAATAACATACATCTGAGTGAAGCAGAACGGACGTGAGATAAAGTGAGTGTCAGACAGTATGTCCATCAGGAACCTGGGGAAGAAGCCGGCTGAGCCGTACAGAGAGTTTAAACACAGACAGCAGATGAAAATATACATGGGCTGATGCAGAGACTTGTCCAGACAGACTGTCAGAATAATGACAACATTAGCAGAGATTATAGTCATGTAGATCAGCAGACACAGACTGAAGAAAAGTGATCTGAGGGAACCATAGTCTGAGAATAAGGTGAAAATGAAATAAGAAGGAGTGAGATTGTAGCTGCGTTTCATGTCTGCATAAAAAACACTGATAAAAGACAGAGACAGAGGAATGGGAGTTAAAATTGCTCTGATTTAAAATTGTAAATACAAGTAAAACAGTTCATACATGATTCATGAGCTGCAACTTTCTTGCAATTCAAAAAGACAGAAAACAGTAAGAAGACTGATTAATGTAGTGTATATCTATTCAGTCTGCGGTTTTATATTGGAATTGTAGTATTTCAGTAAATCCTGCAGCAGCTTTTTCCACAACCAACAAATTAGTAAAACCACTAAATTCAGTCACTAACCACTTGAAAGGGCCAGCACTTGTTTTGTGTTTGACAGCCCTTAACTAAACACAGTCAAGCAAAGCACCTCTGTCCATTCATGCTTAACAAGACTTTAGAGACCTGCCATCAACACCCTCCTTCCTTGATTCCTAACTGAGGTAGTTGTTCAATTCTTATCCTTTACTAATGCTAACTGTCACGTGTACAAACAGGTCCAGTGTTGAATCCCAAAGTGTTTAAAGTCAAATGCAAGACGTGGCACAGAAGAATAAAAAATGCCAGTCAAGTGATAGAAACATCATTAACATGCACATTTGCTTGCTTTTATTCCTCCCAAAATATCAGGACAGAGTGAAGTGCTGCGTGCACAAGCTCATGCACAAAAATAGGATGTTGTACTAGGAGGGTCACAGTCCAGATAATGTTAGCAGCATCTCATGCAGACATTTGCGTTCACACATACACCCCCCCTAGAAAAAATCAGGAGAATGTCAGAATTCCAGAGGATGTGTGAAAGAGGCTGTAGGTGCTTATTCTTGCTGGGAAGACTAGTACTTCTTTCAAGGAGAGGTTGAGCTGGCGATGTTGCTCTCTCATCCAGAGACGTCAGACAAGGCGAAAATGTGTGATGAGACAGTGGAGTCATCCGGTGGAAAGGACAGGAAGAGCAGTGTGTCGTCAGGATAGCAGTAATAAGAAAAGCCATGTGAGTGAATTATAGAACCCAGTGATGTTGTAGAGATGGAAAAAGAAGAGGACTAAGAAGTGAGCCTGATAGAGGCTATGAGAGTTTGAAACATGCTGCTGCCAAGATACCTTGAAGATTTGTCTAGATACGGAAGACTGAAGCCAGGCCAGAGCTGTACCAGAGATGCCCAAGTCAGACTGTGGGAGAAAAAGGATCTGAGGGTTCACTGTGTCAAAGGCTGGAAGATTAAAACAGAAGACTGACCTGCAGCTTTTTACATTTTACAAAAAGTCCAGCTAATTCCAAATGAAATTGGTATCTAAGCCGAGCAGAAATGTTATCTGATTGCTTCTCTCTCCCTCTGTCTCTTTCTTATTGTGCCTTATGTTTAGTTTTTCCTCCACTTGTTTAGTGATAATCGCATTTGTAATTAACTTTAAGGTTTTTGCAGGTCATGCAGTGAGAGACACTGGATTAGAAGCTCAGCTTCACAAGGGTAAACAAACCCATGTGGTCAGGCCTCAGTAGACTGTGGGGACCAACCTGTAGTAAGGAGGACAATTCATAGAAGACCTAATTCTGAACAAGAGGCCATGGTTCACCACCAACTACTTTATATTTTAAAATGGTTTTCCCCACTCAGCAACACACCAACTGAGAAACCCACTCTTGGTAATCGTAAGCTTCATAATAAGGAATGTGAAGTTACAGAATCCAGTGGCCATAGTTAAACGTTTTCATGGGGCCAGAACACTGTATGTTCATCCAAAGACACAACTCCTCCCCAGACACAAATGTAGGTTATAACAATCAGGGTACAGCACAGATAAAAAAATCAAGATGTATCATTGTCTCAAATGTAATTTTTTTATGATAGTGGGAAGGCTCATAAATAGGGATAATAAATGTTTGGTCTGGAGCCTCTCATAGCTGTCTGTAGCCTGTTTCAGACATGAGAATCTGGAGAATGTCAGAAGGTAGCAGGTCCTGACATTGTCTGGAGTTTCACTTTCAGACATGTAGCCAACATCAGGACATAGTACGTGTGATGTGTTTTCACTTGTGAAGAAATACATCATGTCATTGTGCAAGGGGTGGTGCTTGGGCACTTGGAGGTGGAGGCAAGACAGGACGCACAAACAAAGCTAGGGAAGTGACACTGTTCTGCTTTGTAATCTGGTCGTATACCACAGAATCTCGTGCTGTTCCTTGTATTTGTTTGACGATTTCCATGTCTGCCCTTACCAACAGAAGTTCATGAATTTCATTGTCCCTCCAGTTCGACGTTGTTGTGTACGGATGAATGAAGGAGTTCTTCACCTTCCAGCTTTTGTATTTGGCCGCTTTCCAGGAAATGGCCGCCATCCACACACCCACTCTCTCATGGTGAATTCTCCAGAGCATTACCTCCTCTATTCACAAATGAGCTCGGTTGGAGATCTGGAATCTGGACTTTGCACTAGGGAGCTGGTTGGATAAAATCTGAATAATGTCAGGGCCAACAGGCTTGGGCGTTTCTGTTCACAGATAAATCTGGAAAGTGTCTGAATTCCAGTGCATGTCTGAAAGGGGCCTATGACAGCGATATTTTAAATTTTTCATTTGAGCACAAAGTTGTAGTTTGTTATTTAATTTGGGTTTTTGTAACAAATACTGATAAACTTAGTTGTCTAAATTTGGTTTTAGTTTGAAAAATGAATGATCCCATACATGTTACTGCATGTCATACCCCATCTCTTTCTGATTTCTGAAAAACTCTTAACATTTTCTATGATAAAAGCACAAATGCCCCAAAAAACACAAATTTCATTACATACAGCAGATGACATATGCATTAAAAAAATGGACTTTGAACTTGGTTGGAAATGATACTTTAATACAACCACAGAAGTACAGAAACATGTCGGTAAATGATGAAAGAAAAAGGGTTTTAATGCAGCAGAATGTTCTAATTTCACATAAGATTCAGGTTATTCTGAAGGTCGACCATACATATACAACACTTACAAATACATGTGGTGTAAAGAGGCTGATTTTCATCCTGTGCCTTCTGGTTCATTTTAAATATATATAAATAAATAAGTTTAAACAACTTACTGCATGATCAAATATTTATGGGTCTTTAAATCACGCAGGATGACCTACTTTGTGTAACCTTAGAAATACAGAAATTACTCCTCTTATCTGAGGCAGCTTTAGGCCATAAACTAGAGGATTACTAATGGGAGGAATGATCAGAAACTCCAGAGATAATACAACAATGACAAGTGTATTTAATTCATCCACCTTATAAAGACTCAGGGAAGCCTCACAGAATATTGAGAAGCAAAAGTTGTCAAAAGTCACTATGTGGGGCAGGCAGGTTTGTAAGGCCTTTCCTCTGAATTCAGACGAACTTTTCCTGCAAACAAGCAGAATACGCAGGTAGGTGTACAGGACAAAGAACAGGGGGATAAAGATCGATGTTACTGCAAGAAACTGACCTGTTTTGCCAATCACAGTTGTGTCCAGACAGGAAAGCTGAATTACAGACCAGTTGGTGCAAAACAGCCTGTGGAGTTCATTTCCACACAAAGGCAAAGTGCTGGCCAGATACAAGAAATTGGCCATTATACAAACAGGGTACAAAATAGCAAAAATTAAAAGAGATAAAACCTTCCTGAACGTCATTTTACTGTGATAGTATAAAGGCTGACAAATAGCAACAAACCTGTCATAGGCCATGACAGTGAGAATATTCAACTCATTTCCTTTGTAAGTATAAGTAACACACATCTGAGTGAAGCAGAGTGGACGTGAGATGAAGTGAGTGTCAGACAGTATGTCCATCAGGAACCTGGGGAAGAAGCCGGCTGAGCCGTACAGAGAGTTTAAACACAGACAGCAGATGAAAATATACATGGGCTGATGCAGAGACTTGTCCAGGCAGACTGTCAGAATAATGACAACATTAGCAGAGATTATAGTCATGTAGATCAGCAGACACAGACTGAAGAAAAGTGATCTGAGGGAACCATAGTCTGAGAATAAGGTGAAAATGAAATAAGAAGGAGTGAGATTGTAGCTGCGTTTCATGTCTGCATAAAAAACACTGATAAAAGACAGAGACAGAGGATTAGGAGTTGACTAAAATTGTTCTGATTTAAAATTGTAAATACAAGTAACAGTTTATCAAGATCTATGATTTCTGTCAGTCTCTGATTTCTGAAGAATTGTAGTATTTCAGTAAAACCTACTACAGAACATAAGGCAGCTATGGTCACATAATAAACATCCTACCCTCCTTTTTCCACAACCAACAAATTGGTAAAACCACTAAATTAACAGGAAATCAGTCACTTCAAATGGCCAGCAGTTGTTTGGTGTTCGACAGCTCTGAATAATTATATACATCCACCAAACACAATCGAGTAAAGCCTCTATGTCAATTCATGCTTAGTAAGAGCTTAGAGACCTGCCATCACCCGCCCTTCTCCAATTGAATCCAAATTGAGGCAGCTGTTCAATTTTTACACCCAACAGTCACGTGTACAAACAGGCCCAGTGTCCAATTTTAAAGTCTTTGAAATCAAATGTGAGACTTGGCACAGAAAATTCAGGTGATGTAAAAGTTTATTTACAGGTCTGTCCTAGAGGTGATAAGAACATCATGTAGGTACAAACACGAAGTAAGGCCAGGATTATCCTTAGCTAAGAATAGCAAGAAAGAAAGCAAATACTGTGGACATAATTACTAAAGGTATTTTTTTTGGGTTATGAAGAAAGAGACAACGGATTAGAAGCACAGCTTCCCAAGGGAAAACAAACCCATCTAGTTTAGTAGCTGGTGTTGGTTGACATATAGTAGGGGTGCAGCATAGTTAGTCCAGCAGCCATAGTTAAATGAACTCCTGGAACTAGAGCGGGTGAAGTCAAATTACATTTAAAACTGTGGAAATACAGTAAGATTATTATTTGTTGAAACAAAGAATGTTTTGAAAGTACACAAAAACCCTTATCTTCCTCTATTAATGATCAGTTATGTTAGGTTGAGGCATTATGAAGGGAAATTAGTGTAAGTCCCATTCTTTCCAGCTTTTGTGATGTCTGCTTAAGGACTGTGACACACCAGGCTAAGGTCAAAGAAGTAGACACAATGAAGACCAACTGTTTATACTGCCACCCTTCACAGGAAACCCATTTCGGGTGATTGTACTTGGGATGTTATTCTTTTGGTTGCAGCTTAGCTCTCTCCTTAACTCACTGCTGATGTTGCACCAATCCGTCTGTCAATCTCACCATCCATTTTACCCTCACTTGTGAACAAGACCCCAAGATACTTAAATTCCTACCTTGAGGCTAGTGACCCATTCCCAACCCGAAGGGGGCAATCCACTATTTTTCAGGAGAGCCTCAGACTCGGAGGCCATGGTTCATGTTCCTAGAAATCCTGTCCATGAAAACCACAAACAGGATTGGTGACTAGGGTCAACCCGGATGGAGGCCAACACCAACTAGGAACGTGTTTGACTTATTACCAAGAATACAAATGCAACTCACACTGCAGTTGTGCAAGGACCCTGTGGCTTGTAACAATCCCCATTGTTCCTCCTGAACCTAGTGTAAGCTTTTCCCACAAGGCTGAATAGGGTGATACCCCAATAATTGGCACACACTCTATGGTCCCCCTCTTTAAAAATGGGGACCACAATCCTAGTTTGGCACTCCACAGGCACTGTACCCGTCCTCCATACGACACTGAAGCTGTCAACTAATTACCTCACCACCAGGCATTGATCAGTTGACAGCTCTGCTGCTTTCTTCAAATCTGATGATACAACCACAAAGTCAATCATTGACCTGAGCCCTAAGGAGTTCTGGTACCGGGTAGACTTCAGAACAACCTATTCTCAAACATGGTATTCGTTAAGGCCAAGCCATGACTATCACAGAAGCCCAATGACAAAGCACCATTCGGGTTCAGAGTAGACAGGCAGTTCCTTCCAATCACTCCTCTTCGGGTTTCTCCATCATTGCCCATGTGGGCATTGAAGTCCCCCAGCAGAAATATGGTGTCCCCAGGCAGTACCCTCTCAATGACCTCACCCAAACTCTCCAGGAAGGCTGGATACTCTGAAATGCTGCTTGGTGCATGAGCGCAAACAACAGCTAGGGCCTTCCCCTCAGGAACTTATAGACATATAGAGGTGACCCTCTATGAAAACTCCAACACAGCAGCACTCAGCCAGGGACTTGTGAGTATCCCCACACCCGACTCTCACAATGGGCAACTCCAGGAATTCCAGGAAAGAGTCCAAACCCAACTTCCTCCTTCTCTGTCTCAACCGTTGCTGTTGAATAATTGTGTTAAATTAAAGTTTATGAACAGCATACAGCATATGTCGCTATTATTCAGATGTATGATTGTCAGATAGAGGGTGGTGGTGATGGCATCCTCTGTTAAGCAGTTGGGACTATACACAAACTGCAGGGGGTGCAGTGAAGCTTGTAGTGGAGTATTGATGTGCCTCACGACAAGCCTCTCGAAACATTTCATGTCATTCACTTGTTAGTTTATGAGATTCTTTATAAAAAACACATTTTAAATATAAAATTAGCTGGTCTTAATGTTTCTGATAGGTGAACATAAACTTATTTTTTCATTTTATAATTCACTTTTCCTTCTACCAGTTGACTAAATGTAAATATAAATCACAAACTATTGATGAAATACTGGTAATATATAAGCTGACTAATGTTAAGTAGTAAAACTTGGTAAACACATAGGGCTGGAATAGAGTGTTGTTGATCACCAGTCCTAAAATTGGTCCCTTCAGACTTTCTGTGCTCCAGCTTTACCATGGAGAGGCTGGAGTCCGTCCCAGCTGCCACTAGGTGAGAGCACCCTGGAGATGTCAGACTATTACAGGACACAGACACAAACACAGTCAGTCCCTCCATGAGTTTGCGATGTTGCAATCACAACAATGAATTAAACCAATCCCCTGTGAGTTATGCAAGGTCTCGCACTTTAAAACATAAAAAACATTGTAAGATGCACCAGTAAAAAAAACACAAAAACATGTTCCTTAATCAGAGTGCACCAATAATAATTGTCAACTCCTGATGGGTTAACCTGCATATCTTTAAAGGAATTAATTCAGCATAGTTTTTTTTTAAATATATTCACCCACAAACTTTATGTATTGTATGAAAAAATCAAATTCCTGAGGTGGGGTAATGACATACAAAAACTTTGTTATAGTTGAACTGTATTCATTTTTCTGGTAAAGTTTTACTTCTACTTACTACATTTTAACACATGTTGACAAGTTGAATCAGTACTTTTAGAAGTGTTTTATGCAGTGAGACATTAAAAAGGAGCAGTGAAATTTTAAGCTGGGTTGCACGTTATCATTTATTGCAACAGCAGAAGCAAAAGCAACTATTATTAGTAATACTTAGTACTTCTTATGCAGTAAAACAAATGAAACAGGAATATTATTATAAAGAACGTACGTTTTGAAGAGAGAATATTAACCTGCATTTATATTCTTCTCATGAAATTAAATTAATTTGAATCAAATATAAACAAACAAAATACAATAAAAATATCTAAACATCAAAGCATAATGTAATTAAAAAAAGGCCTCAATAGCTTTTCTTTATGTTTTTTGAGTCTTTGAATAATTTAGGATGAACCTTAAAAACCCAGAAATCGCTCCTCTGATCTGAGGTAGATTGAGGCCGTAAGCTAGAGGGTTACTGATGGGAGGGATGATCAGAAACTCCAGAGACAAAACAACAATGACAATTGTGTTTACTTCATCCACCTTATAAAGACTCAGTGAAATCTCACAAAATACTGAGATGCAAAAGTTGACAAAAGTTACCATGTGGGGCAGGCAGGTCTGTAAGGCCTTTCCTCTGAACTCAGACAAACTTTTCCTACAAACAATCAGAATGCGAAGGTATGTGTACAGGACAAAGAACAGGGGGATAAAGATCGATGCCACAGCAAGAACCTGACCTGTCACACTGAGCATTATCTCCACACAGGAGAGTTGAATTATAGACCAACTGGTGCAAAAAATCCTGTGCAGTTTATTTCCACACAAAGGCAAATGACTGGACTGATAGAAAAACTGGACTAACATACAGACAGGATGCAGCACAGTAAAAATCAAAAGAAATGAAACCTTCCTAAACGTCATTTTACTGTGATAGTGTAAAGGCTGACAAATAGCAACAAACCTGTCATAGGCCATGACAGTGAGAATATTCAACTCATGAGCTTTGTAAGTGTGAATAACGTAAACCTGAGTGAAGCAGAATGTACGTGAGATAAAGTGAGTGTCAGACAGTATGTCCATCAGGAACCTGGGGAAGAAGCCGGCTGAGCCGTACAGAGAGTTTAAACACAGACAGCAGATGAAAATATACATGGGCTGATGCAGAGACTTGTCCAGACAGACTGTCAGAATAATGACAACATTAGCAGAGATTATAGTCATGTAGATCAGCAGACACAGACTGAAGAAAAGTGATCTGAGGGAACCATAGTCTGAGAATAAGGTGAACTCAAAGTAGGAGGGAGTCACACTCTTGTTGTCCATGTCTGCAGAGAACTGAACAAGAGAATTCAGAGTGACAGGAGAGAAGAAAAATTGAGATAATAAAAACAATGTGAGTGTGAATAAATGCAACATTCACATACAATTCAGTGAAAAAACACAACATACCTGGTGTGAACACACAAACATTTGTCATGAAAATTGTTCAGTGTGTATTGGTGTATTTAATGTATCAGTATAGCAGTTATGAATGCTAACATAAGCAATTTAACAGCCAGCCTCTTTTTAAAGCTCATCACCAAGTTTAAAGTAAATAGCACTTACACACGTGTTCCGACAGCTTTGAAGAATGACATCAACCACACAAACACACACAATGTATGATGTTCTGTTAAAGGGTCTCAACAACTGAAAAAGGCAGATCACACAAAATGAGAAATGTGCAGCATGTTCCCCTGATCTAATCCAAAGTGAGGCAGCTGCTCAGCTTTAAGTCTTTTGGTCTTTCACTAAGAGCAGTCACATGCTCAGCCAGGTCTACAAGGGACGGAAATACTACATGTCTAACCCCAATCTCACTACTCAGTTACACTTTATTTTCAACAAACCACCTTCAACATTTAAACATTTCTAATGTTTTACTACCTGAAAGCAAACAGTCATGAGAGAAAGTAATGGCTGTTTGCATAAATTGGTCATGAAATGTGATTTGATCTTCATCGAAGACATATATTTGTGTTTACCTGCCTGCGCTGGGCTGCTGCACCCACAACTGGTAAATTTTCATTCGGCATCTGCACCTACAACAACAACGTGGATGGAAAACTGGCTCATACGTGCACCAATACTGTGGATTACTTTCCTGTCACTGCCTTATCACACAACATCATTGCTCCAGTACTTGGCAGCTGAACATCTACGGTTACATGCAACCTCTTCACCGACATTCTGGCCTCACCTCGGCATCCCTCATCTTCCCTCATTAGTACATCCACAGAGGCTCTAGATAGAAATTTTGCTATTGACAGTATGAATTGCAGACCGTGTTCCAATCATTCTAGCCACAATCTACCGTCCCCCCAAACCAAACCAGAATTTTCTGGATTAATTTTATACCTTTCTTGCTAATCGATGCCCTCTGTACCCTAATAATATATTAATGGGAGAATTCAACGTACATATCCATAATGTCGCACTAAACGTCAAATCCTGGATCTTGTCTTCTGTACTGGCCTCACCCCTACGAATTGGACTGCTTCTGACCCTCCTATCACTGATCACAAATCAAAATACCTCTATCCAAAACCAGACTCTCCCGTCAAATATCATTCGGGAACATTAAAAACACTGACTTATCTGCTCTCACTGATTGAATTAACAACCTCAACATCTCCTCAATAGATGACATGTTTTTTACTACAATAATGGATTTCGTAATTTGCTGGACTCGCTTGCACCCTTGAAAACCCGGACTGTTTCTTTCTACCCCTTTGCTTCATGGTACACCCCTGCCGTTCATCAGGTCAAAACCAAAGTCCGCCGCCTGCAACGTATGTACAAAAAAACTGGTGTCACTAATTACAAGGACATATTTCTCGCACACCTATAATTTCAAAAGCCATATCATTTGCTAAATCTATCTATTATTCATCCCTTATTAACTCTGAGGAAAGAGTTAACAGCATTCTCAACGCTACATTCTCCCTGGTTGAAGCTTTTATCACCAACATTATACACATCTCCCTTACTTCACGTATTGTCTTATCCTTCTTGAAAACTGGAATTATTATTTCCCTTCTCAAATTTTAACAACTTCAGGCCAATTAGAAATTTACCATCGCTCTCAAAAATTCTGGAAAAAATAGTTGCTGCTCAGGTCCACAAACATCTTTCAATCTGTATGAACAATTCCAATCGGCTTAAACACAGAGACAGCCCTGGTAAAAATCACATACGATCTCCTGTTAGCTACAGACTCCAGACTGCTCACTATTCTCATCCTTCCTCAACCTCACATCACAATTTGACCCAAATTTTAAACCATATCCTCCTCAACCATTTACCTTCTATTGGCATCACAGACACTGTGCACACCTGGTTCACTTCATACATCTCTGGTCGCTCTCAGTTTGTTCAATTACAGAACTACACATCTCAACAAGCCCGTCAATACTGGTGTCCCACAGGGCTTAGTCCTTGGTCCCCTCGTCTTCGTCATATACCTACTGCCCCTTGGTTGAATATTTAGAAAACATTACATCCAATTTCACTGATATGCAGATTACACATGTATCTACCTGTAGACAAAACTCACCACTCTGCTTCCCCTCTACTTTCTTCTGACTGCTTGTTGGAAATTTAAAATGAGTTTTTACACAATTTTCTTAAACTAAATTGCAATAAACTAAATTTCTTCTTGTAGGAACAAAATCCATACTATCCATACTTGGGTGTCATCCCTCTCATTCTTTGCCCGTATCAGTAATATACCACAATCTGCCTACTTCAAATTTTGTAATATGTAATTCTTTGTTTGGTTTAAAAATCCCTTTAGAAAAATTTAACTGGATCAGAATTCAGCTGCCCGTATTCTTACTAAAACCCCCTTCGTGGATCATGTTACCCCCATACTTAGAAAATTTCATTGGCCAGGAGCCATCTCCTCATTATCTATAAGATTTCACTCCTCACAATCAAAGCCCTCCATTTCCTTGCACCCCATACCTACACCCTCACACCCCCATGTTCATCCTCAGCCCACCTCTTGTCCACTCCACATTCAGTCGCTGTGCCCCCCTTTCAAATACAGTCTTAAAACTCACCTTTTCTAGCTTGTCTATCCCACCTAAAATCAATTAAAACCATTCTAATTTTTCTAACTCTTTATTTTATATTACTTTCTGTAATTTGTTTGTTATTTTATCTTGTGTCTGTAAGGTGACCTTGAGTGTTGATAAAGACCCCAATAAATAAAATGTATTCTTCTTCTTATTATTATTGAGGCTTGTGTGTTTTGGTGGCCTCCCTCACTGGTCTCTTCTTGTACAGTCCCTCACTTTTTTGAGAACTTCCTCTTGTTAGATGTAGTTCTTGACCAGGACACCGATTGTCCTATGATGTGCTATGAAGTCACGTTGCTCTCCACATACAATCCCACTATTGAGAACGTAAAGACCATGAGTTAGTAAAGTTTTTCAGTCATCCAGCTATAGTTTTCTGGAACTTGTCAAGTGGAATTCTTTCTTCTTAGTTGGTGTGATTCCATATTTTCTCATTCTCATTCCTGAGGCATCAAAAAGCTCTACTTTGTCCAGTCCCTGTAACATGCCGATGGTTAGTGTCAGCGATTGACGCTCTGAGCTTTCAGTGTATGGAAACTGTGAAGCTTCAATATTTAACACTTTAAAAAGTCTTGTTCTTACGTAATTTATCTTCTAACTTAACTTATCATAAAATACTTCTGTTCTGTAAATACTCATTGATGAATGATGAGAATCTGTAATGGTTTTACTTTTTATATTAATGTGTGTCAGAATTTTTAGAGGTTCTGTTTTACTGCAGATGGCACTGAATGTTTTTTCTGGAAATTACTTAAATAAGCTTTCAGACAGCACAAACAATAAAATGGTTAAACGTCAGAGGTGGTTTTAGGTAAACACATTGTTACTGAGCACTGAGTTTGGGAAGGGGCTGGACATGCTGGATATTTTTTCTCCTCGTGGTTTGTACACATGCTCTCTGTAACAGGATAAAACTTCAGCAGCTGCCTTAGTTTAGACTGGAGCATGAGCACATCACACCTCCTCATTCACATGAACTGACAATGGGTCTTCTCACTTTTGTTGTAATGAGTCACATGACTTTACTGCTGCCACTATAATTGTTTTGCCGATTTTTGTTGTCCAAGAACACACAGCTGCTGTCAGAGCTTTGAAACTAGTTCAGACATGTAGTGACTTTGTGTTAATTTAGTGATTCTGTCATTATTGGAGTTATGGAAATGGGCAGGTAGGAAAAGACATGTAACATATCTGCAAGTATTTTCAGATGTGAACATTTATGACTTGTACACTGTTATATTACTGACATACTCATCAGAATATTGAATTAGTCTGTTTAGAAACGATTTGTTCTTCATGCTGTTTTTCAGATGTTTTATAATTGTGTTGTGTTTGAATTCTGTGTAATTTAAAGCCTATTATTCACAAACGAAATCAGACTTGTATTGTTTCATATTAAGATCTAATATCATTCATCTTCCCATCTCTCCATCACTCTCACTTTTCTTCTTCCAGCTGTGCTGCTGTACAGACATGAACAACAACAACAGTCTGACTGACTATTTCGAGTTCACAGTGTTTTCAGACTATGTTTCCCTAAAATATGTCTTCTTCAGTCTGTGTCTGCTGATCTACATGACTATAATCTCTGCTAATGTTGTCATTATTCTGACAGTCTGTCTGGACAAGTCTCTGCATCAGCCCATGTATATTTTCATCTGCTGTCTGTGTTTAAACTCTCTGTACGGCTCAGCCGGCTTCTTCCCCAGGTTCCTGATGGACATACTGTCTGACACTCACTTCATCTCACGTCCACTCTGCTTCATTCAGATTTACATTATTAACACCTACAAAGGACATGAGTTGAATATTCTCACTGTCATGGCCTATGACAGGTTTGTTGCCATTTGTCAGCCTTTACACTATCACAGTAAAATGACGTTCAGGAAGGTGCTGTATCTCTTGATTTTTGCTGTGATGCATCCTGCTTGTATATTAGTTTACGTTTTCTATGAGTTTAGTCATTTACCCTTGTGTGGATATAAACTGCACAGGATTTTTTGCACCAGCTATTCTGTGATTGGACTCTCTTGTGTGGCGACATCTCTAAACAGCACAGGAGGTCAGGTTCTTGCTGTGGCATCGATCTTTATCCCCCTGTTCTTTGTCCTGTACACCTACCTGCGTATTCTAATTGTCTGCAAGAAAAGTTTTTCTGAATTCAGAGTAAAGGCGTTACAGACCTGCCTGCCCCACATAGTGACTTTTGTCAACTTTTGCATCTCATTCTTCTGTGACATATTACTGAGTCAATATAAAGTGGAGGAAGTAAATCCAATTGTTAGTATTGTTTTATCTTTGGAGTTTCTGATCATTCCTCCCATCAATAACCCTCTAGCTTATGGACTTAATCTTCCTCAGATCAGAGGAGTACTTTTTGGGTTTCTGAGGATGCACAAAATAGTTCGCTGTCTGTAGTTCAAAGACATTTTGTTTTTATATCATGTGCTGAATATCAAAACTAATTTTTTGTCTGCAAAAATACTTCCACATTACGTTACTAGTTAAATTAAAAAAAAGACTTAAATACATTTTGTTAACAGCATTTCTGTACTTGTACTTCTGTTATCTTCTTTACTGTGTACTGTAAGTTTAAACTCTTTTTTCTGTTCACTGTAATGAAACATTTTCACAAGAAATAAATGATTATACTACCACTAAAACATCTTCTGCTTTGCTGTTTAATTATTAACTGTAGATGTTGGTGCTGAATGTGAGATTAACATTTTACAATTCAACTTTATTTATATCGCGCCAATTCACAAAGTCATCGCAAGGCACTTTACAGAATAAAGTCAAGACCATAAAGATGTTAGAGAAAACCCAAGAAATCCCCCTTGAACAAGAGCTATGCAACAGTGGAGAGGAAAAGCATGTGTAATCATTTTTCCTGTTGGGTTTTCTCTATACGTCACTGAGGTCATGGTTATCCCAGACGTGCAGTTCAATGGCAGCTGGACATTTAATTTGAGAAAACTTTCATTTCAAAAGGCTTCATCAGTTAAGGTAGCAATTTTATGCCACATCCCTTTTTTAACAAAGGAGGTGGCTTACAAAACCACTTACGATGCAGTTCACTCGACACCTCTAAAGCGAATCGACAGTTGTTCACAGATGAAAGCACGTGTCATCAACAACACACATGAAAAAGGGGGGCAGAAGAACAATCCCCAGATGACCACAGAGTACATAGGCCGGCCTCTCTTAGCCAGTTGGTAGGAACCGATGAAGTCTTTTGGACGAGAGGTGAAAAGTTTTTAAGAACTGCAACCAAATCCTGTTGCCACTGAAGAGCACATTTGGGATGATCCAGTCCAGTGTTTAATTGCCCTCTAGGTAACTGGGATTATTCAGATAACTTAATAATAAAAAATAGAATAGAAACAAAAATCCATATAAGATTCAAAAATGTTAACTTTATAAAAATAAATCAAGATTCAGATTCTATTGTGCTCCACAGGAAAATACCTATTGAGGTCCAACTTCTAATGTTGTTGCTGCCACAGATATTATGATTTACATGTCATGAAAGTTTTAAAATGTGAATATACAGCACTTGATGGGATGACAAATGAAAACAGAGTTCATAAACAGTGGAAATCATCCTTGGTTGCAAATATTAGTACTTAAGTTTGGACCATGTAAATAAAACACTGGATAATTAAATCATAAAGCCGTGCAGGGGGATGTATGTTAAGACTCTTTCTTTTATATGGACTCCAAGTAGTCAAAAACAAATGTGAACTAACAGGATGTTTTCACAGACACATAAGTTATGATATTTAAGAAGGACATTGTGATTAACAAAGCTTGATTAACGTCTTATCATTGTTTGATTTTTTAATCCTGTCTGAACCATTTCTGCAACCTTAGAAACCCAGAAATAATCACTCCTCTGATCTGAGGCAGATTAAGTCCATAAACTAGAGGGTTATTAATGGGAGGAATAAGCAGAAACTCCAGAGATACAACAACAATGACAAAAGTATTTACTTCATCAACTTTATAAAGGCTCAGTGAAACTTCACAGAATACTGAGATGCAAAAGTTGACAAAAGTCACCATGTGGGGCAGGCAGGTCTGTAAGGCCTTTCCTCTGAATTTAGATGAACTTTTTCTACAAACAAGCAGAATACGCAGGTAGGTGTAGAGGACAAAGAACAGGGGGATAAAGATTAATGTAGCACCAAAAAACTGACCTGTTACGTTCAACACAGCTGTTTCCACACAGGACAATTGAATTATAGACCAGCTGGTGCAAAAAATTCTGTGTACTTTATATCCACACAAAGGTAAATGACTAAACTCATAAAACAGGTGGCCTAACATACATGCAGGGTATAACACAATAAAAACCAAGAGATACAGCACCTTCCTAAACGTCATTTTACTGTGATAGTGTAAAGGCTGACAAATAGCAACAAACCTGTCATAGGCCATGACAGTGAGAATATTCAACTCATGTCCTTTGTAGGTGTTAATAATGTAAATCTGAATGAAGCAGAGTGGACGTGAGATGAAGTGAGTGTCAGACAGTAAGTCCATCAGGAACCTGGGGAAGAAGCCGGCTGAGCCGTACAGAGAGTTTAAACACAGACAGCAGATGAAAATATACATGGGCTGATGCAGAGACTTGTCCAGACAGACTGTCAGAATAATGACAACATTAGCAGAGATTATAGTCATGTAGATCAGCAGACACAGACTGAAGAAGACATATTTGAGGGAACCATAGTCTGAAAACACTGTGAACTCGAAATAGTCAGTCAGACTGTTGTTGCTGTTCATGTCTGTACAGCAGCACAGCTGGAAGAAGAAAAGTGAGAGTGATGGAGAAATGGGAAGATGAATGATATTAGATCTTAATATGAAACAATACAAGTCTGATTTCATTTGTGAATAATAGGCTTTAAATTAAACTGAATTCAAACACAACACAATTATAAAACATCTGAAAAACAGGGTGAAGAACAAATCGTTTCTAAACAGACTAATTCAATGTTCTGATGAGTATGTCAGTAATATAACAGTGTGAAAGGCAGAAATGTTCACATCTGAGTCATTAAAGTCATTACCACTTTTGTGCGCTGACAAATTTGAAGAACTACATAAATAAAATATAAACAGTGTGTTTACAGTGTTTAAGTTCTGTGAACTGTCAGAAAAAAGTCCCTCACTTCGTTTGAATTATATTGGCTCTTCCTCTACCAGCATCCTCCCGTGATTTATTCAAACTGAGGCAGCTGCTCAACATTTATCCTGTTTTTCTGTGACACTGAGAGCTGTCGTGTACACACAGGTCCACAAGGAGGGAAAAGTACGTTATGTCCAGCCCCCACATACCCATCACTCCATGACAAATGTTAGTACCACATCTGAAGTTTAACCGTTTCAACGTTACCTTAAAACCCACATGAATAAAAAGGCGTCATCTATAAAACATTATTACCCCATAATTTCGATACTTCACAAACTTCATTTCAGAGAAGAAAGCTTCTGTATAATGGCATCATGGACAGAATGACATGATTTATTTGTAAAACCAAAACCATCACAGTACTTAAAGCATGAAACACAATTCCTAATTGAACCACAATGTTTTTGTTAATTTCTTTGTTAATAATTGGTAACTTATTACCTATCGCTGGTGACAGTAATATTCATGTGGTTAGGAAAGGACTGAAGCATGCAGCGTTGTGAACCAAGTTCAAATACAATCATAAAAGACATGGCATGGTGACACTGGGCTTAATTGCTTTCTTCAAACAGTTGGTTTTGCTGAGGCAGAAAAATTGTGCAACATCTTTAATCGACGAACAGAAAGTGAAAACGACACCTACAGAACACCTTACATTTAGTTAAATATTCAGATAGCAGCCATCACAAGCAGCAGAGCGTCAGAGCATGACGCTACCACTAGTGTGGTACAATGTTGATGTGCTTGAAGGCCTCGTCTTTATTCCTCTGGTTATAATATAAAGGCTTTTTCTTTGTCCATGTGATCAGTTAAAATGTTAACCAAGTTTTAAAAATTGGATTTAGGGCTTTTGGGCTACTTTCCCAGAGCATGGTGATGCAGCCAGTTTGTGGTCGACTTGCGTCATGTTTTCCTGACCATGCAAACAGTTTGCTGACTGAAATAGTTGGGAACTTATGTGAGAACTTGGCAAAACAGCTTCACCTTCCCAGTAACGTTTGTTTATGTAAAATTATTTGAACTAATGATTGGAAACAGTTTAGAAATAGCTGCAAGAGACAAACATGGCTACCATCTTCTTTGTCTGATCTGTAAGACACCACCATAAGACACCAGCTATAATCAGTCATACTGACTAATGGGAAGTTAAGAGGCCTCGAGCACAACAGAATAAAGAGATATTTCAGAACTTTTGCAACCACTGAATTATGAGAAATTTGAGAAATTTGAGCCTGTATTGATGTCCGAAAACCCAAACGTACTAATCAAGTTCCTCTTCTCTGATTGGTCAGTAGAGTGAGCCTCGTTCAAAATGCTTTTAGAAGTGAATAACTCTTCACTTCACTGACTCTGTGCCACCACGTTCGTGTGTAGATAAAGATAAGCATACATCTATTTAAAAAGCATGTGAAAATTCTTGTACACTGAAGCAAAATATTAACACTGACATTCCAAAATGTGGTTATGTGAATCTTAGTTTGCCACTGAATTTTAGTTTGAGCCATAAGTTGGATCACACAACCAGATTTGCTCTCTACTACATCACAACATCAGAAATATTAGACCTTACTTCTGAATATGCAACTCTACTCCTCACATAAGCATTGGTCTCTTCTTGACTACAGCACTGTCCTGCTGACAGGGCTCCCACCATTAAACCCCTCCAGATGTTACAGAGCTCTTCTACAGCCTTCTATACACTCACACAAAACTATTTTTCTTATCTGTCCAATCTTGCACAATTTGCATTTCATCAAATTGAAACACTGGGCTTTAAAGTCTTCCCCCTGACTTTTTGCTTTCTTTGGACATCACTTACAAGTCACTTTGGAATAAAACATCTGCAGAACGACAAAATATAAAAACCCTCTAAAGGTGGAATATTGGTAAAATAAATGTCATGGAGGAGAAATGATTTTAAGCCTGCATTTATTCTGAATGAGAAGGATTCTTATTTGTCTAATATGAGGAAACACATTATCTGACAAGTACAGACAGATATGAATTAAGCTATTTTAAAAGAAATTTATGTGAATACAACATTTTAACTACTGTTATAGTTTGTGCTTGTGGTTCACTGAATTACATGGAGAGAAAATTTATGTATTAGAAACCCAGAAATCGCTCCTCTGATCTGAGGCAGCTTCAGGCCATAAACTAGAGGGTTAGTGATGGGAGGGATGATCAGAAACTCCAGAGATAGAACAACAACAATCAGTGGATTTACTTCATCAATCTTGTATTGACTAAGTGAAACTTCAATAAATACTGAGATGCAAAAATTGACAAACGTCACTATGTGGGGCAGGCAGGTTTGTAACGCCTTTCCTCTGAATTCAGACAAACTTTTCCTACAAACAATCAGAATACGCAAGTAGCTGTACAGGACAAAGAACAGGGGGATAAAGATCATTGTCACTGCAATAAATTGGCCAGTTATGCTGATTATAATTGTGTCCACACAGGAGAGCTGAACTATGGACCAGCTGGTGCAAAAAATCCTTTGCAGTTTGTATCCACACAAATACAAAGTGCTGGACTGATAGAAGAAGTAGCTGAAAACACAAACCGGATACAACACAGTAAAAACCAAAAGATATGAAACCTTCCTTAATGTCATTTTACTGTGATAGTGTAAAGGCTGACAAATGGCAACAAACCTGTCATAGGCCATAAAGCACAGAATATTCAGCTCATGTCCTTTGTAAGTGTGAATAATGTAAATCTGAACAAAGCAGAGTGGACGTGAGATGAAGTGAGTGTCAGATAGTATGTCCATCAGGAACCTGGGGAAGAAGCCGGCTGAGCCGTACAGAGAGTTTAAACACAGACAGCAGATGAAAATATACATGGGCTGATGCAGAGACTTGTCCAGACAGACTGTCAGAATAATGACAACATTAGCAGAGATTATAGTCATGTAGATCAGCAGACACAGACTGAAGAAAAGTGATCTGAGGGAACCATAGTCTGAGAATAAGGTGAACTCAAAGTAGGAGGGAGTCACACTGTTGTTGTTCATGTCTATACAACAGCAGAGGTGATAAAAGGAAAGACACGTTGATTAAGACCTGAAAAAATTAAATGTAAAGCAAAACTATTCAGGGATTAAATTATAAATTCAACATTTAATTGGTTAAATAAAATAATATGAGCTTAATTCATAGATAATTCCTCAGATAGGTCATTCAAAAACAAACTCTCCAAAAGAACATGACAAGAAAAAGTCAGATAATGTGTAAATGCACAGTGTAACATTTCTTATCAGTTAATGTTCTTATAAAATGTTCAATTAAACTATATTTTTAGTAAAACACCAAAACTAGTCATTGAAATTATCAGAATGTTATGCTTTGATAAATGTAAAAAAAAAAAAATCACACATTAGATAAATACACAATGAGTTTAGGAGCAGTGATTGGTCCAAAAAAAGTCTGAAATTATTAAATCGAGACTCAGTACATGTGAAATCAGAACTCCCTCCAGCATCCTCCCCTGATCTGATCAAAAGTAAGAAGCTGCCCAACTTTTAACCTCTTTTGTACTGAGAACAGTCACATGTACAACAGTCACAGGTTCAGGTGAAAGGGGACACACAAAATAATGCTTCCCCACAATTTTAATACAAACATCCATAGTAGAAAAAGACAAAGTGAAACAATCTAACATTGAGTTAGTGCAGTGTAGGGTTCAGAAATTAGATCTGGAAGATGTTAGGTGGGCTTTGAGTTGGGTTGTTATAATACGTTTCAATACTAGACAGAAATGGAAGGTTTGAGATGGGTCTGAATTTGTTGAAGTCAGGTTTTTTGAATATCGGGGAAAGGCCAGTTTGAGACCTGAGGGCACATAACCAGAATGGAGAGATACGTTTTTATTAGCTATGATTGGAGCCCAAGCAGGAGAGTGGCAGACTTTAGTGACTGTAGACAGAACGGGATCCAGAAGACAGCTGTTTTTTCATAATTCATACAAGGGGGCTACACTTGGAAAAAAGCCATCGGCTGTAAAAAGATGGGGGATGTTGTCCATGGGTTTCAGGAAATTGTTTTTGAAGTTGGTTTTGGGATTGTTTGAACCACACTCAATGAATGACATGGGGGTAGTAGGCAGTCCCAGCTGGACTCCACAGAATTTAAATTGATGCAGTAAAGGTGAGGACCAGGGGCACGAATGTGCCACAAATTGCAGGGAAATAGAGTTACCACTAGATGGAGGCGCAAGAAAGTTGAGGCTAAAAAGTTTGTGGGTAAATGTTCACTTATCAAAGTGCTTTGTGTCCTATGCAACACGTTTGTTGTTAGTTCACTGCAACAATATAATAATATTCATAGTAATATTGTTGTCCTGTGAGGGTATACACTTGAATACAAACATTTGATCTTTGACGTTTGAAACAACAAAACATTAAAAATTCCCTTTCTTCATATTTATTTGCACTCTTCATTTGATGAACTTAAAATTTTGTAAAAAATGACGTGTACACTTAATGCTCTATAATATGGAAAAAAATAAAAAAATCATACTAAACGTTCACTGGAATATGTTGTTTATGAAGTAATTAATTGTTAAATTTCATGCAATAGTTAAAGTACAACTTCTTAAAAGATTTTTACATAAGTAAATAAGTATTATTTTCAGATTGTAATTTGTGGACAACAATGACATTATCTCAGATGTTATTATTGTATTGAGGTTCTGTTTAAAGTGCCAAAAAAAGCCTGCAGGCTGTCAATGGCAACTTTACAGATGTCCACTGTCAATGTTTACATCCATTTTTAAAAGTTTTAATTTGCTGCTTGAGTAAAATGGTGAATGACTGAAATTACCACACGTTGAAGTAAGTGTGATCATTCAGATACAATTATGTACTACACTAACTTTGTAATATAATGAGTATTTTATCAGGTATAAACGCAACAGATGTTATGATTTATTTCTCATACGAAGTTTAAAAAAAACTATCATCATGTAAAGTGACTCATGGATCAGAGGAGATCATGTGCAGTAGAACTGTAGTATGATGCAGTTCATGGATTTAAGCATGATGAACTCTGAGTTGTGCAATATATTTACACCTGTAAAAAACTTGGTGCAGGAAGGTTTATTATATCCTTTATTTTACATGGACTGTTGTTTTTATTAAAACATCTATCACCAAACTACTAAAAAACAAGTTATAACATTTTAAACACACATGATGTAAAGACAAAGAATTAAGTTCATTAATTTCTCCTTTAGCTTTTATTCCAAAGAACAAAGTATTGTGTGTGTCCTTAGAAACCCAGAAATCGCTCCTCTGATCTGAGGCAGCTTCAGGCCATAAACTAGAGGGTTAGTGATGGGAGGGATGATCAGAAACTCCAGAGACAGAACAACAATGACAAGTGGATTTACTTCATCAACTTTATATTGATTAAGTAGAACATCAATAAATACTGAGAAGCAATAATTGACGAAAGTCACTATGTGGGGCAGGCAGGTCTGTAACACTTTTCCTCTGAATTCAGACAAACTTTTCCTACAAACAATCAGAATACGCAGGTAGGTGTACAGGACAAAGAACAGGGGGATAAAGATTGTTGTCACAGCAATGACTTGGCCTGTTATGCTGTTACCAGGTATCTCCACACAGAAAAGCTGAACTACAGACCAAGTGGTACAAAAAATCCTGTGCAGTTTATATCCACACAAGGGTAAATTACTTGACTGATACATGAAGTGGGTTAACATACAAACAGGATACAACACAGATAAAATCAAGAGAAATAAAACAGTTCTAAATGTCATTTTACTGTGATAGTGTAAAGGCTGACAAATAGCAACAAACCTGTCATAGGCCATGACAGTGAGAACATTCAACTCCTGTGTTTTGTAAGTGTGAATAACATACATCTGAATGAAGCAGAACGGACGTGAGATGAAGTGAGTGTCAGACAGTAAGTCCATCAGGAACCTGGGGAAGAAGCCGGCTGAGCCGTACAGAGAGTTTAAACACAGACAGCAGATGAAAATATACATGGGCTGATGCAGAGACTTGTCCAGACAGACTGTCAGAATAATGACAACATTAGCAGAGATTATAGTCATGTAGATCAGCAGACACAGACTGAAGAAAAGTGATCTGAGGGAACCATAGTCTGAGAATAAGGTGAACTCAAAGTAGGAGGGAGTCACACTGTTGTTGTTCATGTCTGTACAACAGCACAGCTGGAAGAAGAAAAGTGAGAGTGATGAGAGATACGAGATAAGATGTAAAGGTTTTTAAGTAAAAATTATGAAATACTTGTTTAATTAAGTTAAATGATGAACCTGAATTCATGCATTTTCAACATTTCCTAACATAAGTATTCTATGTGCTGTTTTGAATTGTTTAGTAAATGTATATTAGAACTTATGCTAATATATAACATGAAGGCTCAAATACATAAATGCAGACTTTTAAGCTATAACACAGCAACTAAACACTTGAACTAGTGTCAGTGAGTTTAAACAGCATCATTTGTCTCTCTGATAGCTGTAAGAACTGCTTATGACTAAACAAATATAGAAAATACATACAGCATCCTCTCCTGATCCAACCTACACTGAAGCAGCTGCTCAAATTTTATTCCATTTTGCTGTTTCACTGAGAGCAGTCACGTGCACACACAGGTCCACAAGCAACAAAAGATACTGGATGTCTGGATGTCCAGCCCCCTACAACCTCACTAATGACTGAAAACTGATTTACACCAAACCAGCTCAGAAGCCAATTCAGTGTTAGTACTTTTTTATACTTTATTTAAATTATAACGAGAGAAAAGTTCAGTCTCAACAAATATTAAACTCCTGATGAGCTCGACACATTAAGTATCAATATAAAAAGCTAAATTCTTACTCTTGTAGAATTCCATATGTAACCATTCCATTCCTATCCCTCCTTCACAAACTATGCACACAGTTTACAATATTAAATGGCAAAACAGATGCTTTGTTCAGGCCATTTTGTGATTGGAACCATGTCATGGTTTGGTCAGTTACTGAACAAAATAAAATGCTCTGGGTTATTAAGAAAAGCAAATCATCTGGGAGCAAAGTCAAAAACCTCAAAGTATCTGAAATAAAACATACAAACAGAAAGTCCTAATTGTGTGCTACCACTGTAAGAAAAGATGATGAGTCAGAGGATTAAGACGCTACAGGCAACTGGACAAAGTTGATGCCCTGGTTTATTCCAAAACCTTTCTGTTCTATTCACAGAAAAAATGCTCAGATTGCTTGTCTGGCCTGAGCAAAACCCAACAGGAAGGTTGCTCTAAAACAGAAAAGCAAAAGGTCGACACAAGTTCAAAATAGGGAAGACTAAGGCTTGATCTGCATGACCTAAGAAAAAGAGATGCTGAAGGTTAGAATTAAATCAATATGACAAGTTCAGTTGTTACTCTACTGCAAAATGCTTGTCTAGGTCATTTGTGTGCAGTGCCATTTTACATCCACATACAAACTATCAAAGCCTTGGGATTCAAGTGTCAAATACTCCCCTGCACCTGGAATAACATATCCTGTGTGATTGGAAGATGCCACAGACTGACCCCCAGCTTCGTCCTGTTTTATACTTTCAATTCGATGCCACAAGGACCCGAACGCCTTCCTTAGGAGACCCGATAAGAGAGGGAATGGATGACAAGGCATCCAGCTTTATTCAATGCCAAGGAGTTATCAAGGCATCTGTCCCCAGTGGACCTAGTGGGTTATACATCAATGGGTAGAGGGGGCAATAAGTGGCACACGTCTGCCTTTGCACAGGTCGCAGGTTCTTATCTGCTTAACTATCTGTGGGTTGGGTATCTTTGATTGATGCAAATCTGCTTGTACATTCTGATGGTGCCTATAAGAACAGCTGCAATACACTCTGGTGTTCCCACTGATTGTCTGGGCCAGGTTCACTGCCACCATCTTCCGGAGGTTTATATGGCACCCTTGCTGTGCAGGATCCCTGTGATCTTAAAAGAACTGGCCTGCTGTTAAGGTGAAGAACTGGTAGAATGGTCAGACTGGAATATTTATACCTTGTCTGACAGCAAGCAGAATGTTTGACATACAAACCAACAGTAGCATGAAGATGTATAGCAGGACTTACAGCATGATCCCAGCAGCTGTAGCAAAAAGGCCTAACATCCTCTGTGACTGTATCATTGACACTAAGCTGCTCACAAAATCGTTGTACTCAAATACTTGAATGATCTGTCTGGGACCAGAAAGCTTTCTTTTGTTTTCTGATGTAATCCCAGTGAAACCAGTTTTGTCATTGGATCCTCTGAATGGCTCAGAACCTAACGCTAACCTCAACTCTGAAGCAGGAATCACTAAATGGAGGCCTGAGGGTCAGTTGTGGAATTTCCTTCAGGCCCACAATGGACCACGTGATTGACCCGCCTATCAGTATGTCGGGAAGTGCATTAAGTCCTCTGGCAAGGGGCGACTGTGGTGCAGGAAGGTAGAGCGGTTGTCCACCAATCTCACAGTTGTTGGTTCAGTCCCCACGTCCTCCAGTCACATGTCGAAGTGTCCTTGAGCAAGACACTGAACCCCAACTTAGTTGCTCCCAGTGACCAGCTGCATAGCAGCTCCCCCATTGGTTTATGAGTGTGTGTGATTGTGAATTGGTGAATAAGAAGCAGTGTAAAGTGATTTAAGTGCCAGTAGGTAGAAAAGTGCTGTGTAAGTGCAGAACATTTACCATTAGTTAAGAAAATCTCTTTATGACCCTGATTTGTCAGAGCCAAAAATCTTGGCAGATATCAGATAATGACACAGATATCTATGGGTAGCAGGAACATGTAGGTAGTGAGCACCAGAGAATAAAGCAATCTGTAAGATGTTGCAGGAGACCAGAAGTCATGTGGAGATCGTCATACATATGCTACAAAAGATGCTAATGTTGCTGCTTGCAATCACAGTACATTAATGTTAGCAGTCCTGGATAATGAGCCATCTCCTACACTGTTGCTGATGTTCTATTTTTTGTCATGAAATGTACACAACACATGAAACAACATTCCTTTAGGGTAATGTTGTTCCCTTAATTCAGGCGAAATACGGGGAGAGAAGGGCTGAGAAACCAACACGCTGCTCTCACCATCAATCACGTGTATTTAATAAGATTTGAAGCAATGCAAACATAAGTCATGCATTTTATGAAGTTTAAACATCAGTCAAAATCCACGTCGGACTCCACAGCCCGACCTCGTGTTCCTGTGTAGCTAGCTTGCACATGTTTAGCCAGGAACTTCCACACATTAAACTTACGGAAAATGAACATGTACCTAACTCATTCATATCTAGTACGATATGTATCTGCACTGTAGTCTCTGTCTCACTGACTGGACAGTCAGGACAGATGATGAGCAAAGCATAAACACACAAGAGAAAGAAAAACACATCCTGAAACTAGGATAGTCTGACAGATAGAACACTACGATAGAAGCAAAACTTCTGCATTTACCTGTTACAGTAACCATGTTTTTTATTGGCCACTTAACAAAGCAATCGTGAAATTTGTTTATAAGGTGGTTACACTACACGTAAATATTTAAGCATGAAATAATGGAGGAATAAATACAGGGGAAAGAGCAACGTTTGCATCCTCTTCAATACCATTTCAGTGTGAAGGACTATGACCTTTTGCACCCAGCTGTACCAACACATTTAAGCTCAGTAACTACTTTAATCATTTCATCCCTGATGAGGATCTCCACATCCACAGACACCTCTGAGATGACTTTGGAAAGATGTTGATAGTTGCAGACACTGAGAGCTGTCCTCAGAATTCTGTCTTCTCTTTAAGTTGTCTCGTTCCACTGAGTTGTTGCTTTCACAGACAACGCTGACTGTCCAGATGCAGGACAATGAAAAGGCCCATTGGAGTCTCTAACAGAAAGCTTTCTAAACGATTGCACACAGCTGGGAATATAATCAGTCACATAATATATGTTTTTAATTCCTACCAAAAAAAACATTTAGGCAAAACCCTAAATCGTTCCAGAAAAATGCACAAACAGATCCATCTCCACTGTTACTATCAGCAATATAATCGTTTTATTTCTCATGAAGGTTTTTGCAATATATTACTACACATAGAACATGGTGACACATGGAAGCAAAGATCATATACAATGGAGTTTAAGCTTGTTTGGCAGCATATTATTATTTTGATATGAGTAATTAAGATGCATTTTAGTCAGTTTGTTGTCCTTTATATTAAACAACGGCGTCAATAATGAAATCAGTGTAAAGGGACTTTTAACAATTGGATTTTTTTCCTCATATAAATTTTGTGTTTCTGATTATGAAGGATGCACCACTTTATGAATGTGTACAAACCCAGAAATCACTCCTCTAATCTGAGGCAGATTCAGGCCATAAACTAGAGGATTAGTCATGGGGGGAATAACCAAAAACTCCAGAGATACAGCAACAATAACAAAGGTATTTACTTCATCCATCTTGTAATGAGTTAGAGAAGCTTCAATGAATATTGAGATGCAAAAGTTTGCAAAAGTCACCATGTGAGGCAAACACGTTTGTAACGCCTTTCCTCTGAATTCAGAGGAACTTTTCCTACACACAATGAGAATACGTAGGTAAGTGTACAGGACAAAAAGCAAGGGGATGAAGGTTGAGAACACACCAAGGATCAGGCCTGCTGTGTTAATCACAGTTGTGTCTACACAGGAAAGCTGCACTATGGACCAGTTGGTGCAGAAAATCCTGTGCAGTTTATAACCACACAAAGGAAAAGAGCTGGATAGATAAAAGCCAAAGAAGTAGGAAAAAACACAAACAGGATACAACACAACAAAAATCAAAAAATACAGCACCTTCCTAAATGTCATTTTACTGTGATAGTGTAAAGGCTGACAAATAGCAACAAACCTGTCATAGGCCATGACAGTAAGAATATTCACATCATGAGCTTTATAAGTGTGGATAACATATAACTGAGTGAAGCAGAACGGATGTGAGATGAAGTGAGTGTCAGACAGTATGTCTATCAGGAACCTGGGGAAGAAGCCGGCTGAGCCGTACAGAGAGTTAAAACACAGACAGCAGATGAAAATATACATGGGCTGATGCAGAGACTTGTCCAGACAGACTGTCAGAATAATGACAACATTAGCAGAGATTATAGTCATGTAGATCAGCAGACACAGACTGAAGAAGACATATTTGAGGGAACCATAGTCTGAAAACACTGTGAACTCGAAATAGTCAGTCAGACTGTTGTTGCTGTTCATATCTGAACAACAGATGACCTCAAAGAAAAAAGTGAGAGATGGAGAATTTATGATAGAAGAAGTTATATCTCAAAATCATACATAGGTTCTAACAAAGTGAGCCTGCATTCTGTTATTCATCATAACCTGAAAAGACGTCATTAAACATCCAAATTCTTCCTTCTATTATCCACAAATGGCAAAATTCTACTGCACTCTGAGAGAATTACAGGAGGAAATCACTCACTGAAAGTCAACATTCCTTGTGTGAAATTTAGCAGCTGTGAAGTAGAATATACATCAACCAAACATACAGCAAACATCAAAAAACAGTTGCAGGAAAGAGCAGCAGCATCTTCCCGTGATCTGA
This sequence comes from Channa argus, assembly GCF_033026475.1. NCBI lineage: Eukaryota > Metazoa > Chordata > Actinopteri > Anabantiformes > Channidae > Channa > Channa argus. The sequence continues at coordinate 2,025,899 of NC_090205.1, forward strand.
GCAAATGGAGGCAACTGGTCTTATCCTGTTTCCTCGTCACAGTGAGACCAGTCACGTGCACACACAACCCAGAAGGACCAAAAAAAGAATGAAAAAAATAGGGACATTAACACAGGAGTGCACACAATGGTATAGATGGCAATGACTTAAAAATGTATACCTCAACCGTTTGAGTTTGAGGTTCTGCTCAAACAGAGTCATAATGGGTTGTGGCTGAAATGTCTCACTATGAAATGGGACAGCTACACATCATCAGAGCCAAATGAATGGCCTTGTTTGCTGAGGAGTCCCAAGTAAATCCTGGAAACACCTTTGTAACATATTTCACACTTCCAGTGCACACAAAGTAACATTACTGCTTGCAATCACAATTGTTGGCTGTTTTAGATAACAAGCCATTCTCCTAGCTGCCTGTATGCCTGGTTTGAGACACAGAAGGGAAATATGGATATATGAATGTGGAAATGCCAGTTATTATTATATCATTAGCTAACCCTGGATGTTAGGTAATTGGCTTATCAACATTCAGTAAAATGATACTAGGAATTTGTTTTATTCATTTTTTGTTTAGGAAATGTACATATGTTTCCAGGTGTGGCCCCACCCAGCCACCAAGGGCAACCTAAGTGATGGTCTCAAGCTCGGAAAAAAATGTGAGGGTTGTCGCAGGAAGGGCATAAAAACACATGCCACATCAACTTAGGGAACCTGTATGCCTGTGACGACCATGGAAGGGACAAGCTCAAAGCCGCTGACCTTGTCAGGAAATGTACATAAAACATGAACCCTTAAATTAAGGCAATTGTGCGTTTACCATAATTTTTATGGGCCACTTAACATATGAAACATAGGAAGAAATATATTTACTCATAATCCCTGGTTTTATCACCAATTTTGAAAAACCTCTGTTTGAAGGGCTACTTACCACTTTGCTACACCGCTTCATACCCCTCACTTCTAAAGAGAATCCTGACACCCCCTACCTTGGTTGGCCTTGGTTCATGCAGTAAACTGACAACTGAGACTCAAGAGTAGTGAGAGGGGCAAAGGCCAGGGCTGCTGAAAACGGCTGATGCCGGGGAAGGTTTTTTTCCCGCTGGACACAGGAAAACAAGTACAGGAAGTTTTGGAGAATAATGACTAAATAATTTCCCTGATAATTGCTCTTTCTTGCAGATGGGTTGATTATAAACAACATAGGTGACGGTAGATGAGATGGTAGATGAGAAGGCAAGTCTCAGCAAGCGTGAGATGATGAGACTGGGAAAATGAACAACAAAATGGATGAGTAATAAGAGAAGTAAGATGGCAGTGCCCAGGAATGTATCACATTGCGAGGCTAAGGAAAAAGAGACTTGAGGAAGGAAACAAGTTATATATTGACAGACACCTCTGAGAAACGGTAAACAGGGTCTCAGTCTGTGGGAAAATCTAGGCCAGCAGCCAAAAACTTCTGTCCACAAATAATCTTCCACCGCAAATTTGACAGTTCTATTCAAATCCAGTGTCCAAAATACAATTTCTAAAATACATTTCCAGAAAAGGGTCCATGCATGGTGCAGGAATCTAAAGTGAAGTGTTGTGGGGCAGGCAGAAAAGTAGTCAGGTAAATTTTAGAAATATAAGAAAGGAAGGTAGCAGACTGGTAAGGAACAGATCAGGCTGATCAGGCAGGTAGGCTGTGTTACTGGGAGGTCCTTCTGAAAAACAACGTGGCTAGAGAGTCACTGAGTTTGTGCTACAGAACACACTCTGGCAGAGTACAGGAAGACACTGTACTCCATTCCCCAGAAGAAACTGTGGCAGAGTGACTGAGGGGAAGCAGGGGGGCTGTAACTCAGTTGGTATGAAAATTGTCCACAGATCATCGGTACCGGTTACGTGTTGAAGTGTCCTTGGGTAAGACACCGAACTCCAAGTTGGTCAGGTGAGCACCTTGCATGGCAGCCACCGCCATTGGTGTGTGAGTGTGTGTGAAGCAACATTGTAAAGCGCTTTGGATAAAAGCGCTATATGAGCGGCCATTTACCAAGTAGTCAAAAAATTAAATTGATTTGCTGAAAACAAGAGTAAATTCTTGAGGGAAGAGCAAACCAGAAGTGATGAGTGTTGTATGTCTTCAGGAAGTTGTTTTTTTTTTACATAGGAAGTTTATTACTGGGGGCACAGTTCACTACGAGGCATTTACAGTGAGTGACTTTAACTTGTAAACATATTGATTAACATTGATACCTATATTGAATAGAATTTTCTTATTGTTCAGTACTTACGGGTATAGGAAACATTATTTACTACCAATTATTTACTGTGTGCATTTTTTTGTTTTGCATTTTTTTCACCTTTTCTTCAGTAAAATCCTGCCTATTACAACACACAGTCGCTTCCTTGGAGGTTTTATGAAGAAATAGTTTATCTAGCTATTGAATTTTTACATTTAAGGAGAATAGTATTCTAGGACTACCAGTGGTTGGGCAGAGATGTGACAGCACCCCACCGCAATGGATGTCTTGCAAAGAATGGTCATGACACTAAGATCAGTTCAGGATATACGATGAATCTAGCTGGGACCCAGGAGTGCTCCTCGGTCTTACTGTGCAAGCCAGAGAGCCATTGATGAACCAGACAGTTGGTGGAGATCTGGAGGTCAGATGAGGAGAACTTCTTCTACCTTCTGTCTGTCTTGGTATCTAGTGCTGGCACATAGTGTGTATTCACCCAATTTTTTGTAGCCTTGGACAGATCAAAGAAACGTCCAGTGAGCTCTCCTCAAGGCCAAGTGGCATCTCTAAGGCTTGAGCTGCCTCTGTTTTCTGGGTACCGAATAGTGGTGGTTGATAGCCATAGACTGTCTGGTAAAGGGTCAATCCCATGGCAGAGGGTGGCAGGGAGTTGTGAGTTGTGATTGTAATCAAACCAGACCACGTTCTTGGCCCATGATGTAAGATCATGACAGCAGAGGAAGCAGAGTCCAATTTTTAGATCCTGATTTAGATTTTCCATCTGTCCCTTAGACTGTGAATGGAAACGCAAGGATAGACTAATGGAGATGCAGCAACCGATTGAAACAAGATGGAGAAACCTACAGATTTCTGCCCACGACTGGGCTGTAATCTGAGGCCCACTGTCAGACAGAAGATTGTGGGGGAAGCCATGGAGATGAAGACATGCTGGACCAGGATTTCTGAGGTCCTTTTTGGTGGAAGGTAGCTTGGGAAATGAAATAAAATATGCAGGAACCATGGCACCATTGCAAGATGGACAGGGCTGGGTCATTGTTCTGTCCTGACATCCAGGAAGTTGGTGGGTGAATGGAAGATGCACTTCTCTGCTTTCACACTGACTTGTTCCAGGTGCTGCTGTGAAAATCAATGGAGTACTCTGAGACTTAACACAGGCTGCTGAGGAGCTGGGACGTGGGAGGAACTCTGGAGAGAGTTCCACAGAAAACCAGGAGATGTGGCGCTTTCTGAGAGCTGAGCTACTCAGGAGCATTGAGTGAAGAACAAAGATTATTGAAATTCAAATTGTAGAGCACTGGACGAAAAAGGCTCTTCAGCTACTGGTATTCTTCATTCCAGCTGGGAGGATCTTGGTTCTGCATTCGAGTGAGAGGATGTGGTGCCTAGAATTGCAGAGGGAGAAAAGAGAGAGGTGGCTCAGCTGTGGTGTTCTAGACTGTTAATCTGAACTTAATCCCACAAGAGCTGAGTCATGTTGAGAAAAGGCTCCATAAACCCTTCTTACTCTTTGTCCTCAGGGTTTATTTTCTACCAATTATAATGAGAATGGTTTGAGGGACCAAGAAAGAAACTCACACAAGGCAAGTTGGTTTCAAAAATTTTAATGAAGATAAAGGGAAGTGATTGGTATAAGCTGATGTTGGGAAAGATGGCATAAGTCTGACTGGAACCTTCTGACTGGTAGGTGGTGCTCATTTTCACGGGACACAGGAGAAACATGCGAGTAAAGGAAGTATTATAGAATAATGACTGAATTCTTATTTCCCTGATTAGTGTCCTTACTTGCAGATGGGTTGAAAAACATAGTTTAGGAGGGAATTGCAATAAGCAATAGATCTATACAAAAAAGAAGTATGAAAAAACAAAACAGTGTTAAGCAGGCAACACTAATCTCCAATAAAAATAGAAAAAACCCAACAAGGCTTATTCTTTAGGGTAAAGACACAACCAACACAAAAGTGGTCTCAAAGTTAAACTAAACAAAGGCTTGACAAAGTTACAGAGTTGGCAAACTGCTCACACTGAATCACAGATGCCCTAAAGTGTTTGTGGGCTTAGTTCATATAGTTGTCAGGCATGTAATTCGTAGGCTCTGATGGTAGGTGGAGGAAAATAAAGGAAGGTTAGGAGATTCTGCAAGCCAGACCAATGAGGAGTAGAACGGGGATTAGGAAGGAGAGCCGTACTAATCAGGAAGTGGCAGCAAGCTAACTGTACAAACCATCAAGGTATCTTCAGGGGCACGTTTTGAATTTTAACAGCATCTATCATCTGCTTATGAAACACTAAAATAGGCTGTGTGTTGCTAAAAGGCCTTCATTGGTGAGACTGTGGCTTTGGAATTAATGGTCGGTGGTTCAATCTCCAGCTCCTTCTGTCCATGTCAACATGTGCTTGGTCAAGACACTAAACCCTGAGCAGCTCGTGCTGTCGGTGTTCACAATTTCTCAACTCACTTTACATAAAATATATATTTTAACTCTTTTCATGGTGTCTCTAAAACTGCTAAACTTGAACTGCTGCTTGTGGTTAATGTTTCTTTCTGGTTTTATTATAGCTTATTCTCTAATACACCAGCTCACAGAAAAACTATTTTAAACAGTACAATATCTAAGAAAAATGATAACAACCACACTCCTTCAAAATAACTCAAGCAACAAAATCTTCCTTATCCAGATTTTACTTTCTTACAGATTTCTTAGAGATGAAAGTACATATAGAGTTATACATTGTTTCACATAAACAAGAGGATTGTTGATGGGAGGGATGATCAGAAAATACAGAGGTAAAACAACAGTAACATATTTATTTGCTTCATCAATCTTATACTGACTCAGTGTAAACTCACAGAAGACTGCGAAGCAAAAGTTGACAAAAGTCACTATGTGGGGCAGGCAGGTTTGTAAGGCCTTTCCTCTGAATTCAGAGGAACTTCTCCTGCACACGAGCAGAACACACAGGTGTACAGGACAAAGGACAGGGGGACAAAGATCAAGGCCCCTGCAAGAAACTGACCTGCTATGCGATTTACAGTCGTGTCCAAACAGAAAAGTTGAGTAACAGGTGCATAACAAACTGTGTAGTTTATATCTACACAAAGGCAAACTGATAGAGAAATACATAAAGTATCCGAAAAACCAAACAGGATACAACACAGCAAAAATCAAAAGGTTCCTAAATGTCATTTTACTGTGATAGTGTAAAGGCTTACAAATAGCAATAAATCTGTCATAGCCCATGACAGTGAGAAGAGTCAACTCATGTCCCACACATGTGTATATAACATAAATCTGAAAGAAAGAATGGACGTGAGATGAAGTGAGTGTCAGACAGTATGTCCATCAGGAACCTGGGGAAGAAGCCGGCTGAGCCGTACAGAGAGTTTAAACACAGACAGCAGATGAAAATATACATGGGCTGATGCAGAGACTTGTCCAGGCAGACTGTCAGAATAATGACAACATTAGCAGAGATTATAGTCATGTAGATCAGCAGACACAGACTGAAGAAAAGTGATCTGAGGGAACCATAGTCTGAGAATAAGGTGAACTCAAATTATAAAGGTTTCAGGCTGTTGTTGCTTCTCATGTCTGCAGGGTTGAAGGACGCAAGCTCAAAAGTTCAAATACAACGATATTACCTGCATTTATGTTTGATTGAGAAGTTGCAAATAAATTCTTATCAACAAGAAATGACAGTTACAAAAATATCAAATGGTGTTGACAACCAGTTGAGTTTGTTTTAATCAGGATTGTTCTGTGTGTAGGTTAAAAAGTGAGAAATTCCTACAAGCTTCTTTACACTAAAAAATGTTTCTGTTATTTCGGCCACCTACCTGTAAATTATAATCATTTTTGTTATTCAGTTTTGTTTAACAAATGTGAACAGAATACATGTAAATATATTTTGCATTTACAATGTTCTAGTGCAACAACATAAATAACAGCAATTTAAAAGTTAATGAAAATTCACTGTGCGTGAATAATTTAAGAACTATTCTGTGGACGTTTAGAAACCCAGAAATCACTCCTCTGATCTGAGGCAGCTTCAGGCCATAAACTAGAGGATTAGTGATGGGAGGAATAGAGAGAAACTCTAGAGATAAAACAACAATAATAAGTGGATTTACTTCATCCACCTTATAATCACTCAGTGAAGCTTCACAAACTGAGATGCAAAAGTTAAAAAAAGTCACTATGTGGGGTCATAACTACTGTTACAGTTTGTGCTTGTGGTTCATTGCATTACATGGAGAGAACAATTTTATGTATTAAAAACCCAGAAATTGCTCCTCTGATCTGAGGCAGCTTCAGGCCATAAACTATAGGGTTAGTGATGGGAGGGATGATCAGAAACTCCAGAGATAGAACAACAACAATCAATGGATTTACTTCATCAATCTTGTATTGACTCAGTGAAACTTCAATAAATACTGAGATGCAAAAATTGACAAAAGTCACTATATGAGGCAGGCAGGTTTGTAAGGCCTTTCCTCTGAATTCAGAGGAACTTCGTCTACAAACAATCAGAATACGCAGGTAGGTGTACAGGACAAAGAACAGGGGGATAAAGATAGATGCCACAGCAATACACAGGCCTCCTACGTTCATTACAGCTGTGTTGGCACAAGAGAGCTGAACTATGGACCAGTTGTTGCAAAAGATCCTGTGCAATTTGTTTCCACACAAAGGCAAATGGATGGTCAGATAGAAAATAAAGTCGATAAGACAACCAGAGTACAGCACAACAAAAATCAAAAGTTGTATCACCTTCCTGAAAGTCATTTTACTGTGATAGTGTAAAGGCTGACAAATAGCAACAAACCTGTCATAAGCCATGACAGTGAGAATATTCACCTCATGAGCTTTGTAAGTGTGAATAACGTAAACCTGAATGAAGCAGAACGGACGTGAGATGAAGTGAGAGTCAGATAGTATGTCCATCAGGAACCTGGGGAAGAAGCCGGCTGAGCCGTACAGAGAGTTTAAACACAGACAGCAGATGAAAATATACATGGGCTGATGCAGAGACTTGTCCAGACAGACTGTCAGAATAATGACAACATTAGCAGAGATTATAGTCATGTAGATCAGCAGACACAGACTGAAGAAGACATATTTGAGGGAACCATAGTCTGAGAATAAGGTGAACTCAAAGTAGGAGGGAGTCACACTGTTGTTGTTCATGTCTATACAACAGAGCTGGAAGAGTAAAAATGAGAAATCAGAGGTGAAACACAAAAATAAAAATGACATTTTGCTCCAACTTGCATTTTAACAAGACAACATAAGTCTACGTATATACAAGAAATTTTATAGCAGTCAAACAAATCCCCAAAATTCTATAAGATTGTACTTACGTCTAAAAATTGTGATGTTCTAACACTTCAAAACCTCAGAAGAGTAGTATAATATCCAGAGTAGTATTAAAGTAAAAAGGGAGCATAAGGCAGTAATGACAGCTCACATACATGGAAATGACAGACAATAAACAGACTGACTGACTGTTCACTGATGCTAACTGTTGATGATCACTGTTCGCAAAGTCGTTACAGTAGAAATCACTTGTGTGTTCTGTGACACAGTTATAAGTTATTAAAGAGTCTTTGTCAGTTCATGTGAAATTAAATATGACACCTACAGCATCTTCCTCTGATCCAACCAATGTGAGCCAGCTGCTCAGCTTTTGTCCTGTTTTGCAGGTGCAGTGGTTCCCAACCTTGTTTCCATGGATCCATGTTTGATGTAAAACACAAACACAAATGAGAAGTCTACTAATGACAAGAAATGAGAGAAGTTACCATCCCAACACAGAGACATATTCAATCAGCTGATTTGAACACTGCTTGTTAATTAAAGCTTGTAGTACAGAATGTACCGCAGACTCTCAGAATAGCATTTTTTCACAACTATTTTGTTACTAACATTTACCTGTCAGTGTGCTGGACAGTCTTCTGAGGCGTAGCCTATTCAACAAACAGAAAATCCACCCATGTTAAGTGCATGGCAGGTGTTAATATCCAAATGCACATTATGTGAGCACTGGTGTGGATATAGCTAGGCCTATTATATCGTATATGTAGTCAGTAAGTTCTTCTTTCCTAACAAACTAGTTTCCAACTTGGGCCGAGAACCTCACAAGCTCAAAGGAGCCAGAAAAACCTCTCTTAAGCAAGGAGGATTTGTTGGGGGCAAAGCTTTAAAATAGGGTGGACAAATCATCAGAGCCAATGTGGTGATACTCAACATGTGGGTGTTGGCTGAGCATTGGTTTGCAGCAGGCATATGGCAGCCTGCTAAATTGTGGACTGTTGTGGCTTGGGAGTCAGCCACTTTCTGAAGTGCCCCTACTTTTTTAGTGAGGTTGTCGGGGGTTTCTGCCTGCCAGAGCAACAGTTGACTCTGTAAGAGAGGGCAGTAGGAGAACACCAGGGTCCTGGTCCTGGTAAGAACTCTTAACTAGGAGACTCTGACAAAAGCTTAGTTGACAACTGTGGGTTGGAACTCAGAGATGCAGGCTTGGTCACGATAAAGGTCTGTGGTTAGCTGGCAGGACCTAAGCAGCCTATGGGCATGACATGGGCAAACTTCTAGAGCATGGAAGAATATGGTGTTGATTGTCCTAGAGATATGGAGTTAGCCTAGTGATCTTTGTCATGCAAGAGCAAGGAGCAAGAGAGGGGGTTGGCAGGTGACCCTTGTGACTGTAGGAGGATGGGGTCCTGGAAAAGTTTAAGGGGAATGACTGAGACTTCGGGGCACTGAAGGGATGTAGCACTTCTGGTGGGCAGGAAATAAATGTATTCCTGTTGTGAAGGGTCAAAGCCCTGGTGCATGGCACAGGACTCAGACCTTTTGATCAGCTTTATCATTAAACTTTTTTGAATAACCTGGACTAATGTTTATGTTTGATCATAAGTGATAAACTGTGTGTTAGAGTGGCTGTTTTTGCTATCAATAGTGATGTAGCTGGAATTTCCATTAAACAGGGCTGAGAAATCAACATTTTCTCCATTAGAACCCAATCTGTCATTTGTCATGAGAGCTGAGAAACTTTTAGCTGTGTATCACTTTAGTCACTCTTGCTCAGTTTGTTGGGTCCATGAGTATTAGATCAGCATTTCATGGTTTGGATAAAGGGTGGACCTAGGAGCAAGACCGAAAGGGTTCGTTTCACAACTCAAAGATAATAAGCAGAAGACACAAGACAAAACTAAAAATTACTGCAGCACAAGAAAGCTAAACTTATGAGAGCAGGGTCAAGAGCACAGAACATGAGCATGACAAACAGAAGGTTTTAGTATAATAAAGAAATCTATTGTGACTAAACATGAGGAAAACTAAACATGAACAATACAAAGGGAAACTAGAGAAGCAAGCGCGAAGTAGGGGTAAACATGGGAACAGTACCAGAAGAAACATGAATGAAAAGTCGTTAGCAGAGAGGAAAAAGAGTCAATCAGGCAAAAAGCAAATGAATTGGCTGGAGACTGGATTGAAAAAGGAATCAGGTGATTGGAAACAGGGAGCAGCTGGGCAATCATGTGAAGTTGTGTATGTGTGTCAGGCAGGAGATTAGGAGCAGCCCAAATGACCTGAAAAGATTGGTCCAAATCCCAGATCCTGACACTCAAGGCAATTTACATAAAAGGTCAAGGCCTTAGATAATTATAAAGAAAACCCAACAAATACCCGCTAATAAAGCGCTGGGTGACAATGGAGTGGAAATGTAATTAACAGTAGAAACTTCTACCAGTATCAGACTCAAGGTGGGCTTGAACAATCAAGGTGAGTGTAGATGGCGAAAAGCAACAACAGAACATCAGGCAGGTTGGTAGGACCAGTAGCTGCATACTAGAAAACACACAACTTCAAAGCTGGGGACACCTGCAGAAAGGGACAGAGAGAGGGAGACAGAGAAGGACAAAGACAACTACGGGAGAAAACACACAGAGTTAATGTCATACAGTGGTGACAATTGTGGGGTGAGAGGAGAGGAGAGAGGGTCAAGAGGAGGAAAGGAGCTCAGTGCATTGGGGGGTGGGTCCCCCAGCAGTCTAAGCCTATAACTGCATAACTATAACTAACTATATGCTTCATTAAAGATGAAGGTTTTAAGCCTAGACTTAAAAGTAGAGAAGGTGTCTGCTTCCCGAATCTGAACTGGGAGCTGGTTCCACAAGAGAGGAGCTTGATAGCTAAAGGCTCTGCCTCCCATTCTACCTTTGGAAATTCTGGGAACCACAGTAGTCTAACCTAGAGGTAACAAATGCATGAACTAATTTTTCGGCATCACTTTGAGACAGGATGCTCCTAATTTTGGCAATGTTCCGTAGGTGGAGGAAGGCTGTTCTAGAGATTTGTTTTATATGAATAAATAACATAGGCCAAGCCCAAGGTCATCAGAAAATAAATCATGCTATTACTTACAGTAAAAACACAGTGGGCCACCATTCATATCAATGTGCGAACAATAAAAACAATCAAACGAAAGAATAATACTAATATTTGAATTGATTTTGGATCTGTTACTGTTTGTTTGGCCATTGCACATGATAAACTGAAATCAACAGATTTTTGCCTGGAATGAAACAATAAACCAGCATCTATTTTTAAGTGCAACAATAAAAACAAGCCAACACTAAAAATAATACACATGCTATATTTTTTAATCTGTATATTATAACCAACCTACTTAGTGATCAGTATTTAACATCACAGTCTTTTTTTCTGTGGGCAGAACTAATAATCATATTTAGCATAGTTTACATCACACTTATTTTAAGTTTGTGATATTTTGGTTCAGTTGAATAAAACAATGTACTACATCAAAAACCCAACTCAGCTGTAGATATGAAAGCATGATTGTTCATATTAGCAAACTGTATTGTACTGTTGCAAAAAATATTCTAATAAATGTAGCAAATGGGAAGACTGCAACTAACTCAATTGATTTAGCAATAATCGTTCAAATACTACAAGAGGCCTAATATTTATTTGTCCCTCAATAAACAACTATTGATATTTATAAAGTAAAATATAAAATACGCACTAAAGTTAAAAAACATTATCCTAAGTCATCCTAAAGGATTCATGTTAAGGAAAGTCATGTTAAGTGGGAAATATCTAAGAGTCAACTACCACTGGACAATGACGTAGCAGAGATCTGCACAACACAATCTCCCCCCCTGCCATAATCTGACTGTCACTGTCAGACTATCACAGGACAGCTCTGTTTTATTTTAGCCAACTTTCATGAAGCAAACAGTAACGCTGGTTTATGAGCATACAAATCCAGCTAAGTCACATTTATCTGACGCTAGCCGAGCTAGCTAGCAGGACAAATAACTAACAAACTTGCTAAAAACTCTGCATTATAGCTCCCTCCACCCACCCTAAATCACAAACAAATGATTCTTTTGACTGCCCCACTAGCATCATTTTATTTTTTTTTTGATGTCATAAAGCTGTTTGCCATTAATATTCTCATGAGTGGGAATGATGGGTAGCTGTCAATCATTCCCAACATACCTGTCGGGGACATCCCTCAATACCCGACAGTGCAGTCCAACGATTTTGACTTAATTATGCCACAAAAACACCAATCACAGCTCATCATTGCAGCTTAATTTATTTATATCATACACTAATTTTTAAGCATAGAAGGGATTTAATAAACACACATTTTCATTCTCCTCAAATGAGGCTGAACATGCCCTTTTGATTAACACAATAATCAAGAATATTCAGAAAATGTTTTTAAGGCTTATCTGACAAAAAGTAATGTGTATGGGTTCAGAGCCTAATTTGTTCCAGATTGTGATAACAAAGATTGATACATTTATCAGTTTTACACTAGAACCCAAACATAGTCACAATATGTTTTGTTTCTCATGTACAATAGTATTTGAGAGAGGAGATCATATGAAGCACTTCTGGGGTGTGTTGAGAATTGGACCCAAGCCTAGAAAACAGTGGAAATTGATGCATCTATCTATTTTGAATCATTACTAATAATTAAAGCTTAATTAGTTCTATTCCTGCTTGTTGGGTCATTGCAATATGTAAGATGAACAAATTTACCTATTGTTACAAATCTAAAAATCTATTTGCAATTATATAAATTATAGACAGTTATTATTTTTCTGTTTTTTACTTTAGAAATCCATAAATCACTCCTCTTATCTGAGGAAGATTCAGGCCATAAATTAGAGGGTTACTGAGGGGAGGGATGATCAGAAACTCAAGAGACAAAGTAACTATGACAAATGGATTAACTTCACCAACCTTAGAAAGACTCAGCGAAAATTCACAGAACAGAGAAATGCAAAAATTGACAAAAGTCACTATGTGGGGCAGGCAGGTCTGTAAGGCCTTTCCTCTGAATTCAGAGGAACTTCTCCTGCAAACAAGCAGAATACGTAGGTAGGTGTACAGGACAAAGAACAGGGGGATAAAGATTGTTGTCACAGCGAGAAACTGACCTACTGTGATGATCATAGTTGTGTCCACACAAGAAAGCTGAACTACGGACCAGTTAGTGCAAACAATCCTGTGCAGTTTATATCCACACAAAGACAAACTGCTGGACTGATATGTAAAGTAGCCTAAGATGCATGCAGGACACAGAACAGTACAAATCACAAGTTGTCCCACAACCCTGGATGTCATTTTACTGTGATAGTGTAAAGGCTGACAAATAGCAATAAATCTGTCACATGCCATTGCACTGAGGAGAGTCAACTCATGAGCTTTGTAAGTGTGAATAACATAAATCTGAACAAAGCAGAGTGGACGTGAGATGAAGTGAGTGTCAGACAGTATGTCCATCAGGAACCTGGGGAAGAAGCCGGCTGAGCCGTACAGAGAGTTTAAACACAGACAGCAGATGAAAATATACATGGGCTGATGCAGAGACTTGTCCAGGCAGACTGTCAGAATAATGACAACATTAGCAGAGATTATAGTCATGTAGATCAGCAGACACAGACTGAAGAAAAGTGATCTGAGGGAACCATAGTCTGAGAATAAGGTGAACTCAAAGTGGGAGGGAGTCACACTGTTGTTGTTCATGTCTGTACAACAGCACAGCTGGAAGACATAATGTAAGAAATGAAACGTGAAATAAAAAAGTCCAAATGATGTGAGTTAAAATTTTGATTTAACAAGTAAAAACACAGGACTGCATTCACATAATTCAAATAATTTCATGTCATTCAAAAAGAGTCAAAAAGGCTTCAAGAATTGATGAATTATCTGAATAATAATTTGCACATATTGCTTAAAGTTACTAAACAACTAATACTAATGACACAAATTAGCAGACACTAAGAGCAATGCAGGCTTCAGTTTCTCACACAGCAACACTTTGACATGTAGCCAGGAAGAACAGGGAGTTGAACCCCTGACCCTGTGTCTCATGGATGACTGTTCTAACCAGTCACAGCCAACTGGTGCTTAATGCACATTGCTGTGGACTAGATTACAAAGTAAACATATGCCAGTACTGACTTCTCACAAACACAAAAATGATCACAGAAATTAAACATCAGTCTCCTCTGTTGCTATCGTCTATTTCCACAACTGACAACCTTCTTCACTGTTCACTCATACTCACCACATCAGCCCATTAATGGAAAAGTATTAGAAAAACAATCCTCCTCTGATCTAACCAGACTGATGCAACCGCTCCGCTTTTATCCTGTTTGCTGAGCAGTCACATGGACCCACAGGCCCAGAAGGAACTGGGAACACTGCATGTGCATCCCCCAACAAATGCACTGCTCATGGAAATAGTCATCTAACGACCTCTGAACTTTGAATTTTACTACACAATTTTAGTAATAACAATAAGTGCTATAATATACCCTCCTCATTACTATGAAAAAGAAATGTTCTGGGCCCAATCTCGAGACTTATACATTCATATAACTGTAATATATATGAGAAAGTTGACTGTAACCTGGTTACTTAAGTCCATATAACCGCAGTGATTGTAACATTATTTACTTCTTTTCCTTTCAGCTGTTTCCTTTTCATTGCTTACAAGTCCTCATATCATCTGCATTTATCCAGACTCGGGACCAGCACAAAGACACTGGCTTGTGCCTCCTTGTGGTTGCATTAGAGATTAGTGTCTTGGATGCAGCCTGTGGCTTTAATGCACATGTGGTGAATGTCACATGTGATGAATGTCTGCCCCTAGGGGGAGAGCAGGGGGGCTTGTTAAAATCCACCCCCCAACCACAATATTTCTGACTGGTTTTTATTGACCACATACGCAGGTTACAATTAAATTTATCCTCTGCATTTAACCCATCCACCTGGGTGGAGCAGTGGGCAGCAACAGGCAGTGCTTCTGGAGCCTTGAGTGTCTCACTCAAGGACACATGTGGTGCATTGGCTGGGATTTGATCCTGCAGACTTCTGTATCCCAGACTGATACTCTACCCTTTGAGCTGCTATGGACAGGATGTGGGATTTTGGCTCAGGGAAACGCCACAGTATTTGTATCTTACATTTCATATACAAATGCAGGTTAAGGAAGAGATGGGAGATCTGGCCAAATGATCATATAACAGTCCTTTTGATAGCGATATATAAACAGAATCATGACCTACAACTAAGATTACATTTTTTTCCCACTTCTGATGTGTAGTGTAAAGTATAGGCAGAATAGAAATAGCCGATAGAATAAGTAACTTGTACAATCACCTTAGCTGTGTATTAGGCTTTATCATTCTGTTGCAGCAGCATGTTCTCATCCCACACCATCAGATATTGACACTTCCTAAGGCGTCAAATTGTGATGCTTTTTAAAGGCCTTTGGTCTGTCACACTGAGGGACTTTTTTACCCAACCTGATTCCAGAACTAAATCATAAACCTGAGTCAATCAAATGTTTGTGCCGAATATGCATAAAATTGATACTAAAAATAAATATGCAGTTTACCATTTATAGGAGCAAAATATATCAGATGTTCATTCAAAAGGCATTTACACATTGACAGTCGACTGATTGACATTAATTTTATGTGGTGTGATAGTGTTACAGCTCTTACCTCATAATAACCTTTGGCTACACACAGCAGTGCCATGTGGGTTGCAAACTGACACACACACACACATACATGCACACACACACACACACACACACACACACACACACACACACACACACACACACACACACACACACACACACACACAAACAGCTCTTTTTATACTTCCCCTATCAGCCAAATCCTATACAGGCATGAATCTACTTTCACTGCTATGCTGATGATAGTCTGTTGTATGTGTGTAGTTAAACACTTTGAAAATGGATACCTCACAATGTAATGCTCCTAAATAAAACACACAAATTTGATCAATTAACAGTAACTTTTAACATTTATAGGATTTCTTAAAGCTTGGCAGTAAAGAATGTTGGTGTCACATTTAGCCCTGCTCCTTCAACCCTGTGACATATCAAAATTCAATTATTTCTGTCACTAGCAGATGCAGAGGCACTATTTCATACATTTGTTTAATTTAAACTTATTTATTGCAATGTGTTGTATTCTTACCTGCACTAGTGCTGGTACCAAAGTCTGACATTAGTTCACATCTGCAGCTAGAAATTTAACAAATTCCAGAAAATTGTGATTCTCTATAGTTGTACATATACTTTGATTGCTTGGTTATGTACACTCAACATCACTTGCGTAGATGAATTCTGTTTTGTCATTGAAAAGGTTCATCCTCTAAGATTTCTTTAAATTTTTTCCCATCATTACAGGTTTTTAGGGGTTGTTTCCTATGTGATTTTAAGGTGCTTTGTTGCAGAGACTGTAAAGTCCTATGAGGTAAATGTGAGACTTTAAAGTGTATAAATACATTTGATTTGATTAAAATTGATCCACTTGCGTGCTTGGTGATGACATTTTTTTTTACGACTAAGCAGTTTCAGTAATGCTCACTTCATTGGTTTCTCTCAGGGATTTGTATCAGATCATTTAAATGTTTCTGGGAGTTGAAATGCATGCCATTTGTTGTTCAGCTGGAGAGTCGAAACTGCTTCTTGAGGTTAAAAGTTTGCATTTGCACTTATGTTCCATGAATTGTATGTCAGCATAAAATTGGCGGAGATAAAGACACATTTAAAGACAGAAATATTCTTGCTGTTTTACAGTTGTACTATCTACAAACTCCTTCCAAGTACCAAACAATGTTTATTCCAATAAAAGCTCCTTTTGGCAAATACACATGAAGTACAGAAACATCTGAGTCAGTATATTATTGCAGTACAGTGTGTAACTATCAGAGATGAAAGGCTTTATTAGTTGCTATTATACATGTTGGGCCTTTTGTTTTTAAGAATTACTTAAATTTTACACATCTAATAATCGCTCCTCTGATCTGAGGAAGATTCAGGCCATAAACTAGAGGATTATTGATGGGAGGAATGATCAGAAACTCCAGAGATAGAAGACCAATGACAAATGTATTTACTTCATCAATCTCATATCGACCAAGTGAAAGTTCACAAAATACTGAGATGCAAAAGTTGACAAAAGTCACTATGTGGGGCAGGCAGGTCTGTAAGGCCTTTCCTCTGAATTCAGATGAACTCTTACTGCAAACAATTAGAATCTGCAGGTAGGTGTACAGGACAAAAAACATTGGGGTAAAAATTGATGCCAGAGCAACAAACTGACCTGTAATATTGATCAAAGTTACTTCAACACAAGACAGCTTAACTATTGACCAGTTAGAACAAAACATCCTTTGCAGTTTATTTCCACACAAAGGCACATTAGTGGCCAGATAAAAAAAGTAGCATAAAAAACAAATTGGATACAGCATAGCAAAAAACAAAAGATAGAAAACTGTTCTAAATGTCATTTTACTGTGATAGTGTAAAGGCTGACAAATGGCAACAAACCTGTCATAGGCCATGACAGTGAGAAGAGTCAACTCATGTCCTGCATATGTGTGAATAACATACATCTGAGTGAAGCAGAACGGACGTGAGATGAAGTGAGTGTCAGACAGTAAGTCCATCAGGAACCTGGGGAAGAAGCCGGCTGAGCCGTACAGAGAGTTTAAACACAGACAGCAGATGAAAATATACATGGGCTGATGCAGAGACTTGTCCAGGCAGACTGTCAGAATAATGACAACATTAGCAGAGATTATAGTCATGTAGATCAGCAGACACAGACTGAAGAAGACATATTTGAGGGAACCATAGTCTGAGAATAAGGTGAACTCAAAGTAGGAGGGAGTCACACTGTTGTTGTTCATGTCTGTACAACAGCACAGCTGGATGAAGAAAAGAGTGATTGAGAAATTATTGATTCAAAGACAGGAGGAGTTACATTACAAACTATCCACTGTTAGCCTGAACACATGGATGGATACAGAAGCAGCAAACAACCATCTGTCAGTCAAAAACATTCACTTAAAAACTAGCCAGGAAAAATGTTGAAATACGAGTCTAACATTTGTCATCAGATATGTACAACAACTGTCCATTTACACATGTCACAAACTAATCAGTGAACACTGGCATGAGCTAAATCAGCTTTGCCACAAGTGGTTTATTGAACTTATGAAGAACAACTGTGTTTGTCAGAACTTTAACACTCACTCACATTTGTTTGGCTGTCAGTTCATGAAAGGAAAGTTAATTCAGAGATGCAGCACCCTCCTCTGATCTGATCTAAACTGAGACAGCTGCTAAAGCTTTATCCTATTTTGCTGTTACACTAAGAGCAGTTGCGTGTGCACACAAGGAACAAAAGATCCTCCCCCTTAAACTCAATGATCAATCACTAACAAACACATTTAATTACTTACATTTTAGTCTCAGAAAGCACATTTCCAGATCGCTCTCCGACATCCATTTTGCTGCAACATCTGATATTTTGTTCAACAAAAACACATTGTTTGGTAAAGTTTTATTGACATTTTCAGTATCAACGGATTTGCAACTCGCCATTTACATCACATGCCAACATGTTGTTATTATGTCCACAGGACACGTGATGTGGTTAAAATTACATTCACAGGAAAACAGAATTGTGCTCGCAGCTCATTTGAGTTAGTTCACTATTAGCTTAGCTCAGGTCCGTATTAAAAAAACTACATATGAACAGATTTTTACAAGTTATCAGCCTCACTCATCTCCTAGTCTTAGTGATGTTAACGGTTAACATGCGGTTGCAGGCCTGAAGATGTCACAGCAGTGCTGATATTCAGGACAACAGCAGTGTGATATTACTTTTATCCAAAGGTTCTGCAAACACCATTTCTTAATTCACAGCAATAAGCTACAACTAGTATACACTTTTTATTCCATCACTTATTTGGCTCAGCCAATACAAATAGTTCCCCAACTTGACAATGGACTTGACTGTTGCTAAGCAAAACAAACAATGAGCATATTCCTGCACATTAGCCACTTTCAGCGTTACAACAAGTGAGGGCCCATTTTTGGAAGAGTTTTTTTCAAAGATGTTACTGGGTGGGGGAGATTTCCTCACTCTGTTTCTCCAGTAGTTTGATGATTTTGTTGGTAAAATATTTAGCTGAATTCCCATAAATTTTAGGATGAATGATTCAGCTCTTTGTCCCCACATCCAAAGTGCAACTGAATATCATATCAGAGTGACCGTCTTAAAACCCTTTGGACCTGACTGGATTCAGTGTTGCTGAGTTTTTTAAAATGTGCTGGTCAGGGTGTGATGTGTTGTTCTGTCTTTATTCATGCCTTTATGTTGCAGTCTGCTATATGGTAAATGTTCAGCACTTATATAGCACTTTTCTACCTGTTGGCACTCAAAGACCTTTACACTGCTTCTTATTCACCCATTCACACTCACAATCACACACACACTCACACACTGATGGGGGAGCTGCTATGCAGCTGGCCAACACTCACCAGGAGAAACTAAGTTGGGGTTCAGTGTCTTGCTCAAGGACACTTCAACATGTGACCGGAGGAGCTGGGGATTGAACCAACAACTGTGGACAACCTCTCTACCTTCCTGCGCCACAGCTGTATTTGAGGCGGCTGTAGCTCAGTTAGTAAGGCAGTTGGCCATAGAACACAGGGTCAGTGGTTCGATCCCAACTACATGTCGAAGTGTCTTTGGGCAAGAATATACGAGTTTCATATGCATATGCTTGGTGAAAGTTGGGGTTCAGTGACTGCTATTGTTGTGTGAGTGAATGGGAATTAACATTATAAAGCACTTTGGATAAAAAGTGGCCATTTACAGTCTGTCGAGAAAAAAAATATTGTGTAATGATTGAACATAAGCAAGAACACAGAGTCCATGGGACATATTACAGATTTACCATCTATTTATGCTCAACTTGTCATCAAATCATTGTAGGATTAAATTGTCTTTTTTGCACAAAGTCAACTTTTTAAGTTGCGTCATTTTTATCAATTCACTGGACACTTTATTTGAAAAATGATAATGCTCCTTTACCATTTCACAACCCACTTTAATTGGGATTGTAAGCTTTCTGACAATTTTAGCTAAAAACTGAAAACTTAAAACCTTGTTAAAGTAAAATTTACGGCCGAGCTGCTCTATCAGTTTGGATGAAGTGGCCAGTGAGTGTATTTCACAAGATGTTTGTGCAAAATTAAACAAAGTACAGATACATATGATTAAGCATTTAGGGATTAGAGTATTTATTATCCAAAATGCAGAGCTGCATTCAGTACAGGAATAATTTTGTTAATCTTTACAGCCCTAAAAATTACTCTTCTGATCTGAGCAAGATTCAGGCCATAAATTAGAGGGTTACTGATGGGAGGAATGATTAGAAACTCAAGAGATAAAACAACAATGACAAGTTGATTTACGTCATTAAATTTATATCGACTCAGTGAAATCTCACAGAACAGAGAAATGCAAAAATTGACAAAAGTCACCATGTGGGGCAGACAGGTTTGTAACGCCTTTCCTCTGAATTCAGATGAACTTTTCCTGCACACGAGCAGAATGCGCAGGTAGGTGTACAGGACAAGGAACAGGGGAATAAAGATCATTGTCACTGCAATAAACTGTCCCGTTATGTTGTTTACAGTTGTGTCCACACAGGAAAGCTGAACTATGGACCAGTTAGTGCAAACAATCCTATGCATTTTATTTCCACACAAAGACAAACTAATGGACAAACAATAAAAGTAGCTGATAACACAAACAGGATAGAACATGACAAAAATCAAGAGATACAGCACCTTCCTAAACGTCATTTTACTGTGATAGTGTAAAGGCTGACAAATGGCAACAAACCTGTCATAGGCCATGACAGTGAGAAGAGACACGTCATGTCCTTCATAAGTGTAAAGAACATATAACTGAAGGAAGCAGAATGGACGTGAGATGAAGTGAGTGTCAGACAGTATGTCCATCAGGAACCTGGGGAAGAAGCCGGCTGAGCCGTACAGAGAGTTTAAACACAGACAGCAGATGAAAATATACATGGGCTGATGCAGAGACTTGTCCAGACAGACTGTCAGAATAATGACAACATTAGCAGAGATTATAGTCATGTAGATCAGCAGACACAGACTGAAGAAGACATATTTTAGGGAACCATAGTTTGAGAACAAGGTGAACTCAAAGTAGGAGGGATTCACACTGTTGTTGTTCATGTCTGTACAACAGCAAAGCTGGAAGACGAAAAGTGAAAGTGATGGAGAAATTAATTAAAAATAATTGTTCCCATTTATTTCAATAAATATTTTATATTAGCCTGATTTCTAAAATACAAACTGTTGCAAACATTTCAAAAATTGTTAAATACTAACAAACTCAACAATACAGAAAAGACAGGTTGAGTCCAAGGGGTATATGAGTAAAAACACTGAATATAAAACAAACATTAAACATCCAACTGACCGCCCCCAAAAACTGATTGGCCACCGCAGGTACCAGCCCCTGTCATCTTTCGGCACAGGGAAAACTGACTATATCTGAGAGTGAATATACATGTTTATTTATGTATATTCATATATTTTATTCACATTATTATTTTCTATTAGTTGCAACGAGGATGTAAGTTTTCTTGTTCAACTGTTTATTACTATACATCTTTGACTAATTGGAGTGAACAATGGTAAAATACTTAAAATACCTCATTTACATATTTGAAACATTTTATTAGATTATTAAAAACACAGTGCTATTTGTGTGCAGTTCCTTATTCATAAAAAGGTTTTGAAATTTGAGTTTAAAACCTTTAACCCTATTTTGAGCTTATGTCGAATTCTAGCCAACGCTATAACACATTTTTTAAGTCCCTCCTGTGACGAAAGCGTTTGCTCACATTAACACGTGATTTTAGTTAAAATCTGATGTTTTACATACATCATTCATATACCAAAAATGACCTTTGTGGGATTCAACTTATAAACTTGATGACTTTCTATTATTTGTAACCTAGCAACATTTACATTCTACATGATATTTACTGTGAGAATAAGGTGTGATATTCAGAGAAAAACTAACAGGCTTCACCGTGGCAGGAAAAAAAAAAATTGCTTCGTGTATTTTCACCACTCTGGGATGTTTCCCAAAACACTTTGCAATTACAGAGGTATCTGCCCTCTAGTGGTGTCCAAAATAATTACAGCACTATTACACCCAGATACATTTGAAAGCTGTAGGCTTTTGGACATAATCTATTGGTCGGTTTTGCTTGGACCCAAGAGGGGAAAATGGACAATCTGGTCATTCTGTCTAGACCAGCTGCTTTGTTGAAGCTGATGTGCACAGTGCATTTAGGCACGTTCACTTGCAGTGACTATTAGTCAACCATCTCTGACTTTGATATATCTGGACTAGTTTTGTTCAGAGTGCATGTACTGGACAATTGGGGACTGAGCTACCTTAGGTGGATGGCGGGATTGTAGGCTAGCGTTGAAGGTGAAACCACCATGAAGGTGGAGTTCTAGATTATTGCTGAAAGTTGAATCCCTCAGGAGAAAAGACAAGATGCTGGCAAAGGAGACAAAGCCCCTCTGGAGGATGGAGCAGCAGTATGGGCTGATGTTTTTGTGCCTACACCTAACAAAACTGCTGTGTCTGCACAGTTTAATTTCTAGTGTCTGGGGCAAACATTATTGTGAAATGACACTATTTTGGTGCCATTGTAAGTGACTGTATCCTCAGATTTGTTGCTTAGGGTGCAATTTCATCAGACAACTGCCTCCCTACATGGCACCACTATTTTAACAAATGGCTAGATGGGTCGTATAGGAGGGTAAGAGAAAGGAACCAGTAGAGGTTTCTAAGCTTGGAGGACAGAATGAGATGAGGGAGAAACTAAAGCCTATGAGCAGAAAGACACAAGACATCAGATGAAACGAAACACAAACATGACAGCGTTAGCATTAAAGAGATATTTCAGCGTAGTCTTACAATAAAATTGCAATGTAATCAGGGCTTGACATTAACACTCCCCAGTCCACCAAATAACAGTGGATTTCAGCAGTGGCAAGTAATACAGCCACTCCCACCATCTACTTTGGCGGGTTGAATTTTATATCTGCTTTGATTTGTAGTTTCCCAAAAAGTCATCTGAAATTATTGCAAGTTGATACTACAACTCCCATTAGCACAACCTGCAAAGAGGGTTCATTGGTCCATTGTGAAGCTTATTGCCTTGCACTTTCTTGCTAGTCACTAATGAAATGCAACACTGTAAACTACACCTCCCTTTGGAGAACATGGTGGAGGTGTCTATGGATGGCACACAAAAAGTGGAACAGAACTTGGAGATGGTCCTGTAACTATAATTATGTCTTATGATATGCTATATGGACATGAGTTTCAGAGCTTTTGCTGACCTTCAGAATGCTGTGTGAAAATGTGTAGATCAAACAGCAGATTGAGCATTTCTCTGTACTGCAAAGTCAGGATGGTAGTCGGACCGGACATTTACTCTCTTCTTAATGTAACTGGATCATTTCCCTCTGTATGTAGGGTTTACACTAAAGAAACGCTACATAGTGTCTGCTTCTGTCAAAGGCTGCAGGTGAAGAGCATTTAGGGATACGACAAAGTGTAGGTCATCTGTGTTTTATTAGAAAACAGCTCCGAGTGAGTTGGTAAAAACTTTAATGCTTCATTGCATAATATGTGGCAGTGAAAAGAAAAGGGGGCTGTTTTGCGGTTGAGACAAGCAATTTTAAATGATCTCAAAACTATAGCCGGTGAAATTGCTGAGTGGCTAGTAACTTTGAAAAAGCACTAAACACAGTGGCTGGTGAGCAAAAACAACATCAAGCCCTGAATGTATCAATTCCTTTCATATATAGAGTTTGCTGCTGCAGAGACAAAACTAAAAAAACCATGAAATGGGCTGGAAATAATAACATGATAAAAATAAAAAATACAAAACTGACAAAGTTTGTAAAGTAGTCAAAATATAAACCAAACTGCATTGGCATCTCCCCACTCCATAGACTGCATCCTGTCCTCAATACGTGAATGAATGAGGAGAACACTGAAACTCCCAGGTGGTCTTTTTATGGTTTAGCTTTGGTACAACATATATGGTGGGGGCAATATCACAAAGAGGTAGTATCATACATGTCTTGTGGTGGGGGGGGTGGGGTGGATACTCCAGGCACAGACATTTTTAACCCTTTACTCCTTAACAGGTGCATCTGCCTTCTACTGCTGAGGGTCTTTTTTAAAATCATAAACTGTTTCTGAAAAAGTACATATGGCCAGAAGAAAAGTGCCATTTTAACACTAGAACATGAAAATAGTATTTTACAGAATACATAAAGACCGAATAATACTGTCTTCTTCAATCAGCCAAAGAAGCAGCAGAAGAGTTAACATTTCAGGTGGACT
This sequence comes from Channa argus, assembly GCF_033026475.1. Lineage (NCBI taxonomy): Eukaryota > Metazoa > Chordata > Actinopteri > Anabantiformes > Channidae > Channa > Channa argus. The sequence continues at coordinate 2,050,010 of NC_090205.1, forward strand.
GTGGGATTTTATGAGCTGGGATTTCATTCAATCATGCACAAAAATTTGTTTTGAATTTTTTCAAATCTTAATAAATAAACATAAAGAGCAAATATATTTGGGAAGCACAATATGTGATTAACAGAGATAAAAAGCTTATTTTATCTGTGCTTATTGATCATTTTGTTTTGCAGCAGGAAATAGTCACTGAATCTTTACAAATTTAAAAATCACACCTCTGATCTGAGGCAGACTCAGGCCATAAACTAGAGGGTTACTGATGGGAGGAATGATGAGAAACTCTAGAGATAAAAGAGCAATAATTAATGGATTTACTTCATCAGCATTATATCGACTCAGTGACAACTCGCAAATAACAGAGATGCAAAAATTCACAATAGTCAGTACATGGGGCAGGCAGGTCTGTAACGCCTTTCCTCTGAATTCAGAGGAACTCTTCCTGCAAATAATTACAATCTGCAGGTAGGTGTACAGGACAAAGAACAGGGGGGCAAAGATCGATGCCAGAGCAACAAACTGACCTGTTATGTTGTTCACAGTTGTGTCCTCACAGGAGAGCTGAACTACTGACCAGTTGGTGCAAAATATCCTTTGTAATTTATTTCCACAAAAAGTTAAAGTGGTGGACAAATAGAAAAAGTAGCCTAAAAAACAAATTGGATACAAAACAGCAAATATCAAAAGCTGCATCACCAACCTTAATGTCATTTTACTGTAATAGTGTAAAGGCTGACAAATAGCAATTAATCTGTCATAGGCCATAACAGTGAGAAGAGTCAACTCATTTCCTGCATACGTGTGAACAATATACATCTGAACAAAGCAGAACGGACGTGAGATGAAGTGAGTGTCAGACAGTAAGTCCATCAGGAACCTGGGGAAGAAGCCGGCTGAGCCGTACAGAGAGTTTAAACACAGACAGCAGATGAAAATATACATGGGCTGATGCAGAGACTTGTCCAGGCAGACTGTCAGAATAATGACAACATTAGCAGAGATTATAGTCATGTAGATCAGCAGACACAGACTGAAGAAGACATATTTGAGGGAACCATAGTCTGAGAATAATGCAAAACTGAAGTAGGAAGGATTCAGACTGTTGTTGCTCCTCATGTCTGTACAACAGCAAAGCTGAAAGATGAAATATGATAATGTTGAATGAATTACATTTATCAGTATTTACCTGAACAGTATATACAAGAAAAACAACTAATCTCAATTTTTTTCATAGCAAATTATCACTACTTTAAACAATGACTGAGTACAGAAATGTAATCTAGTCAACAGTTTAACTCCAAGCACTTACACATCTGTTGTTACTGCTACTGACTGTTTGGCCCCAAACGGAGGCAGCTGCCTTATGCTCTTGCCTATTAGCCTGATCTGTTGTTACTCTGAGAGCAGCTACAAATAGACTGGACCCAAAGGGACATGGTCTTATATCCAGCCGCTCAAGCACTTGCTTCATGTTTTCTTTTATGTATTTTCTTGTCCTCCAAAAACAAAAGATTTCAAGACAAAGAAGAGGCAGTTCCAAAAGATTACAGGCTAACCAGGGAAGTCCCAAGCTGCTCCCAGAAGGCTTTTTTAGGCACCGTGGAACGACACAGACTAAGAACTGGTTGATTCAGAGGAGGCTCGAGCTAAAAAAAAGGTAGATAGTGACCACTAGCTTAGGTGTGTTAGAGCTTCGTCTGAGGATAAAAATGTTACAATAATTCTTGAAAAATGGCATCTTCAACAACAGAGAGAGCGGATGCCAAATAGAAATATACTACTTATGTTGGGAACATAGGCCTCTACGCTGAAAATTAAAAAAATCTATTTTATTCATCAATAATATTGATTATCAATTCCTGGTAAGGACATCATCAATTACTGCAGGATCGATTCCTGTTCAGGGCCTGGTCAATATCCGGTCTGGGCCCTTAGGCAAGGCCCTTAATAGTACCTGCCTACCTTGTTGTTACTGATAGTTGGAAACAAAGTCACACCTGCTTGGATGTCAACCGGGTCAAAAAGCTTTGCATCAGATTTTGGGGAACAAGGGAAACCTGAAGTGAAGTGGGCTACTGGAACACAAGAGCTGAGCATAGGGAACTTATAAAATGGTACTATACAAGCAACCTGGAACCTTTGGGGCAGTTACCAAAAATAAGTGAAGTGCCTTTTGAAAGTCTACTAGAGAATGTGAATGCAGCTCTATAACAATCGCTACTATGATCATTATTGAGACAAACAAGCTGTTAAACACCACAGCAACTGTGATCAACTGATGAGGTCAACATACAGTAAGTCAAACATGGCAGTTTCCTCCATACAGAAAGATCGGATCACCAATCTGTTGATTCAGTGAGTGAACACTGACGCTGCTCACCAGAAATTGAATGTTTGTTGTTTGCAGCCTGAAACTCTTAATCATGTTTTCTAGTAAGACCTACCGGCTCTTCTGGTCTATAGTTGCAACTCTCCATCAACCTATGGGTGGGGTCATCAGGTACTCAGCTGCTGAGCTCATTTCCACTTTCCAGAGCCCTCCCTGCCTATGCTACACCTCCCACCTGACATCACTGTCCTACTGAGATATATCTGTATAGGGTCTCGTCTGACTTTCCACCTGTACACCTCAACAACTATAAAGTCCATTTGGTTCACATCTTGGCGTTCTCATAGAAACACCGGCCGGGTGTGTGACTACAGTGTGCTAGTGTGCAGTTAGGTCCATCATTCCCATTCTCAACCATACTGACACCAGCATCCACTTCGGTCTGTTGAACATCCGCTTGCTTGCAAACAAGGGGCATCTCATTCAGGATCTCAACGTTGACCGTAAGTTGGCAACAGCCAAATTACTTTATTTCATTAAAGGGTGTTCCACTCCCCCGGGTTTGTTTACAATTGTCAACCACATGACTCTGGCAGAGGAGGAGGTCTTGCGATGTTATATTGACAGAAATGGTGAGTCCTACCAGTGGCCATTCCTGCCTCACACTCATTTGATCAATGGCAACACAGCTATTTGGACCTATTCCCACGATCATGCTACAGTTTATCGACCTCCAAAACCTAACAAGGAGTTTTTAAATGACTTTGTGGCATTCCTGACAAATCTGGCCACACTTTCTCCTAATATAATCCGCCTGGATTTAGATGCCAGGTCTGTTGTTTTACACCAGGAATTACTGAATCTTCACAGATGTAACAATCACTCCTCTGATCTGAGGCAGATTCAGGCCATAAACTAGAGGGTTACTGATGGGAGGAATGAACAGAAACTCTAGAGAGAAAACAGCAATGACAAAGGGATTCACTTCATCAATCTTATAAAGACTCAGTGAAACTTCACAGAATATTGAGATGCAAAAGTTCCCAAAAGTCACTATGTGGGGCAGGCAGGCTTGTAAGGCTTTTCCTCTGAATTCACACGAACGTCTTCTACAAACAAGCAGAATACGCAGGTAGGTGTACAGGACAAAGGACAGGGTGATGAAGATTGATATCACAGCAAGACACTGACCTGCTACATTGATCACAGCTGTGTTCACAATGGAGAGCTGAATCACAGACCAGCTGGTGCAAAAAAGCCTGTGCAATTTATATCCACACAAAAGCAAAGTGCTGGACTGATAAAGGTAGTAGCCAAAAATACAAACAGGATACAACACAGATAAAATCAAGAGAAATAAAACAGTTCTAAATGTATTTTTACTGTGATAGTGTAAAGGCCGACAAATAGCAACAAAGAACAAGGGGAATAAGATTGTTGTCACAGCAAGAAACTGACCTGCTGTGCTGTTTAAAGCTCTGTCTACACAGGAAAGCCGAAATACAGACCAGTTGGTGCAAAAAATATGTCGCAACTTAGTTCCACACAAAGGCAAACTTATGGCCTGAAAGAAAAAGTTGCCTAACATGCATTTAGGGTACAACACAGCAAGACTTAAAAGATATAAAACCATCTTACATGTAATTTTACTGTGATAGTGTAAAGGCTGACAAATAGCAACAAACCTGTCCTGAAGTTTAAAAGATGTGATAACATCGTCACTGATGCTTTTAAATGCTCAGAGCTCACACTCAGCTACCAGCAACAGAACTGTTATCAGTCACTAAGCACTAAATGAACTTTGAGTGTATCCTCAGCAGAGGCACATGCTCGACTTTTAAACATTTCTGCTATTACACTTACAGGAGCTACGAACAGACTGGGTCTCAAGGGAAATTGACTCACAGCATGTTTTTTATTGTATTTTTTTCTGTGCTCATAGCCATAGTAATACAAGAGATAATCAGGCTTTTTTTACAGGAAAACTGTCAGCCTACATATGTTTGGTTGTGCTGTTGGATAACTGTCAATTAGGTGCTGTTCTGGAGTTATAAGTTGCACGTGTGCATTGATCAGGTTGACACATCGTGGCACATTATAGTAAGAAATGACACCTGGGACGGTAATGAATATGCAACAGAACTAGCAATAATGATAATTAGGAACGAAAGATACAAGGAGTTGGTACTATTCTATTCAAACATATTCAATATTTCAATTTGTTCATGTCAATGATGAATCCTCCATCCACACGAGTTCCACAATGCTCTGTGTTAGGACCAATACTTTTTACTTTAGACATGTCTCCTTTAGGCAACATTATTAGAAAACACAAATTTCCACTGTTATGCTGATGATACCCAGCTATATTTATCTATGGAACCAGATGAAAAAAATCAGTTAATCAAACTTCAAGCCTACAAGACATAAAGGCCTGGATGTCCCACAATTTTTTACTTCTAAACTAAGGCAAAACTGAAGTCATATTATTTGGGCCCAAAAATCTCAGAGATATGATGTCCAACCATATTGTTACACTAGATGGCATAAGTCTAGGCCTCCAGTACTACTGCAAGGAACCTTGGAGTTATTTTTGATCAGGATCTGTCCTTTAACTCACATATAAAACAAATCTCTAGAACAGCCTTCTTCCACCTACGGAACATTGCCAAAATTAGGAGCATCCTGTCTCAAAGTGATGCCGAAAAACTGGTCCATGCATTTGTTACCTCTAGGTTGGACTACTGTAATTCCCTACTTTCAGGATGCCCCAGTAACTCCCTAAAGAGCCTGCAATTAATCCAAAATGCTGCAGCAAGAGTGCTGACTGGAACTAGCAAGAGAGATGATATTTCACCTTCACTAGCTTCTCTCCATTGGCTTCCCATTAAATCTAGAATAGAATTTAAAATCCCGCTTCTTACATATAAATTTCTGAATGTTCAGGCTCCATCATATATAGAAGACCTCATAGCACCATATCATCCCAGTAGACCACTTCGTCCTTTAGCTATCAAGGTCCTCTCCTGTGGAACCAGCTCCCAATTCAGATTCGGGAAGCAGACACCCTCTCTACTTTTAAGTCTAGGCTTAAAACCTTCCTCTTTAATAAAGCATATAGTTAGTTATAGTTATGCTGCCGTAGGCTTAGACTGCTGGGGGACCCACCCCCCAATGCACTGAGCTCTTTCCCTTCTCTTGACCATATCTCCTCTCCTCTCACCCCGCAATTGTCACCACTGTATGTCATTAACTCTGTGTGTTCTCTCCCGTAGTTGTCTTTGTCTTTCTCTGTCCCCCTCTCTCTGTCCCTTTCTGCAGGTGTCACCGTCTTTGAAGCTGTGTGTCTTCCAGTGTGCAGCTACTGTTCCAACCAACCTGCCCGATGTTTTTTTGCTCTTTTCTTTTTTCTCTTCACTTTCCACTCACCCGAGCTGGTCAAGGCAGATGGCCACCCGCCCTGGTTCTGCTGGAGGTTTCTTCCATTAAAGGGAGTTTTTCCTTGTCCACTGTTGCCTAGTGCTTGTTCAAGGGGGAATTGTTGGGTTCTCTCTATACATCTTTATAGTCTTGAGTTTATTCGTTAAAGTTTGGTTGCAGCCACATATGAATTTGAGAAATTTAGTAAAGACCAAAAAACCAAAAGACAAAATGTTGGATGAAAAAGTGGCTATGATCAATGAACATTTTGAGCCCACAACTTTATTAGTAGAAATTTTTTTCCATTTTTATCTGTGTAAGCACAAACAAAACCAGTCAGTTACACAGTAAGTACAGCCTACTTATTTAAAGCAATGCAAGGATAACTGTGAGTTTATATATATATAGTCTGTAAATATGAACTTATGAACAAAACTTACATCTGAGCTCAACTAACCTACAGCCTTCAGCTCTCCTACATCATGCCTGGTAAACGTTGCATCTTCACTGAATGAACTGGACTGAGGAATCTGTGCTAGTTCATGCTCTACTCGTCTACTCTACACCGCAGATTGATTGAGAAATGTGTTCTTAGTCATAGCATGACATGATCATATACAATGAAGATCCAGCTTTGTGACATATTATAAATAAAGTACAAGTTAAAACACGTCAATAATATTCATTTTAGTGTGAAAAGCTGAACTATACAAATTGAACCATATAATATTTATGATGTGCAGAGGGATTTTTAGACTCGATCAACATTTCTCTTTTTTAACAAATGAGAACAAACAACATATTTACAAATAGGAGTTAAATATTCCAAAAGCACATAATTTAGTGTATACATCAACTTATCTTGTGGTTGTTGGGTCTTTGAATTATGTGGGACAAAGTATTGTGTGTGTCCTTAGAAACCCAGAAATCACTCCTCTGACCTGAGGCAGTTTCAGGCCATAAACTACAGGGTTGCTGATGGGAGGAATGATCAGAAACTCCAGGGATAAAACAACAATGACAACTGTATTTACTTCATCTGTCTTATATTGACTGAGTGAAACCTCAATCAAAACTGAGATGCAAAAATTTACAAAAGTCACTATGTGGGGCAGACAGGTTTGTAATGCCTTTTGTCTGAATTCAGACGAACTTCTCCTGCACACGATCAGAATACGCAGGTAGGTGTACAGGACAAAGGACAGGGGGATAAAGGTTGATATCACAGCAAGAAACTGCCCTGCTACATTGATCACAGCTGTGTTCACACAGGAGAGCTGAATCACAGACCAGCTGGTGCAAAAAAGCCTGTGCAATTTATATCCACACAAAAGCAAAGTGCTGGACTGATAAAGGAAGTAGCTGAAAATACAAACAGGATACAACACAGATAAAATCAAGAGAAATAAAACAGTTCTAAATGTCATTTTACTGTGATAGTGTAAAGGCTGACAAATAGCAACTAATCTGTCATAGGCCATGACAGTGAGAATATTCACCTCATGAGCTTTGTAAGTGTGAATAACATACATCTGAGTGAAGCAGAACGGATGTGAGATGAAGTGAGTGTCAGACAGTATGTCCATCAGGAACCTCGGGAAGAAGCCGGCTGAGCCGTACAGAGAGTTTAAAGACAGACAGCAGATGAAAATATACATGGGCTGATGCAGAGACTTGTCCAGGCAGACTGTCAGAATAATGACAACATTAGCAGAGATTATAGTCATGTAGATCAGCAGACACAGACTGAAGAAAAGTGATCTGAGGGAACCATAGTCTGAGAATAAGGTGAACTCAAAGTGGGAGGGAGTCACACTGTTGTTGTTCATGTCTGTAAAACAGCACAGCTGGAGTGAAAATGATGGAGAGATGGGAGATGAGTCAAAACAAGATAAATATAATATACATATAAATGATGATAGTCAACATTCATCTCCTACATGTCCACTGACAAACGTCTCCAGTATTCAATATCAGAATGACTAATCAACATGAAATCACTTACAAACAGTGCAAGAAAAGCTGAATTCACACATCTGTCAACAGCAAATGTTGGTACAAAAGAATTCATACAGAAACTTCAGAATATCACTTGTGTGTTTTATGAAAACTTTGAAGTACTACAAACACCAGCCAAACAAGCGTTGAACAATAAACAACAGTGAATATCAGAAAATGGTCTAAAGTCAGCGTATAGACTGTGAAATGAAATCTGACAGAGACATGTAGCATCCTTCCCTGAGCTACACACTGACGGAGATGCTGAGCCTTTATCCTTTTTTGATGTTACTCTGAGTCACGTGTGCTCACAGGTCCAGGTGGACGGAAAAATACTGCATGTGTGCACATTACCCACAAACACATTGCTCAGTTTGTTCACATTAAAGTGCTGCTGAATTGTAACCACGAGAATCTGTGTGTTCTGACACCATGTACAAATTAAAAAAGAAAAATTGAAAAAAAGTGACATTTGTGAACAAACCAAACTTGTCATTGTTTTGGGTGAAATCAGACCACTGTTGGTCTCCATATGTAAACTCTATAAAATCTCTATCAGTTTACAACAGTCTGACACTTCTAATCTACAGTGTGACAACATACTGTAGGTCGTTAATTTATGCCCCACAGAACCACAACTATGGACATGATGACTTTAAATAAAAATCTTAAAATTAGAATACTAATAATACAACAATAAATTTGTGCAAATGATCAATGTGCATTAAAAAGTCTGATTGCTGCTGGCAGAAAGAGCTTAGTGTTGCGTTCAGTCCTGCAGTGTGTAGGTATAAGTCTATGGGGGAAATTGCTCCAGACAACTCCAGGTGATGCAGTGGGTGAGACCCACTACTCAGAATACAGTTCAGTTTAGTAAGCATCTTCACCTCAGCAACCTGCTGAGGTGAAGTAGAACTCAGCCTCAATGGTGGAGCTCGCTCTCTTTGTCAGTTTGTTCAATCTGCTTCTGACCACCAGTGAGGCCCCTCTCCCAAACAGCACACTGGCCACCACACTCTGATAAAAGGTGCACAGCATAGGTCTGCAAATTATTAATGGTTTTCACCTTCTCAGAAAGTACAGACTGCTTTGACCCTTCCTGTACACTGCCTCCAAGTGGCTGAACTACTCCAGCTTGTCATCAGCTGCTCTCCCAGGTACCTGTAGCTGGAGACAACCTCCAATGATCCAAAAAGAACTCCCACGATAAGTAATACAGTAAACTGTTTACTAACTGTTCAATGTTCTCATTGCAGATCTCTCCTTGATAGTAGCATGCCCAGGGTTACACCATCTATTATTAGGACAGACGATGGCTTTGGTCACAATATCTACCTCACCAGATTAATGGACCTTTGATAGTCACAGTAATAACCATGTGTTTAAGCTTATAGAATGATATGTTGTTGTCAAGGGAAATCAGTGTTGACTGTTGTCATTTAAGGTCAACAAAGAGCTGGCGTGTTACAGCCAGTGGTAACATCATTAAACTTGAATGTCACTTGCGGGCAGAAACAAGTGAATTTTTTATATCATGCCTTCTGATACTGCTGGGCCTCAACCATGTGGGCTTCAGCTAAGCCACTGAAGCCACTAAAGCATCTTTTACAAGTATAACCTCTGGGCAATGAGCGAAGAATCAGGTCAGGAAATTGTCCAGAGTTGTCATTTTGTTAAGTGCCATGCTTCCAACGATGGAATGGATTATATTAAGAGAGAAACCCAGGTAGGTCTGAAACAGCGAGTTCCTAGGACAGCTGCTTCACATTAACCTCTAGACCCTCATAGGGTTCATCAGAGGTAATAAAAACAGTAGTGCGTGTGGCTTCATCCCACTGCTTCTGTCTGCGCGATTGTTTAGTCTGATGATGTACTGCTTAATAAAGATGCCACTGCACAGCTGCATTTGTCTCACTCACAGTCACAGTTGTATGAACATTGATACTGTTATGGTACTGGACAATGTAAAATGATTAGACAGAAACTGGGACCAATCACTTGCCCCACATGCCTAAGTCACTGAGTGAGACAAAGAAAGAGAGGGGGGTCGAGAGAGGTAAGGACTGAATGAAGAGAGGCAGTGGTGGTAATGAGACAAAGCATTAAGTCTGAGAAATGAACATTTTTCTCTGATGGTTTCACTGTTATTATATTCTAAAGCACAAAGAAACAAAAACACACCTCCACCTCTGCTCTGCTTGTGTGTAGCCTGCGTTCAAACAGACACACAGACCTGAACCTGGATTCATGTAGTGTGAAATGTTCACAAAGCAGATCACTGACAGAAAAACAAAGAGCTACAGTACAATGAGGGTTTTTATTTGAGAGAAAGTTCAGATCTCACACACTGTGCAGTGTCCCAGCACTAATCACTGCTCCACCTGGTGAATCAATACAGCAGTGTAACAGGCTTCTGACTGGTTTCCAGTCAGTGTAGGGATGGAAAATGTCCCCCATATACAAGGATATTCTGTATTTTAACAGAGAGAGAGGGCTTTGTTAGTTGCCGTCTACGCATATTGGGCTTTTTGAATGTTTGCATATGTTAATATCTCTTTTCTTATCTAAGACAGATTAATCTTAAAATGCAAAAGTAATAGCATAGTTTTGCTGCAATTTATCATTTTGAGTTTGCCATAAAAAGAATGATGCTAAACATAATATCTGTGCTACCATTATTGACAAAGTTCTATTATTTAACACTACTAACTCCAAAATCCTTTAATCAAATTTCAAATTTTCTTTCTGACATCAGGAGTTGTTGCTCTACAGAAATGGCTCCCTGACGCAATACATTTTAAAGCTGGATATAATTCCTGCCCTTGCCCAACTAAAAGCTTCAAAAGTCTTCAAAGACCTGTGCAAGCGTCAGTATCTATATTAATTCTTTGTAGGCTAAACTCCTGATGCTGGCTGTAGTGAATGATTTTGTGAGCGGTTTCTGATGCTCCCAGCTTCTGTTTAAAGTGTTCTTACCAACAGAATGACATGACAACACACAGATAAAAGAGCTTTGTGACAACTTTAATTAAAAAACAATTCAATACATATTAATAATATATAATAAATATTAATGTGAAGAGCTGAAAAGTGCAAACATACAAAAACTATGGACCATTAATATGAGCACAGAGATTTTTAGACTAGACCAACTTTTCTGTTTTTTTTTAACAAATGAGGACAAACTAAATATCTAACAACAAATAGGACTGAATTATTCCAGAAGCACACAATTTGATGTATTTTATTTGATGTATATATCAAATAACATTTTAAGAGCTTCTCCTTGTGCTTGTTGTACATTTTGAATTAGGTAGGACAAAGACTTTTGTGTATAAACCCAGAAATCACTCTTCTGATCTGAGGCAGATTCAGGCCATAAACTAAAGGATTATTAATGGGAGGAATGATCAAACATTCCAGAGATAAAATAAAAATGACAATTGTATTTACTTCATCAGTTTTATATTGACTGAGTGAAACCTCAATCAAAACGGAGATGCAAAAGTTGACAAAAGTCACTATGTGGGGCAGACAGGTCTGTAAGGCCTTTCCTCTGAATTCAGAGGAACTTCTCCTGCAAACAAGCAGAATACGTAGGTAGGTGTACAGGACAAAGGACAGGGGGACAAAGATCGATGCCACAGCAAGAAACTGACCCAAAATGCTGATCATAGTTGTGTCCAAACAGGAAAGCTGAACTATGGACCAGTTGGTGCAAAAAATCCTGTGCAGTTTATATCCACACAAAGGCAAATGGGTCGACATATAGAAAATGTAACCAAAAATACACACAGGATACAGCAACACAAAAACTAAGAGATATATTACCACATTTAACGTCATTTTACTGTGATAGTGTAAAGGCTGACAAATAGCAACAAACCTGTCATAGGCCATGACAGTGAGAATATTCACCTCATGAGCTTTGTATGTGTTGATAACATACATCTGAGTGAAGCAGAACGGACGTGAGATGAAGTGAGTGTCAGACAGTATGTCCATCAGGAACCTGGGGAAGAAGCCGGCTGAGCCGTACAGAGAGTTTAAACACAGACAGCAGATGAAAATATACATGGGCTGATGCAGAGACTTGTCCAGACAGACTGTCAGAATAATGACAACATTAGCAGAGATAATAGTCATGTAGATCAGCAGACACAGACTGAAGAAAAGTGATCTGAGGGAACCATAGTCTGAGAATAAGGTGAACTCAAAGTAGGAGGGAGTCACACTCTTGTTGTTCATGTCTGTACAACAGCACAGCTGGAGTGAAAATGATGGAGAGATGGGAGATGAGTCAAAACAAGATAAATATAATATACATATAAATGATGATAGTCAACATTCATTTCCTATGTCCACTGACAAATGTCTCCAGTATTCAATATCAGAATGACTAATCAACATGAAATCACTTACAAACAGTGCAAGAAAAGCTGAATCCACACATCTGTCAAAAGCAAATGTTGGTACAAATGAATTCATACAGAAACTTCAGAATATCACTTGTGTGTTTTATGAAAACTTTGAAGTACTACAAACACCAGCCAAACAAGCGTTGAACAATAAACAACAGTGAATATCAGAAAATGGTCTAAAGTCAGCATATAGACTGTGAAATGAAATCTGACAGAGACATGCAGCATCCTTCCCTGAGCTACACACTGACGGAGATGCTGAGCCTTTATCCTGTTTTGATGTTACTCTGAGTCACGTGTGCTCACAGGTCCAGGTGGACGGAAAAATACTGCATGTGTGCACATTACCCACAAACACATTGCTCAGTTTGTTCACATTAAAGTGCTGCTGAATTGTAACCACGAGAATCTGTGTGTTCTGACACCATGTACAAATTAAAAAAGAAAAATTGAAAAAAAGTGACATTTGTGACCAAACCAAACTTGTCATTGTTTTGGGTGAAATCAGACCACTGTTGGTCTCCATATGTAAACTCTATAAAATCTCTATCAATCAGTTTACAGGAAAGAAAAATATGAGACTGTGCCAAATCTCTTCTAACTAGCCCCAACGGGGAATCAAGCAATCTCCATTGAGGCTGTGTGGAGGGCTCAGCACGAGGACCCAGAATGCCAGATCTTGTGCCAAAAGATTGTGGAAAATGGGGATGTTATCAATCCAACCACATCTTGCAACAGCGCAGCCTCCGATTTCGGTTAGAGGAATCTTGACCCGCTGGGTTCTCCCAGACTACATTCTTAATGACCGAGAATCATAGTTTCTTTCCTGTCCTTCAAAACTGTGTCAAACCTGGAACATGGGACATAATTTAACATCCAGCTATTATACCCAGACCAACCTCACAGACAGAGTTAACCAAACTCTTAAACAATGAACATGAAGAATAGGACTCCAGGAGTCTACAGGGGTTTCTCCAACAGAGCTCAACCTTTAGCTAATGCTATGGATAACATGCTGATGTGCATGTGATGCTGCAACCTGACACCAATTCCTACACCATGATCTCACAAATGCTATGTTTCTCTATGTTCTCTTGTGTCTGAAAGCCTCCACTACACGACTTTGACAAAAATATCACAACCAGACTGGAAGAAACCTGTTTAGAGAATAAGACAGAGTCTTGGTCAGAGTGCACCCTCTTCTAAGGCAAGGAAGTCTTTTGCTGCAAAATTAGGACACAAATGGCAAATTCCTTACCAGGTGGTGCAACAGTTTGGCCCAGTAAACTATCAAGTTAATTTAGGAGACTGTGGTCCACATTTCCTGCCTCAAACCATGTAACCCCACTGTGCAGGATGTGGATAGCAAGAACACAACCATGTGCTGAAAATCTTTGAGGATGAGTCCAAGGAAGAAGATTTTCTTGTTTTCATTGACACAGCCTGCTGCAGTCCCAACCAACATATATTTGTAGTTACTGGCTGTGGTAGAAACTGCAATGAACTGGGTTGTGCAAAACAAAAACTTGTACCAGATTTCAGCTATGAAACTGAACTGTCTACCCCATGGGTAATCCAAGTCTGAGCCAAAATACATTTAGAGAAGAAACTTCATTATATTGTATTTGTTTTTGTCATACTAAATTTAATATTTTTTTAATTGTTTGAATAATCTTATTCTATCAGATCACATTAGAAAGATCAGACCCTAGCTTTCTGAAACTTCAACCAAGCTGCTTGTCCAGGCACTGGTCATCTAAGTGACTGCAATGCCCTGCTGACAGGGCTACCAGCATGCACAATCAACTGGCTCTAGATGATTCAAAAACACTCAATCTCATTTTTGATCAATCAGAAAGGACAAACCACCATTGTTCAGATCTCTGCACTGGCTTCCAGAGCTCTGACTCTACAGATTCAACAGCACCTTCCTACCTAAAATCCCCCATACAGCTCTACAACCCCTGCCACCCATTGCTTTCTGCCAATGAATGGTGTCGGCTCTTCAAACACAGCAAAACATTCCAAGCAAAGTTCTTTAGCTTAGTGGTTCCACAATGGTGGAATGAACTAACGAAGTAGCCTCACCCCCAATATTTAGAATTCTGTGGAAGACTGAGCCGTTCCACTATGTCCTGTGCATTTTAACTACCAAAAAAATATAAAAATAAAAATACTTTTCCCATCTGTTCCATCTTGTACTTTCATCTCATTTCTTCTCATAGCACTGTGCTTTAATGTTTTCTCGGTGACTTTGAGGTTTTGCTTGGTTTGTACCTCACTTCTAAATTGCTTTGGATAAAAGTATCAGCCTAATGATTCAATGTTAATATAAATGTAATTCTAATTTTAAAGGTCTGTGTTTTTTTCTGATCTTTGTCCTCCTTTGCCTCTCAAATGGCAGAATACATGGTTAAATCAAAGTGTACAATGGCCAAACAACTGGAGAATGCTGGCTGTGCCGGAAAATGGTGTGACAAGACTTAATTCAGAATCACTGAATTAATAATCTGAGTGGATACATGTATAACTTTGAACCTTTTTTGATTTCAGAAAACCAAAAATAAATGAAAACATGTGCAAGCAATTTCTGGGGTTTCCTTTTATTCAAACTTTTATTCTACAATATTCTTATCCTAGAAAAGAACAGTTCAGAGAAATCAGCTTCTGATTCAGATTCTGCTGTGTCAGTCATGTGAGTGTATGTAAAGATTTGACTGCATGTCATGGCACAAATGACAATATCTGGTCTTAGAGACCTCAAGTGTAATCAGTAAAGAAGCTACAACACCCAAGATGTCTTTTAGGGTTTTATTATTATATTAACATCGACAGTTTCAATTCTCCATCCTATGCAGTTCTAAACTTCATACATCACACATTAGTTTTATAACCTTCTGTTGCCGGGCAGAACATTCTCCACCCTCAGGCTACTGCTCTCAGCCCTTTTCTCCTTTTATGGAAACCTTTTCCCTTTCCAGCACTTTGATAAGCAGCTGTGAGCATGGAGTGACTCTGGGTCAGAGTCAGTGTGGGATGGTCTGCTGTTAGACAATAACTGACCTTGGAGCAGTTCTGCAAACACTTCGAGACAAAACATATATATGAGACAAAGTTTGAAGAACATACAATCCTTTAAACATTCTTCGAAAGTACACTGAGTACAAGCTGCTATTATCACTATTTAAAATGCTAATGATTACATTTAATCATTTTTTAATAATACTTGATTTTCCATCACACTGCAACTATAAGTCAAGAACTAAGTCATCAAGAAATAAGTCATATTAAAACACTAATGTAAAAATCAAAACGTGTGTTGTCGAGGGTTTTTTTGTTTCCTACAACTTTTATAAACTTTTCCACAAATATCTTAAAAGAATATGTTGCCAAACAATGTTAAGAGTACAGATTGTAGTTAGAATATTTAAGGAGCACATTATCGGACTAACTGAGATACAAGGGTTTAGTAGTTGCTCTTTGGTTGATGTACTGGTCGTTTTGGAATTTTTTTATCACTATTCACACATCTGCAAATCACTCCTCTGATCTGAGGAAGATTGAGGCCATAAACTAGAGGGTTATTGATGGGAGGAATGATCAGAAACTCCAGAGATAGAACAACAAACACATTTGGATTTACTTCATCAACCTTATATCGACTAAGTGAAACCTCAATCAATACTGAGATGCAAAAGTTGACAAAAGTCACTATGTGGGGCAGACAAGTTCGTAAGGCCTTTCCTCTGAATTCAGATGAACTTCTCCTGCAAACAAGCAGAATACGTAGGTAGGTGTACAGGACAAAGAACAAGGGGGTGAAGATCGAAATCAGAGCAAGAAACTGACCTGCGACACTGTTTACAGTTATCTCCACACAGGAGAGTTCAATCACAGACCAGTTGGTGCAAAAAATCCTGTGCAGTTTATTTCCACACAAAGACAAACTGATCGACAGATAGAAAAAGTAACCAAAAATACAAACAGGATAAAACACTGCAAAAATCAAGAGATACAGCACCTTCCTTAATGTCATTTTACTGTGATAGTGTAAAGGCTGACAAATAGCAACTAATCTGTCATAGGCCATGACAGTGAGAAGAGTCACGTCATGTCCTACATAGGTGTTGATAACATACATCTGAGTGAAGCAGAACGGACTTGAGATAAAGTGAGTGTCAGACAGTATGTCCATCAGGAACCTGGGGAAGAAGCCGGCTGAGCCGTACAGAGAGTTTAAACACAGACAGCAGATGAAAATATACATGGGCTGATGCAGAGACTTGTCCAGGCAAACTGTCAGAATAATGACAACATTAGCAGAGATTATAGTCATGTAGATCAGCAGACACAGACTGAAGAAAAGTGATCTGAGGGAACCATAGTCTGAGAATAAGGTGAACTCAAAGTAGGAGGGAGTCACACTGTTGTTGTTCATGTCTGCACTAATGTGCAGAGCTGCAAGAAGAGTGATGGGGAGAGAAAACGTAAAAAAGGATCAAAGAAGTAAATCAATGCTTGTAGAGAATAAATAAATTACGACTTAAAAAGTTTATCAGTCCAAACCTGCATGTATATAAATTACAAATAACAGTACATTTCAGATAATTTACAGTGATTTAATGTTTGTATTAATGGAAAAAGTTCACAAGTAAAAAATGCCCAACAAACAAATTTCACATTTCTATTAGCAAATAATACCCAGTCTGGTTATAAATGCTTAAAGATGAGATTGAACTACCAGCTTCATTTTGAGAACTGATAACTTTCACTGTTAATCTCCGGTAGCATCATCAGTCTGACCCAAACTGAGGCAGCTGCTGGACTTTATCCTGTTCTGCTGTTACACTGAAATTAGCCACAAACAGACTGGACCCAAAGGCAAATGATGTTATGTCCAACCCCTCACAGACTCACTGCATGTTTTCTTCAAATTATTTTCCTCTGCTTGTGGTCATAACAACACAAGAGACAACCTCCCGACCGGACATATACACAGACTACTAGGCAGGAGGGTAAGTTGATTTTAGCATCTCACACTAGGATTCAGAGGACGGCAGTAGGTCAGCTGATTTTACAAACTGTCCTTCTGTGAAATTCGATGAAGATACGTCTCACTGCTTGGTGACATATATTGGTAGTAGTCAGTGTGACACCATGACAAACTACTTCAAGCCATTTTTAAGTTGGCAGGTTTGGGAGGCGGATGGTTCACAAAATACAGGACCAGACACCAGATTTAGGTACATGCCTGATAGAACATTTACAGAAAGGTTCCAAATAGAAGGAGAAAATAATGATAGTTGAGCAAGAATTATATTGACAAGTAAGAAATGGTGCTATATCGAGATACCAGGATATGAAGCAACTTATATCAAAATATGATTCTGGTTATAATGTGCAGTCAGGTTGTAAAACTGGGGAGAAAGTCTATAGACATCTGTAGGTGGAACGGGGGAACAGGTAGGGGGCAGAGGAACACACTTGAGACACATAAACTGAAATAAGGCTGTAACATAACAAAATATAGAAAAAGTGAATACTTTCTGGATTCACTGTACTTTAAATCTTCTCTTAAACCAAAGCACAGTCTTAAGACAATATTTGGTACCACTCTGGATGTTATTTCATGTCAGTCTCGTGCCAAAAGGAACACATACAATACATCCCCATGCATTGTTTTAAAGCAGATTGTTTTCAGTATGAAGACACATTACAAGGTGCTTAAGTAGTTGTGAACAGGCTTGGCTGTCAGTGCTCCACAGCTGTGAAGCTAAGCACCTGATAACTGATTCTTAAACCACTTTTGTTGTTGTGACCCCTAGTTTTTCCATCTGGACCACCAACAGGTCAGAAATTTAAATATGTTGGTTGGATAAGCAAAAATGTTAGACACCTGCTTATTGTTCCCTGAGGATGAATCCTATAATCTACGACTCTGGGAAAATGTAGAAACTCCCAATAGACTTCAGTTTTATTGCATTGTCAGTTGCTTCTTCAACCCTCCCACTAATGATGCAAAGATGGATACAAAGAAAGATGAGAGGAGAGGGGCGATGAAGAAACCCCTCCTCAGGCCTTGTTTCTCAAATAAGCAAGAGCTTTGGGATGTCCTTCAAGTTGGTCCAATATGGATCAGGGAGTGGGTGGGAGGTGGAGGTGGTCACTAATAGCACAACGATACATTTACCTTCAGTTGCCCCATGACTGGTAAATCTGTCTCTTATTGCTGAGACTCTTTTTCTTTCATCACACACTTTGTCATGCTATTTTGAACACACAGATAGAGGGGAAATAAAATTTCACAGACTCTGAGACAGACGGCAGATCTGTTTTATGAGCTATGGATTTATTTATTTTTGTTCAATTTGTGCATATAAATCCTTAATGTGATGGTGATAGTTTTCATTGAACAATAATTTATGTTTGCACTATTTGAAAAAAATGTCCTTATACATTAATTAATACTTTATACATTATAAATGTAAACTGTTTCAGCAAATCAGGAGTACAGATGTATTTCATATGTTTCAGCATATGAAATGAAAGACATCCAGGGATAAAAAACAAGGCGTAAACAGTTTCATTCTGTGCATGCTGGGCCTTTTGTTTTGCAGCACGGTGTTTTTGGGAAGATCTTCACATATCTAACTATCACTCCTCTGATCTGAGGTAGATTCAGGCCATAAACTAGAGGGTTACTGATGGGAGGAATGATCAGAAACTCCAGAGATAAAACAACAAAGACAAATGGATTCACTTCATCCATCCTATAAAGACTCAGTGAAATCTCACAAAATATGGAGATGCAAAAGTTCCCGAAAGTCACTATGTGGGGCAGGCAGGTTTGTAAGGCCTTTCCTCTGAATTCAGACGAACTTTTCCTGCAAACAAGCAGAATACGCAGGTAGGTGTACAGGACAAAGAACAGGGGGATAAAGATCGAGGTTACAGCAAGAAACTGACCTGTTTCGCTCACAGCTGTGTCCACACAGGAGAGCTGAATTATAGGCAAACTTGTGCAAAACATCCTGTGCAGTTTATATCCACACAAAGGTAAATTGATGGCCAGATAAAAAAAGTAGCTGACAGCACAAACAGGATACAACACAGAAAAAATCAACAGATATAAAACCTTCCTAAACGTCATTTTACTGTGATAGTGTAAAGGCTGACAAATAGCAACAAACCTGTCATAGGCCATGACAGTGAGAAGAGTCAACTCTTGTGCAACATAGGTGTGAATAACGTAAACCTGAATGAAGCAGAACGGACGTGAGATGAAGTGAGTGTCAGACAGTATGTCCATCAGGAACCTGGGGAAGAAGCCGGCTGAGCCGTACAGAGAGTTTAAACACAGACAGCAGATGAAAATATACATGGGCTGATGCAGAGACTTGTCCAGACAGACTGTCAGAATAATGACAACATTAGCAGAGATTATAGTCATGTAGATCAGCAGACACAGACTGAAGAAGACATATTTGAGGGAACCATAGTCTGAGAATAAGGTGAACTCAAAGTAGGAGGGAGTCACACTGTTGTTGTTCATGTCTGCACTAATGTGCAGAGCTGCAAGAAGAGTGATGGGGAGAGAAAACGTAAAAAAGGATCAAAGAAGTAAATCAATGCTTGTAGAGAATAAATAAATTACGACTTAAAAAGTTTATCAGCCCAAACCTGCATGTGTATAAACTACAAATAACAGTACAGTTCAGATCCTTGACAATGATTTAACGTTTGTACAAATGGAAAAAGTTCATAAGTAAAAAATGCCCAACAAACAAATTTCACATTTCTATTAGCAAATAATCCCCAGTCTGGTTATAAATGCTTAAAGATGAGATTGAACTACCAGCTTCATTTTGAGAACTGATAACTTTCACTGTTAATCTCCGGTAGCATTATCAGTCTGACCCAAACTGAGGCAGCTGCTGGACTTTATCCTGTTCTGCTGTTACACTGAAATTAGCCACAAACAGACTGGACCCAAAGGCAAATGATGTTATGTCCAACCGCTCACAGACTCACTGCATGTTTTCTTCAAATTATTTTCCTCTGCTTGTGGTCATAACAACACAAGAGACAACCTCCCGACCGGACATATACACAGACTACTAGGCAGGAGGGTAAGTTGATTCTAGCATCTCACACTGGGATTCAAAGGACGGCAGTAGGTCAGCTGATTTTACAAACTGTCCTACTGTGAAATTCGATGAAGATATGTCTCACTGCTTGGTGTTATATATTGGCAGTAGTCAGTGTGACACCATGACAAACTACTTCAAGCCATTTTTAAGTTGGCAGGTTTGGGAGGCGGATGGTTCACAAAATACAGGACCAGACACCAGATTTAGGTACATGCCTGATAGAACATTTACAGAAAGGTTCCAAATAGAAGGAGAAAATAATGATAGTTGAGCAAGAATTATATTGACAAGTAAGAAATGGTGCTATATCGAGATACCAGGATATGAAGCAACTTATATCAAGATCTGAATTTGGTCATGTAGGATTCCAGCACACACAGGGATCCCAAATCCCAAGAAGTTAGCACATGACTGGGAGTGCAGTCAAAGCAGATTTATTAAACTAACTTGCTCAGTAACAAAAACACAACGTACAAACTGAGGAAAATAAAACAGAAAACACTGCCTATAGAAAGTAGGAGGTAAATAACTTAACAAAAGACCTAGAAAACAAAAGTGCTCGTTACAAAAGATAGGAAGGACACAAATTTACGGTTCTTCTGGTCTGAGGCAGATTCAGGGCATAAATTACAGAGTTACTGAAGGGATAAAACAATATTGAGGAACAGATTTTACTTTATTATCCTTATAAAGACTCAGTGAAACCACAAAAATTGCTCAGATGCAAAAGTTCCCAAAAGTCACCATGTGGGGCAGGTTTGTAAAACCTTTCCTCTGATTTCAGACAAACTTCTCCTGCAAACAAGGAGAATACACAGGTAAGTGTATAGGACAAAGAACAAGCGGATAAAGATCAATGCTACAGCAAGAAACTGACTTGTTATACTCATCACAAATGAAAACACAAATAGACTGGATCCAAAGGAGAATCATGCATTTTCAATCATTTCCAAACTCATTTCATTTACACTTTCACTGCAGTGCATGAGAAACCAGTCTACATTACAAAGAAACCGATTCAAGCTGAGTAGGCTAAAGCTAATTCACTGGATGCAGAGGATCTCGTGTTGATTGTGGGTTCCTGGCATCTCCATTCACATGATGTTGAACTGCATATGTTGCAGGTCTTGGGTGGAAAGACCCGCAGCTGGATGTAGATGTCCTGTTTAAAAGGAGAAATGGTGAGAGAGAAACAATTGTTGTCAGAGAGGCCAATTCCATATTCAAACCCAATATTTAAATAGATTCTGTCAAACTTAGCGACACTTGAGCTACAGGATGAACCATCAGCATCACATTTCATTACATGATATGTGCTAGTTGTAGAAAGCTGCACTCAAATCAAGCAGCCGCATCAGCAGCCATTGGTAGATCATCAGTGACCCAGACCATTTCAGTGCTCTGTTAAGGATGAAACCCAGCTGAAATAACTCAGATTAATGGTTATTAAGATGAGCATAAACCTTTACTGCGACTATTTTTTCCAAGATTTTTGAGATAAATGGCAAGAAATTTATAGCTATCATGGTTGTTGAGGTAAGCACCAGGTTTCTTAACAACTCCAATTATAGCAGCTGTTTTAAGGAGCGTCAGAATGTGGCCACTAATCAAAGGAGAGTGGATACTTGGGTAATATAAAATGAAAGTAGATGTACACACACTTTAACCAGGTGTGTTGGCAAAGGATTAAACAACCAAGTGGACTCTTAGATTTTGAGATGACAAGGAAATATTCAAATCTCTGATTCAGAAGGGAGCTTGAAAATAACGGGATGGGGGAATTTGTAAAGAAATTGCGAGAGGAGCTAAGTGTTGAAATAGTTGAGGAAGCTAAATGCTTATGTATATTAAAGTTTTGGTCATAAATGCCTCAGAGTAAACAGTACAATACAAGTCGGGTGGAAGTGAGTCAGGAGATTCCAAAATACTCTTGATATTAGAGAAAAGAACTTTGGTGTTGCCTTCACTGGATTTATTAATTTTTTATAATACATCGATCTGGCTGCAGCAGAGAGCGTCTTTATAGGACTGGATGCATTTGAGGTACATTTCCTTGTGCAGCATGAGTCCAGTTCTTTTGTAGAGATGTTTCAGGCGATGACCTCTAGATTTGAGCTGGAATAGTTCAAGAGTAAACCAAAGAGCAGAGTGAGTGATGGAAACAGTCTGGATTATGAGAGGTGCCACTGTCAGGATCGCTAACTTCACTTCCCCCTTCAAGACTTTCATATTTGCAGCCACTTCCTGTTCCTGGTCCTGTCACATTTTTCCCTGCTTTACTAATCCCCGGTAATTTGTTTCACCTTGTCTCACCACTGTTCAGTTCCCTCACCAAGCTGCCAGATCGTCTGCTTTTTCACCGCAGCTTTCATCTAAATCATCTTTGCTATCTACGGTTCAGACTGCACTAAGTTTTTGAACTGACTCTGCTGCTACTTTGGTTATGTGACTAACTGCTCCCTATCGACTCTCTGTTGCCAACCTAATGAATGACCAGGATTATGAGTACTGTTATCTGCCCATGAAGGATCAAGCTCTTGTAACCACGTGATTATAAGGTGAAGATTTATCACGTCATGTCTACATTTTGATCATGAAATGTTAAATTTTTACCAAGTTATGTGATTATCTACTATTACTCTAATGTGGAACTCAGATGAGTATCCATCATGTGTTCAAGTTACCTGTATCAAGGACTTCACCAAGTGAATATCCACTGTAAGAATTCTCTTACCAACGTTAAGAACCATGTTTGTGTCATGTAAGAGAATTATGGAAATCAAGAGCTATGAGGCTGTTGCACTGGGGCACTTAATCACAAAAGGGTTTTTGGAATTTCTATATTATATCACGAATGGGATTTTGGAGTTCTCTTCATTATCATTGGAGATGATGATGATTGGAGATTCACCACGGCTACGTTCAACACGCTCACTACCAGGCCTGCCACTGTGTTACGGATCCAGACCACTACATCTTCCCCAGTGGTCCTCCCACCATTTCCTTAACCTATCTTCAAGTTACTCAACCTCACTGCATCTCAAGATTTGGCTACTCTACCAGGACCATAATCCACTCTTCCCCATAAGAACTTTGCTTCTCCTCTAGATTCCTCTCATCTTCCCACTGACTCTAACTAGAGTTCAGCACCATCTAGCGAGTCAGAGGACCTACTACATCTCTATCCTGTTTTGCCAACTATTATATTTTATAATAAACCTTATTTAAACTGATTAGTTGTGTTAAGCGCATTATCGGGTCCAACCCTAAAACTAGTACCTAACAGCCACTGTCTCCAAAAGGTTATGTAGTTAAGAATTATAGTAAAAAACCTGTTCATTAGGAGTTGTCAAATCACCACTACAGAGGAGTCTTGATAGCAGTGGTCAAGGAAGGGTTGACTTTTTTAATATTACGAAGGACATGATGCATTGTTTAACACATTTACATAGTGTTAGATTAACGTTGAGGGATACTAACATACGGTCAGATATGGGACACTCAGTAGCAGTCCAATAAACAGAACAATCAGAGAATTCAGCTAAACAGACAGTGCTACATTTTGGTGGCTGGTGGATAACAGCCAGTAATAGACCACCTCTCCTTCCAGAAGTTCGATTTAGTTTTTGAAAGTAATTTTACTGTTAAGTCTCCACCAAACAAAGAAAGTTGAGGTTGTGATCAGCCATGAGATAGTAGATTAGACAGCTTTTGTTGGGGAGTGAGCAGACATTAAATAGCCCAAATCTGAGGATACTAGGATCCACTAATTGGAGTGGTGGTTCCATTCCTGGCTCTTGCTGTCAGTAAGTCGGGCAAATTGCAGGGCAGCTCCCCAATCAGTGTTGGGTAAATGGCTAAATAAAAAGAAGTGCAGGGCTCACTGGGTACCAATACACTAAACAGAACTACAGTGCAAACCATTTAGCCTAATTTACACACTGACATTTTCTAAGATTTGCTTTTAGCCTGAAGAGTCATGAGTTAAATATGCTCCACCCTCTCAAAATACCAAAAACAGAATCTTTGGAGAAATACATTAAATTTATTCCAAACGTATATTCTTGTTAACATTCGATCCCTAAGGCAAACGCAATAACTTTATTGTTTGCTAACTGCACAACACAAGTTTTTAATTTTAGCAGCAGCACTCATTTTGCAGATATTCAAAAATCTTTTACTTGCTCCTCTGATCTGGTGCAGGTTTAGTCCATAAATTAGAGGGTTGTTGATAGGAGGAATGACCAGATACTCAAAAGATAACACACCTGTGATGACAGGATTCAAGGTATCAGTCTCAAATCGAGTTAAAGACAACTCACAAAAAACAGAGAATGAATACGTCACAAAAGTCACTATGTGGGGCAGGCAGGTTTGTAAGACCTTTCCTCGGAATTCAGAGGAGCTTTTCCTGCAAACAAGCAGAATACGCAGGTAGGTGTACAGGACAAAGAACAGGGGGATAAATAAGGTTGCTATTAGAACAAACAGAGTTACAATGTTGTTCACAGTTGTGTCGACACAGGAGAGTCGAACCACAGGCCAGTTAGAGCAGAAAAGTCTGTGCAGCTTGTGCCCACAGAGAGGTAAACGAACTGTGAGATAGAGACCAAAACCACAGGCACATGCAGGGTACATCACTGCAAAAATCCACAGCTTAACCACCATCCTCAATGTCATTTTACTGTGATAGTGTAGAGGACGACAAATGGCAACAAATCTATCATAGGCCATGATGCTGAGAATAGTCAGTTCATACGATGTGTATGTGTATATAACATAGATCTGAATGAAGCAGAATGTACGTGAGATGAAGTGAGTGTCAGACAGTATGTCCATCAGGAACCTGGGGAAGAAGCCGGCTGAGCCGTACAGAGAGTTTAAACACAGACAGCAGATGAAAATATACATGGGCTGATGCAGAGACTTGTCCAGGCAGACTGTCAGAATAATGACAACATTAGCAGAGATTATAGTCATGTAGATCAGCAGACACAGACTGAAGAAGACATATTTGAGGGAACCATAGTTTGAGAATAATGTTAGCTGAAAGTAGAAAGGACTCAGGCTGTTGTTGTTCATGTCTCCAGAGAATCCGAGCTGGAAAAAAAGAGCAATAGTTAAAGAGAGAAATAGTAAATAATTGATGAAAAGGAAATGTGTCCATAACACAACTCACAATAACACTGTATGAATAAAAGTTGCAGCAGGTGCTTATTCTACATGTACTACATCCAACCTGATATTTTCATAAACTTAACAGTATTTCAGTGTAAATAGTCTTAATCTTTCTTAAAAAATATTAAGCTTTTAATTTAAATCTTAATACTCCAGAAAGAAATGAGTGTTCAGACTACAATAAAACACATAAAAAAAATGTTACTGTATAGATGGTATAAAACCTGGACATGTATCAGCCAACCAGTCATAAAAATTAAATTCTGTCTCCAAACAGCCTAAGTTGTTGACATCAGTCAGTTCATTAGATTGTACTGGGTGAGATCTGAGAAACATGCAGCTTCTCCCAGTCTATCCCACAGTGGGGCTGTGAACATATATCCTGTTCTGCCGTTTCACTAAGAATGGTCACGTGTACACAGGATCCAAAGGGACGTGAAGAGTGGGACTACATGTTGGTCACATTAAACACGTGTTACCCACCTGTGTGTTTTATAACTGTGAATAATCATGTATGGAAATATATATCGCTAACATCCAAAGTTGAATCACCATCGTAAACATTATTTTTTTGTAATAGTGGAAATGCTGACAAACAAATCTGTCATAGGCCATGACACTGAGAATAGTCAGTTCAGAAGATATGTATGTGTCAATAACATATATCTGATTTGAATGACAAGAAGCTGTATGTCCATCAAGAATCTGGGGAAGAAGCTGGCTGAGCTTTGAAGAGAGCTTAGAGACACACAGCAGATGCAAATATACAGAGATTTTGCCTTGGAGTCTGTCAAAATAATGACAGTGATTATAGTTATATATTTACAGAGAGGCAGAGTAAAGACAGGATTTCTAAGGTATCCATAATGTGTAGTCTGAGTGAAGTGAAAACAGAGAAGAATCAGGCCATCACCACATATTTTCATGGAAGGTAGAAAACAAGAACAAAAGAAAACCAACATCAAAAAACAAAATGTCTGTTTCAAGTATTAGATGGGTATAATAAAAGCATACACCAAACAATAAAAAATCATCAGCTTCTTGAAGTTCAAGCGTCTACCCTGTACTGACTGAAGCAGTGGTGACATTTACTTTCTTCTGCTGCTTTAATGTGAGCAGCAACATGCACAAACCACAACTAAAAGAAAATGAAGCCACGCAACATTTGACTTCACTGATGGACATGTGCTTTTTAAGTCAAATCAGAACTCAGCCCAACAATAGTAACTCGCAAAACTGTTGTAAATCTAAAAAATTACATTTGAGAGATTGAAAAGAATTAGATCTATCTTTAAAAGTGAAAAACCCAGAACCACGAACATACAAACTGTAAACAAAGCAGCTATTTCTGACCACTCCACTGTCACAGATCCCAGATGGTTCACGGCTTCTTCAAGAATATGTCTGGTAAAAAGTTACAAATGGCTCTGGCATTGTTAACACCAAGATCTCTTTTTGTGCACTGATTCAATTCAACATTCAACACTGTCATCTTTATCACTGACATCTTTATCACCACTTTTCTTTTCATCTTTTCCTACTTTAGGAATAGCTTCTCATGCATCCCAGGAGAGGCCATAGTCATGGACATTGTAGAAGTTGTTGCTCTGAGTTGTGACCAGGTGAGTATCTACACCTAACAGGTCATGATCGGGCTGCTTTTTTTAAAAACTGTTTCAATGAACTTTAATTTTGCCAGCTGGTGGTTATGGACAGTGTTGTAGACAGCACTCTGTATTTATGAACGTCAGTCCATGTGCCACTGCAAGTGTGTGAACACAGAGCACAGACCCAACAGCTGTCTTTACTGATTCAAGGAATGCTGTCTTATAGGGCAAGAAATTCACTGGTGGGTTGGACGCGCTACAAGACGGAAGCACCAGGATTTTCCTCTCACTCTGATACTCTATCTGTAATCCTACTGCTGGATGCTGTTTTGTTCAAGGCCCACTTAGGGTAGCCACAGGCCTTGAGATCCTCCCCCCAAACATTACAAATAGCTCATGTACAATGGTGCTAGAATCATCGATAAGGCCCCAATCCCTGCTTTTTACCCATAGATCTCTATGAGCTAACTTCAATTATTACCTCATCTAAACCAACAACCTGTCTGCTAGACTCTATTCCAACTAAGCTGCTCAAGGAAGCTTTACCCTTAATAGATACGTTCATATTAGATATCATCAATCTATCTTTAGAAACAGGCTATGTACCACAGGCCTATAAGGTAGCTGTAATTAAACCACTACTTAAAAAACCCTGTATTGACCCAGGTGTTTTAGCCAATTACAGACCAATATCTAATCTCCCCTTTATTTCTAAAATAATTGAAAAAGTAGTCGCAAAACAATTATGTGATCACCTTCATAGGAATAATTTGTATGAAGACTTTCAGTCAGGATTTAGAGTTCATCATAGTACAGAAACAGCACTGGTAAAAGTCACCAACGATCTTCTCATGGCCTCAGATACTGGACTCATCTCTATACTTGTTCTGTTAAATCTTAGTGCTGCATTTGATACCATTGATCATAACATTTTATTACAGAGACTGGAACATGAAAATGGAATTACAGGAACTGCACTAGGTTGGTTTAAATCTTATCTATCTGATAGATTTCAATTTGTTCATGTTAATGATGAATCCTCCATGCACACAAAGGTTAGCTTTGGAGATCCACAAGGCTCTGTGTTAGGACCAATACTTTTTACTTTATATATGTCTCCTTTAGGCAACATTATTAGAATGCTCCATAAATTTCCACTGTTATGCTGATGATACCCAGCTATATTTATCTATGGAACCAGATGAAAATAATCAGTAATAAAGCTTCAAGCCTACAAGAAATAAAGGCCTGGATGTCCCACAATTTTTTACTTTTAAACTCAGACAAAACTGAAGTCATAGTATTTGGGCCCAAAAATCTCAGAGATATGATGTCCAACCATATTGTTACCCTAGATGGCATAAGTCTGGCCTCCAGTACTACTGCAAGGAACCTTGGAGTTATGTTAGATCAGGATTTGTCCTTTACCTCACATATAAAACAAATCTCTAGAACAGCCTTCTTCCAACTACGGAACATTGCCAAAATTAGGAGCATCCTGTTTCAAACTGATGCCGAAAAACTAGTCCATGTAGGTGTCCACTGGTGTGTTTTCAGTGTGCAGCTACTGTTCCAACCAACCTGCCTGATGTTTTGTTGCTCTTTTCTTTTCTCTCTTCACTTTCCACTCACCCAAAATGCTCAAGGCAGATGGCCGCCCACCCTGAGCCTGGTTCTCCTGGAGGTTTTTCCGGTTAAAGGGAGTTTTTCCTTCTCCACTGTTGCCTAGGGGTTTTTCAAGGGGGAATAGTTGGGTTCTCTCTGTACATCTTTATAGTCTTGACTTTATTCTGTAAAGTGCCTTGAGATGACTTTGTTGTGAAAATTGAATTGAATTGACCATCCAGAGTCTGTCTCAGCTTCTCCCTGAAAGCTACACAACATTCTTCCTTTTTTAACTTCCACCACTTCGTCCTCTGCTTTGCCTTTGTCCTCTTCATCTTCCTCACCTCTGTTCCCTTCACCTACATCTCCATCGAAATCTGCACCAATCACCACTCTGGGATTGCTCTGCATCACTTCATCTAACTCACTCCAGAATTTCTCCTTCTCTTCTAACTCATATCCTACCTGTGGGGCAGAACCACTAACAACATTATATATATAATATGTTACAAAGGTATTTCCATGATTTACTTGGGACTCCTCAGCAAAGAAGGCCATTCATTTGGCTCTGATGATGTGTAGCTGTTCCATTTCATAGTGAGAGATTTCAGCCAGAACCCATTATGACTCGGTTTGAGCAGACCTCAAACTCAAACGGTTGAGGTATAAATTTTTAAGTCATTGCCATCTATGACATTGTGTCCACTCCTGTGTTAATGTCCCTATTTTTTTCATTCTTTTTTTTGGTCCATCTGGGTTGTGTGTGCTCGTGACTGCTCTCACTGTGACAAGGAAACAGGATAAGACCATTTGCCTCCATTTGCTCAGATCACGGGAAGATGCTGCTGCTCTTTCCTGCAACTGTTTTTAATGTTTGCTAAATTTCACACAAGTAATGTTGACTTTCAGTGAGTGATTTCCTCCCTTTTGTGATTCTCTCAGAGTGGAGGAGAATTTTGCCATTTGTGGAAAATAGAAGGAAGAATTTGGATGTTTAATGACGTCTTTTCAGGTTATGATGAATAACAGAATGCAGGCTCACTTTGTTGGAACCTATGTATGATTTTAAGATTTTACTTATTATGTCACAAATTCTCCATCTCTCACTTTTCTTCTTGCAACTGTACTGCTGTACAGACATGAACAGCAACAACAGTCTGACTGACTATTTCGAGTTCACAGTGTTTTCAGACTATGGTTCCCTCAAATATGTCTTCTTCAGTCTGTTTCTGCTGATCTACATGACTATAATCTCTGCTAATGTTGTCATTATTCTGACAGTCTGTCTGGACAAGTCTCTGCATCAGCCCATGTATATTTTCATCTGCTGTCTGTGTTTAAACTCTCTGTACGGCTCAGCCGGCTTCTTCCCCAGGTTCCTGATAGACATACTGTCTGACACTCACTTCATCTCACATCCGTTCTGCTTCACTCAGTTATATGTTATTCACACTTATAAAGCTCATGATGTGAATATTCTCACTGTCATGGCCTATGACAGGTTTGTTGCTATTTGTCAGCCTTTACACTATCATAGTAAAATGACATTTAGGAAGGTGCTGTATCTTTTGATTTTTGTTTTGTTGTATCCTGTTTGTGTTTTTTCCTACTTCTTTGGCTTTTATCTATCCAGCTCTTTTCCTTTGTGTGGTTATAAACTGCACAGGATTTTCTGCACCAACTGGTCCATAGTGCAGCTTTCCTGTGTAGACACAACTGTGATTAACACAGCAGGCCTGATCCTTGGTGTGTTCTCAACCTTCATCCCCTTGATTTTTGTCCTGTACACTTACCTATGTATTCTTATTGTGTGTAGGAGAAGTTCCTCTGAATTCAGAGGAAAGGCGTTACAAACGTGTTTGCCTCATATAGTTACATTCATCAACTTTTGCATTTCAGCATTTATTGAAGCGTCACTGACACAATATAAGATGGATGAAGTAAATACCTTTGTTATTGTTGCTGTATCTCTGGAGTTTTTGGTTATTCCCCCCATGACTAATCCTCTAGTTTATGGCCTGAATCTGCCTCAGATCAGAGGAGTGATTTCTGGGTTTGTACACATTCACAAAGTGGTGCATCCTTCATAATCAGAAACACCAAATTTATATGAAATAAATAAATCCACTTGTTAAAAGTCCCTTTACAATGCTTTCATTAAATTGACGCCGCTGCTAAATATAAAGGACGACAAACTGACTAAAATGCATCTTAATTACTCATATCAAAATAATAATATGCTGCCAAACAAGCTTAATTTCCATTGTATATGATCTTTGCTTCCATGTGTCACCATGTTCTATGTGTAGTAATATATTGCAAAAACCTTCATGAGAAATAAAACGATTATATTGCTGATAGTAACAGTGGAGATGGATCTGTTTGTGCATTTTTCTGGAACGATTTAGGGTTTTGCCTAAATGTTTTTTTTGGTAGGAATTAAAAACATATATTATGTGACTGATTATATTCCCAGCTGTGTGCAATCGTTTAGAAAGCTTTCTGTTAGAGACTCCAATGGGCCTTTTCATTGTCCTGCATCTGGACAGTCAGCGTTGTCTGTGAAAGCAACAACTCAGTGGAACGAGACAACTTAAAGAGAAGACAGAATTCTGAGGACAGCTCTCAGTGTCTGCAACTATCAACATCTTTCCAAAGTCATCTCAGAGGTGTCTGTGGATGTGGAGATCCTCATCAGGGATGAAATGATTAAAGTAGTTACTGAGCTTAAATGTGTTGGTACAGCTGGGTGCAAAAGGTCATAGTCCTTCACACTGAAATGGTATTGAAGAGGATGCAAACGTTGCTCTTTCCCCTGTTTTTATTCCTCCATTATTTCATGCTTAAATATTTACGTGTAGTGTAACCACCTTATAAACAAATTTCACGATTGCTTTGTTAAGTGGCCAATAAAAAACATGGTTACTGTAACAGGTAAATGCAGAAGTTTTGCTTCTATCGTAGTGTTCTATCTGTCAGACTATCCTAGTTTCAGGATGTGTTTTTCTTTCTCTTGTGTGTTTATGCTTTGCTCATCATCTGTCCTGACTGTCCAGTCAGTGAGACAGAGACTACAGTGCAGATACATATCGTACTAGATATGAATGAGTTAGGTACATGTTCATTTTCCGTAAGTTTAATGTGTGGAAGTTCCTGGCTAAACATGTGCAAGCTAGCTACACAGGAACACGAGGTCGGGCTGTGGAGTCCGACGTGGATTTTGACTGATGTTTAAACTTCATAAAATGCATGACTTATGTTTGCATTGCTTCAAATCTTATTAAATACACGTGATTGATGGTGAGAGCAGCGTGTTGGTTTCTCAGCCCTTCTCTCCCCGTATTTCGCCTGAATTAAGGGAACAACATTACCCTAAAGGAATGTTGTTTCATGTGTTGTGTACATTTCATGACAAAAAATAGAACATCAGCAACAGTGTAGGAGATGGCTCATTATCCAGGACTGCTAACATTAATGTACTGTGATTGCAAGCAGCAACATTAGCATCTTTTGTAGCATATGTATGACGATCTCCACATGACTTCTGGTCTCCTGCAACATCTTACAGATTGCTTTATTCTCTGGTGCTCACTACCTACATGTTCCTGCTACCCATAGATATCTGTGTCATTATCTGATATCTGCCAAGATTTTTGGCTCTGACAAATCAGGGTCATAAAGAGATTTTCTTAACTAATGGTAAATGTTCTGCACTTACACAGCACTTTTCTACCTACTGGCACTTAAATCACTTTACACTGCTTCTTATTCACCAATTCACAATCACACACACTCATAAACCAATGGGGGAGCTGCTATGCAGCTGGTCACTGGGAGCAACTAAGTTGGGGTTCAGTGTCTTGCTCAAGGACACTTCGACATGTGACTGGAGGACGTGGGGACTGAACCAACAACTGTGAGATTGGTGGACAACCGCTCTACCTTCCTGCACCACAGTCGCCCCTTGCCAGAGGACTTAATGCACTTCCCGACATACTGATAGGCGGGTCAATCACGTGGTCCATTGTGGGCCTGAAGGAAATTCCACAACTGACCCTCAGGCCTCCATTTAGTGATTCCTGCTTCAGAGTTGAGGTTAGCGTTAGGTTCTGAGCCATTCAGAGGATCCAATGACAAAACTGGTTTCACTGGGATTACATCAGAAAACAAAAGAAAGCTTTCTGGTCCCAGACAGATCATTCAAGTATTTGAGTACAACGATTTTGTGAGCAGCTTAGTGTCAATGATACAGTCACAGAGGATGTTAGGCCTTTTTGCTACAGCTGCTGGGATCATGCTGTAAGTCCTGCTATACATCTTCATGCTACTGTTGGTTTGTATGTCAAACATTCTGCTTGCTGTCAGACAAGGTATAAATATTCCAGTCTGACCATTCTACCAGTTCTTCACCTTAACAGCAGGCCAGTTCTTTTAAGATCACAGGGATCCTGCACAGCAAGGGTGCCATATAAACCTCCGGAAGATGGTGGCAGTGAACCTGGCCCAGACAATCAGTGGGAACACCAGAGTGTATTGCAGCTGTTCTTATAGGCACCATCAGAATGTACAAGCAGATTTGCATCAATCAAAGATACCCAACCCACAGATAGTTAAGCAGATAAGAACCTGCGACCTGTGCAAAGGCAGACGTGTGCCACTTATTGCCCCCTCTACCCATTGATGTATAACCCACTAGGTCCACTGGGGACAGATGCCTTGATAACTCCTTGGCATTGAATAAAGCTGGATGCCTTGTCATCCATTCCCTCTCTTATCGGGTCTCCTAAGGAAGGCGTTCGGGTCCTTGTGGCATCGAATTGAAAGTATAAAACAGGACGAAGCTGGGGGTCAGTCTGTGGCATCTTCCAATCACACAGGATATGTTATTCCAGGTGCAGGGGAGTATTTGACACTTGAATCCCAAGGCTTTGATAGTTTGTATGTGGATGTAAAATGGCAGTGCACACAAATGACCTAGACAAGCATTTTGCAGTAGAGTAACAACTGAACTTGTCATATTGATTTAATTCTAACCTTCAGCATCTCTTTTTCTTAGGTCATGCAGATCAAGCCTTAGTCTTCCCTATTTTGAACTTGTGTCGACCTTTTGCTTTTCTGTTTTAGAGCAACCTTCCTGTTGGGTTTTGCTCAGGCCAGACAAGCAATCTGAGCATTTTTTCTGTGAATAGAACAGAAAGGTTTTGGAATAAACCAGGGCATCAACTTTGTCCAGTTGCCTGAAGCGTCTTAATCCTCTGACTCATCATCTTTTCTTACAGTGGTAGCACACAATTAGGACTTTCTGTTTGTATGTTTTATTTCAGATACTTTGAGGTTTTTGACTTTGCTCCCAGATGATTTGCTTTTCTTAATAACCCAGAGCATTTTATTTTGTTCAGTAACTGACCAAACCATGACATGGTTCCAATCACAAAATGGCCTGAACAAAGCATCTGTTTTGCCATTTAATATTGTAAACTGTGTGCATAGTTTGTGAAGGAGGGATAGGAATGGAATGGTTACATATGAAATTCTACAAGAGTAAGAATTTAGCTTTTTATATTGATACTTACTGTGTCGAGCTCATCAGGAGTTTAATATTTGTTGAGACTGAACTTTTCTCTCGTTATAATTTAAATAAAGTATAAAAAAGTACTAACACTGAATTGGCTTCTGAGCTGGTTTGGTGTAAATCAGTTTTCAGTCATTAGTGAGTTTGTAGGGGGCTGGACATCCAGACATCCAGTATCTTTTGTTGCTTGTGGACCTGTGTGTGCACGTGACTGCTCTCAGTGAAACAGCAAAATGGAATAAAATTTGAGCAGCTGCTTCAGTGTAGGTTGGATCAGGAGAGGATGCTGTATGTATTTTCTATATTTGTTTAGTCATAAGCAGTTCTTACAGCTATCAGAGAGACAAATGATGCTGTTTAAACTCACTGACACTAGTTCAAGTGTTTAGTTGCTGTGTTATAGCTTAAAAGTCTGCATTTATGTATTTGAGCCTTCATGTTATATATTAGCATAAGTTCTAATATACATTTACTAAACAATTCAAAACAGCACATAGAATACTTATGTTAGGAAATGTTGAAAATGCATGAATTCAGGTTCATCATTTAACTTAATTAAACAAGTATTTCATAATTTTTACTTAAAAACCTTTACATCTTATCTCGTATCTCTCATCACTCTCACTTTTCTTCTTCCAGCTGTGCTGTTGTACAGACATGAACAACAACAGTGTGACTCCCTCCTACTTTGAGTTCACCTTATTCTCAGACTATGGTTCCCTCAAATATGTCTTCTTCAGTCTGTGTCTGCTGATCTACATGACTATAATCTCTGCTAATGTTGTCATTATTCTGACAGTCTGTCTGGACAAGTCTCTGCATCAGCCCATGTATATTTTCATCTGCTGTCTGTGTTTAAACTCTCTGTACGGCTCAGCCGGCTTCTTCCCCAGGTTCCTGATGGACTTACTGTCTGACACTCACTTCATCTCACGTCCGTTCTGCTTCATTCAGATGTATGTTATTCACACATACAAAACACATGAGGTAAATGTTCTCACTGTCATGGCCTATGACAGATTAGTTGCTATTTGTCAGCCTTTACACTATCACAGTAAAATGACACTTAGAACAGTTTTATTTCTCTTGATTTTATCTGTGCTGTATCCTCTTTGTATGTTAGCCTACTTTATGTATCAGTCAAGTAATTTACCCTTGTGTGGATATAAACTGCACAGGATTTTTTGCACCAGTTGGTCTGTAGTTCAGCTTTCCTGTGTGGAGATACCTGGTAACAGCATAACAGGCCAAGTCATTGCTGTGACAACAATCTTTATCCCCCTGTTCTTTGTCCTGTACACCTACCTGCGTATTCTGATTGTTTGTAGGAAAAGTTTGTCTGAATTCAGAGGAAAAGCGTTACAGACCTGCCTGCCCCACATGGTGACTTTCGTCAATTATTGCTTCTCAGTATTTATTGATGTTCTACTTAATCAATATAAAGTTGATGAAGTAAATCCACTTGTCATTGTTGTTCTGTCTCTGGAGTTTCTGATCATTCCTCCCATCACTAACCCTCTAGTTTATGGCCTGAAGCTGCCTCAGATCAGAGGAGCGATTTCTGGGTTTCTAAGGACACACACAATACTTTGTCCCACATAATTCAAAAACCCAAAAAACACATGAAAGATTTAAGGAGCATTATTCTCTGACAGTCATATAATGTGTTGGAATATCATAACTTATTTTGTTTGATCATATAGTTCACAAAGTATACTGTGTTAAATTCCCCTACTCCACATTATATTATAATTAATATAATATAATATTAATAATTAACAGTGTAAGCATGGTCAAACTCATGGTTCATCAAGATGGAACAAATGTAACATACTTAAGTCATATTTGAATTGCAGAACTGTTGTGTGTAATAATGGACTGTAATCATCTTATGTGAAATAAATCCTACTATGAGCTGCTTTTCTGGTTGATTGGCCTTTTTGTTTTGGACTGAATTTAGCTGAATGTAGTTTGAGAATAGGATTTATGTGTTTGTTATATTGTTCACATGATATCAAATCATATGACGTGATTTCATTTAATCATAGCAGCCTATTGAAAGTGGAGAGAGAAGTCACTGGTATCTTTGGCATTGTGTTCACCACATGAACAAGGAGCAGAGAAAGACATTTTTAGACAAGCATGTTAAAGGTAGAGGCTATAAGACCAACCCCAAAAGTGATCTACCTGTGACTGAGGTTGCAAATATTTTTAAGAAGTGTGAGGTCTGTGGCACTTTAGCCAACCTCCCTGCCAGCATAGTGTGATGGTGTGAATGTTAAAAAAGAGCCAAGGAAATTTTAGAAAGTGATACAAGGTAAATCAGTGTCCGATCACACTATTGGCCATATGTCTGATCCACTAAAAAAATAACTAGAATTCTTTTATTTAAACTTGCCAGAACTCTGAAGTGAAACATACAGTCTGGGCAGCACAGTGGTGGAGCGGTTGACACTGCCGCCTAAAATCTAAAAGGTTGCCGACCCCAGCAAAGTGAGGCCTTTTTGTGTGATGATTGCATATTCCCGCTGTGCTTGTGTGGGTTAAATGGTGACTTCAAAATTGTGTGTAGGTGTGAATGTTTGTGTCTCTCTGTGTTGATGATGGATGGATGGCACATACAGCCTATTGACAGAAAGCTTAGTCTCAGTTACAGATTAATGTTCTCTATCAGATTAATCACCAAAACACACAGCTTAAAGCATTAGGAAATAACTAAGAACTAAACATTAAATTTTTCTGAATGGGCCTACTGTCAGCCCGGATCTGAATGGAAAACTATGGAAAGAGCTGGAACATACAGTCTGGAGAGCTGGGACATGGACACTGGTGCTGATGTAATTCTAACAAAAAAGGGAAAAGTATAAGTTTAGTGGCAAAATATGTGATAATAAGAACGTATGACAATAATTTGTGTGTCTTCACTTAAGTACATGAGGGAAGCACAACAGTTGGAACATTCTTCTAAAACCCCGTCTTGTGTTTCACATGCTCCATGAAGACGATTTAGAAAAATAACTTCTTCTTAAACTCTAAAGTTTTCACACTGCAGTAACTCGTCTTGCTTTAAGTCACATTACAAGGCTGCTACATCTACTGGTGAAAAGACATGTAGCAGCTGCCTTCACACTTAATGACACAAACCAATGAAGGTAATAATCTTGGTGGTCGTAAGTCTTAAAAGTTTCCTCTCCATGTAGTTTTTTTAGCTGGCTGATCTATGCTGGTCAACTTTGGAATGCTAGTGTGTAGCTGAGTCAGTTACATGAACATTGTCACGTCCCCATGTGGAAGAAGTGGAAAACTATAAATAAATAAAAGTACATGTGTTTAATGTGATTATACATTAAATATTAATATGCATTTGGGCAGCTCTAACCATGAAATGGTTAAACTTTAGAAATGGCTGGATGTCACTGACCTGTTGCTTTGTTGGTAGGGGGCTGAACACTCTCTGTAGTTTTGTGCCTTGTGGACCTGTGTGCACATGGAACTGCTCTCAGTGTAACAACTAAACAGGATAAAAGTTGAGCAGCTGTTTCAGTTTATTTTGTTCAGGGGAAGATGCTGCAAGTCTCTAATGTGTCATTTTCATGATCAGACACTGTGTCTACTTTCTAATTCTTTCTCTGTCTGTTTGTCTGATGTACAGTCTGTGGTTCTTTACAGCTGCCTCACAACACACAAGTGATGTTGGCTTTTAGTGACTGATTTCTTCTTGGTTCAGTGATTCTGTGGGTGAAAACACGAAGAGTGTGTCAGTTGCGAAAAGAGTATGTAGCGGTTGCAGTTCATACCTGCCATATACTTAATGTTTGGGAGTATTTATCATATTATTCAGATTTTTTACAAATTGTGTGATGTCTTTTTTTAAAACATTAAATGTTTAGCTTTTTATTCATCATTTTATTCATTCAATTAATCTTATGTTGTTTTACTTGACTAAATGCAGGTTGGATTTTTGAATTTAACTCAACTTTTTTCACTCATCTTTCATTTCTCCATCACTCTCACTTTTTTTCATCCAGCTGTGCTGTTGTACAGACATGAACAACAACAGTGTGACTCCCTCCTACTTTGAGTTCACCTTATTCTCAGACTATGGTTCCCTCAGATCACTTTTCTTCAGTCTGTGTCTGCTGATCTACATGACTATAATCTCTGCTAATGTTGTCATTATTCTGACAGTCTGCCTGGACAAGTCTCTGCATCAGCCCATGTATATTTTCATCTGCTGTCTGTGTTTAAACTCTCTGTACGGCTCAGCCGGCTTCTTCCCCAGGTTCCTGATGGACATACTGTCTGACACTCACTTCATCTCACGTCCGTCTTGTTTCTTACAAATATATGTTATTTACACGTATGCAGGACATGAGTTGACTCTTCTCACTGTCATGGCCTATGACAGGCTTGTTGCCATTTGTCAGCCTTTACATTATCACAGTAAAATGACATCTAAGTTGGTTTTATTTCTTTTGATTTTTACTGTGCTGTATCCTGTTTGTATGTTAGGCCACTTCTTCTATCTAGTCAGTCATTTACCTTTGTGTGGAAATAAACTGCACAGGACTTTTTGCACGAGTTGGACTATAATTCAACTCTCCTGTGTGGAGATAATGCTCAGTGTGACAGGACATTTTCTTGCTGTGACAACAATCTTTATCCCCCTGCTCTTTGTCCTGTACAACTACCTGCGTATTCTGCTTGTGTGCAGAAAAAGTTCCTCTGAATTCAGAGGAAAGGCCTTACAAACCTGCCTGCCCCACATAGTGACGTTTGTGAATTATTGCATCTCATTGTTCTGTGAAGTTTCACTGAGTCTTTATAAGGAAGTGAACCCATTTGTCATTGTTGTTCTATCTCTGGAGTTTCTGATCATCCCTCCCATCACTAACCCTCTAGTTTATGGCCTGAAGCTGCCTCAGATCAGAGGAGCGATTTCTGGGTTTCTAATACATAAAATTGTTCTCTCCATGTAATTCAGTGAACCACAAGCACAAACTATAACAGTAGTTAAAATGTTTTATTCACATAAAGTTCTTTTAGCTTAATTCATATCTGTCTGTACTTGTCAGATAATCTGTTTCCTCATATTAGACAAATAAGAATCCTTCTCATTCAGAATAAATGCAGGCTTAAAATCATTTCTCCTCCATGACATTTATTTTACCAATATTCCACCTTTAGAGGGTTTTTATATTTTGTCGTTCTGCAGATGTTTTATTCCAAAGTGACTTGTAAGTGATGTCCAAAGAAAGCAAAAAGTCAGGGGGAAGATATTAAAGCCCAGTGTTTCAATTTGATGAAATGCAAATTGTGCAAGATTGGACAGATAAGAAAAATAGTTTTGTGTTAGTGTATAGAAGGCTGTAGAAGAGCTCTGTAACATCTGGAGGGGTTTAATGGTGGGAGCCCTGTCAGCAGGACAGTGCTGTAGTAAACAAGAGACTAATGCTTATGTGAGGAGTAGAGTTGCATATTCAGAAGTAAGGTCTAATATTTCTGATGTTGTGATGTTGTAGAGAGGAAATCTGGTTGTATGATCCAACTTATGGCTCAAACTAAAATTCAGTGGCAAACTCATATTCACATAACCACATTTTTGAATGTCAGTGTTAATATTTTGCTTCAAGTCAGAGTGTACAAGAATTGTCACATGCTTTTTAAATAGATGTATGCTTATCTTTATCTAAACACGAACGTGGTGGCACAGAGTGGGTGAAGTGAAGAGTTATTCACTTCTAAAAGCATTTTGAACGAGGCTCACTCTACTGACCAATCAGAGAAGAGGAACTTGATTAGTACGTTTGGGTTTTCGGACATCAATACAGGCTCAAATTTCTCAAATTTCTCATAATTCAGTGGTTGCAAAAGTTCTGAAATATCTCTTTATTCTGTTGTGCTCGAGGCCTCTTAACTTCCCATTAGTCAGTATGACTGATTATAGCTGGTGTCTTATGGTGGTGTCTTACAGATCAGACAAAGAAGATGGTAGCCATGTTTGTCTCTTGCAGCTATTTCTAAACTGTTTCCAATCATTAGTTCAAATAATTTTACATAAACAAACGTTACTGGGAAGGTGAAGCTGTTTTGCCAAGTTCTCACATAAGTTCCCAACTATTTCAGTCAGCAAACTGTTTGCATGGTCAGGAAAACATGATGCAAGTCGACCACAAACTGGCTGCATCACCATGCTCTGGGAAAGTAGCCCAAAAGCCCTAAATCTAATTTTTAAAACTTGGTTAACATTTTAACTGATCACATGGACAAAGAAAAAGCCTTTATATTATAACCAGAGGAGTAAGGTGAGGCCTTCAAGCACATCAATAAATCTCTAGAACAGGCTTCTTCCACCTACGGAACATTGCCAAAATTAGGAGCATCCTGTCTCAAAGTGATGCTGAAAAACTGGTCCATGCATTTGTTACCTCTAGGTTGGACTACTGTAATTCCCTACTTTCAGGATGCCCCAGTAACTAAAGAGCCTGCAATTAATCCAAAATGCTGCAGCAAGAGTGCTGACTGGAACTAGCAAGAGAGATCATATTTCACCTTCACTAGATTCTCTCCATTGGCTTCCCATTAAATTTAGAATAGAATTTAAAACCCTGCTTCTTACATATAAAGCTCTGAATGGTCAGGCTCCATCATATATAGAAGACCTCATAGCACCATATCATCCCAGTAGACCACTTCGTTCTCAGAATGCAGGCCTACTTGTGGTTCCCAGAATTTCCAAAGGTAGAATGGGAGGTAGAGCCTTTAGCTATCAAGCTCCTCTCTTGTGGAACCAGCTCCCAGTTCAGATTCAGGAAGCAGACACCCTCTCTACTTTTAAGTCTAGGCTTAAAACATCCCTCTTTAATAAAGCATATAGTTAGTTATAGTTATGGTGCTACAGGCTTAGACTGCTGGGGGATCCCCCCCCTCCTTTGCTTCTCCTGTTCTCTCCTGCCGCTGAAGCTTTGTGTTTTCCAGTGTGCAGCTACTGGTCCTACCAACCTGCCCATTGTTTTGTTGTTGCTTTTTGTTGCTCGGTTCTTTTCTCTCTCCCCTTTCCACTCACCCCAACCGGTCAAGGCAGATGGCCGCCCACCCTCAGCCTGGTTCTGCTGGAGGTTTCTTCCTTTAAAGGGAGTTTTGGCATTATTTATTATTTATATGACTTTGTTGTGAATTGGCCCAATATAAATAAAGCTGAATTGAATTGAATTGAATTGAATTGAATTGAATTGAATTGAATTGAATTGAATTGAATTGAATTGAATTGAATTGAATTGAATTGAATTGAATTGAATTGAATTGAATTGAATTGAATTGAATTGAATTGAATTGAATTGCAGTGTCTGTATTATGTGAGTAAAGCATGCTGCTGTGCCCCAAATCATCGGATGTGTTGATAACGTTTCTATCAGGAGACTTTTTTATATATGCATGACTCCGATGTGCTGTAAATAAAACACTGTTTCCCACAGCTTAAAACTTTTCTATAATGTGTGTCCTTTGTCCACTGATCACGCACCGAAATCATGCAGATTGTCACACAAGTTCTTTCTTTGGCGATATTCTGAGAAACAACTTTACATAAATATCTGAAACACCACATGGCTATAGTGTGAAACTTCCAACATGAAATTGAAATTGTCTCTTTTGTCAGTGACATTTATTTATTAAGCAGGGGGGGCTGCAGCAGTTAGTAAAGCAATCATCAACTCCCAGTCCCTCCTGGCTACGTGTTACAGTGTCCTTGGCCAAGACATTAAATCCAAAGATGGGTCTGTGTGTGTGAATGGATGAATGAGAAGCAACATTGCCAATTGCTTTGGATAAAGGCACAATATAAGCAAAGCAATAGGTGATATGATTCAGTTGGATTTGCAAAGCACAACACAGCATGTTTAGGCAACTGAAGAACATGTTCGTGATTTAGGATAAATGTTAGTAAAATAAAGTTGCAGTGTTTTTTGCATCATGTCCAATATGATAGTTCAACTAATGTCACAGTTTAGTGCTGTGAATCAATTTGATGATAAAAAGATGAAATCATGTTTTTGTAGCTGGACAACACAAAACAATTGAAGCACTTGTCAGTTTAAAGTTTCTGCATTATGGTATAGAGACATTCTTGTTTAGTTAATGATGACTAATCCCAGCAGCATTTGTTTTGTTGTTTCAAAGATGATCATTTCTTGGCAGACTGGCTTGATCCCATGACACCTGTTGTCTTACTTCATTCTTACTTCATCCTCTTTGGTCCCCATGGACAAAGGCCATAGTGAGCTTCTGCCACTATCCTCTCCTCATCAACATGGCACAACCCCCACCCCACCCCCATCACACACACACATGTCCACATTAGGCCAGGCTGTATGTATTGTACTTTATTGTCAACCATGTAACGGCTATGCTCCAGGGATGGCTCAACACCTACTGGATGCATTTTCCAAGGATTTCTCTACGGACATTCACGGTCCACAGAGGTGAGCCCTAATGAGCTTGGTTCTCAGACCTCCCCTGACTTTTACTCTAGTGCCACTTTTGATGCAACTATTATGGTTGTGCGTAGGTTGTCAAAAAAACATTTGGAGTTTGATTGTAGACTGTTCAGTTTCTAATATCTTATATCATTACAACATTAAAAATGGCAACTGTTTCAAAACAAACAACACATCCATTTAACACATTCAAAAGGAAAATGTGTTAATAGTCGAAGCTGAGTTTTAAATATATAAGTCAAAGCATTCAGGGGAAATCATGGATTCTGGGGATAAAATAGAGGGTTATTGATGAGTGGGTGAGGGTAAATAAATCCTCCAACAGTAGAAATTGCTATGGTTGAAAGGGCTGTTAGGGGTTCAGCGCCTTGCCCAGAGACACTTCAACATATAGCCGGGACTGGGGACCGAACAAAAGACGCTGTGGTCAGTGGACGACTGCCTTACCAATTGAGCTACAGCCGCCCCACTAGTACAGAACCCTGTGGAACTCCTTAACTGACGTTTGTGCTTGAAAGATTCATAGTTAAAATGAAGAAACTTGGATTCTATTTGATAGATTTAAACCCGCCTAGTACGGTTCCGTTAATCTCAAGGCATGTACAAGTCTCTGCTTTGAAATCTTGTACTATAAATCGTGACTGGTAGTTTTCAAGCAAATTCCTAGGCAGGTGGTCACATAATTGCTTTTCAACTACTTTTTCAACAACTTTAGAAATAAAAGGGAGATTGGGTCTCAATCTAGAATTGGCTAAACCCCTTTGGTCAAGATTTGTTAAGCTGGGGTGTGACTACAGCAACTTTATAAACTTGCTGTCCATAACCTGTTAACAAAGATAGAATGATCTAATCTAATATGTAAGTTTCAATTAAGGTATCATTTGCATTTTATAATAAAATAAATATTTTATACTGAATTAAATATAGTGTTGATGCATTTACTGTCAACATATACACTGTTTTATTGGATACACTGTTTTCAAGGATGCAGCCAATTCAGGAGCAGTAAGGCTTCTGTTTGTAAAGGACGGCAATTGTAAGTACTTGCCTTGATGTAGTGATGTGAACTGGGGTCTTCCAGTGCATATTCTGTCCTTATTTGATCAGCATTTTTCTGGACATTTTAAAGAAATCTCCAATTTCTTGGCTGTATCTTGGAGAATAACTGTCCTTTCTCAAGACAAGTAAAGACTGAGTTACTAATGAAAGCTTTTTAAGGGCAGCTCTAATGTATCTAATGCCCTGATCAGACCACCTTAAAGCAGCCAAACAGCAGACCAACACTGCAGTTCAATACATGTAGAAGGATCTGTCTGAATTCTCACTAGTGCCTGCGTTTTTTAATTAAAAAGTACCGTAAAACAATACTACCACAAACCTTTCTTTTAGTGACAGTATTGGCCAGGTACCTGCTGTTTGCCAGCACAGTATTAGGGTTGCTACTGAGACAGAGAACATTTTCTGTGCTTTCAGAAAACTTTAAGTGCTGTTAAAAAAGTGGGATCTCATATGCTTTTACTGTAAAAAGTACTGTATCATCTGTCAAACCAATCTATCATAAAGCTCTGAGTGTCTGACAGTTGCTGACATGACGGGGATACAGGAATACCTCTTGGTTGAAGGCTGGAAGGGCGGAGATCAAATAATTCTTTTCTGCTGGGGGTCCAATGCTAATGCTAATAAATGGCAGGCTGTACCAGTGAGTTTCTGCTGGGTGTGTTACAGCTGTATAGAGCACAGAGAGGAAGGGCTATGTCTACATGCTGGCAGTCAGAGGCAGTGATTTAACTTTAAACACAACCAGGGATAATAAGAAGGCGTGTGG
Source organism: Channa argus (assembly GCF_033026475.1). Taxonomy (NCBI): domain Eukaryota; kingdom Metazoa; phylum Chordata; class Actinopteri; order Anabantiformes; family Channidae; genus Channa; species Channa argus. The sequence continues at coordinate 2,094,607 of NC_090205.1, forward strand.
GCAGACATACTGTACAGATAAAAGCGTCAAGGTGACAAGAACATGATATCACAGCAAAACTGGCACAAACTGACCAGGACAGTATGGCAGGGAACTGGTACTGTAACTCTTGGAAGACAGGGATGGTCAGGGGATTGAGAAAGGCAGAAATGTCCACGGCATGTGGTGAGAGAATAGCAGGAGACAAGCTAGGAATTGTGAGAAATGTTGGGCTTAAAAACTTTTTCAAAAATCTAAAACCAGATTATGGATTTTGGTAATCCATAAAAATATGTGACTTGGAAGTTGTAACATCATGTTACAGTGAGTTACAGGTTTTCTCTCTGTGTACTGCAGTTGCATGCTGCGTGGAAACATTTGACTCCCTTTAATCTAATAATTAATTGATAGAAATAACTGTGCTTCACTTTGGATTTAATATAAAATGAATACAAAATTCCCATGAAGAGCTGCTTATTGATTTGGGACTATAAAAAACAAACAAAAATGTTACTATTGGCTTTTTAAAGTTTGTGTTTTAAAATGAGAAACAAAAACACAGTTAAAATCTTCAATGACCATTATAAGCCTAAAATGCACACTCCATGACAATACAAGGCATTACTTGTAATAAGGTTCTACTGTACCATGATTAATTTATTAATTTAGTTTGAACTACATTATTTGACATACAGCTTATAGGCACAGATACCTGAAAGCAAATACAGTGATATAACACATTCTGATTTCTGTCAGAAGAATAACTTCTTTAGGTGTTTAGAAATTTCTTTCATTTTTAATCCATACATGATAGGATTAAAGAGAGGATGATACATCACTATTTGCAATGTCATAATTAAACGTTCAATCTTTGTAAAATCAGATTCCAGTTGAACTGTGATAACGTCATATGCACACAAACAGGAGAAGTTAATTAAAACGATCAGATGAGGTAAACAGGTCTGTGCAGCTTTTTTTCTCACATCTCTACAACTTCGATAGGATATTATAAGTATCCTGGTGTATGTAAAAAGTATGAAAAGCACAGGCACGAGTGCAACATTTACCAAAATAACCATATCATGAATGATTTGTGCTCTTGAGACAGAGCAGTGAAGTTTGTAAACTGTATTGTTACAAAAAATCGCTTTTAGTGTAAAACTACAGAGTTTTTGATTAGCACTCAGTAGAGCTGGTACTGCAACCTGTGAGGCAGGCACAAGCCAAGACAAAACTAAGAAAATAATGACAGTTGTTTGCCTCATAATAGTCTGATATTGCAGAGGTTTACATATAGACACATACCTGTCATAGGCCATGGCTGCCAACAGTAAGAACTCTGAACCACCTAAAGAGTAAAATATATGAAACTGAAAGAGACAAGCTGAATATGATATGATCTGTTTTTCAGATAAAAAGTCAACTAAAAGCTTTGGGTAGATAACGGTGCTCAAAAAAACAGAGTTGGTTAACAAAGCTGCAATGAAAATGTACATAGGCTCATGGAGGCTTTTGTGAGTGCAGATCAGATACACAATGGTTGAATTAGTGCAGATTATTAGAACATATACTGTAAATAAAACCACAAAATAAAGATACCCGTATTTGTCCACATCCACATGGCCACCAATAGTTATATACGTTACATTAAATTCATCATTCATTATTAACTATATGTATAAAAGAGGGAGATGATATTAAAAGAAAAGGTGAGATAAAGGTAACATCTACGAAGAGAACAGTTGATTTACATGTCCCTGACTTTTACCCACAGGATGAGTGTGTTAAGAGTATGTTCATCTTGAGAATTGAGAAAGTGAACTATTCATTGCTGTGAAATGAATTTTTATTAGTTTCTTTGAACCTCTATGGAGCTCATTAGACTTTTCCAAGAATTACTAACATGCAAACAACTTCATGAAACTCTGCAGAGCTTTGAGGAGACGCAAAGCCAAGGCCTGATGAACACAACACCAAAGCCTTATAGTAGGAAATCTTTCTTTTGTGGCCATGCATATCAATAACTTTGACAATTGACAACTATGGCACATGAAAGACATCATAGAGCCAGTAGCAAATGACTTTCAGCAGTTACATTTGGTAGTTGCTGTAATCCCTCATTGACTTCTCATTAGGGTTGCAATAGATCGCCAAGGTCACAGAGTGAATGGAACCACAGTTCTTGGGTACTGCATCAGATCAGTTTCAGGGATGGGGAGGCCACTTTTCCATTAATGACTCACAAACTTAACCCTGAAGAGGTTCTTTAAAATCCTAATGCATTCATCCCTAATACAAAAAAAGTCACCTTTCTAAAAACTGCTTCTAAGAGAAAACACTTTTGAATTTGGACACACACACTATCAATGCAACATCAGTAGTGACACACACGTATCATTTCATTAGCCATGCACCCTTGCAGAAAATCGTAAAAAGTGGGCATGAAACCATATTGCTGCTCACAAATGTTCACCTCTGCCCTTAGACGAGCTGCTTCATTGTTTGGCTCATCAGCTTTATTCCTCTGTAGTTGCCACAGCTCTGCTCATCTCCCTTGTTCTTAAAAATTGGCACCAGTACACTTCTCCTCCAGTCCTCAGCATCCTCTCACTCTCAAAGATCTTGTTAAACAAACTAGTCAGAAACTCTACTGCCATCTCTCCTAGACACTTCCATACCTCCACAGGTATGTCATCAGGACCAACTGCCTTTCTGCTCTTCATTCTCTTCAACGTCTTCCTCACTTCACTCTTACTAATCTTTGCTACTTCCTGCTCCACACCAGTCACCTCTTCTACTCTTCGTTCCCTTTCATTGTGTCCAACCTAACATACAAGTCCTCATATGCTCTTTGTTTGGCCTTTGCCACCTCTACCTTCACCTTACGCTGCATCTCCCTGTACTCATGTCTACTCTCTTCAGTCCTCTGTGTCCCACTTCTTCTTAGCTAACATCTTTCTCTGATTTCATCTTTCTCCCACGTGAATAATAATCTTACTATATTTACTTTTACCTTTAGCCAGGAGTTTCAAATATAATTCAAATGTCGCCCGCTCTGGCCCCAGGAAGATGTTTGACTATGGCCACTGGAGTCTCTAACTTTTTGAATAACGTTTCTGACTATAGAGCTGCCAATTACCAGAGTTGGTTTCTCACTGGGTGCAAAGCTGAGTGGGGAAAATTGATTAGAAATGTGAACATCAGGCGTCTGTTTAGCATTAGATCTCTTACAAACCGTCACCCAGCCGGACTGGCTTCCTGGCTGCTCTGGAATTGTCGGGGGACAGCTAACAGGTCTGCCCGCACCAGCTACCGGGGCCTGACTAGCTAGGTTATTTTCCAGGGTGCAGAGCTCCAATTCCGTGAGCCTCGCCTCCAAAGCTTCAAAAACCTTACACTTGTTACATATTCCATTATCACGAAAGGAGGCAGAGGAAAAACTGAACGTGAGACAGACCGAGCAAGTGAGAGAAGCAGAGACAGAGGGAGACAGAGAAGCCATTGCTAACAGATAACTGTTAAGCTAATGGAGCTAAGATTGTTTAATACAATTGTATGTCACAACTCAAGTATTAATTCTTGTGTGGAGAAATCACTTATTTAAGTAAAATAAGAGCTGTAATTAATCAGTAAACAGTTCTTCGGCAGAAACCCAAGAGTTTGCAGAAACAGGAAGTGACACAATACGCTTATCACAGGAGGAGCCAATACCTGACAGGAATATTGGTGCCCCATTTGTAGCCATTCTCAATCATATGTCTACCAGACCCATCCCAGCATCCCAACATTCCTCCTTTTCTCCACAGTCTGATTGTAATGAGCCCATGCAGCCATATAAAACTCACCTTCTACAAGAAGAGGGGGTTCCCTTCTGCCAAATAGACAGCTGAGATCCTCGTCCATTTTCCAGTACCCTACTCATCTCAAAAATCATCAAGTCCATTGCAATCAAACTGCAGCTCCCCAGACAGCTCATCATCCACCCAACCTTCCATCTGTCCCATATCAAGCTGGTCATCCTGAGCAGCTTCGGTAGGATATATTTTGGATTTGGATTTGTCATTGAGGATTTTGGATTTTGGATTTTGGATTTGTTATTTTCTGACTGAGATTGAGAAGTGTGTATTGGACATTGAAATGTGTGTTATGCAAGTGTGGATTGTGCAATCTACTGACCAGGAGATCAGAGCAGAATAAAACTTACCCTTCTCGGGCCAGTGCCACCTACTGTCCCCTCCAGTCTTTTCATCAATTTTATGAATTTAATTAAAGCACAATTAATTCCATCTTTTGTCTCAGTTTCTCCTTGGGTCCAGATTATTAACAAATGCTTCAGTTTGTTGCTCAGTCACTGTGCCAGCACAGTGAGCCCAACAGCCACACACACTGTTAAAGACTTGATCAGTAATTATATTGTTAATCCTGATGTCACTCTTTTCATTTGGTTTTACATTAAAAATCATTCAAGCAGACAAATCACTTGTCGGCAATGAAAAGAGAAATTAGTGTTGATACTTGCTACATGGCCTCTTGAGAATCCTAAAAATTTCTTTCAAGTCTATATATAACTAAAACTAGGATCATCCATTATCCATCACCGCTTATCCTATGTGAGTAACGGGGGGCTGGAGCCTATCACAGCTGTCATCAGGTGAGTGACGGGGTACACCCTGGACAGATCGCCTGATCCTGTCAGGTATTGGCTGCTCCTGTGGCACAGAGAGACATACATAGACAGACAACCATTCACACTCACAGCTACAGGCAATTTCAGATACAACAATTAACCTAACATACATGCTTTTGGACTGTGGGAGGAAACCGGGGTACCCAGAGGAAACCTGAACAAGCATAGGGGAGAACACACAGAAAGGCCATGGCCATGGCCGGCCGGCGCGCAAACGTGCAACCTTCTAGCTGTGAGCAGCTGCCCGAAAATAGGATCATCAATATCAACTTGCATTCTTAGGAAAATGTAATTCAGCAACACATTCTACACAATCAAACCGCTTCAATAAAAAAAGGGAGAAATGTCAGAATTTCAGTTTAAGTGAGGAAGCTTAAAAAAAAGTCCTCAGTGGACCAAAGCAGGTCGGTGAGCATCTTTGTTAAGAAATATCAACCGCGGGAAATTCCTTTACTTAACAGGTGGTAGAACAAGTGTTTACATTAATGTTCTGAAAAAAATCAAATACCAGCTCATTTTTTTTATTCCAACATCAAAAATGGCCTTTTTTTGATTTGCTATAAAACTATTTAAATAAAGACAAAATCTAATTTATTATTTTGTCAAAATTCTTTTGTAACTTTAATTTCTAGCCAAGTCATTAGTTTGTGAATGTATCTATCCAGATATAAGTATTTCTTTCTCCTAAAGATCACAGGATCTCAATAAAGTCCTGTGTATTTCCAAGTTGCAGAAGTTACAAGCAAAAAATGTTTAGCTAAAACTACTAAGGATTTTACATCAGTATCTCTGTGGTAGACAAGTTTTTGAGAGTAACAATGTTAAATTTGTCTATTGACCAGAATCAAAGACACTGTTAAAGACTGGATTAATTAGTCAGTACATTGTTGAGACACGTTACTTTGACACTGGTTCATTGCGGCTCTGCAGAACAATTTCTTCAGGTGTCTAGAAATTTCTTTCATTTTCAGTCCATATATAATTGGATTAAAAAGAGGATGATACAAAATGACTTGGAAAGTCATTATTAAACTTACAGTTTTTGGAAAATGTGGTTCTACTCCAACTATAACAAAGTCATATGTACCTAAACAGGAAAAATTCATCAAAAGGATCAAGTGAGGTAAACAGGTCTGTGCAGCTTTTTTTCTGACCTCTCTACTGCTTTGATAGACTATAATAAGTATCCTAGTGTATGTAAAAAGTATGAAAATCAGAGGGAGAAGTACAACATTAGTTAATATGATTATATCACGTACAATACGAGCTCCTGAGATCACACAGTGAAGTTTGTAAACTAGATTGTTGCAAAAAATGCCTTGTAAAATATGACTACAGAGTTTTTCATTGGCAATCATACCAGCTGGTACTGCAATATGACAAGCAGGCCAAAGCCAAGCTAAGACCAACATAATACTGATAGTAGTTTTCCTCAAGATAGTTGGATATTGCAGAGGTTTACATATAGACACATACCTGTCATAGGACATGACTGCCAACAGTAAGAACTCTGAACCTGCTAAAGAGTAAAATATCTCAAACTGAAAGATACAGGCTGAATATGATATGATCTGTTTTTCAGATAGAAAATCAGTTAACAGCTTTGGGTAGATGTTTGTGCTGAAAAGAACAGAGTTCAGTAACAAAGCTGCAATGAAAATGTACATAGGCTCATGAAGGTTTTCATGTGTCCATATAAGGTACACACTTGTCAAATTACTGCAGATTACTAATATATATATTATAAACATAGTTATAAAATAAAGGTATCTGTATTTGTCCACTTCTACATGCCCACTAAATGTTAAATATGTTATATTTAATTCTTCATCCATTAATCTTATGAAAGAATAATATAAAGAGAATAAAATAGGTAGGAAAAAAGCAGTATAAAGTCAAAGTACTCTGAGGTTTAAATGAGCAGGTAACCTGTGTTGAAAAGTCTTCATTTACTGTTCAGGAAGTGAATCACAGGAGTCTGAGAAACTTCTTTTATCAGGTTCCTTCATCCTCCATGGAGCTTATTAAACTCAGCAAAACAACTAATGTGTAAACAACTTAATCAAACTGTAGAGTTCGAGAAACTTTTGGTAGAGTTCATAGAAAGTATCTGAGAACTGCTAAAAAGTCAGAGCAGTACAGGATAGAAAATTTTGTGCTGTGCGATTTCTTTTTTATACTATATGTTCCCTGCTCACATTTAAACTTTGGTATTGTTTGATATGGACTCCTGTTGTTAAGTTATTGCTAAAATCAAAGAATTGGCATGATATGGCTTTTTTGTGTTCTGTCTCAAGAAGAATATGCATGTTCTCAGAAAGGTGAGGCCCATAATTCAACAAGATCCTTGGTCAAAGTCAATATTGTGGATGCAGCTGCCCGGTGTTGTGGTCATTAGCCCATCTGTGCCTTTCTGTGCCAACCTACTGGTCACATACCAGCTGTGAAAAACCTGTGTTTTACTTGGCCTGTTTTGGATCATAGGAAAGACATCAAAGTCTGTAACATCAACAAATGAAATAAGGTGATCATGAAAACTGTGTGCTGGGGACCTCTCCATGGAGAGGGCGACGCTGACTGACAGGAAGTAACAGAGCCAGACCACGGCAGCATGACATCATCATTTTAAACGTGTGACAAGAGAACACTAAACTTTTAGACATCAATCAATCATTATAACAGTCACTCTGATCTCACTCTTTACAATTTTTACATGTTACATAGTTCAAGCACCAGAGAAATCGCTTATCTGCTTTCTAATCTCTTGGGATTCTTAGAAGTTTCTGTTTTTCAAGTAAATATATAACTAAAGTGAGGATGATAAAAAAAAATCTGCCATGTTTTCTTCCTTCTGGTAGTACAATTGCTTAAGTTCAGACTACTTTTTCCCTCCCTGTTATCATCTGACCACACTAATCCAGTCCAAATGCCATGCCAATGTCTTGGCTGTCGATCCTAGTGATGTGGATCAGTGAAGTTATTGTCTTGTTCAGTCCTGGGATACAGCTTGATTTCATCCATGTAGAGGTGATGGCTTAATCTTGCTCCATTCAGTAGTGAGTATTTGTAACCAGTCTTGGTGATGATCTGGTTGAGGGGGTTTAGTTCTATGCAGAACAGCAGCTGGGACAGAGCATCTCCTAGGTGAATTCTGCCCTTGATGGTGAAATTAATTTTTTTATATGTTATTTTATGCTTTATGTGTTTCTATGCTTTACATGATTTTATGTTTTATTCTGGCTTTTAATCTGCTTATGTAGCACTTTTGGATTTGTCGATAAACGTAAAGTGCTTTATAAATAAAATAAATTATTAATGTTGATGTTGTATAGTTCCAAGCATTCCACGATTCATGTGTGAGGCATTAAGTTGTAGTCTTTCTTGTAGTCATATGTGTACCATTGTAATAGTCAGTGGATCTTATTCAGGAAAGTTACTATGGTCTTCCCTCAGGTCCATTAGCTACTGAACATTGTTGTTATGCGATACTTCCTTCTCCTATATGCTTTTCCAGTACTGTGTAGACTCTAGATAGATAGATAGATAGATAGATAGGTAGGTAGGTAAATGCTCTGCACTTATGTAGCACTTTTCTACCTATTGCCACTCAAAGCGCTTTACACTGCTTCTTATTCACCCATTCACACTCACAACCACACACACAGTCACACACCGATGGGGGGGCTGGTATGCAACTGACCAACGCTCACCGGGAGCAACTAAGTTGGGTTTCAGTGTCTTGCTCAAGGACACTTCGACATGTGACCGGAGGAGCCGGTGATCAAACCAACAACTGCGGGATTGGTGGACAACCGCTTTACTTCCTGCGCCACAGTTGCCCCAGATAGATAGATACATAGATGCAGTTTCAGAGTTGGTATCGGGGAGAGCAAATTTAGAATATTTGTCTTCCTCTCTTTGGTCATTGTCCTTCTGGCTCATTTTACAGGCATCCACTGCCACCCTAGCTCTACCTGCCCCCACTGGGCTCAGGAGTCCTCAGATGGGCAGGGTCATATGCCTTTCCGAATAAGGCTGTGCCATGTTCTGCTTTGGCTTCACTTATGGCTTTAATGATTCTGCTTTGTTATACAATAATGTTTTGTTGTGAAAGAATATCCCCAGTCCTGAGTTTGAATTTCCAGCCAACTGTTGCCTTTCTGTATAAAGCTGCACAAAGTTTGCATGTTGCATTCATTGCTTGCGTGGGTTTCCTGTGGGTACTCCTGTTTCCTCCCACAGTCCTAATACCGGCATGTTAGTTTAATTGGTGAATCTAAATTGTCCATAGTTGTGTATGTGAGTAAAATATAGACTTTTAAGAAAGCATCTAACTACTTTGTTGTTCCTTTTTTCTTTTATTAGATTGACATAATTGATAAATAGATATTTCTGATTACATAAAGTTACAATTTAAAATATGATCAGTTACATTTTGATTAGACATAACTACATAATTACATTTCACCAGCCTTAGGTGAACTCTATAGTTTCCAGAGTTTTATCAGAGTTTTTATAGCAAATTCTATGAAACAATGTTAATCCATCATTTTAAAAATATCCCAAGGTTAAGTGCAACACGTTTTGAACAAAACACTCAAGACTTGGCTTCGGATTCATAGTGGTAGAAACAGCTACTTAAATTTGTGTTTGTTTGCTAGTGTCACTAAAAGTTAAACACTTATTTGAGATCAAACAATTAAAATATATAACATATATATAATATAAATCGAGATTTGATTGATCAGTTATTAAAGACATGAGAAACAGATATAAATGGTAATTCATCGGCTTACTGTTGCTCTGCAGAATAATATCTTTATGTGTTTAGAGATTTCTTTCATTTTCAGTCCATATATGATTGGATTAAAAAGAGGCTGATACAAAATTACTTGTAAAGACATTATTAAATTTACAGTCTTAGGAAAATGTGATTCTAGTTGAACTATGATAACATCATATGTGCACAAACAAGAAAAGATTATTAAAACTATCAAGTGAGGTAAACAGGTCTCTGCAGCTTTTTTTCTGACCTCTCTACTGCTTTTGCAGGCTATTATAAGTATCCTAGTGTATGTAAAAAATATAAAAATCAGAGGGAGAAGTGCAACATTAACCAGTATGATCATATCACGTACAATACGAGCTCCTGAGATCACACACTGAAGTTTGTAAACTATATTGTTGCAAAGGATCCCTTTTAAAATCTGACTACAGATTTTTTCATTGGCAATTAAAATAGTTGCTACACCAATCTGACAAGCAGGAACAAGCCAAGCTAAGACCAACATAATACTGATAGTTGATTTTCTCATGATAGTTGGATATTGCAGAGGTTTACATATAGACACATATCTGTCATAGGACATGACTGCTAACAGTAAGAACTCTGAACCACCTAAAGAATAATATAGAAAAAACTGGAGTAGACAGGCTGAATATGATATGATCTGTTTTTCAGATAGAAAATCAATTAGCAGCTTTGGGTAGATGTTTGTGCTGAAAAGAACAGAGTTCAGTAACAAAGCTGCAATGAAAATGTACATAGGCTCATAAAGGTTTTCTTGTGTCCATATAAGGTACACAATTGTCAAATTACTCCAGATTATTAATATATATATTATAAACATAGTTATAAAATAAACATATCTGTATTTGTCCACTTCTACATGCCCACTAAATGTTAAATATGTTAGATTTAATTCATCATCCATTAAAGAATAACTGTGGATAAAAGAACAAAATTAAATCAAAGTCCTCTGAGGTCAGAATGAGCAGGTAACCTGTGTTGAAAGTCTTCATTTACTGTTCAGGAAGTGAATCACAGGAGTCTGAGAAATGTCTTTATCAAGTTGCTTCATCCTCAATGGAGCTTATTAAACTCAGCAAAACAACTAATGTGTAAACAACTTAATCAAACTGTAGAAGTCGGGAAAGTTTTGGTAGAAACTCTCTGAGATTTGCTGAAAAGTCAGAGCAAACTGGGATAGATGTTTTAGTGCTGTGTGAGAAATCTTTTCTCCTGATATTACACCAGTTAAGTTATAACTAAAATCAAACAATTGCCATAATATGGCCTTTTTAACAGACACCTCAATAAGAATTTCTTAGGCATTGAGGAAGGTTGAGGGCCACAAATTAACAAGGCCCCTTGTTCAAAGCCCCCGATTAGGATGTGGCTGCATGGAGTTGTGGTCAATTGTCCATCTGTGCCTTTTGTAAATGGTAAATGGTTTGCTTATGTATTGCTGTACAATGTTGTGAATGACACACACGCTGCAAAACCTGCTGAATATCACTGAGAACAGCTCGCATTCCCTCCATGATCAGAAGATCTAATAGCAGAGCACCTTCAGTGAGTTGCTTCTTTAGCTCTGCTTTGACCAGAAATCATTTCTCTCAACAGCTATATGGGTGCTACCATTTTATTTTCCCGTTCTTTTCCTGTGTCTTGTCTCCCAGTCACACTGGCCACTAACTGCCTTCTACAGTGCTGGGACCTCCACCTGTACAATCCGTTCCATTGGCTGTGCCCCCTAAAATAATATTCTGGTGACTCTAGTAGCTCCTGGGCTTTTCTGATCCATGATGCCGTATTATTTGAGCTCCAGCCTTCATCATTGCTGACAGAGCACTCTCAATTGGCATAAGTGACCTCTCTGCTCTCTGAATGTGCTTGACTCTTTGGAACAGCTTACCTTCTTACTGTTGATGCAAAAAAAGAGCTGGAATGAACCATATCTTCATGATATGTTTTATCAGGGACTCTCAAAATGTATTTTAGATGAAGTAGCCACCCGTGACCTCCCAGACAACCTGACTGACTTTTTAAACATGCTACAACAAAACCACACTTTTGAAGACTTGATCAATCATTATATTGTTTGTCTGGAAGTCATTCTTTACAGTTTTGTATACATTAAACATCATTTAAGCAACAGACAAATCACTTGTCTGTAATATAAAGAGAAACTAGTGCTGTTGCTTGATAGTCTCTTCAGATTCTTAGAAACGTGTTTCAAGTCCATATATACCCATAATGAGGATGATACAAAATCACTAGTCTTTTCTAAACATGCATTCTTGGGAAAATGAAATTCTAGTCCAACTACACTAACATCATATGAAGATAAACACATTCTGCCACAATAAAAGTACTTCAGTAAAAACGGGAGAAAAGTTAGAATGCTGAAGAGATGAAGCAAAGAAAAGTCCCCTTCAGTGCACCACAGCAGGTTGGTGAGCATATTTGCTGAGGAATATCTATTGAAAGTACCTCGACTGAACAGATTGTAAAACAAGTTGTTATAAAAATGAATAAAACATAAAAAATATAAAATATCCAATATTAGGTTTACTTTTTTCATGCCAGCATCAAAAATGACCTGTTTGATTTGCTGTTAAATAAAGCTGAGCCATAGTTTCACAGATACAAAATCAAATTTATAATTTTCTCAACATTCTTCTGTCGATTTAATTTCTAGATGAGTCATTACTTTGTGAATGTGTCTATCCATATGTAAGTATTTCTTTCCCCTAAAAATCATGAAACATCTTAGAATCTCAAAACAGTCCTTTGTATCTCGTTGCAGAAGTTAAGTGCAACAGATTTTGAGCTAAATATACTGAGTATACAGTTTCTCTGTGGTAGCAGTGGTTGTTAGTATTTTCTGTATGTGTAATAAGACAGTTTTTTGAAACTAACAATCTAAAACCTGTATATTTAACATAATCAAAGACACTGTTAAAGACTGGATTAATCAGTCAGTACATTGTTGAGACATGTAACTTTGGCAATAGTTCATTGTGGCTCTGGAGAACAATTTCTTCAGGTGTCTAGAAATTTCTTTCATTTTCAGTCCATATATGATTGGATTAAAAAGAGGATGATACAAAATGACTTGGAAAGTCATTATTAAACTTACAGTTTTTGGAAAATGTGGTTCTACTCCAACTATAACAAAGTCATATGTACCTAAACAGGAATAATTCATCAAAAGGATCAAGTGAGGTAAACAGGTCTGTGCAGCTTTTTTTCTGACCTCTCTACTGCTTTGATAGACTATAATAAGTATCTTAGTGTATGTAAAAACTATGAAAATCAGAGGGAGAAGTACAATATCAATTAGTATGATCATATCACGTACAATACGAGCTCCTGAGATCACACAGTGAAGTTTGTAAACTATATTGTTGCAAAAAATTCCTTGTAAAATATGACTACAGAGTTTTACATTGGCAATCATACCAGCTGGTACTGCAATATGACAAGCAGGCCAAAGCCAAGCTAAGACCAACATAATACTGATAGTTGATTTTCTCATAATAGTTGGATATTGCAGAGGTTTACATATAGACACATACCTGTCATAGGACATGACTGCCAACAGTAAGAACTCTGAACTTGCTAAAGAGTAAAATATATGAAACTGAAAGATACAGGCTGAATATGATATGATCTGTTTTTCAGATAGAAAATCAATTAGCAGCTTTGGGTAGATTTTGGTGCTGAAAAGAACAGAGTTCAGTAACAAAGCTGCAATGAAAATGTACATAGGCTCATGGAGGTTTTCATGTGTCCATATAAGGTACACAATAGTCAAATTACTGCAGATTATTAATATATATATTATAAACATAGTTATAAAATAAAGGTATCTATATTTGTCCACTTCTACATGCCCACTAAATGTTAAATATGTTGTATTTAATTCATCATCCATTAATCTTATGAAAGAATAATATAAAGAGAATAAAATAGGTAGGAAAAAAGCACAAGTGAATCAAAGTACTCCGAGGTTTGAATGAGCAGGTAACCTTTGTTGAAAAGTCTTAATTTACTGTTCAGAAAGTGAATCAAAGGAGTCTGAGAAACTTCTTTTATCAGGTTCCTTCATCCTCCATGGAGCTTATTAAACTCAGCAAAACAACTAATGTGTAAACAACTTAATCAAACTGTTAAAGTCGGGAACATTTTGGCAGAGTTCATAGAAAGTCTCTAAAAACTGCTGAAAACTCAGAGCAGACCGGGATACAGTCTAACGTGTAAACAACCTCATCAAACTCTAGAAGTCTAAAATTATAGACAGATCTGTTCAGTGGATGGAGAAATTTTCAGCAGACCTAGGCTCTTGTTCCAAAAAGCTAAATCCATAGGATTTGCAATAAACAATATTTAATAGATCACATGTACATTGGTATTAAGACCTTTTATTCAGTACTTTGTTGAAGCAGCATTGCCAGCAATTAAAGCCTCAGGTCTTTTTAATTACAATGCAACAAGCATTGCACACCTGGATTGAAGGATTTTTCTGCCATTCTGCCAAATCCTCTAAAGCTAAGTCAGGTAGATAGGGACCTTTGGTAAACAGCCATTTTAAGGTCTCTCTAGAGATGTTCAATAGCGTTCTTCAGGTCTCTGGCTGGGCCACTCTAGGACTTTGGCCCAGTCTGAGGTACTGAGTGCTTTAGGACAGGTTTTCATTGAGAACAACTTTGTACTTTACTCTATTGAGCTTTCCCTAAACCCTGACCAGTCTCCCAGTTTTTGCTGCTGAAAAAAAACCCAACACCATGATCCTGCAACCACCATGCTTCATGGTAGGGATGGTATTGTGAAGGTGATGAGTGCTGGCCTGATTTTTCCAGACATACTATTTAGAATTGGGGCCAAACAGGTCAATCTTGGTTTCATTAGGCCAGAAAATCTTTTTCCTGACAGTCTCAGAGTCCTTCTTCAAAAAGGATTTTATGCATTTGGACTGAGGAGATGCTGCTGCCCAGCCATAAAACCAAGATTGGTGGAGGTCTGCATTGATAATTGTTATTCTGGAAGTTTGTCCAATCTCCACACAGCCATCCGGTTCTTGGTCACCTGACTTACTAAGGCCCCTCTGTCCCAATTGCTCAGTCCCTGTACTCTTGAGAACCTGCAGTGCCACTCACTGTGTCTTGTTACTGTGTTATTTACAAACCTCACTACATTTGCCAACCCTTTGGGGTGACTGTGGCTCAGAGGGCAGAACAGTCCATTTTCAATTCTAGTATTGTTTATTAGATTTCCGACTTTTCCTGTCACATGTTAAGGTGTACCGGAGCAACACGCTGAACCCCAAATTAGTTGCTGCAATTGAATGCAGGCCAGCTGTATAGCAGCTCCCCCATTAGTGTGTGAGTGTGTGCATTATTGTGAGTGTGAATCTGTGAATAAGAAACAGTTCACATCGCTTTGCCTACCAATAATGTAGAAGAGTGCTATAGTGCAAGACCATTTACCTCTGTCAGCATGTGTGGACAATCAAAAACTTTTTCTACTTCAATAACACAGAACATAGCAAGTCAGCTCATGAATAGTTACCTACTGGTCTAACAGAAGGAAGACCAGCCCCACATTTGTTTTGGGTCCATTTCTTTTAGCTTTCGACCACAAGTACAGACCAATTCAATATTTTTATTCTTGATCAGTCTCTTGCTTTGTCACTCTTACAATAACAATTAATCATTTAGCAGATGCTTTTATCCAAAGTGACTTAAAACTAAGCAGTAGACACTAGGGACAACTTGGGGGTTCAGTGACTTGCCCAGGCATACTTTGAAATGTAGTAAGGAGTTCCAGGAGTCGAGCCACTGACCCTGTGGTCCGTGGCTGTGAAGCTTTAACCAGTTATCGCGAGAGGCGTCTATATGACTCTAAAGACTAAAATACAGATTCAAGCTCAATGTGGTGATAGGAGAGATGCCATTTGCCAAGTCAATATACCATCAAAATGATTTGGAAGCATGTATTTTAATGTAAAAATGTTATTTAATGTGGCTTTTACATCACGTCTCTTTGCTTTGGATACCAACTGAAACATTTTTAAGTATCTGCGCAAATGTTGGAAAGACTTGAAAAACGATCAGCTATACTTTTCTTACTAATCTGATCTTACTTTTTACGTAAGTACTAATTCATTTGGACTCTGCAGAACAATCTCTTGAGATGTTTAGAAATTTCTTTCATTTTCAGTCCATATATGATTGGATTAAAAAGAGGATGATACAAAATTATTTGTAAAGTCATTATTAAGCTCACAATTTTTGGAAAATGTGGTTCCAGTCCAACTATAACAACATCATATGTACCTAAACATGAAAAATTTATCAGAAGGATCAAGTGAGGTAAACAGGTCTGTGCAGCTTTTTTTCTGACCTCTCTACTGCTTCGATAGACTATAATAAGTATCCTAGTGTATGTAAAAAATATAAAAATCAGAGGGAGAAGTGCAACATTAACCAGTATGATCATATCACGTACAATACGAGCTCCTGAGATCAAACAGTGAAGTTTGTCAACTACATTGTTGCAAAAAATTCCTTGTAAAAGATGACTACAGAGTTTTACATTGGCAATCATACCAGCTGGTACTGCAATATGACAAGCAGGCCAAAGCCAAGCTAAGACCAACATAATACTGATAGTTGATTTTCTCATAATAGTTGGATATTGCAGAGGTTTACATATAGACACATACCTGTCATAGGACATGACTGCCAACAGTAAGAACTCTGAACTTGCTAAAGAATAAAATATCTGAAACTGAAAGATACAGGCTGAATATGATATGATCTGTATTTCAGATAGAAAATCAATTAGCAGCTTTGGGTAGATGTTTGTGCTGAAAAGAACAGAGTTCAGTAACAAAGCTGCAATGAAAATGTACATAGGCTCATGGAGGTTTTCATGAGTCCATATAAGGTACACAATAGTCAAATTACTGCAGATTATTACTATATATATTATAAACATAGTTATAAAATAAACATATCTGTATTTGTCCACTTCTACATGCCCACTAAATGTTAAATACGTTGTATTTATTTCATCATCCATTAAGATAAACATAACCTATAAACAGCTCGAATATGTAACAGCCTGAAGTGAATAATATTCGAAAAAACAAACAAAAAAAAGTACTCTGAAGCATGAACCAGCAATAAATGAACAATGGGAGTCTGAAAAATGTCTTTTAAAAAGGTCACTTCACTCTCCAAAGAGCTTATTAATCTCTGCAGAACTACTAACATTTAAATAACTTAAACTCTAGAGGCCTGATGTTGTAAACAGATTTCCTCAGTGATTGAGAAAAGTTTAAGACAGGGACGAGGATACTGAACCCACTATGTAGTTATAATGTAAACTATAACTACTACTTAACATATTACTAAAAGTATTATGCTAAAGATTATGGTGTAGTGTCTGTTTAAAGGAGAACTCATGAAAAATAACCAGCTAGCGGTGTAAGATATTAGTTTTAAGATTGGACCCAATGAGGCACTTGACACAGTTTTTTTTTGCTCAGTTTAAATAAGGTTTATTATAAAATATAATAGTTGACAAAAACAGGATGTAGTAAGTCCTCCGACTTGCTAGATGGTGCTGAACTCTAGTCTATTAAAGAGGACACGAACATGACATTCTTGACAGTAACTTGACGGATATGGTGTCTTAACATGAAAACAAAAACTTACTAAAGTCTGTGGGAAGACAAGCGGAGCTTAGAGGAAAAACAAAGCTCTCATGAGGAAGAGTGGAGTATGGTCCTGGTAGAGTAGCCAAATCTTGAGATGCAGTGAGGTTGAGTAACTTGAAGATAGGTTAAGGAAATGGTGGGAGGACCACTGGGGAAGATGTAGTGGTCTGGATCCGTAACACAGTGGCAGGCCTGGTAGTGAGCGTGTTGAACGTAGCCGTGGTGAATCTCCAATCATCATCATCTCCAATGATAATGAAGAGAACTCCAAAATCCCATTCATGATACAATATAGAAATTCCAAAAACCCATTAATCAGTGAGTGCCCTAGTGCAACAGTCTCATAGTTCTGGATTCCATAATTTTCTTACGTGATACAAACATGGTTCTTAACATTGGTATGAAAAACCGGATATTTACTGGTGGAGTCCTTAATACCTGATAATATCTTGGTTAACAACATAACATAAAAATCCTTTAGCGGATATTCATTTGGTGAAGTCCTTGATACAGGTAACTTGAACACATGGTGGATACTCATCTGAGTAGTAGTAGATCATCATAACTTGGTAAGAACGTAACATATCATGATCAAAACGTAGACATGATGTGTTAAATCTTCACCTTATAATCATATGGTTACAAGAGCTTGTGAAAAACTTGATCCCTCATGGGCAGATAACAGTACTCATAATCCTGGTCATTCATTAGGTTGGCAACAGAGAGTCGATAGGGAGCAGTTACACACAAACAAAGTAGCAGCAGAGTCAGGTCAAAAACTTAGCGTGGTCTGAACTGTAGATAGCAAAGCTGATTTAGATGAAAGCTGGAAAGCTGCGGTGAGAAAGCAGACGATCTGGCAGCTTGGTGAGGGAACTGAAGAGGTGTATAAACAGAGTGGTGAGACAAGGTGAAACTGATTACCGGTGATTAGTTAAGCAGGGAAAAATGTGACGGGACCAGGAACAGGAAGAGGCTGCAAAAATAAAAGTCTTGATGGGGGGAGTGAAGTTGACGATCCTGACAAGCAGTTTTTGAGCATGTTGAAGATTCTGAATCATACAAGTCTGGGTTTTCCTAGAAAATGCTGCCCAGTGGCAACTGGACTTACTTTGAGAAAACTTTTCTTACAACATCACAAAACGTCTGGGAACAATATTACCCTCCTGGTGGGGAAAAAAACCCTTAGTGTTGCTTTTCACATGCATGAAGAAATAGCCACCAAGAAAAATAAAGGTTTTTATAGTCACAAACACTCATTCCAAAATTGTGGCTAATGGATGCAGTCTAACTTAATTAGCCCAGGTTTTCCCCAAAAACTTTTCCTCTTTCTTTTTAGCCCACATCCTTTGCTGGACCCCACCAACACAGGCAGCGGTTGAATGTTAGCAAGTCATAACTAACAGTTATTTTAATGACCTATGAATTTGTGTAATCGGGTGTAATTAACTCCTGTGTGAGTAATAATAAGAGTAAAACCTCATAATTATTATATTTAATTATGGCTGTTAAACAAATTCTCAATCATCAATACAGTGCACAACATCTCGCACTCGAGTCGTGTTTATTATCCAACAAAGTACAAGGAACATTAATAATAGTAAAAATTAATTAGATAACTAAATATTAACATTACTAATATTATTAGTAACAGCTCACTGCCTCACATTCAACAAAAACTCAAAAGTGCCTTTTCAACAACTCAATTACACTTAAAGAGACAGGAGTAACGTTACTGTTAACAGCAGCAAGTATACACACATTCTATATATATACAAACAAAATACATTAAAAAAAAATGAATTTAGTATTTAGTGAGTAATTAGTAATTAGTAATTTAGTGAGTCTTTAACAAACTGCAGCAGAATGTGGAAGCTCCTCATTCCTTTTGGTTTGTAAAGGTGTCTTTCAATTATTATCTAAGAATCTGACAAATGTCATTTCTGACAATTATCTGTGTTGACAGAGCAACATTTTGAAGTGTTTAGAAATTTCATTCATTTTTAGTCCATATATAATTGGATTAAAGAGAGGATGATATACTATCATTTGTAGAGACATTATTAAACGTACAGTTTTTGAAAAATCGGATTCCAATTTAACTATTATAACATCATATGTAACCAGACAGGAAAAATTGATTAAAACCATCAGGTGAGGTAAACAAGTCTGTGCAGCTTTTCTCCTGACTTCTCCACAGCTTCGGTAGGTTATTCTAAGTATCTTTGTGTAAGTGAACAGTATGAAGACCATTGGGGAAAATATGGTGTTTACCAAAACAATCACACCATAGACAGACAGCACATTTGAACTCACACAGTGAAGTTTGTAAGCTGAATTGTTGCAAAAGATGCCATTTAACACAAAGTTACACAGTTCAGCATTTGCACTATAAATAACTGGCACTGCCAGCTGACAACCGGGTACAATCCAGGCTAAAGCTAGAAATAAACTGACTGTTGTTTTCCTCATGATAGTTGGATATTGCAGAGGTTTACATATGGACACATATCTGTCATAGGACATAGCTGCCAACAGTAACATTTCTGAGCCACTTAGAGAGTAATAAAGAAAACACTGGAAAAGACAAGCTTGATACGTTATGATCTGTTTTGCAGATAAAAAATCAATCAGAAGCTTTGGGAAGATGTTTGTGCTGTAGAGTATAGAGTTCAGTAACAAAGCTGCAATGAAAATGTACATAGGCTCATGGAGGTTGTGGTGAAGCAAAACAAGGCATATGATGGATACATTACTACAGATTATTAACATATATACTATAAACATGATCACAAAATAAAGAAATCTGTATTTGTACACTTCAACATGCCCAGCTAGGGTTATAATTGTTGCATTTAATTCATCTTCCATTGAAAGTGTGTAAATGTAAACGTATAAAACAGACAGATTATTAACCAGCATCAGCCTAAAAGGTTAAAACATATGTCTCTGTCTAGACATACACCCTGTTGGAAGTCCCCCTCCAGAATTTCACAAAGTGAACTGTTCTGCTCTGTTATCTATTTTGAATAGATTTCTTCACCCTCCATGATTCTCATTAAGCCCCACACCAACAACTACTAACATGTAAACAAGTTTTGCAATGATTCTGTGAGACTGCATCACCCTCCATAGGTCTAATTAAAGGCTTCATCAAACAGTATCATCAAACTCCAGAGGCCTGAACCCGTTTTCAGGAGTAATAATAATGACACCTTCATTTGCGGTCAAATCTGTATCCAGGCTCCTGGAAACCTGAGCAATCACTCCCTAAATGTTTACTTTTCTAAAACTCCAAACTTTATCTGCAGTATCTCTATATCCACTGTTAAACACTAGTGTTACTACATAGTATTACGCAGTATTATTACTCGTTCAAATGTTGAAATGAATGCTAGGCGAGTTTTTGACAAGAGGATCTATTTGTTTCAGCATTACAGAGAAGTGCAACGTACATATTGTAGTTATTGTACAATACGTTCATACTGGGACGTGAACCCGACCTTCTAACTGAGCGGCTGTAAAAACCTCATTCATTTTAAATTTGGTGGTTAAAACATTAGAACCATCTTATCTTATATTGCACTTCAGTAAAACTCCTATCAACTTTGACCTAAAAAAAAAGGTAGAACTTTTCTGACATTTTCAACTTCAAACTGTAATTAATGTTGTGCCCAATCACTGTAAAAGACACTGGGCTCAGATGTTGCAGTTTCATCGTTTTTGACGTGGTTGTTCTATATAATCCTATATGCTATTCTCTCTTGGTGTCTACGTCCTACAGCTTTCTTTCACCTCTAGCTGTTTGTTATGGGTTGGGCTTTTATTTCAACTGTCATCCACTTACTTTGGCAGTAGCAGGTACTAAATTCTGGCAGGGTAGTCACCAATCTTTAGTTAACGTGTCACTAATGATTGGTCAAACAACGCTTAGATGAGGGTGATATATGGTTAGATGTTAGATGTTAAAATGTTGTGGTTTGTCTTCAATCTATTGATTTGTCACACAGCACAGATCATGTGACTTGTTATGACAAAGTAGCAAACAGTTTGCACTGGACTCAAACTTTAATCTCCTGCTCTACTGACACATCCACCACCCCAACGACTCTTTTTGTGTCTAATTTCCACCTGACTAGGTTAAGAGTTTTGCACCTGGAGCTCCTGCAAAAACAATGTACCTAGTTGTATTTCAGCATTATCTCATTGATCTTAATTCATACTTTTATACCCTGATATATTTTACAAGTTTTTAAAAAGTTCAGTTTAGGAGCCAGTAAATTTCATAGTGGAAAAGTGGTTGTAGTACAACTGTACACCATGTCAGAATAGCAGAAAACAGATGCCATCTCTCATCTTCCTCACACAATCCTGAGCCACTTGGACACTAAGAAGGGGAATTATGTGAAAATGGTTTTCATAGACTACAGTTTACCATTTAACACTATAGTTCGCTATAGTAGTTCCTGTCTTACAGGCCACAGGTAGTACGGTTGGGCAATCTTGTTTCATCCCCCCTCACCGAATCAGAATCATGTTTGAATTGACAATATGCCAGCCACAGAGTTCTTTACAGTACAATCAATAAGTCTGTTACAGTTTATGTCTTTATTGAGCCTAAAACCTGTGGCCATTACAGGAAAATACAGAGGAATAACTTACATTAATGCTTCTCTGTCATATATATCTTAATTAATTATTATATATTAATTATCTTAGTTTGAAGACTGGGTTTGCAGTTTATTGTGATTGAATCCTTTAATTCAGTTCCCCAAAGTTCAAATGCTGTGTATAAGCCCATATCACCTGTCATTAACAGTCAGTGTCTGCGTCTCACGGTTTGATCTAATAAAAAAAAAAAACGCAACTATCAAGCTGAGGAGACCTACAGGGAGGTAGAAAGAGAGGGAGACAAAGAGGCAGAAGCTCAACTGCAGGAAAACACAGACACAAAGTTAATGGCAACAGTCTATAGCAGAATAAGAACTGGTTCAGAGTTGCTGAGCCAGTTAAAACTTTTAGTTTTATCAAAGAGGAAAGTTTTAAGCCTAGTCTCAAAAGTAGAGAGGGTTTTTACCTCATGTCTGCTTTAAGCTGCTAATTTGTGAATTGTACCATGGAGTCTACTCTGATTTGCTGCTTTCTTATTCAGTGGGGCAACATTATCGAGTATCATAGGCAATGAGGCTGAAGCCTTATTAACATGATGGTCCATTACTGTAAATTCAAATGCTTTTAAAATATGTTGTGACAAAAGAGGTAATGGGAAAATTCCATAAATCAGAACAAAGTCGAGGGTGTGATTCAATTAGACATTGTCTTCCTGTTGCAGCCAAGTTTAGGTCTGTAAACTTAAAACTTTAAGAAAAAGTAAATCAATTTGATCATCGTTTATCATTCTGTGAAGATCCAAAGACAAAAATCCACTGGACTTTCCCACAGGAGGCTGGGTTGACTCCAGTGCAAGATGATGAACACTTTAATGATTTTTGTTACACTATATCATGGTTATTATGGTAAGAAAGTATGTCTGTTGACACTGTTTGTATAATTTGTAAAGTCGTCCCCGTGGCATCAAATGATGGTGCTTCATGAGCGTCCAAAACAGAAGCAGAGAGTTACCCGTGGCGTTGATATGATACACCAAAGAATGTAAAAAGCAGTGCAATGTCACACGTGGGGAATCATCTTCATCTGATGCTATAGGATGAGAGCGTGTTAAAGATTCTGAAGATTCTAAATCAATGCAGCCCAGTGGCAACTGGACTTTTTAGTTTGAGAAACATTTCTTACTTCTGGGAACAATATTATAAAAAAAACCCTTAGTGTTGCTTTTCACATGCATGAGGAAATAGCTACTATAAGACAGCACAGTGTCTGATAGAACCGGCCTCCACCAAGAAAAATAAAGGTTTTTACACTCACAAACACAGCTATGAATTTGTGTAATCGGGCCTCATTAACTCCTGTGTGACTAATAATAATAGTAAAACCTCATAATTATTATATTTATTTTTGGCTGTTAAACAAATTCTCAATCATCAATAAAGTGCACAACATCTCGCACTCAAGTCGTGTTTATTATTAAGTACAATGAACATTAATAATAGTAAAAATGAATTAGATAACTAAATTCAGTAATAATACTAATATTATTAGTAACAGCTCACTGCCTCACATTCAACAAAAACTCAAAAGTACCTTTTCTGTAAATACAACTCAATTACACTTAAAGAGACAGGAGTAACGTTACTGTTAACAGCAGCAAGTATACACACATTCTATGTAAATACAAACAAAATACATTTAAAAAGAATGAATTTAGTATTTTAAAAAGAATCACAATATTTTTGAGTCTTTATCAAACTGCAGCAGAATGTGGAAGCTCCTCATTCCTTTTGGTTTGTAAAGTTGTCTTTCAATTATTATCTAAGAATCTGACAAATGTCATTTCTGACAATTATCTGTGTTGACAGAGCAACATTTTGAAGTGTTTAGAAATTTCATTCAGTTTTAGTCCATATATAATTGGATTAAAGAGAGGATGATATACTATCATTTGTAGAGACATTATTAAACGTACAGTTTTTGAAAAATCGGATTCCAATTTAACTATTATAACATCATATGTAACCAGACAGGAAAAATTGATTAAAACCATCAGGTGAGGTAAACAAGTCTGTGCAGCTTTTCTCCTGACTTCTCCACAGCTTCGGTAGGTTATTCTAAGTATCTTTGTGTAAGTGAACAGTATGAAGACCATTGGGGAAAATATGGTGTTTACCAAAACAATCACACCATAGACAGACAGCACATTTGAACTCACACAGTGAAGTTTGTAAGCTGAATTGTTGCAAAAGATGCCATTTAACACAAAGTTACACAGTTCAGCATTTGCACTATAAATAACTGGCACTGCCATCTGACAACCGGGTACAATCCAGGCTAAAGCTAGAAATAAACTGACTGTTGTTTTCCTCATGATAGTTGGATATTGCAGAGGTTTACATATGGACACATATCTGTCATAGGACATAGCTGCCAACAGTAAAATTTCTGAGCCACTTAGAGAGTAATAAAGAAAACACTGGAAAAGACAAGCTTGATACGTTATGATCTGTTTTGCAGATAAAAAATCAATCAGAAGCTTTGGGAAGATGTTTGTGCTGTAGAGTATAGAGTTCAGTAACAAAGCTGCAATGAAAATGTACATAGGCTCATGGAGGTTGTGGTGAAGCAAAACAAGGCATATGATGGATACATTACTACAGATTATTAACATATATACTATAAACATGATCACAAAATAAAGAAATCTGTATTTGTACACTTCAACATGCCCAGCTAGGGTTATAATTGTTGAATTTAATTCATCTTCCATTGAAAGTGTCAAAATGTAAACGTATAAAACAGACAGATTATTAACCAGCATCAGCCTAAAAGGTTAAAACATATGTCTCATATACATACACCCTGTTGGAATTCCCCCTTCAGAATTTCACAAAGTTAACTGTTCTGCTCTGTTATGCGTTTTTAATAGATTTCTTCACCCTCCATGATTCTCATTAAGCCCCACACCAACAACTACTAACATGTAAACAAGTTTTGCAATGATTCTGTGAGACTGCATCACCCTCCATAGGTCTAATTAAAGGCTTCATCAAACAGTATCATCAAACTCCAGAGGCCTGAACCCGTTTTCAGGAGTAATAATAATGACACCTTCATTTCGGCTCAAATCTGTATCCAGGCTCCTGGAAACTGCCTAAATGTTTACTTTTCTAAAACTCTAAACCTTAACTGCAGTATCTCTATATCCACTGTTAAACACTAGTGTTACTACATAGTATTACGCATTATTATTACTAATGCAACTGCAAGGAGGTACAAGCCAGTGTCTTCTTGTGTCAGTCCCAAGTCTGGATAAATGCACAGGGTTGTGTCAGGATAGGCATCCGACATAAAATACATGCCTAATTAAAAATACGAATTATGACTTTCACACCGAAAATGACTCTCATACCGGATCAGTCGGGGCTCGGTTTAACAACGACCACCACCAGTGCAGTTGACCTACAGGGTACCAGAGGAAATTGGACTACTGTTGGTCGAAGAAGGAGAGAAGGAAGTTGTGTTTGTAGGCAGAGATAGAAGAGGAAAGCTAAGAATGTAGGACTGACAGTAGGGACTTTGAATGTTGGGACTATGACAGGGAAGGCTAGAAAGTTGATTGACATGATGCAGAGAAGGAAGGTGGACATACTGTGTGTCCAGGAGACCAGGTGGAAAGGTAGCAAGGCTAGAAGCTTAGGAGCAGGGTTCAAGTTCAAGAAGAGGCAGGAACACAGGGTGACATATAAGAGCGGAGGTAGAAGCACTCAGGTGGACGACATCTTGTGTAGATGTTGTAATCTGAAAGAGATCAGTGACTGTAAAGTATTGGTAGTTGAGAGTGTAGCCAGACAACACAGGTTGGTGGTGTGTAAAATGATGCTGGTGGTGAGGAAGATAAGGAGGACTAAGGCAGAGCAGAGGACGAAGTGGTGGAAGTTGAAAAAGGAAGAATGTCACGTAGTTTTCAGGGAGGAACTGAGACAGACTCTGGGTGGTTTGGAGGTACTTCCAGATGACTGGACCACTACAGCTAATTTGATCAGGGACACAGGTAGGAGGGTACTCGGTGTGTCATCTGGAAAGAGGAAAGTGGACAAGGAGACTTGGTGGTGGAACGAGGAAGTTCAGGAGTGTATACAGAGAAAGAGGTTAGCTAAGAAGAAGTGGGACACTGAGAGGACTGAAGAGAGTAGACAGGAGTACAGGGAGATACAGCGTAAGGTGAAGATAGAGGTGGCAAAAGGCCAAACAAAGAGCATATGAGGACTTGTATGTTAGGTTGGACACTAAAGAGGGAGAGGTGGATTTGTACAGGTTGGCCAGACAAAGAGATAGAGATGGGAAGGATGTGCAGCAGGTTAGTGTGATTAAAGATAAGGATGAAAATGTATTGACAGGTGCCAGGAGTGTGATGGGAAGATGGAAGGAGAACTTTGAAGAGTTGATGAAGGAGGAAAATGAAAGGGAACGAAGAGTAGAAGAGGTGACTGGTGTGGAGCAGGAAGTAGCAAAGATTAGTAAGAGTGAAGTGAGGAGGACATTGAAGAAGATGAAGAGTTTAAAGGCAGCTAGGCTAAGGGCAGAGGTGAGCATTTGTGAGCAGGAATATGGTTTTAAGCTTAGAAAGATGTTGAGGTTCTCTTTGGGAGTGACGAGGATGGACAGGATCAGGAATGAGGACATCAGAGGGACAGCTCATGTTAGATTTGTTGGAGATAAAGTCAGAGAGGCCAGATTGAGGTGGTTTGGACATGTTCAGAGGAGAAACTGTGAATATATCAGTAGAAGGATACTGAGGTTGGAGCTGCCAGGCAGGAGGTCTAGAGGAAGAACAAAGAGGAGATTTATGGATGTAGTGAGAGAGGACATGAAGTTAGTTGGTGTGAGAGAAGAGGATGCAGAGGTCAGGGTTAGATGGAGGCACATGATTCGCTTTGGCGACTCCTGAAAGGAAACAGACCAAAGGAAAAGAATAAGATTACGCAGTATTATTAGTCATTTAAATGTTGAAAAGTATTCTGGGCAAGTTTTTTCTTTCAGGATTACAGAAGACATTTTGTGTCTATTGAAGAGAAGTGTGACAATTATCTCTAGTGCTGCTTTTCTCCCTGTAACATCGAAGAAAAAATAACACCAGGAACAGCTGTGCAACAACAACTAAACATACCTAAAGCAACTGCAAAACAATGGACCATAAATGCCTCCAACACACAAAGACCTCTGTATCTGTTGCTAAGAGGCTGCTGCCACTAAGTCTAAGTCTGTATTACATTCATAGAAGATTCCAGTATTATCCAGTCTTTATCCTTCAGTGCAATGTCAAGCTGTATGCAATAGCACAGGTGTGCTTCTGTCCCGAATTGTTGGGAGGATTAAGATCGAGAGAAAAGGCTCGTTGATGACATTTCTTCCCAACTTTCACTGTAGTTGAGACATTGGACCTTTATTTATTAGATACACGGCTCAAATGTGCTGTAAATAAAACATTGTTTTCCACAGCTTAACTTTTTTAACATGTTGTGCCCCCTCAATCAATGGAGCAAATTTTCACACGAGGATGGTTCTTAGTTGGACGATCTTCCACTGTGTGTTACATGTCTGATACGCCAGTCGTTTATTCTGAATTCTCCTTACATTGCCCAAGAGTTTATATATGAAACAGACATACACAGACAGACAACTATTCACACCTACAGGTAATTTATAGTCTCCAGTTAACCTACCACGCATGTCTTTGGACTGTGGGAGGCAACCAGAGAACCACAGAGAAAAACTATGCAACATGCAAACTCCACACAGGAAAGGGGATGTGAACCCCCGACCTTCTAGCTGTGAGGCTGTAATAACCTCTTTCAAGGTTGAAGCAGAGCTGATTTGTTTTAAGTCTCATGCTTGTGCTACTGCCTCACACAACCACTTACACTTTACACTATTATTTTTGCCTTAAACAATTAAAAATGTGGGCTTAAACCTGTGCAAACACAGCGTTTTGATTTCACCGATTGATGACAGAGCATCGATCATGTTAATTCACACTGGACTCAAACCTGCAGCGTCAGCTCCTGCACAAACAATGTACTTAGTTGTATTTCACGACCTTCTCACTGAGCTTTGCATGACATATGTTTGACCGTCTCACCAATCTGCTATTGTCAAGGCAGATTCTCTCTAGATGCCCACGTGCAAAAATTCGTGTTGGCACCATCTGTATGCATCCATTATTTATTTCAACTTCCTTGACACGATTTATGTGAAGCACTTACACATTTATTTCTGTTACTATTTCACATTATTCAAACACAACAAACAAAACTGCTTCTTCTCATTGTTGCCACTCTCCAGAGTTGACATCATGTTCTGCATTGAGCATAAGTGGAACATGTCTTAAGTTGTAGTACAAATATGAGTATGTGCATCCCTGTCAGTTTCCATCTCCAGATCAGAGTATGTATAAAGTATAATTAAGCATTCATGTTGCACGCTTTTAATGTCATACATTCACCTCTTCAGGATGTGTAAACTAAAGCAAATACACATAGCAAAATCAAACATTATTATCTTCATGTTTTTTAAAGGTTCAGTTTAGGAGCCAGTAAATTTCATAGTGGAAAAGCAGTTGTAGTACAACATGTCATTTGGAATAGCAGAAAATATCTGTTAATTATGGTAAGACACTTAAAACACCTACATCCAAGACTTGTTTTCAGTCTCTGAGCTGGACGTTTAAGTACAAAAAGTAATTTTTGTGCGTAAAAAAAAAGTTATTTTTGTGGGATGTGCACAAACTCTGAGAAGAAGTGAGGTTAGCTTTCTTTTTACAAATGTACTTATCTCAGTTTATTAAACGCAATTACTTTCTAAATCCATATTGTGGAAAGAAGTAAAGCCCAAACTTCTTGTACACATTCACTATATGTCTGGACAAAAAGCCCACTCACACACAGCTTCTGTCTGTGGACAATTTGCACCACATTTAGAGCTAGTGCTCGCTGTTCTACTCAACACATTTACATCTGAGATTTTTCTCATATCTGCTTTGTTATTACAATAAAAACATGTTTAACTACAAAAAATATATTAGTTCAATTTGTGTTGATAGAACAACTGTTTAAGGCACAAGGAAATTTCTTTCATTTTCAGTCCATATATAACAGGATTAAAAAGAGGATTATAGATTATGATTTATACAGTCAATGCAAAACGAACAGTTTTTAGAAAATCTAATTCTAATCTAATTAGAATGACATCATAAGTTACCAAAAGAGAATAGTTGATCAGAGCCAGCAGGTGAGGTAAACAAGTCTGTGTAGCTTTTCTCCTGATTTCTCCACAACTTTTGTTTGATATTATAAGTATCTTAATGTATGTGAAAAGGATGAAAACCATGGGAAAAAGTACAAAACAAAGTACGACAACTACACTATATATTGATAATGCTGCTGAAGTCTCACAGTAAAGTTGGTCATCTAAGTTGTTACAAAAAATTCCTTTCAAAGTAAAACTACAGAGTTTGTTATTAGCATTTAGTGCAATTGGCACAGCAGCCTGACAAGCAGGCAGAAACCAGCACACAACCAGCAAAATCTTAATAGTTGTTTTCCTCATGATAGTTGAATATTTAAGAGGTTTACATATACAGACATATCTGTCATAGGACATGGCTGCCAACAGTGAGAACTCAGAACAGCCTAAAGAGTAATACACAAAAACCTGGAAGAGGCAGGCTGAATATGATCTGATCTGTTTGGCAGATAAAACATCAGTCAGAAGCTTTGGGTAGATGTTGGTGCTAAAAAGAACAGAGTTCATCAACAAAGTGGCAATGAAAATGTACATAGGCTCATGGAGGTTTTTGTGAATCACTATGAGACAAACAATGGCCAAATTACTGCAGATTATTAGAACATATGCTGTTAACATGACCACAAAGATATCTGTACTTGTGCAGCTCTACAAACCCATCAAGATTTATATATGTTACATTAAACTCAGCATCCATCAAGAGAGACCTAAACAAGATTAAGGAAATGATTAACACAAACTGTGAAAGAGCTCCTGCAGAAGGTTTCAACAAATTATCACTTTTATTGGATAGTGACAGTAAAATGCACTTGGTGACTTTGTCTTCAGAATATTGAAACGTTTGAGTCAGTGCAAGGTTTTTATCACGGTGCATAACCCTCTATGGATCTCATTAAACTCTTCACTGAACAAGTCATCCATTTCACTAAACTCTGGAGGCCTGAATCCATAAGCAGGAGCTAATGTCCCAGTTTTATGGGACCTAAAGCTAAACGTCAGTGTTTACAGCCTACATTTTTTTTCAGTCTTGTTCAGGGAGAAATCACTGCTTCTGCTCTACACGACTACTCCTACAAAAAAGCCACTGGGAAATCCACAGCGTGATTTGACTGTGAAAATATCCAACATTCATCTGTCCTGGAAAAGTCCAAACAGCCCTCAGGCCTCAGACGCTCCTCTATTTGGTTGAAGGTGTTAATATTCAAGATATTAAGTGTCCACTGACATTTCCCCACTGTGGTTTGATTTAAGATGCAGCTGCAACACACACACACAAACAGCAGTCTGAAGCTCTTGATCTTTGTCTTGATACTTTTGTATATACTTGAAGATAAAGTAAGTATTTACATTCAAAAGCATATACAGATATAATACTCTGATTACATATTGGGAAACTAGAAACAGTTTCAGTTTAGTGACCAAACTAAACTATTAGTGGACTATAAAAAAGTGATATGCAAAAAGTTGATGGTGGATAATGGCAACCCACA
Organism: Channa argus; assembly: GCF_033026475.1. NCBI lineage: Eukaryota > Metazoa > Chordata > Actinopteri > Anabantiformes > Channidae > Channa > Channa argus. The sequence goes on from NC_090205.1 coordinate 2,125,191, forward strand.
GCACAGGAAAGGGCTGGAAAACCAAAAATTATATAATAGATCATATTATTTTTTATTCTAAAACAGAAGTGTTATTAGTATTAGTATTATTATAAAACAAAAAGTTTGTTTCTATCAGTTCTAAGTTTGTATTAACTTTTGTTTGACATAACATTTGTTAATGTGTTTAGAAATTTGGATTATATGATTGGATTAAAGAGAGGATTAACCATTTTATTCTGTATTTAATCGGGAGTCAATGGAGTTGCTGTAGCATGGGGTGATGTCAGGAAATCAAGACCTTTTGGTGTCTTTGCAAGCAGCTGAATTTTGAACCAGTTGGAGCTTGTGGAGGGATTTGTGAGGGAGGCCGAAGAGAAGAAAATTTCAATAGTTGATACGGGAGGTGACGAGGCTGTTAACAAGAATTCAGGCAGTGTGGTGGTTGAGGAAGATGATAACTGTTACGTAAATGAAAATATGCAGACCTGGTATGTTATTGATGTGGGATCGGAATGATAATGAGCTGCCGACGATGACATCCAGACTCTTAATCTGAGGAGAGGGGGAAACGGAACTCCTTCTTGTGGTACAAAATCCACATTGTCCAAAGTTGACAGTTTTTCCCTCACAATTGACAGCTCTTCTGTTTTATCGCTTTTTAATTTTAGAAAGTTTGAGGTGAACTAGGATTGTATCTCAGATACACAATTGGTAAGGGAGGAGGGTGGGAGTGTGGAGTCAGATTTGCTGGATAGGGTTAGCTGGGTGTCATCAGCAAAGCAGTGGAAATGTATTATGAATTTGTGGAAAATATTGCCAAAAAAAGAAAAAGGTGCAGGGAGTGTGGATGGGCTTCACACAGGGAGAAAGCTCAATGGGAACTGTGGGAAGACGAGAGTCTGTGCCAGTAGAGGGAGAAGAGGAGAGGGGAAGTCCATGTGGGCATGTGCGAAGGGTGTAGAAGTGAGATGAACTGTCCGGTAATGGATGTAGCACTGGCATCAGCAGCATGGTATGGCAGGCAGAACTACTGAGAGCGGGGTTAAGAGGCCAACAACCAATAATCGCAATATCTAACAGTCTCACAAACACAGCTCCTCCTAGTACTCACAATAGTGGGTCAGAGGATCTAAATCCAATCCAAGATACAAATGAGGTCCAGATAGCCAAAGAGCACAGAGTATAGGTGTTCAGATGGCGAGGCAGAGGCAGACCTGATAACCAGAGCCTGGGTTACCAATGGGGTCAGAGTAACCGTACAGGGGCAGAGGCAAAAGCAGGGCAGGTCCAAAAATAGATTCGCATTCAAGAAATCAAGTCTGTATGAATAAAGAAAGGTAGGAGAACCATTAACTGACTAATAATGATACTAACATGAAGAAAACAAGGTTCTGTTCAAAACACAAGTTAGATGGGTGATTGAGGACTTAGGGTTAGTTTTAGTTTGATATTGTGATAAAGCTTTGTATTTGGACACAGAAAACAAAGCACACGGGAGGAATGTTAAAAATGTTTATTGACAACCAGAATTTTGAAACGACAAAGGGAAAATGTGTACGTTGGTAAACCAGCCTGAAGACAGTATTCTGAGTGGTCATGGAGGAGACTGGACATTGTAACTGGGGATAGCAGACGACAGAAAAGAAGACTAAGTTCAGTCGGAAGGACGGGAGTTGATTGGGAGACAGACAAAATGGAGGAGCCAGGGGATAGGTAAGATGGCAGCTGACCGGGTGAGTCGAAGAGGGCAGGGTGATAGGGTGACTGAGATGAATGTCAAGCTGCGATACTTCTGAAGGAGAGCTCAGGATACAGAGTGATGGTGGTGACATGAAGGTGAGCAGTAGTGTAGTGGCTTCATTAGCTCTCGGTACGACTGCCTTAGAGTACACAAAGTGCACAAAGTACTGCAAGGCTACATTAAAGGACACTCGGGGAGAACTTTTAGAACTAAACATTCTGCTAGCTCCTTTTCCCCTGAAATTTAGAACTGAGCTTGGTAGACTGCAGCTCCTAAGGACAGTGGCATGAAAAGCACACTACATGGCTTCAGAGGCAGGAGGAGATAGTGCACAAGGAAGCAGAAAAGTCGCAAGAGAGATGGCTTGCTAGCTAGGCTCAAGGCTAGTGCTACCAGGCCAACTGTTCCATCACTCCGTCTAACATTCAAACACTGGACAACAAGACTTATTTTGACTAAGCCTGTGTAATTGGGAAATGCAAAACTGTAGTACCATCATACTGGTGGAAACAACTCAACAACAGCATGTTTGACTCTGGTTATCTACTCAAGGGTTGGACTCTCTTTCGTTCGAACTGAAACCAGCTGTCGGGAAAACTAGAGGAAGAGGACTATGCATCTACATAAAAGAGGTTGTGTACAAACTGTTACGTGGTAGGTAGCTACTGCTCCAACAGTACTACAGAAAATAAACCCACGCAAAGCTGCTGACCCCAGGTCCTGAAGGAATGTGCATGCCCGCCCTCGGAAGTCAGGAGTTACATATACACTGTCTCAGTCCATTGTGGCAAAGGCCCAAACAGTGACTTGATTGACTGATGACAACTCACATACTTGGAGAACAGGGAGTCCTATGTGCGGCTACTCTTTTTGGACTTCAGTTCTTCCTTTTATCCATTCATCCCACAGACGCTAGTGGATAAACTAGCAGTACTCAGACTAGTCCTATCTCTCTGTAATTGGATTTTGGATTTTGTGACAAGCAGAACCCCCAGGATTAGCAACATCACATCTTCACTCACCATCCTCAACACTGGGTCGCCCCAGGGCTGTGTCCTCAGCCCGCTGCTTTATACACCACTAACATCCTACTTTAGGGCTCACCATGGATGCAGCCTTGTACTGAAGTTTCCAGATGACAAAACAGTGGTGGGGCTCATCACCAAAAGGGCTGAATCGGCTACAGGCAGGAGGTGGACAGGCTTGGAATGTTGAGAAAGCAGAACAAGCTCATCCTAAACATCAACATAACCTGGGAGATCCTTGTGGGCCTCTGAATATTTGAATGCACTATTGTACCTTTGCTGCTGTATTTATTTTATTTTATCTTACGCTTTTTAATTACCTATTCCGAGACCTGAGTAATGTATATTGTTCTCTGTACATGCGTGAATGACAATTAAGAATTCTTACATTTTTTGTTGTACCAAAGCACATGTAACTAGTATGGAGTAAGTATACAGATAATACACAGTTCCAAACAGCAACCTGGATCCAATATCCACAATACAAAGTCTAAATAAACTATCAAAAGGTCCAATTTCTGACAAAGAACTTTAGACAGGGAAGGGGAACAGGTGAAACAAATTAGAGTTAATGATGAGTGCTGAAGCTGTCAGGAGGAACTAAGAGAACAGGAAATGGAGAAGAGTGACTACAAAATAAAAGTCCGGGGCAGGAAGTGGCCAATGGTTGTGACAGATATGAGTGCAAATTTCAGACAAATCAAGAAAAATCTTGGCAACTAAGTTTAGTTTAATAAAACAGAAAACACAAGTTGACCATCAGGCTGTCGTGGAGGTGTTTCCCTCAGAGTTGTATCGTTGTGGGATTCTGATTTATTTAACAAGTAAAACTGGCGCCAGGACAATGCTGAATGAGACAATTCTAATTAGCTGTTTAGCTTCATGCATTTGTATATTCCAAGGGCAAAATGGATGAATCAGACAAATAGTGCTCTAATATCGAATTACATGTCAACATGTTTTCTGTATATACACATGGCTTCTACTTCTGAAGTGTGATGTGTAATGTCAGTAACAGTAATACATTTCGATGCTGAAGTTTTTATAGCAGCAGATTAGGTGTTAACATATTGAAACAATGTTAATATTAAAAATGTAAGTATTTTTTTATAATATTAGACATGAAAAAACTGGATGGAGAAAAAAAATTTTTTTAAGTGTTTTTAGATTATCACTGCATTATCAATTACTTCTTTAATGCAGTGTCAGTTGTTCCGACCAAACTAAACTTTGCTTGTGACATAATTAATCACATGATTATTAGTGGTAACATGGACTATGACAAACACATTTAACATCCAAATTTTACATACCACAGAGAATAACACACACAGCACAATCCACATTGTAGATCATGGTATAATTCTTTATCCTAAAATAGAAGTGCAATATTTATTCTTATTATGATTATAATAATATATAATATTCTTTTCCCGTCAGTTTTAAGTTTGTATCCATTTTGCTTTGGCACAAAATTTCTTGATGTGTTTAGAAATTTCTTTCAATTTTAGTCCATATATGATTGGATTGAAGAGAGGATTATACAGAACCATTTGTAATGTCATTATTAACCGTGCAGTTTTGGGAAAATCAGTTTCCACTCTAAGTATAACTACATCATAAACACTTAAACAGGAAAAGCCGATTAAAACCAGCAGATGGGGAGTACAGGTCTCTGCAGCTTTTTTCCTCACGTCTCTACTGCTGCGATAGCATATTACAAAAATGTTTATGTACGTGACAACGATGAAGAGCATAGGAAAAAGTGCAATATTAAACAAAACAATCACACCATACACAGACAAAGCTCTTGAGCTCACACAGTGAAGTTCGTAAACGGAATTGTTGCAAAAAATGCCTTTTAAATTAAACCCACACAGTTTTTTATCAGCACTCCAAGCCACTGTCACCGCAACATGACAGCCAGGCACAAGCCAGGAGAAAAGCAATAATAGGTTGATGGTTGTTCTTCTCATAATAGTTGGATATTGCAGAGGTTTACATATTGACACATATCTGTCATAGGACATGACTGCCAACAGTAAAAACTCTGAACCTCCTAAAGAGTAATATGCAAACCACTGAAAGAGACAGGCTGAATATGATATGATCTGTTTGTCAGATAAAACATCAGTCAGAAGCTTTGGGTAAATGTTAGTGCTGTAAAGAACAGAGTTGATCAACAAAGCTGCAATGAAAATGTACATAGGCTCGTGGAGGCTTTTGTGAATCCAGATCAGGTACACAATAGTAGAATTACTGCAGATTATTAGAACATACACTGTAAATAAAATCATAAAATAAACATATCTGTATTTATGAACTTCTACATACCCATTGAAAGTTATATACGTTATGTTTAATTGATCATCCATTATTATCAATAAAAGTTACACATTACTAAACACATAAAATGAGTAAATACATATACAGGATTATGAAGCTCTTCACCTTCACAATAAAAAAAAAAGCGTACAGCTTGAGGAATTGGAATGTTTTATGAGAGCTCCTTACCATCCGTGAGTCTCATTAAAATCTCCACCAAGACTTGCTTTACTGGGAACAACTTCTTTACAGTCTGGAGACCTGAGACTTTAAAATAGGCGTTGTTTGGGGTAAACTATCAACCAGGAAACAGTGTCTAGTGGAAATAATGACATGGATGCAGGCAAACAACTTTTAGATAGATTGAATCCCATTGGTTGTATTAGGGGGTGTGGAACTGTGTTCATGTGTAGGCCCACTGAAAATTTCAACTGTGAATTGAAATTTTAGATGGCTACACAAATCTGTAAATAAGAGCAGAGATCTGGAAATTTTGTGAATAGAAATTGTAAATGTACAGCAAATGTAAATTAAATGTTTTTAAAAATCATTATTGTAAATTAAAAATGTAAATGTGTCTAGAAGATTTCTTTTCTGTCTTTGCACAAAAGTAGAACAAAAATTCTGCTGTGCAGTACCTGAATAATGACTTCACACACATCCATCAATTATTCTTTGAATAAAAATTTAAATTAAACCTACACTTACATATAGTAAAAATAACATATACAAATATAAATATAAAAAAAATCTTGCAATGTCCGATTGTGCTTATGGGGTGGTATTTCCTGTTATATGGCAGCAGGAAGAAAGTGTTTGTTTATTACAGTTATGGCTCTGGGATAAAAACTGTCTCTGAATCTGGAGGTTCCATAGGGTAACAGGGCAAACAGATGGTGAGGGGTCCAGCAGAGACAGGTCCTAATGTCCTCCTGGGCAGTCAGTGGAGGTCCAATAAATTCCTGTGCAGTGTTAATGACACTATGAAGATGTTTCCAGTCTGTCTCTGTGCAGGTCACATACCAGGGTATTTTGGAGTATGTGGGCAGCTCTAAATGGTGCAGTGGGATCTCAGTATCTCTGTACATAGATGAATATTTTACAAGGTTTGTAAGAAGTAGCTGCTGAGCCTCTTTGAGCAGGGAAGAGTAATTGGAACTCCATGTGAGTTCCTCAGTGATGTAACTGCCCAGGAATTTTAAACAGGACACCCTCTCCACTTCCTCTCCCCTGATGATTAGAGGAGCGGGGTCCTCACTATGTCCTAAAATCCATTATGAGTTTCTTGGTCTTTTTTATGTTCGGTGTGAGCTTATTGTCATTGCACCAATGTGTAAATTTGTTCACCTCCTGTCTGTATTGTGTTTCATTGTTTGATATTGATAGATGGCAGTACAGTCATTTGTTTCGGGTGAATAGAGAAGAGGACTCAGCAATAAAGCCTGTGGGACTCCTGTACTGAGCGTAAGGCTGGTGGAGATGTGTTTGAGTCTCAGTCTGTGGATAGGTAGTGAGGAAGTCTTGTATCTACATACACAGAATGCTGTTTAGGCCCAAGCCAAGGTGTTTGGTGAACAGCGTAGTGGGGAAAATGATATTAAATGTTGATGATATTATGTGTGATGATATTAAATGTCTAACATAGTACGTCCCTTCCAGTTCAATGTGTGAGCAGAGTATGGAGAGAGGGGTCAATAGCTTCTTCTGTGGATCTGTGGGCTCTATAGGTGTATTGGTGTGGGTCCAGATGAGTATTGTGGGTTTTATGTATTTTAGGAATAGTTTTTCAAAACATTTTGCAAAGAAAGCGGTTAGTGCTACCGATCTATAATCATTTAAACAGGTGATGTCACTTTGTTTGGGGACAGGTAAAATAGTAGCTGACTTCAGGCAGATGGGTACAGTTGCTTGGGACAGTAAGAGATAAAAAACGTCTGTTAGCACCTGTCAGACTTGATCTGCACAGTCTCTTATGACTCTCCCAGGGTTCCCATCTGGGTCATCTGCTTTCCTCGCATTCACAGAGCTGAAGACTCTCCCCACCTCATGTGGCTAAAGAATTAGTGGAGGGTGCGTAGCATCCAGTAAAGAAATTTAACAATATACAGAATAATTTTGTGGAAGTTTGCACAAATCTGTGGCTACAAAAACCAAAAATTCTGTAAATGTTATTGCAGAAATCTTGAAATGTGTATTAAAATTTGCAAAAGTGTAACATCTCTAAATGTTCACGCAAGTCACTGTGAATTAAATTAAAAGTTTACAAAACTAAATGTAAATATGATTTGCACACAGACATTTTCGAATCCACAAAAAGGTTTATGTTTCGAAAGAAACAATTTTTATTTTTAACTACAGATTTCACACTTTTTAAATGATGACATTCTTTAAAAGCCTGCAGTGTCTGAAAGTGCTTTTTAGCATTTGTCTCTTCATCAGGACTGTTTTTTCTCACTACTTGCAAAGTGCTTCATTTGACCAAATTAGCAACAATCTCCAACTTAACCAAATGAATAACAACCTCACCTCAATGCAAACTCCCTAAACATACAAATGAGGTAAAAATGAGGTAAAAATCATGTTCATTTTCAATGTTAGAGGAACAAAAGACCAAATTCCTTTTCTTTCAAGGATTTCTTTTTTAGGGAGGGTGGTAAATATCTTGTCTGTATTAGAGTTGAGTGGTAATATATGCTTTCCAATACATAATGGACAGCATATATTACATGTTACTGTGCCTGTTGCTTTGAACCCTTATTCATTATTGTGCTTGATTTTCATTTGCTTTTACTATGAATCGCACACACGCAGGCCTCAATGATCAAAATATCTCTGTATTTATCTGTTTTGATAAACCCAAAAAGAACAGTGGCATAAATGACATAAAACATGGGAGAAAACTTTATGAAACTTATTACAAACACTGATACTCCCCCTTATTTTTGACAGCTAATGGAACCATGATGAACAGAGCTTCAGTCAACATTAACCCAACTCAAACCGTTTCCTTCAGGGTTTGGTCTGTGTGTGTGCATGTGTGTGTCTTTCACTGCATATTCTGCAGGTCTAGACAAACACTTGCCACTTTGACAGGTACAAGTGATTTAGAAAGAACCTTTTACAAAAAGTTAAAATCACACATGCTCCAGGAGAGACCCCACAAATCGTAAGATAAAAAACTCAAAATTCACTTAATAATGATTTTGGTTCGACAGAACAACTGTTTAAGGTGTTTATAAATGTCTTTCATTTTGAGCCCATATATGAGTGGATTAAGCAAAGGATGGTACAAAATCACTTGTAATGTCATTAGTAAACGTGCAGTTTTTGATAAATTTGATTCTACTCGAGCTACACTGATGTCATACACACTCAAACAGGAGAAACTGATTAAAACAAGGAGGTGAGGTAAACAGGTCTCTGCAACTTTTTTCCTGACTTCGCCACAATTTTTATAAGCTATCATGAGTATTTTTGCATATGTGTAAATTATGAAGAGGACAGGGAGGACTGCTAGATCTAACAAAGCAATCACTCCGTATATAGTAATGACTCTGGAGTGTACACATAAAAGTTCATAAATTGCATTGTTACAAAAGATTCCTTTCATAGTAAAGTTACACAATTTAGATTCAGCACACAGTATTGCTGGGACTGCAATATGACAAGCAGATACAAACCAAGTTAAAACCAGTAAAATACTCACCCTGGTTTTTGTCATGATAGTTGGATATTGCAGAGGTTTACATATAGACACATACCTGTCATAGGACATGAGTGCTAATAGAACGAATTCTGCACTGCCTACAGAGTAAAACATAAAGAATTGCAGTAGACAGGCTGAATATGATATGATCTGTTTTTCAGATAAAACATCATTCAGAAGTTTGGGGTAGACAGTGGTGCTTAAAAGAACAGAATTGAATAACAAAGCTGCAATGAAAATGTACATAGGCTCATGGAGGCTTTTGTGGATCCATATAAGACACACAACAGTAGAATTACTGCAGAGTATTAGAATATATACTGTAAACAAGATAAAGAAATACACATATTTGTATTTGTTGTCCCCCACATACCCGTCAAGAGTTATGTATGTATAATTTGACTCATTATCCATTAATATTGTCTTACACTAAATGTTTAACAATGAAACAGGCAAATTAAAATTAATTTTAAAATCACATCTCGTTAATAGACTAACATCCGACCTATATACTGAACTGTCTGTTTTATTGTACATTGCGTTATGTCGATCAAATGAAATTTAAAAAGTGAGAAAGCGTCAGATCCTGCGGAAAGTTTTTATGAGGTTGCTTCAGCCTCCATGGATCTCATTAAATTCTGCATTACAATTAGTGTCAAATAAGTAAAGAACTTAATCAAACCCTGGAGGCCTGATGTTACATGAACATGTGCATTGCACAATTTTTGTAACTCAAAATATGGGCTGTGCTAGTTATCTTTGCTGCATGTAGTCTGCTGTGGCCTGTTTGGTGTCTAAAAATAAGTTGGATATATGCATGTTTATACATGTTGGTATACACCCTGTAAGGCAACATTAGAAGGCTGGCAGCTGGAAGTGGCCCGACAACTAGCATGAAACTGGCTCTGTGAACTTTCTATGAGTTTCACAATGCCTGCGCACTATTTAAAATAAGTGAGTATTATTAGAATTTTTCTCTGAAGACAGATGTTTATGGGCTAAGAATGTGAACGGTCTGGTTTAAAGCACTGGTAACCTGACAAACAGGTCATTGCTAAGTGGTCTACGCACCTCCTCAGTGCTGAGTAGAAGTGCAATAAAATAAGTTGAGACCCAGCTCAGTTATTTCATGATCGGTAGGGAACTAGTTGGTGTCTGTGTGTGTAGTAATGTGTCACATTAAATTTCAAAATATGTAGCACATTTATACATTTCTCCACAATTAAAGATTTGTCTACAAATTTCTGAGAAATCTGTACATATACATTACAGATTAGATTTGTGTTATGTTAATACATTGTAGCTTTTTGTACACATTTACAAACTGCAGAACACTTTGTGTACAATTTTAAAAGTTTGTGTGTACTGACATTTTTAAATAAGTACACAAATCATTAAAAGTGTGCTGTTTATAAATCTTTGCACTGACCTTTAAAGTTAAATTAAAATTTGTAAATGCGTGCAAAGATAAATGCGTAGCACAATTCCAAATCATGTAGACACATCTTTAATTGTGAATTTAAACTGTGAATATCTGGTAAAATCCTTTTGTAAATTACAGTTGTATATGTGAACATTGGGTTTAAACAAATGTTTAAATGTGTACATAAATATGCACGTGTACTGGCATTTGTAGATCTGTACATCATGAAATGAATACCTCACATTTTTAGGTTTACAGAAATCTTGTAATGTGACTTGAAATGTGCAAATGTGTGCAAAAGTAAAAATGTGTACTGACATTAAATGTGTAACATTTGTAAATGTTCACGCAAGTCACTCAGCATGTGTGAATAATGTTTCCAAGTTTATAAATGAATTCAAAAATATATCCATGAAAAATATTTCTGAAGAAAGTCAATCCTAAACGGCTGAGAAAAAAAATCTTAATTTATGCCTCTCAATTAACGTATAAACTCATATACAAATATGAGTTTCTCTATATTTCATCAATGTTTGTGAGGGATTTTCTGTTGTTTCTCTTTTACTCTTTGATCAAATTAGCATCTGTTTCCAACTCAAACAACGTTACCTAACTACACCAGCAACAATGGTTTAAAAACCAAAGGAAAGTAAAAAGCCAGGTCATTTCTATTCTTGGAGCAGCAGATCTAACCCTTTATATTATATTTTTTTAAAGTGAGGAGAAGTTTTGGTGGCAAAAGAGTAATTAACGTGTCCATATCTGTGTCCTTTATGAAACATGCTGTAAAATAGATACAACTAAAGTTGTGTCCACGACAGTATCTGTTGCTCAGGTTATGAATTACACACATGGTCCTATGTGATCAAAACAGGGAAGAAACCTTAGGAAAGCCAATTCATCCTGCTTCTGAAATGTACACATAACACTAGATACTACATGTGTATATAAAGGTATGACTTTCCATCCAAAAATTTCCATCTTTGCACTATTTCTTCATAAGAAAATGTCTGTACATTGTTTAGTGTTAATACATCAGACGATTTGAGCTGCACAAAACAGCCTTTTCAAATGTTTAGAAATTAGTTTCATTTTGAGCCCATATATCAGTGGATTAAACAAAGGATGATACAAAATTGTTTGTAATGTCATTAATAACCGAACAGTTTTTGATAAATTAGACTCTACTCGAGCTATACTGATATCATATGCACACAAACAGCAAAAACTAAATAAAACCAGCAGGTGAGGTAAACAGGTCTCTGCAGCTTTTTTCCTGACTTCTCTACTACTTCGATAAACTATAAGAAGTATCTTAGTGTATGTGTAAATTATAAAGAGCACAGGAAGTAGTGCAAGATCTAACAAAGCAACCACTCCATATATAGTAATGACTCTGGAGTGTACACATAAAAGTTCATAAATTGCATTGTTACAAAAGATTCCTTTCATAGTAAAGTTACACAATTTAGATTGAGCACTCAGTATTGCTGGGACTGCAATATGACAAGCAGATACAAACCAAGTTAAAACCAGTAAAATACTCACCCTGGTTTTTGTCATGATAGTTGGATATTGCAGAGGTTTACATATAGACACATATCTGTCATAGGACATAGCTGCCAACAGTAAGAACTCAGAACTGGCTGAAAAGTAAAATATAAAAAACTGTAGTAGACAGGCTGAATATGAAATGATCTGCTTTTCAGATAAAATGTCTTTTAGCAGCTTTGGGTAGATGTTCGTGCTGAAAAGAACAGAATTCAGTAACAAAGCTGCAATGAAAATGTACATTGGCTCATGGAGGTTTTTGTGGATCCAGATCAGACACACAATGGTAGAGTTACTGCAGATTATCAAAATATATACCGTTACCAAGATCACAAAATACACATATCTGTATTTATCATCTTCCACATACCCATCAAGAATTATATATGTGAAATCTGACTCATTATCCATTAAGATTGTAAAAAATTAAATCTTGAGTGATAAAACAAGCAGATTACATAACCAGTAAAGATAAGTTGCAAAGAAAAGCCTCATTGTAACACTTCCATCAACATCACATTTCTACCGAATGGTCACAATTATTCTTAGCTGACACAGGAACATAACATCTATGCAAATGATCACTGATTAAACAAAGATCACAAAGTAAAGTATTTGACAACACGGATAGTCTATAATAGTTTGCTTCATCCTCCCTGGATCTAATTAAACCTGACATTAAAAAAGGATTTAAATATGTGAATTAGTTCATGAAACCCAGGAGGCCTGAACTTACAGTTGGTCTGGCACCTGATGAGATGTACAATTTTAGGCGTGGTTGTTGGAGCCAAACAGCCAAATGCATGAGGATTTCAGCATTTTCATGTAACACAGTCCCTCTTGCCATTAAATTATTTTTTTTATTTTTTACTTGGAGTCTTCTCAAAAGGAATCTTAAATAATAAACGAATTGCAGCGTGATACTACGATATAACAACTCCCACAAGCACTACCTGCACACAGTGTTTGTGAAGCCTATGATCGTGCTAAACTGTGAACAACCCAGTCATTTTCCACAGCAGAATTATTTATTTTTATTTGGACGGGTCCCGCTATCAGCCAGGTGTCTGCCCCTTTTCTATCCCTCTCTGCTCTGAGCAGAGAAGTGAATGTGTTGTGTAATGTTATGAAATGTAAAGTTAAACCCTTGTCATAGATTATATCAAAAGGAGCCATTTTCCACAATTCTCTGACTCATCATTGTCAGAGTTACGACAGAGTTGAGACTATTAACTGTTTGCTGCTGTTTGCTTCTAACTCTATCCTACAATAGTTTTTTACCTGCTGTGGTTAAACAGCTGCTTATGAAAATACATCTTAATCCTAAGTCTCCTAATAACTTTTAACCAGTCTTATATAATTGGAAAGAAATGTACTCATATTACTATCTATACAGGTGGTGGCAGGAGCATTGGGTTTTACTCTTAAAAGGAGTCTGAGTTGTTTGGACAGACAAAGACGTTTGATTTGCTTATTGCATTGCTTGCTCTGTCACAAAGTCATAACTTTAAAAGTCTTGTAGTTTGCTCGAAATGAAAAATATCTTAAACTAAAATTGTAAAGTGTTTCTTCTTTTATCATTTTTTGAGGATTGATTGCCTCTCAGTTTTCCGTGCATCCTCTGTGGGTGGGGAATTAGCCATTTTCCTATATATTAGCATTTTAACATAAACAGAAGTTCAATTCAATTCAATTCAATTCAACTTTATTTATATAGCGCCAATTTACAACAAAGTCATCTCAAGGCACTTTACAGAATAAAGTCCAGACTACACAAGTATGTAGAAGCAACCCAACAAATCCCCCTTGAGCAAGCCCTAGGCAACAGTGGAGAGGAAAAACTCCCTTTAATGGGAGAAACCTCCAGCAGAACCAGGCTCAGGGTGGGTGGCCATCTGCCTTGACCGGTTGGGGTGAGTGGAAAGTGGAGAAAGAAAAGAAAAGAGCAACGAAAAGCAACAAAAAAAAGCAACAACAAAACAACAAGAAAAGCAACAACAAAACAACAAAAAAGCAACAACAAAACAACAAAAAAGCAACAACAAAGCATCGTACAGGTTGTAGGATATAGAATTAATGGCATACAGTGGTGACAAGTAAATGTATAGAGAAAAGCTAGTTCAGGTTGAGTGAGCAGTTTAACTATAAGCTTTATCAAAAAGGAAGGTTTTAAGCCTAGTCTTAAAAGTAGAGAGGGTGTCTGCTCCCCGAATTTGGATTGGAAGCTGGTTCCACAGGAGAGGAGCTTGATAGCTAAAGGCTCTGCCTCCCATTCTACTTTTGCAAACTCTGGGAACCACAAGTAGGCCTGTATTTTGGGATCGAAGTGGTCTAATCGGGCGATACAGAACTATGAGATCTTTTAAATATGATGGAGCTTGACCATTAAGAGCTTTGTATGTAAGGAGGAGGGTTTTGAACTCTATCCTAGATTTTATGGGAAGCCAGTGAAGAGAAGCTAGTGAAGGTGAAATATGATCTCTCTTTCCTAATCCTGTCAGCACTCTTGCTGCAGCATTTTGGATTAATTGAAGGCTTTTTAGGGAGTTATTAGGACACCCCAGAAGTAGGGAATTACAGTAGTCCAACCTAGAAGTAACAAATGCATGGACCAGTTTTTCGGCATCACTTTGAGACAGGATGCTTCTAATTTTAGCAATGTTCCGTAGGTGGAAGAAGGCTGTTCTAGAGATTTGTCTTATATGTGACGTAAATGCCAAATCCTGGTCAAAAATAACTCCAAGGTTCCTCACCGCAGTACTGGAGGCCAAAGTTATGTCATCTAAAGTAACTATATTGTTAGACAGCATATTTCTCATGTTTTTAGGCCCAAAGAGGATGATTTCAGTTTTGTCTGAATTTAGAAGTAGGAAATTGTAGGACATCCAGGTCTTTATGTCTTTTAGACATGCTTCAAGTTTGACTAATTGGTTAGTATCTTCTGGTTTCACAGATAAATAGAGCTGTGTATCATCTGCATAGCAGTGGAAGTTTATGGAATGTTTCCTAATAATTTTGCCTAAAGGTGACATGTACAGATTAAAAAGTATTGGTCCTAACACAGAGCCCTGTGGAACTCCATAGCTAACTTTGGTGCATAAATAAGAGTCATCATTAACATGAACAAGTTGGAATTTGTCTGACAGATAAGATTTAAACCAATGTAATGTGGTTCCTTTAATCCCAAATCCATGTTCTAGTCTCTGTAATAAAATGTTGTGGTCAATGGTGTCAAATGCGGCACTAAGGTCTAGTAAGACGAGTACGGACACAAGTCCATTATCTGAAGCGAGGAGAAGATCATTGGAGACTTTTACCAGTGCTGTTTCTGTACTGTGATGAGCTCTGAATCCTGACTGAAAGTCTTCATACAAATTATTCCTGTAAAGGTGATCACATAATTGTTTTGCAACTACTTTTTCCAGGATTTTAGAGATAAACGGGAGATTTGATATTGGTCTATAGTTGGCTAAATCACCTGGATCAAGACAGGGTTTTTTAAGTAATGGTTTGATTACAGCAACTTTATAAGCCTTTGGTACATAGCCAGTTTCTAAAGATAGGTTAATCAAATCTAATATGAAAGTGTCTATTAAAGGTAGAACATCTTTAAGCAATTTGGTTGGAACAGGGTCTAAAAGACATGTTGTTAGTTTTGAGGAGGCGATAGTTGAACTTAGCTCAGTGAGATCTATGAGTGTAAAGCAGTCTAAGATGGATTGGGGCCTTATTGAGGATTCTATAGCTGTTGTACATGAAGATTTAGCCGTAATATTTGTAAGGAGGATCTGGTGAATCTTTTCCCTAATCGCTACAATTTTACTAGTAAAGAAAGTCATAAAGTCATTGCTGCTCAAAGTTAAGGGTATACTAGGCTCAACAGAACTATGGCTCTTAGTCAGCCTGGCTACAGTGCTGAACAGAAACCGGGGGTTGTTCTTGTTTTCCTCTATTAGTGCGGAATAATATGCTGTTCTGGCATCACAAAGAGCTTTTTTGTACATTTTTAAACTGTTTTTCCAGGCTAACCGGGATTCTTCTAAATTAGTGGAACGCCACTTCCTCTCTAATTTTCGTGACGCCTGCTTTAAGCTGTGCATTTGTGAATTGTACCATGGAGGTCGACTCCTCTGATTCACTGCCTTTTTTTTCAGAGGGGCAACTGTATCTAGTATCATACGCAATGAGGCTGCAGAATCGTCAACTAAGTAATCAATTTGTACAGGAGTAAGATGGCTACTCACCATAGTATTGACACATGGTGGTGAAAAAGATGAAGAAATAATTTCTTTAAATGTATTCACAGCATTTTCAGATAAACATCTGCTGTAGTGGAATTTTTTCCTAACTGCTGTATAGTCCGTTATTGTAAATTCAAATGTTATTAGAAAATGGTCAGACAGAAGAGAATTATGAGGAAATACTATTAAATTATCAGTTTCAATGCCATATGTAAGTACAAGGTCCAATGTGTGACTAAAACAGTGAGTGGGTTTATTTACATTTTGGGAAAAACCAATTGAATCTAGTAATGAGTTAAACGCAGTGCTCAGGCAGTTACTGTCAGCATCTACATGAATGTTAAAGTCACCCACTATAATGACTTTATCTGTACTAAGCACTAAATCAGATAGAAAATCAGAAAATTCTATCAAAGTGAATGCAGAAACAACCAGACCTAACAACAGCCAGAGTGAATGAATGTTGCTTGTGCTTTTAGAACATGCTCACAATAAAGTATCTCTACTTTAAGGCCAAAACGTGAATACTGAAAGCCTTACTTGAAGTGGCCATAGGCGTTAAGAACTGACCTGAAATGCCTGTCTTCCTTCTACTAGGCCTAGAATGAGGAAGGGATATTTTCTCAACACTCGTTCTATTTCTATGAGCCAACCAAGGGTTTACTCAGTTTTAGGTTTAGTTTTATGTAATAAGTATTGTGTATTGTGAACTGTACTGTATTATGTGATGTGTTATGTTTCTGTGTATTGAGGATGTCAGTAGTGACATCATATAGCTTTGTAGTTTACCTTCTAAGTTTGTTGTACAGTTGTCAAGGGAACAATGCAATGCAAAGGGTTTGAGGCAAGAGAGACAGTTCAGCTCAGCTACTGAAGGGTGACGACGTGAAACGATAGCTGGAGCAGAGGAACTCTCTAAGGCTCAGTTCAGTGAGTTCAGCCATACTTTGAGAAACTTGTTTGATGAAGCTGTTTGTGAACGTGCTAGTGATATTACTACACTTAAACTTGTATGTACAATTGACCCGTCATCGGCTAAGTGGAGAAGCAAGTACAATAAATGTTCAATGTTCGTCAAACAACGATTGTGGGATCTTGTCCTGACTACACTGCTTAAAGATGTTTTACTTGTGATCAACACATGCATATTAGATGTGATAAGTCAGGCTTATTGTATTGTATGTAACAGTCTTTGTCCTCCATTTCTCTAGACATTTCTGCAGGTGTCCCTGACTTAAGACTTCACACTGTTTCCAGATTGCAGGTACTGGCTCACCACAAACAGTCAACATAGATGGCGGCCCACCCTGAGCCTGATTCTGTTGGAGGTCTCTTTTGTTAAAAAGGAGCCTTTCTTCCCCGTCGTCATCTACTGCTTGCTAGGGGGGATTTGTTGGGTTCTTCTTTTTAAAGTAAGGTCTTGGCTCTACTATGAGATTAGCTTGTTGCAGGTTTGCTCAATATACTGCAAATAAAACTGAACTGAATCCATGCTGTTTAAACTCCATCCATAACTGTGATGACAATGTATAATGGTGGAAATCCAGAGGCTTCCAACAGTCAAATTATTCTTTGGTCCTACAGACTTCTCTTTAACCTTAGTCAACACTCCTGGGCTCTTCATCCCTTATTCTTTAGGTCAGTCTCCATTCTATGCAGAATCAAAAAATTGATAAAACATTTCCCATTGTTGGCAAATAATTATGTAAATTGAGGCCAATTATTCCCTTGACTAATATTTGATAAAAATGTTTTTTAATTCTTCTTTGGGACTATGCTTTTATTTATGTTCAATAATCAAATTCAAATTCAAAATTCAATATACATTAGGCTCCAAAGGTCCCATGGACAGAGTTTAATTTAGAGTTCTCCAACAGTTTATGCCTCCTTTTTGCACACTGTGAAGTGAACACACTCACTTTTTCATATGAGAGTCCAAATGTCTGTTGTACACGTGCAGACAAAATCATAAAAATCTCGTCTCAGCAAAAGAAAAATAAGAACCTGATAAAAATAATTCAAGATAATTAACGTTTTGTTCTTTGTATTGGTTGCAAACAAACTTTTTTCAGTTTTACCATGGAAAAAGGACACTACTGATCTGAGAATCATCACAAGCCCCCTGACACTATCCAACAAATTCACAGTCATGGAACTTAATGCGTTGATTAAATGACATTCAAAAACGTACATCTGTGCATGATTATTTTATAACACCTGTGCCTTATTAATACATCAGACGATTTGGGCTGGACAGAACAGCCTTTTCAAATGTTTAGAAATTTCTTTCATTTTGAGCCCATATATGAGTGGATTAAACAAAGGATGATACAAAATTGTTTGTAATGTCATTAATAAACGCACAGTTTTTGATAAATTAGACTCTACTCGAGCTATACTGATATCATATGCACACAAACAGCAAAAACTGATTAAAACTATGAGGTGAGGTAAACAGGTCTCTGCTGCTTTTTTCCTGACTTCTCTACTACTTCGATAAGCTATAAGAAGTATCTTTGTATATGTGAAAACTATGAAGAGGACAGGGAGGACTGCAAGATCTAACAAAGCAACCACTCCATATATACTAATGACTCTGGAGTGTACACATAAAAGTTCATAAATTGCATTGTTACAAAAGATTCCTTTCATAGTAAAGTTACACAGGTCAGTTTCAGCACTCAGTATTGCTGGGACTGCGCTATGACAAGCAGATACAAACCAAGTCAAAAATAGTAAAATACTCACCCTGGTTTTCCTCATGATAGTTGGATATTGCAGAGGTTTACATATAGACACATATCTGTCATAGGACATAGCTGCTAACAGTAAGAATTCCGAACTTGCTAAAAAGTAAATTATAAAAAATTGAAGTAGACAGGCTGAATATGATATGATCTGTTTTTCAGATAAAACATCATTCAGAAGTTTGGGGTAGATAGTGGTGCTGAAAAGAATAGAATTGATCAGTAAAGCTGCAATGAAAATGTACATAGGCTCATGGAGGTTTTTGTGGATACATATAAGATACACAATAGTAGAATTACAGCAGATTATAAGAATATATACTGCTAACAAGATCACAAAATAAACATATTTGTACTTGTCATCCTCCACATACCCATCAAGAACTATATAGGTTACATTTGGCTCATTATCCATTAAGGTTGTTCAGAGATATGCCCTAACCCTAAAAAAAAACACTGCATAACCAGTAAAAATGAATAAAAACAAAATAGTCTCATTACAACTACAGTATTACAACAGCATCCAACTTGAACTGAATTCTCTGATTCATTCATACACAGCTGGCAGGAAAATGCAGTGTATGCACAAGTATATAGATCAAACAGTATTCATAAAGTGAACTGTGATGCTATAGAAGTCTTTATTAGTTTGCTTCAGCCTCCATGGATCTCATTAAGCTCTTCAAAACCGATTCTAACTTGTAAAGAATTTATCAAACCCTGGAGGCCTGAAGCTACAACATTCCTATTAAATGTATTTTTTCACCTGTAAATATGGGCTGTAATAGCGAATATTCTTTGGTACCTAGCAAATACAAGTTTAGATACACTCACAGGTCATAGAGCACTTTCTCATATTTGTGTTAATATCTTTACCCAACGAGACCTTTAACAAAAGTAAACAATCCCCAACAACATTCAGATGGTAATGAAAGAAAACAACTAATTTCCACAAGATCATCATCATCACAACGTTTCAATTTGATAGTGACAGGGGTTTTATTATGTATATTTTGTGATATTTTAACTAGCTAAATCCTTTAGTGTTATTTACAGTAAACTTTTTGAAACTTTTCACTCTACTTTCAAGACCTGTTACTTCACAGAAACTGTTCATTTTCTGTAAACACTTATCATATGTAGAGTTACAGTGCTATCATAGGGCAGTGGCATGGTACACCCAGCACATACACAGACAGACGGCTATATACATTCACATGTACGGGCCATTTGGAGTTGCACTTAACCTAATGTATATCTTTGGACTGTGGGAGGAAACCAGAGTAGCCGGAGGAAACCCACACAACTACGTGGAGAACATGCAAACTCCACTCAGAAAGTCCACAGCCAAGCAGGGATTTGAACCAGGCGTCTTCTAAATCTGGATTTGGGCCTGCAGTGCTAACCACTCCCCCACCATGCTGCCAACTTTACTCTCTCTTAACATAGACAGTATAGCATATTCTACAGTTTAAGACTAGCTCATATCAGCCAATTCTGTGTAGAGAAAAAGACAATAACTGAAAAAAACATGCTTTGATTTTATTATATGATTTTGGCTGGGCAGAACAATCTTTTGAGGTGTTTACTTTAGAGATATCAAATACACTCTAACAGAATAAACTAATTAAAACTATGAAGTGAGGTAAACAGGTCTCTGCAGCTTTTCCTGACTTCTCTACTACTTTGATGATAAGTATCTTAATGTATGTGAACATTATAAAGAGGACAGTGAAGCCTGCAAAGTTCAATAAACCACCTACACCATATATAGTAATGACTCTTGATTGTACACACTGAAGTCCATAAATCGCATCATTACAAAATATTTCATGTACAGTAAATGTATATAAGTTCGTATAAGCACTCAAAATAACCGGTACTATATTTTGAAAAGCAGATAACGACCAAGCTAAAACCAGGAAAGTAATCACCCTGGTTTTCCTCATGATCGTTGGATATTGCAGAGGTTTACATATAGACACATATCTGTCAAAGAACATGGCTGCCAACAGTAAGAACTCTAAACACCCTATAAAGTAAATAGTAAAGAACTGAAGTTGATATGATCTGTTTTTCAGATAAAACATCATTCAGAAGTTTGGGGTAGATTTTAGTGCTGAAAAGAACAGAACTGAATAATAAAGCTGTGTCCTTAGAACAGGCCTGCACACTTCAAAGGACCTCAGTCTCTTCTGAAAGTAGAGGCAGCTTTGGTCCCTCTTGTGCAGGGCATCGGTGGCCTATTGGTGAGGTAGTTGATGCAGCTATATTGAGTTGAAAACAGTTAAGACGTCAAAAAACATGACTCTCACAGCAATTCCGGCCATATCCAGGTGAGTCAGGGCCTGGTGCAGCAGGTAGATGACAGTATTATTAACCCCAATGTTTGGCCTGTAGGCAAACTGCAATGGGTTCATCGCTTTGCTTGGCAGAGGGCAAAGGTGGCTGAGGATTAGCCTGTCAATGGTCTTCATCAGGTGGGAGGTCAAGGTGACAGACCTGTAGTGGTTTGGCTCAGTGGCATATGCAGTCTTAGGAACCGAAACCACACAGGAGACCTTCCACAGGACAGGACCCTCTCCAGACTCAAGCTCAGGTTTAAAAGGAACGTGACGTGTGGAGTGAGGGGGGCAGAAAAGAACAGTGGGGGGCTTTGAGGTTGGTTGTGGAGGGATGTGGTGTGGAGACGGGGGGGTGGAGCAGGTGAAGGTGAAAAAGATTGGGGAATGGTGGTAGTGTCTGCTGGACTGGAAATGTGTGAAGGGGGAGGAAGAGAGATGCAAGGGTGAGTGGGGTTCGAATCAAATCTAAAAAACAGAGATTAAATTCATTGACAAAGTGCTGGTCTCCTTCAGCTGTCACTGACTCTGTTTGTCCATGACCAGAGATGGTCTTCAGGCCTCTCCAGACATCTCCAAACTACTCTTCCAGATTCTTCTTGGAGTTTTCCTTTCTCCTGATTTAATATTTGATTTTATGTTAAACTCTCGTCGCCTCCTATCTGTCCATTGAAGTGAAAGGCCTTTTCTTTTTGTCCAGTTGGGTTTTCAGCTCAGGGGTCACACAGAGCTTGTTGGAGAAACAGCGTAATCAGCAGTTGGTTAATATAATCTGTGATGCAGTGGATCAGGCTGTCGATGTCATCTCCATGTGAGCTGCATAATGTCTCTCAGTCTCTGGTCTGGAAACACTCTTTAAGTCTCTCACTGGCGACATCAATCTACACTTTCCGAGATTTCTTTCCGAGTAGGGAGAGTGGTAGAGAGCGAGGTGTGTATTGTCCCTGTAAAAAGTAATAAACAATCAATACATGCTGACAAAGTGTACTAATACATATGTATTGTTTCTTTAAAATGTTAATTTAATAAGTCAACCAAGATTTCATACATTAATCACACTTAAAGTCAAGTTAGAACAACAAAGGTTTTATAGTTAATTACTAAAATTCGTAGGTTTTAAATATTATAGTTACTTATTAATGTAATGTCAATGAAAACCACAAATGTATGAGGTCTTAGAAAGTATGTTCCATTGATTAAGAGCAGCTCATAATAACTGATCATCTATGCAAGCAAGTTAAAATACTTTTAGGTTCATTTAACTTGTTGAAAAAAAATATATAATATAATATATACAATATAATATATCTATAAATATATATATAATATAACGCCGTCAAAAATCCACTTGTGACATGTGAATCAACAAACATGCTTTAGGAGAACAGACTCAGACAAATTGAATGACTTTCAGGACGTTCTGCTGTTCTCTGCTTCACTGAAACCTTACTCTGAAACAGAGCTATCGGGGAAAATGAGGAGGTGGAATCTGCTTTTATATCAATGAGGGTTGATGTACTGATGTCCCGGTGTTAAGTAGATCCTGTAAAACCTGAACTTACTAACTATATTTGTAAACTAAAGCATTTTATTCTTTGTCAGAGTTTTCCCTCATTTGTACTGGTTGGTGTTTACATCCCATTGCAGGCTAAAATAATCAGTTTGGAGACAAAACACTCAGACTCTATTTTCATTGTACTTGGGGATTTTAACAAACCAAAACTGAACTATGAACTGCCTCAATATAAACAGCACATAACCTGTCCCACCAGAGACAATAATACCCTGCCGTGCCATTGATGCCACAGCAGGGTGAGAGCCTTACAGGACATTACAAATTACAGGAAGCCTTCCCCACCTGCTGAGGAGAACAAAAAACTGGCAGAGTCTGAATGGGATTTATTGCAGGTTTGAAAGATGCAGCCCAACACCCCCCACCTGCATTAGCTCAAAGATCACTACCACCTCACCTGTATCCACCCCCACATCCACTTCCAGACACCAGGACTGCATACACACCCTTTTACCCTCCTCCAGACATCCAGACTGTATTCACTCCACCAGCTCCCCCCCCAGACATCCTGGATACCCTCAGGACATATGAGGAGGAGGTGAGCACACGCTTTCACAGATAGAAAAACCAGGATGTCTGCAGGTCCAGATAGGGTCAGCCCCTCCTGTCTAAAGGCCTGTGCTGACCAACTGGCCACAGTCTTCACCTGAACCTTCACCAAATCACTGGAGCTTTGTGAAGTGCCATCAACCATATTTCTATACTATATACTATATTTCAATACTATCATAGGACTAAATGATTTCATAAACCTTTGTCACAAAGTTTTTTAGGCTCATCTCTGTACTTTTAGGTTAATTCCAGCCTGGCCTTCCTATTCTTCTTGTTAATGATAGGTTTGCGTCTTCTGGTGTAGCCTCTGTACTTTTGTTCATGAAATCTTCTGTGAACAGCAGATTGTGATACCTTGACTCCTGCCCTCTGGAGGTTGTTGCTGATGTCACTAACAGCTATTTTAGGGTCTTTTTGTCAGCTGTCACAATGTTTCTATGAACAACTGCTGTTCTTTTTAGTAAACCAGTGGTTAGTTTCTTTTTCAGGACATTCCAAATTGTTGCACTGGCTATGGCCAATGTTTGTGCTACCGCTCTGATTCATTTTCCATCTTCTCTCAGCTTCACAATTGCCTGTTTTTCACCCATACACAGCTCTCTGGTTTTGATGTTGGTTAATACTCTTAAATATAAATGCAGTCTGAACAGAAAAAAACAAAACTTAGAAATTTAGTGCTATTTATTGTTTGAATAATCTTTGTCTCATCATCATCTTTTGATGTCAAAACCAAATGTTTTCAGTCTACAACAAAAATAAAGGTATTGGCCTCACTGTTCCAATACTTTTGGAGGGAAGTGTATATGCCCTAATTGAATACATAGTAATAATAAATCAAGACATGCTGACAAAGTGTACTGATACACACGTATTGTTTCTTTAAAACTTTAATTTATTAGTGAACTAAGAATTTCATGTATTCATTTCAATTAAGCAAGGTCAAATCAGAATGACTAAAGGTTTAACAGTTAAATACTAAAACTCTTAGATTTTAAATATTAAAGTTACTTATTTATGTAATGTCAATGAAAAAGCAAATGTATGAGGTCTTAGAAAGAATGTTCTGTAGATTAACTGATCATCTATGCCAGCAAGTTAAAATTATTTTAGGTTTATTTAACTTGTTGAAAAAAAAACTTGGCAATATAACGCCGTTAAAAATCCACTTGTGACATGTTAATCAACAAACATGCTTTAGGAGAACAGACTCAGATAAGTTGAATGACTTTCAGGAATGTTCACCAATCAGTGTAAAAATATCAGATGATTTTGGCTGGACAGAACAATCTTTTGAGGTGTTTAGAGATTTCTTTCATTTTGAGCCCATATATAAATGGATTAAATAAAGGATGGTACAGGATCATTTGTAAAGTCATTACTAAACGCAGAGTTTTTGACAAACTGGCTTCAACTCGAGCTACAATGATGTCATATACACTCAAACAGAAAAAACAAATTAAAACTATGAGGTGAGGTAAACAGGTCTCTGCTGCTTTTTTCCTGACTTCTCTACTACTTTGATAAACTAAGATAAGTATCTTAGTGTATGTGAAAATTATGAAAAGTAGAGGGAGGACTGCAAAGTTTATGAAAGAAACCACTCCATATATACTAAGAACTCTAGATTGGACACACTGAAGTCCGTAAATAGCATTGTTACAAAATATTCCTTTTATATTAAAAGTACAGAGTTTAGTTTCAGCACTCAGAATAACTGGAACTGTAATCTGGCAAGCAGATAATGTCAAAGCAAAAACCATTAAAATACTTACTCTGGTTTTTGTCATGATAGTTGCATATTGCAGAGGTTTACATATGGACACATATCTGTCATAGGACATGATTGATAACAATAATATTTCTGAACCATTTAAAGTGTAAAAGAGAAAAAACTGAAGTAGACAGGCTGAATATGATATGATTTGCCTTTCAGATAAAAAGTCCTCTAACAGCTTTGGGTAGATATTAGTGCCGTAAAGAACAGAATTGATCAATAAAGCTGCAATGAAAATGTACATAGGCTCATGGAGATTTTTGTGAATAACAATAAGACACACAATAGTAGAATTACTGCAGATTACTACAATATATGCTGTAAACACTATCACAAAATAAACATATCTGTATTTGGACAATTCAACATGTCCATCAACAGTTATATATGTCAGATTTGATTCAGCACCCATTAAAATGATAACAAACCGTAACCAGTGTCAGAAAAACTAATGCTGACTAATCAGTTCCTCCAGGAATTCACAATGTTGTGTTCAGAACAGTTAATTCAACTAATCTTGGAGAATTCTGTGCAACATTCTCATTTAAAACGTGAAAAGACTATAACATACATCACAATGTTTTAGAAAAGCTGTCACAAAATCAGGCATTTGACGCCACAACAATCATAAAATAACGGCCACAAAGTCCCAGAAGGAGAACTGTTAAAGGAGGTTTCATACAATATATATAACTTATATTAGATTGTCACTCACATGCAGTTACCTTACATTGACCTGTTGTGTGTTTGTCTGCAGAATTAATGTAATGAACTGATTATCTGTGTCTGATTTTATCAGGCTCCATCATCCTCCATGGATCTCATTAAAGAATCTACTATCATGTCATCAGCAAAACTGAACTTTGCCAGGGTGCAGTGTGGGCCTATGGGCCAGGATGACTGCAGTTTGGGGAAGGCTATGGGCATGTTCTGCTATTGCTCAATTTGCAATAGAACCCCCAAAATGCCTTCTTGAGAAAACAGAGAGCTGACAGTTGAACAGATGTGCCAGCATTGATCTTAGAGTTGGTAGTGTGGAAGACTTGCAGCTCAAATTTTCTGAAAGTTCAACAAATCCCCCTAGAGAAAGCACTAAGCAATATTGGAAGAAACTTGTTGCAGATTCAGTCTCATGGTAGGCAGGCAGCTATCTGCATTGATCAGTGGAGTTAAGGTAATAGTTGAACGAGGAGGTAATTTCAGAACACATTTGAAAATAAGGATGCCATGCTTGGTCTTGAGTATGGTAAAGCTAGACTTGTTGAGGCTAGACTGAGTTCTTTTTAAGGTGGGTGACTGTTTAGCTCAGCTTCACTATTAAACCTGCTACCCCCAAAAGTGACCTCACGTAGATATTTTGGCTCTAAGGCTGATAACCCAAGACTGAAATAAAATGCTGTTCGCAGACTGAAGTGGTAAGGTTGACTAAGAATATATAAGCCTGGCATGTTGGTGCCTGGGAGCAATTGCATTAGTTGGGAATCTAATAAATATTAGGAACCTGGTATCCTGGTGCGTGAGAGAGGAAGAAGTAGTGCAGGTAAACTAGGAATATACAAACCTGGCATCCCAGTTCCTGAGAAGTAGTAGTTAAGATGAACCAGAAACAGTACATAATAAGAGCTTTTTTCCTTCAAAAGTCCCCTAATTAGTAACTATAGTTCATCTGTGTGTGATTTAATCTCAGTATAAATACAGCTGTTCTGTGAAGCCCTCAGAGGTTTCTTAGAGAACATTAGTGAACAAACAGCATCATGAAGTTCAAAGAACAAACCAGGCTGGTCAGGGATAAAGTTGTGGAGAAGTTTAAAACAGGGTTAGATTATAAAAAAAATATTCTAAGCCTTGAATATCTCACAGAGCACTGTACAATCTATCATCTGAAAATGGAAAGAGTGATAACTGTTTAAATGATACTAGAACAGTCCCGAATGTGTTTTCATCAAAGAAAAAAGTGCTGCTCATGTTTAAAATCAATATTAATTAAAAGGAAATCAAGGAAGTAAATGCATCTTACACTCTAAGACTCAGGTTTGATGCCCATGTTAGGAAATTCACGCATTCTAATTTCTTTTGTACAGTAAGACCATGGTTATCCTTTAAAACAGCTCAAATTACATGCATGCTATGGTTTTATTAGAAATGTTTTTGGCCTCTCAATCAGTTATCAAGTTTATAATGTCTTTATCCCAACAAAATTTAAAGGTGATGAATCTGAAACAAATGAAATGGCATCAGATTTTTAAAAAGCATAGTTTACATTTTGATAACTTCTTAAAGTTTTTTTATTCATAAAAACAATATTTGACTGTATAAATGGTCTTGCCCCTGATGTCGTCTGTCAACTGCTGCAAAAATAGGGAAGTGAAGGTGTGAAGACCAGAGGGAAAGGAAGTGAGAACTGTAGAGCTTGAAGGTGCAGAACTACTTTGGCTCATTTATCTTTTTCAGAAAAAGATTCTCACTTAAAAAACACAATACATTTAGATTTGAAATCACAATCAGAACTCACACTTTTCATTATGAAGCTGAACTGGCTTAAACAACAATGATGTGAGCACTCAACAACTTTGGCCGGGTTTCTGGCATCATGCAGGACAAGTTTAGACTTTTTATTTTGTGCACTTAAATCTGAAGGTTGAGTCATATCTACTGGACTTCTTTGTTGGAAATGTTTCACTACTCATCTAATCAACTTTATAGGTTATATCTTCCAAAGTAGGCCTGGTTTCTCACTTGGCCCGAAGAGGCTCATTAGGTGGACACCTAGGTGAGAGCAGGGTGGAGTCATGAATGTTTCTAAATGCCCTCAGGATGTGGTCATTACATTGGCCTCTTTGGTGGATGTGTGACTCCTCCACCCACTGCAACACAAAGTAGGAGTCTCTGCACCACATGGCCGAAAACAACCCTTACCTCCACGGAAGCCAAAAAGAAGAAGACATGTCTGAGGAGACCTCTCAAGGCCTGTGGTTATTTTAAGTGGGCCTTAAACAAGATTGCATCCAGATCCAGCACAAGGACGATAGACAGGAGAGACTCAAAGTTAAAGACAAAAGCATGATTTCTTTGATGGCTGGAGTGTCAGAGAAGCTGAAAATGATTTTCAGAAAATACCACATACCTGCTCACTTCCAACCCACTAATACATTAAGACAACCACAGGACCTTGACCCTTTCTGATTTCTCTGAGTCTCACAGCCAGGAATCATAGTGCAAAGTAAATTCAATCTGAGGCTGTGAAAATTCAGGTGCAAGTCATCATTTCCCCAAAGGTGCTGTTCAGTGGAAAATAAACTTGCTTGTTCTTCTTGAAGATCTTTCACCTTTCACCTGAAAGGCTTCATCAGAGAGACAGGCCCAAAACTCTGTGGAGTCTTTAATAAGTTGACAGTTTTATGGTCACCTGGAGGTTGTTGTTCCACCCAGCTTTTAAATGTTAATAAAAGAAATCTGCTCTGTGTCATAGTCAACCTCTACTCTTGGTTGGGTTGTTCCAGTAGCACAAAGATGGCTTTTTTAATTTCTCTTTCAAACCACAGGTCTTCTATAGATCCAAACATTGCTGTTTTCAAAAACGTGGCCTTGTCTTTCAAATGTAGATGTGCTGCTGAGTGTGGTCGTGAGGAGCTGGCTCTCATGTGTTGTGCCATGTGCTTGGCACACCAACATTAGCATTCATTTACACATCAGATAAATAACTCAGGGCGGTTGTAGTTCAGTTGGTCGAGCAGCTGTCTGTGAAACGCAGGGTCACTGGTTCAACTCCTTGCCTTCCCGACAGAGTTGTCCCTAAAGTGTCTGCCACTTACTTGTTTACCCCTTTGGATAAAAGCATCTGCTAAATGATACATTGTAATGGTAACTTTACCTAAATGAGAAATGTATTTATTACTGTAATGCTC
The DNA here is from genome assembly GCF_033026475.1 of Channa argus. Lineage (NCBI taxonomy): Eukaryota > Metazoa > Chordata > Actinopteri > Anabantiformes > Channidae > Channa > Channa argus. Next base: position 2,154,078 of record NC_090205.1, read on the forward strand.
TTACACATATCTCTCATATAAATGTTAATCATAAAAACAATAAAATAAAATAACAGACACTAATTTCTTTTAACCACATCAGTTGGTACAAAGATGAAAGTAAATCAGTTAAGTTGTATAAACATAAAGCCTTAGTTGGACACAGTAGACATGTTAACAATATTTTCTTTACTAGAAATCAGCAGATTTAATTTCCTTTGATATTTCAGAGCCGCTTTTTCATTCTACATGAACAACTGAGCTTTTGGGCCTTGTCTGTACCAACATCAGTAAAAAATTTTAATGACTGTAATATTGTGAAAAGCAACAATGTGTCTCTTTTATAAAACGTTCAAATATCAGACAATCCATGCTGACAGTCTACCAATATACCATTATTGTTTCTTTAAAAATATAAATTTTATTAGTGAACTTAGTGAATATAAAAGTTAGATATTAACGTAATGTTAATGAATAGAAAACACCATGTCTCATGGTTTAGAGTGTGTGTTCTATAGATGAAGACTAGCTCACAATAACTAATCACCTTTGAATAATAAGACAATTACCTGACAACTAAAAATTGATTTGAGCTTTATCGAATTTGTTGCAAACAAACGTCACTGTAATGCTGACAAAAATCCACCTTTGACATGTGAGTCAACAATCAAGCTTTAGCAGAACAGAGAGACACAGATACACTGTCTGAATGCCTTCAGGAATCTTCAGAAATCAGTTAATATATCAGATGATTTTGGCTGGACAGAACAATCTTTTGAGGTCTTTAGAGATTTCTTTCATTTTGAGCCCATATATAAGTGGATTAAACAAAGGATGGTACAGGATCATTTGTAAAGTCATTACTAAACGCAGAGTTTTTGACAAACTGGCTTCAACTCAAGCTACTATAATGTCATATACACTCAAACAGAAAAAACAAATTAAAACTATGAGGTGAGGTAAACAGGTCTCTGCTGCTTTTTTCCTGACGTCTCTACTACTTTGATAAACTAAGATAAGTATCTTAGTGTATGTGAAAATTATGAAAAGTAGAGGGAGGACTGCAAAGTTTATGTAAGCAAATATACCATATATTATAAGAACTCTAGATTGGACACATTGAAGTCCATAAATAGCATTGTTACAAAATATTCCTTTTATAGTAAAAGTACACAGTTCACTTTCAGCACTCAGAATAACTGGAACTGAAATCTGGCAAGCAGATGCAAACCAAGATGAAACCAGTAAAATACTCACCCTGGTTTTTGTCATAATATTTGGATATTGCAAAGGTTTACATATAGACACATATCTGTCATAGGACATGGCTGCTAACAGTAAAAACTCTGAACTCCCTAAAAAGTAATAAGTAAAAAACTGAAGTAGACAGGCTGAATATGATATGATTTGCCTTTCAGATAAAAAGTCCTCTAACAGCTTTGGGTAGATATTAGTGCTGTAAAGAACAGAATTAATCAATAAAGCTGCAATGAAAATGTACATAGGCTCATGGAGATTTTTGTGAATAACAATAAGACAAACAATAGTAGAATTACTGCAGATTACTAAAATATATGCTGTAAACACTATCACAAAATAAACATATCTGTATTTGGACAATTCAACATGTCCATCAACAGTTATATATGTCACATTTGATTCAGCACCCATTAAAATGATCACAAACCGTAACCAGTGTCAGAAAAACTAATGCTGACTAATCAGTTCCTCCATTACTTCACAATTGTTTTTGCAAAATTGTGTTCAGAACAGTTAATTTAACTAATCTTAGAGAATTATGTGCAACCTTGTCATTTAAACACCAAAAAACATTTCAATATGCATCACAATGTTTTAGAAAAGCTGTCACATAATCAGGCATTTAAGGCCACAACAATCATAAAACCGAGCTTGAAATCCTGGGTGAACTGAATAATGTTATCAAATTCAACAAAAGGATGACACATCAAGCCAACTTGTTGACAAAGTGTTAAAGGAGGTTTGATGCAGAACATTTCTATAAATAACAGCTTATATTGAATTATTATTGACATAAAATTACCTGACAAGGACCTGTTGTGTGTTGTGTTGTCTACAGAATTTATGTGATGAACTGTTTGGGCCTGTGCAATGATTTTATCAGGCTCCATCATCCTCCATGGATCTCATTAAAGCCTCTACTTACATTTCATCAGAATCGGACGTCTTAAAGTTTGGCTTAAGTTGGAAACAACAATGTTTTTATTGGCTTTGCTGCAGCTTGTTTATGCATTACCCTTAACTTTCAGATCAGTGGAGTAGCATAAAGCTGAACTAATGATGTCACTGTGTAAGAAAATTAACATAAAAACAATTACAGAACTTGTTTTTTGGACGCAGAGTAAACATTCAACAAACAGGATTTACGTTATGTTAAAAATGAGTTGAAAATCATAAATTGGGAGAACGTATTAAAAATGAATGATTTAAATTACTTTGGTTAACAGCAGAGCTAATTGGCCATATGTTATCCTGATGACGGAATCTAGTGTACGATGTTATCCATCGTACTCTAGATTCCGTTGAGAAGAGCAGGAGAACTTCTTTACTGCAGCTGCAACTGATGTACCAACCAAGCTGCAGTTGAGAGCTGTTGTTCACCAGATCTGAAGTATCTCGGGTAAAATGTACAATGTTTTATCTACACTGGGAGTTCTTTGTTGTCATCATTGTAGCTGTAAAAATTCCACCACAAGCTAATGCGAAGTTAGCACTTGCACAGCTACACATAGCTATTAGCAAGCAGCAGGACGGAGCATTCATAATACTGACAGACTTAAATCAGGAAGCTCTGCAAACAGTGCTCTATAAATTGCATCAGCATGTGCTCTGCCAGAGGCTCTAGGACTTTGGACCATATAGACACTAACATTAAAGGCTCACTATAAGCCTTACCTAGCCCTCCTCTTAGACAGTCTGAACACCTTTACCTGTTTCTGATGCTAGCACACAGGCCCCTTATCCACAAGTTAAGACCCACTATCCAAACTGTCAAGATTTGGCCAAAAGATACCATGATGCAACTCCAGGACCACTTGTATCACACAAACTGGAAGCTGTTTATGGAAGCAGCAAGCCACAAAATAATGCCAGACCTTAGTAATACACAGCAACTGTACACTGCACAAATGTGTAGAAGATGTTACAGTGGAAAAGACGTGAAAGTGCGTTAATCAGAAACAATGGATGAACAAGAGCACGCAATGAAGCTCTAAATCTGGTAAGCCAGTAATGTACATTACTGTCAGATATAACCTCAAGAAGGGCATAAAAAAGGCAGAAATCAGCTACAGACAAATGTATCAAAGATCACTTTAACAGCTGTGACACCAGGAGTGTTTGGCAAGAGTCATGTGTGGGACCGACTTTGGGCACTGAGCACAAGCGGTGTTAGACGCATGGTGCAGAAAGTCAATCAATACAAGGCTGCGGGCCGAAAGCTTTTCCAGGCCAGGTACTCAGGGACAGTGCTAAACAACTTGCTGGAGTAATTATTGATCTTTTAAATCTTACTTCAATCTCCTATGAGTCCCCAAGTCCCTAAAATCGCTCATCATTGTGTACCGAAAAAAACTCTGACTTTATCTCCAAAACATCTAACATGATCTGTCCCTCTGATGTCCTCATTCCTGATCCTGTCCATCCTCGTCACTCCCAAAGAGAACTTCAACATCTTAAGCTCTGCTACCTCCAGCTCTGCCTCCTGTCTTTTCTTTAGTGCCACTGTCTATAGGCTGTACAACATCGCCACCGTCTTAAACACCTTCCTTCATCTTATACACTTATGTCTATTATGTTTATTTCATCATAGTAATTATCGAGTCTTTTCAGTGATTTCTGTAGCACATGTGCAGTAAGATACTTTACTTTATTATCTTATTTTTAGTCTCTGTCCTCTGACATTACCTCGTGAGGAAATGCATCTAAATCTCGTTCACATGCGTACTTGTACTTGCCATGAATGAATAACAAGTTTTGAATCTTAAAATCTTCAATCTTTAATCTTGAAGGTGTGAAGGCCAGAGGGGCAGGAATTGAAAACTGTAGAGCTCCAAGGTGCAGAACTACTTTGGCTCAGTCACCTTTTTCAGAAAAGGTTTACAATTAAAGAACACAATACTTTTAGATTTAAATCACAGTCAGAACTCAGTTTTCACTACAAAGCTGAAACAACAGACACATTAACCGGCTTTGGCTGGTTTGATGGATTCACACTGTGTACTTTGTTTAAATACTGTCTGTCAGTGTGGAGTTGCATATGCACATGGACAGAAATATTTGTAAATGTTGATTGTTGCTTTTAACTTTTTTGTTTTTGCAGATTTTAATTGTTAAAATATGCAAGGTTGTTGCAAGGTAATCTAAAAGCCAAACTATATGTCCTATAAACACGACATTAGTTGTTTAGTTATAATAATGTGTAGTTGTATTTTCCCTGTAAAGACGAATGAAAAGATAAATCAAACTATACATGCTGACAAAGTGTACTACTACACTGGCATTGTTTCTGAACATTTTTATTTAATTGGTGAATAAATATTTTCAATCAACTCAAGTTCAGCAACTTCAACTCCGACCAAGTGAAGTGACCATTCTTACTGTAAAACATAAAACTCTAGGATTTTATGGTTTAGAGTCTGTGTTCTATAGATGAAGTCTAGCTTATAACAACTGATGAATAATAAGAAAATGACCCAACCAGTTAAAAGTGATTTTAGGTTTATCTAACTTGTTGCAAACAATTGTTAAATTCATTCTGTCAAAAATCCACCTCTGACATGTGAATCAACAAACAGGCTTTAAAAGAACAGACAGACACAGATACACTGTCTGAATGACTTTCAGGAATGTTCACCAATCAGTGTGATATGATTTTGGCTGGACAGAACAATCTTTTGAGGTGTTTAGAGATTTCTTTCATTTTGAGCCCATATATAAGTGGATTAATCAAAGGATGGTACAGAACATTTTGTAAAGTCATTACTAAACGCACAGTTTGTGATAAACTGGCTTCAACTCGAGCTACAGTGATGTCATATACACTCAAACTGAAAAAACAAATTAAAACTATGAGGTGAGGTAAACGGGTCTCTGCTGCCTTTTTCCTGACTTCTGTACTACTTCGATAAACTATGATAAGTATCTTAGTGTATGTGAAAATTATAAAGAGGACAGGGAGGACTGCAAAGTTGAATAAGCCAACCACTCCATATATACTGAGTACTCTTGACTGTACACAGTAAAGTCCATTAATTGCATTGTTACAAAATATCCCTTTTACAGTAAAAGTACACAATTTAGTTTGAGCACTCAGAATAACTGGGACAACATTATGACAAGCAGATGAAAACCAAGCTAAAAACAGAAAAATACTCACCCTGGTTTTTGTCATAATAGTTGAATATTGCAGAGGTTTACATATAGACACATATCTGTCATAGGACATGACTGCTAACAGTAAGAACTCTGAACACCCTAAAAAGTAAATAGTAAAAAACTGAAGTAGACAGGCTGAATATGATATGATTTGCCTTTCAGATAAAAAGTCAACTAACAGCTTTGGGTAAATGTTAGTGCTGAAGAGAACAGAATTCAGTAACAAAGCTGCAATGAAAATGTACATAGGCTCATGGAGGTTTTTGTCAATAACAATAAGACAAACAATAGTAGAATTACTGCAGATTACTACAATATATGCTGTAAACACTATCACAAAATAAACATATCTATATTTGGACAATTCAACATGTCCATCAACAGTTATATATGTCAGATTTGATTCAGCATCCATTAAAATGATAACAAACCGTAACCAGTGTCAGAAAAACTAATGCTGACTAATCAGTTCCTCCAGGAATTCACAATGTTGTGTTCAGAACAGTTAATTCAACCAGTCTTGGAGAATTCTGTGCAAACTGTGAATTTGAAAATACTGCACCATGAATCACAATCTTTCAGAAAAACTGTTACAAAATCAGGCATTAGAGGCCACAACAATCACAAAGGTGAAGCTACTGACTAACGTTAGCAAATGCGACAAAAAGATGACATAGTTACATAGTATGAAAGTTTTCATGCTGAACATTTCTATAAATTACAGCTTATATTAGATTTTCATTCCCATGCAGTGACACTTATCTGTTGTGCTTTGTTCTGCAAAATTGTTTTCTGAAGAACTGTTTGTGTCTCTGCAGTGATTTTATCAGGCTCCAGCATCCTCCATGGATCTCATTAAAGCCTCTACTATCATATCATCAGCATCACTGAACTTTGCCAGGAGAAGTTCTCAAAGATTCAAACGTCCTACAAATTGGCTTAAGTTGGACAAAATAATCTTTTTATTGGCTTTGCTGCAGCATGTTTCTTACCACCACCTTCAGATCTGATAAATATAGTAGTTTGATGCTGAACTAATGTTGTTTGTTTTCTGCCTCTTTGTTCATTTCCTTCTGTCACTCTGTAACTGTTATTATAAATTAGTTTTCCACCTTTCTACAACCCCAATTCAAAAAACGTTGGGACCATGCATAAAGCAGAAATAAAAACAGAAAGCAATGATTTGCAAATTTCATCAAACCCTAAGTTATTCACAATAGAACATAAACATATCAGATGTTTAAAATGAGACACTTTACCATTTCATGGAAAATATTATATAATATATTATATTATATATATATTATATAATAATATATTTGAATTTGCTGGAAGTTGGGCGATGTTTACCATGGTGTAACATCCCATCTTCGTTTAAAATGTCATAAACATCTGGGGAGTTAGAAGACAAGTTGATGGAGTTTAGGACAGGAATGTTGTGCCAATTTAGTTTGATGCAGGATTCGAGCTGCTCAACAGTCCTGGGCCTTTTTTCACTGATTTTTTTTTTTATGATGCAGCAAATGTTTTCAATTGGTGAAAGGTCTGGACTGCAGGCAGGCCAGTTCAGCACATGGACTCTTCTCCTGCAAAGCCATGCTGTTGTGATTCAAGATTCAAAACATTTTTTCACATGTCTTCTATTTTCTAACAAAACATTTTCTAAAATTGTTTCTAAGAGGCTCTGCCTTTTATAGTTAGACATGTTACTGACCTGTTGCTATCAACCTAATTAGTTGTCAAATGCTCCTCCATTAGTTTTTGATTTGCAGCAACTACTTTTCCAGCCTTACTTTTAACTTTTGTGTTGCTGCCATCAAAGTCAAAATGAGCTAGTATTTTCCATGAAACACTAAAATGTCTCAGTTTCAACATCTGTCATGTTCTATTATAAATGAAATATGTGTTGATGAGATTTGCAAATCATTGCATGTTGTTTTTATTTATGTTCCAACTTTTTTGACATTGGGGTTGTAAAACAACATGATAAAAACTGCTTTCAACAGGTAATTGTCGGACAGTTATATGTTAGTCCTTTTTTGTGCTGGTGTGACAGAGGGAGACGCAGAGGACAGAGTAAGATGGAAATGGATGATCCTCTGTCGTGACACCTAAAGGGAGCGAAAAAGAAGAAGAAGACGACTGCTGCAGACGCTGCAGCTGTCTGACCTGATAAAGACGGTCCAGGGTGAACACCATATCTCACCCAGCGACAATTGGGATAGACTCCACTCAAAACTACATATGAGCTTTGCCAACATCAGTACCAGATGGTTTAGAGCTTGAACACGTTTTAGAAACAAAAAATAGGACACTAGGTTGAATGCATCCAACTTCATAAAGCATAAATCATCCAGGACCTTACAGGTTGAAGAGGTGTGAACTCTATTCTGCAGCTTTGCTGTCTTGTCACAAAAATGTAAAATTATCAGGCACAGAGGATCAAAATGCAGATAGAAAACATTTTAAATGTTAAACCTGCAAAGGGTTACTTAGTGCATAGTCCATACAGAAAGTTCAAGAGGAAATAGCAAGAGGCAAAATTTATGTGGAAACACAGCAACAAGCAAAAACCTGAAATCTAACAAAAACATCAAAAAAAAAAAAAATCAAAGGCCAAAGTCCAAATAAGTCGATGCAAAGTTAAAAAACAGGCAAAAAAAAATAAAAAATCGGGATACATTCAAATTAGACAACAAATTAGAACTGCATAGGAGAAATGGTAGGTTTTTAGGTTTTACCGACAGCTGATGAAAAAAAATGGAAACCTAGTGCTTGAGACTGGTCGAGCAGAGTCACGGTGGTGAAAACTGAGAAGAAAGAGCAGGAGGTGGTGGTAGATGGCAAGGGAGCAGAGCAACAAAGTGGACAGGAATGAGCAGTAAGCAGACCGTAACCATGACACCTCCTTCACTGCAGGACTAGTAGCCATGAACTTGTGGTGACATCACTCATATTGGGAGCTAGAGGTCAGTTGGTAGAGCAGCTTTCCTCCTGGTTACATGGCCAAGTTGACCAGGACGCTGAGTCGATCCCAATTTCCTTATTCGATCATTCCTAGATCCTCAACCTTCCATTTTGAGGATCGTCCCAAAGACATTTGTTTCATTATGAGATTAAGAACTGATGTTTGAAGACAGATAACTGAGGATACACGAGTGCATACTTCATTGCAGTCTTTAACAGGCCAACACATCCCTTTACTGGAACCCTATTGGTGAATAATTGCTGCAGATGATCACACATATATGAAAACCATAGAACAACACCAGCCCAGATTTGTACCCAAATACTCAAACAGACATTAAAATGCAATTTTAAAATTTTGTTTTCAGATAAGCCATTGATTTGAATTAATGGACAAATGCTGTGTGAAATGCAGATCTCAGTGACAGACAGCCATTAACATCTTTAGATAAAAATAAGTTTTTTTAATTTGTTTTGTACAACTTGTCATTGAGACAAGACTCAATTAGCAAAAAACTGTTTTGATGGTCCTTTCAACTTACCCTGTAAGGATCCATCAGGGAATCATTTCTCTGCACGTTGTTTGGCACATTTGTTTTATTAAATTTTTTGTTAAACCGGATGTCCTTCATATATATATATATATATATATATATATATATATATATATATATATACACTCAGAGCGCTTTACACTGCTTCTTCACCCATTAAGACTTACAATCACATACACACACTCATACACCGACGGGGGAGCTGAAGGAAGAACTGCAGTAATTATTACAGGCATCAAGTCAATATACTTTTTACTTTTTCCATGAACAGAAAAAAATTTTGTAGTGTAAAACTTTGTATTAAAGTGACCATCAGGAATTCAAATCAGTGCTTTCAAGTCAGATGGATTTGGCTGGACAGAGCAACTTTTTAAACATGTTTTTATTTGCAATTATAATACAAGTTAGAAAAAGAAAAATATATATTCAATTATGCTGAGTAAAACAATTATTGAATAACAGATAAATGATCAGTTATTACAGTGTTTTATTAATATATAAATGTTTAGGCCCAAAGTACACTTTACCATTTTCATTACCATTCAAATGTATTGTCTACTCGAAACAAATGCAACATAATTTACCTGTCTACCAGTTTGTTATTTGCTGGACAGAACAACTGTTTGAGGTGTTTAAAAATGTCCTTCATTTTCAGACCATATATGAGCGGATTAAACAAAGGGTGGTACACAACCATTTGCAATGTCATTATTAAACGTGATAGTGTTGATAAATTGGCCTCCATTCGAGCTATAATAATGTCATAAACACTTAAACTGAAAAAACTAGTTAAAACTATCAGGTGAGGTAAACATGTCTCTGCAGCCTTTTTCCTGACTTCTCCACTACTTTGATAAACTATAACAAGTATCTTTGTGTATGTAAAAATTATGAAGAGTATGGGGACTATTACATGATCTAATAAAGGAATAACACCATATATAGTAATTACCCTTGATTGTACACATTGAAGTCCATAAATAGCATTATTACACAATATCCCTTTAATTGTAAAATTACACAATTTACTCTGAGTAACCAGTATAACTGTGACTGCAATGTGAGAGGCAGGTACAGACCAAGCTGAAACCAGTAAAATACTCACCCTGGTTTTCCTCATGATAGTTGGATATTGCAGAGGTTTACATATAGACACATATCTGTCATAGGACATGATTGACAACAGTAGAGATTCTGAACCACTTAAAGTGTAAAATAAAAAACATTGAAAGAGACAGGCTGAATATGATATGATCTGTTTTTCAGATAAAAAATCAATTAAAAGCTTTGGGTAGATGTTAGTGCTGAAAAGAACAGAGTTCAATAACAAAGCAGCAATGAAAATGTACATAGGCTCATGGAGGCTTTTGTGTTTCCAGATAAGACAAACAATAGAGACATTAAAGCAGATTATAAGGACATATACCATTAACATGATGAAAAAATATAGAAATCTGTATTTGTTCAGTTCAACATATCCATAAAGTGTAATATAAGTGATATTAAGTTCATTATCCATTAACATTGTCTAAACTAAATGTTCAGAAATAAATCTGAAACATAACCAGCATGAATAAAACCTTTACAGTACTATTAACATTCACCCTGTACTAGAGTTTCTTAGTAGTTCAAAGACCTTGAAGGTGATCAGTTTATGCTCACCCACAAAAATTTAGAAAGTGAACGGTTTGAGTCTGAGGAAGGGTTTTATTAGATCGCTTCGCCCTCTATGGATCTCATTAAACTCTACATCAAATTCTATTCTAAAACAGAGAATATGCTGATAATTTCATCAAACCCTGGAGACCAGCAGTTTAATCTTTCCTATGCAGGCCTATGCAGAAGAGCAGCAGGGACACAGCATCTCCTTGGTAAATACTGCACTTGAAATTGACTTGTTCTTTTGGCTTGAAATTGGCCTCTAAGGTAGTTTTCCACATCCTCATTGATTTCCTGATGAAGACTAGTCCTGTTGATGTTGTACAGTTCCAAGCATGAAGACTCGAATCATAGGCTTTTTTGTAGCCAATCCAGGCAGTGCAGCGGTTGGTATGTCTGTTGTTGCCCTACAAGAGCTTCCATGTTGTGCAGAGGCAGGTTATTAGGTGTTAGGTGGATGGAACTGGTCCCTTCAGTTTAGTCAGTTCAGGATCAGAACCGTCTGTCTTGGTTTGTTCAACCAGTAGGTGTGGGCGCACTGGTGCTCTCCACCTCGTCATACTTGAGACCCTCTCTTGAATACATACCATTGTGATGGTACCTGGATTTTTTTCATAAAGGTTTCTGTACACAAATACATATTATAAATACACACTGACATGTTTACTAAAATATATTACCTCTATCTATTTTAATGTGTAAATAAATAAAAACTAATCTGGGTTGACAGTTTGATCCCCACCTTGTCCTGTACAGATGTCAACATCCCCCGTGCTGTGTGTGCGTGTGTGAATGAGGAGCAGATGTGAATGGTTTGTGGTACCAGTAACCATTTAACATTTAATATTTACTTATTTTTTTGGTCTATATTTTCTTGAGGAGGCAAACATGAAAAGCCAAACACACACTGACAGACAGTTGGCTGTCAGATATGTTTCGAGTTCCAAATAAACATATGTATCAGAAGCAAAGAGAAAAGGGAAGAAAAGACGTATGACAGCGTGAGGATCAATGTGCCATGTGCTACTTTCAGTAATTGTTTAAACTTTCTTCAGTAGACTTATTAGCCTATTAATCTGTCTTTTTGCACCTCAAACATGAAACTGTTACACTTATTGCAATGTGTGAAATCAGTGAAATTAGAGTCCAGCTTCTTTAAAACTTCTACTACAATTTTATTTTCAGTAAATATTACAATATTTTTTCTGTCTGTCAAGTTTATTATAACAGGGAGTTTATACATTCAACAATATTTCCAGTGAGGGCATTAAAAGGAAGATTTAACTCAACTAAAAATTGTTAAAAGTCAATTAAAAAATTAAAAAAAGCAGCAAATAGTAGCAGGCAGTTCTAGATGGCAAGGGTAGGTTTAATCCAAATGATCAATAAATAAAATAGTGTGAAAATGTTCACGTGTTATACTCATTGTGTGTGGTTATTAATATGGATTTAATCTAAGTTATCTGTATGAAATGTCATTATAATCACAATACAGTGAAAATGAATGGAATGTATGTTGTTAGCAGCATTGTTGTACTGTTGATAACTACATTGGACGATAACATTATTATGCATCATAGTGCAGAATTTATTCACACAGCAAATACAATGGCAGTAATTTGGATAAAGGCCCTCAGCAAAACTCTTGACCCTTAAAGGCTGCGGTCAGTCCTGTTTTTTTCTTTGGACACAACAGTGCCTTCAAATGCCTTGAAATTGCTTTTAGTTTGAGGCCGTATATGAGCGGATTAAACAAAGGGTGGTATAAAACCTTTTGTAATGTAATTATTAAATGTGTAAGCGTTGATAAATTGGCCTCCATCCGAGAAACAGTGATATCATAAACACACAAACAGAAGAAACTAGTTAAAACTATCAGGTGAGGTAAACAGGTCTCTGCAGCTTTCTTTCGCACTTCTCTACTACTTTGATAAACTATAATAAGTATCTTTGTGTATGTGAAAATTATGAAGAGCAGGGGGACTATTATGTGATCTAATAAAGGAACTATACCATATATAGTCAGTGCTCTTGATTGTACACATTGAAGTCCATAAACTGCATAATTACAAAATATTCCTTGAATAGTAAAGTTACACGTTTTACTCTGAGTAACCAGTATAACTGTGACTGCAACGTGACAGGCAGGTACAGACCAAGCTGAAACCAGTAAAATACTCACCCTGGTTTTCCTCATGATAGTTGGATATTGCAGAGGTTTACATATAGACACATATCTGTCATAGGACATGACTGACAACAGTAGAGATTCAGAACCACTTAGAGTGTAAAACACAAAAAACTGAAATAGACAGGCTGAATATGATATGATCTGTTTGTCAGACAGAAAATCAATCAAAAGCTTTGGGTAGATGTTAGTGCTGTAAAGAACAGCGTTAATTAACAAAGCTGCAATAAAAATGTACATAGGCTCATGTAGGTTTTTGTGAATCCAGATCAGACACACAATAGACACATTAAAGAAGAGTATTAGAACATAAACTGTAAACATGATGAAAAAGTACAGAAATCTGTATTTGTTTAAATCAACATGTCCATGAAATGTGAAATAAGTGACATTAAGTTCATCATCCATTAATGTTGTTTAAAATAATTGTTCAGCAATATAACTCAGACTAACAAGCAACACGTTTAATCATCTGCAGCATTTAGAAAGTGAACTGTTTGGCAGTGTCGCGAGTTTTTATTGGTTGCTTCCCCCTCCATGGATCTCATTAATTTCTCTGTCGAAACAGATTATGAAATGTAAAGAAATTCATCAACACCCTGAAGGCCACGAGTTACAAAATGTTGCATGAGTCCTCCCTGTTTTGATGGCTAGATGGTGTGTGTCTTTAGAGCCTACTGTTCATGTAGCTTGTTTTTCTCTTGTTTTATTGAACAATGCAGCCAATTCAGGGGCAGTGAACTATCTGTTTAGTAGAGAGAGCTTTTAGAGATACAAGTCAGAATATGCTGACAGGATTAGAACCTGTGCTGTCTTTCATTCCAGCTTAGTCCAGGCACTCGTAGGATTTTTAAATATCACATGTTGTACAGTATTATTGTATTGTACACGTCCTAAGGTTTTTACCAAAATATGTAAATATTTACATTTATCTCTAAATGTTGGAAATATCCCCACTGTGGGACGAATAAAAGTTTGTCTTCTTAAAGCTGGAATGAAAATCACAATATCTGCAAGGGATAAAATGAAATATAAATAATTAAACATATTGTACCTTTTCATTAGAAGTGATAAAATACAGTTTTTTGTCACACCACTGGTGGAAAGCCTTGAAATGCAATTTATAGAGATTCTCACTACCTGGTCAGGTAATGGAACATAGCTACTTGAAAACCAAAATATAGTTTGTTAAGTAAACACACAAAATTTCCATCACACAGGTTTACGCCACAGTTTAAAGTGAAAAATAAGAGTGTGAGCTGTTGCTCCAGTGAATGACAGGCAACACAAAACATTTTCTTTTGGCAGAAACAATCAAGAAACTTGACTTTTAGTCCACTGCTGAAGAATTACAATCTGTAAAGTACAATAAAATGAAAAAGAAACATTTCAGGGAAACACGGATGTTTAGGCCTTCACCATAATGTGTGTTGCTGAAATATTTAATAATATATAAATGTTGACATCTTTACCTCAGAGCTCCAAAATTATTGATGATGTTACAAATATGAAATTCAGCTTCAAACTCCTTTTTAACCATTTGTCCTTTTTTTAATAACAGATCACCTTTTACAACAACCTCTCTACAAGTTAATTTTTGGCTGGACAGAACAAGTGTTTGAGGTGTTTAGAGATTTCTTTCATTTTGAGCCCATATATGAGTGGATTAAACAAAGGATGGTACAAAACTACTTGTAACGTCATTATGAAGCGTGCAGTTGCTGATAAATTGGATTCCACACGGGCTATAGTGACATCATATACATTCAAACAGTAGAAACTGAATAAAACCAGCAGGTGAGGTAAACAGGTCTCTGCAGCTGTTTTCCTGACTTCTCTACTACTTCGATAAGCTATAAGAAGTATCTTAGTATATGTGAAAACTATGAAGAAGACTGGGAGGACTACAAGATCTATTAAAGCAATCACACCATACATAGTTGGTACTTTTGATTGTTCACATTGAAGTTCATATATTGCATTGTTACAAAATATTCCTTTTATACTATAGTTACACAGTTTACTTTGAGTAACCATTATAACTGTGACTGCAACATGACAGGCAGGTAAAGACCAAGCTAAAACCAGAAAGATACCAACAATTCTGTTCTTCATAATAGTTGGATATTGCAGAGGTTTACATATAGACACATATCTGTCATAGGCCATGGCTGCTAACAGTAAGAATTCTGAACTACTTAAAGTGTAATATAGAAACAACTGGAAGAGACAGGCTGAATATGATATGATCTGTTTTTCAGATAAAAAGTCAATTAAGAGCTTTGGGTACATTGAGGTGCTAAAAAGAACCGAGTTCAGTAACAAAGCTGCAATGAAAATGTACATTGGCTCATGGAGGTTTTTGTGAATCCAGATCAGAGATATGATGGTGATATTTAAGCAGATTATGAGAATATATACTGTAAATGTAATAAGAAAATAAAGATACTTATATTTGTGCACATCCACGTATCCACGCATTGTTATATATGTTACATTAAGTTCATGATCCATTACTGTTGGTTAAAGTAAATGCTAAATAGAAAAACATTCACATTACCAAAACAGCAGACAAGTACACTGTACTGGCCTTTCTTACTTATTGTACCTGATGTATGTTCATCTGCAAAATTCAGAAAGTGAACTGCTGGAAGGTTTGAAAGTTTATATCATAATGCTTCATCCTCCATGGAGCTTATTAACCTTGCTATCAAAATAGATCCAGATATGTTTATAATATTCCTTAGAGGCCGGATGCTATAGCATTGTTTGATGTGTGTCCCATTTTGTCCTTTCTGTAACTTACCATTTTTATGCTGAATGTGTTTGACATCTCACTAAAAACAAGATCTTCTTCAGATCCCCCTGCTTAATTTAGAAATGTATGTTTTGATTCATGAACCCCTGAGGTTAGCAGTCCTATCCAAGCTGTAAAAGAGTATGTAAGTAATATGTAACACACGTTATTTGTAACTTCTTGTACTTCCTTTGTTTCTTCACTGTGTTTCACCATAAGGCTTTTCTACACCGGCAGGCTGGTTAACTTTATCTGTGTATTATCAACAGATCCCTGTTCTCATCCAGAGACTCAGGACATGGTGCTCTACTAGAAGACGTCATGTTTCCCACCTGTGCCCCCTCACCCAGACCACTTTGTCACCAGTCTCTTCTTCTCTTGCCCTGTGGAACTGCCAGTCTGCAGTGAACAAGGCCGACTTTATTCCAGCTTTTGCTACACATTCAGTTGTTCAGCTGCTTGCACTGCATCCTGTATCACACCACAGAACATGGCCACCCCAGCTGCCCTCTCCACTAATTTTGCCATCTCTCACGCTCCTCGCTCATCAGGTCGTTTCTTTTTTCACCCACAGCAGCCATCTGTTATCCTTTGAATATCATGCCATTAGGATTACGGCACAAATTACAGTTCATGAGATTGTGATCTATTGACCACCGGGCCAGCTGGGAAACCTCTGTTTTGAGCTTGACATCTTGCTGTCCCATTTCCCTAAAGACGGTACTCCTCTTATCATCTTGAGAGACCTGACCATCGACCTGGACAAACCTCAGGTGGCGGAAGTGTTTGCTCTTCTGAATATGTTTGACCTGAGACTGGTCTCCACCCCCCTAACCTACAAAGCTGGCAACATCCTGAACCTCATTGTCACTTGGACCTGCACCACAGACAACATCTCAGTCGCTCCTCTGCATTTATTGGGTCACTTCTTCACAGTCTTCATCACTAGACCTTTGCATTCTCCTACCACATTCCACCACAATCTCAGGTTTCTTAATCTAGAATATTTCTCTTCACTGGTCATGGCAACTCTGCCCCCACCACACCACCTCCCCACCCACAATACAGATGCAGCCGCAGACAGCCTCTGCAGTACAGTTAGGTACAGTTGGACTATCTGCAATACAGATAGTCTCTGCCCCATTTTTTCTAGACCTGGTCATCCCTCAGCTTCTGATCCGTAGCTCACGGACCTGATCTGTGAGCTACAGACCCATCTCTCTTCTTCCATTTCAAGACCATGGAAAGATCAGTCTTCAGTCAACTCCACAGAAAAGGCACTGCTGATGTGGAATCTCTGTGGGCTATAAAAGCCGCAGGTCAGTCTTCTGTCTTAATCCTACTTGATCTATCTGCAGCCTTAGAGTGTGGACAAGAAGATTTGAAAGTTCACAATCTCTAACTTAGGCATCTCTGCATCAGCTCTGTCCTGGCTTCCATCTTACCTATTGGGATGAACCTTCAAGGTATCCTGTCGGGGGCATATTTCTCACTCTGATAGCCTCTCTACTGGTGTGCCGCAGGGCTCAGTTCTTGGTCCTCTTCTTTTTTCCTGTCAATACTACATCCCTGAGTTCTATCTTACGCTCACATGGTCTTACCTATCACTGCTATGCTAATGAGACACAGCTATTCCTGTCCTTTCCACCGGACGACTCCACTGTCTCATCACGCATTTCTGACTGTCTCTCGAACATCTCTGCCTGGATGAGAGAGAGACAGGCAGAAATGGGTCAACTCAACCTCTCCAAGACTGAAGTCCTTGTCTTACCAGCCAGACCTTCAATGCAACACAACATCAGCATAAAGATTGTTTCTACAGTGGTTGTCCCCACTAAGTCGGCCAGAAATCTGTGGGTCATCATCGGTGACCAAATGAGCTTTAAGGACCATATCTCCTCAGTCTCTAGGGCAGCAGATTTGCCCTCTACAACATAATGAAGATCAGACCCTACCTCACGGAATATACAACCCAACTCATTGTACAGGTGCTGGTCATATCTCGTCTTTATTACTGCAACGCTTTGTTGATCGGGTTACTAGTATCCACAATCAAACCCTTGCAGATGATCCAAAACGCAGCAGCTCGCCTCATTTTTAATCAGCCAAAAAGACCCATGTCACACCACTTTTTAGATCTCTACACTGGCTTCCTGTAGCTGCTCGCATCAGGTTCAAAGCTCTGTCTCTTGCTTACATTGTGGTTAACTCGACAGCTCCCGCTTACCTCAACTCACTCATTCAAGTTTACAATCCTTCCCGTCTGCTGCGGTCTGCCAACGAACAACATCTGGTCGTCCCAGCACCGCACAGAAGACATCAAGCAAGACTCTTTGGCTTCCACAGTGGTGGAACGAGCTACCAAACTCTGCAAACTCACCAAACTCACTCCCAATATTCAAAAAAACTGCTGAAGACAGAACTCTTCTGCACTTTTCTACGCACTTAAATCTATTAAAAAAACAAGCAAACTTAACTTTATGCTCTTTCTTACACTTGGATCTCGTGAAACGGAAAAACATCTGATAGGACTTTGCTTTGATGTTTTTCTCCTTGACTTAGATATTGCTGCCTTGTACCTCAGGTGTAAATCACTTTGGATAAAAGCATCTGCTAAATGACTAAATGTAAATGTAACGATAGAGTCCTGTATTACAAACTAATTTAGTTGATATGGCACCTATCAAGAACAGATTTCAAAATGTGCTTTACAATAAAATAACTTGGAAAAGACAAACAATATACACTACAACAGAAACAATAAAGAGCTAAAAAAACCAAATTAAATAATTTAGGAGCAAATGTTAGTTTACTTCACTACTGGTATGCACCAGCAGGTCTTCAGGTTGCTGCCTAGACAGGCACCAAGATCCTTCTAGCCAAAGCTCAAAGCAGTTTATTCCACAATGGAAGATTTGAACATGGTTTATTCAGGTTCTTTGTCCTAAGCCTATTTAGTTTTTAAAACAACATAATCCTTATTGTTAATTTATGAAGTTAGCCTCATCATCCTGTGGTCTGTGGACAACTGCCTCATGATACATAAATACATAAATTGTTTAAAATTAGGTCCACATTTAAGTAGCAAATGTGACTCTCATCACTAGTGTTTTGTCACTTAAAAGGGGCGAGAGTTTCCTCAAAGTAGTTTGTATTTTAGCACTCATGCACCGTATTATGTCACTCTGCTGCTTTACAATATTGTGAATATATTGCACACTGTGGTCTGATTGCTAGAAGGTGGCTTGTTATGGCGACAGAGACTAGAGCATAGAGACAAGTAACACATTTGCAAAATATTAGTTTCAATAACGGTATCGATTTATTTTTCCAGATTTTGATTATTTCTGCAATTTTCCTTCATGCAGCTTCATTCATTTTTAATATTTATAGATTCTTCTTTATACTTTTACCATGTTTTTGTATTAATATAAAAAATACCTAACAAAAGTAAAAATACCATCTAATCAAAATCACAAAATTAAATATTATGGGATAAAATATTAGTAAATAAAATAAAACATATTGCACATTTTCTTTAGAAGTGGAAAAATACAGAACTTTATTTTATAATTTTATTCACTTTTCTTTTTAATGTAATGGTGCCTATTTCCCAACTAATGCTCTATTTTTTGTTTTTTTATATTTTTGTTCATTACTTATTTACATTTGCTTGTAGTACAGATTACAAACATGACCCTCTGTGGTGTGTGTACCTTTTCATTAGAAATGATAAAATTATGTATTTTTTGTCACACCACTGGCGAAAATCTTTTAAATGCAATTTAGAGAGATCCTCCCTACCTGTACAGGTAAGGTAAGCTAGCTACTTGACAACAACAATATGGTTTGCTAAGTAAACACACACAAAAAATTTTTCTCGTTTTTCAATCACAAAGGTTTTGGCCACAGTTTGAAAATTAAAAATGTTTAATTAGAGTGTCAGCTCGTGTATCAGTGAATGAAAAAAGTCAGGCAACACAAAATTTTTTTTTTTGGCAGAAACACAATCAAGCAACTTGACTTTAAGTAAACTCATTTGCCTTTAAGTTACAAAAATAAAAGTCTATTTTGTAATTAAAAATTGCTTTTACTCAAGATTATCAGAGATCAGTTATTTCAAAATCTAAGGTCAACATTAATATGCAAAAGTCTTTATTGCTTACTAGAAATAAATGCAGCACCTGTCTGCAAGTTGACTTTTGGCTGGACAGAACAAGTGTTTGAGGTGTTTAGAGATTTCTTTCATTTTGAGCCCATATATGAGTGGATTAAACAAAGGATGGTACAAAACTACTTGTAATGTCATTATTAAACGTGCAGTTGCTGATAAATTGGATTCCACTCGAGCTATACTGATATCATATACACTCAAACAGGAGAAACTGAATAAAACCAGCAGGTGAGGTAAACAGGTCTCTGCAGCTTTTTTCCTGACTTCTCTACTACTTCGATAAGCTATAAGAAGTATCTTAGTGTATGTGAAAACTATGAAGAAGACTGGGAGGACTACAAGATCTATTAAAGCAATAACACCATATACAGTTAGTACTCTTGATTGTTCACATTGAAGTTCATATATTGCATTGTTACAAAATATTCCTTTTATATTAAAGTTACAAAGATTAGTCTCTGCACTCAGTATTGATGGGACTGTAACATGACAAGCAGATACACACCAAGCTAAAACCAGTAAAATACTCACCCTGGATTTTCTCATAATAGTTGGATATTGCAGAGGTTTACATATAGACACATATCTGTCATAGGCCATGGCTGCTAACAGTAAGAATTCTGAACTACTTAAAGTGTAATATAGAAAAAATTGGAAGAGACAGGCTGAATATGATATGATCTGTTTTTCAGATAAAAAGTCAATTAAGAGCTTTGGGTACATTGAGGTGCTAAAAAGAACCGAGTTCAGTAACAAAGCTGCAATGAAAATGTACATTGGCTCATGGAGGTTTTTGTGAATCCAGATCAGAGATATGATGGTGATATTTAAGCAGATTATGAGAATATATACTGTAAATGTAATAAGAAAATAAACATACTTATATTTGTGCACATCCACGTATCCACGCATTGTTATATATGTTACATTAAGTTCATGATCCATTACTGTTGGTTAAAGTAAATGCTAAATAGAAAAACATTCACATTACCAAAACAGCAGACAAGTACACTGTACTGGCCTTTCTTACTTATTGTACCTGATGTATGTTCATCTGCAAAATTCAGAAAGTGAACTGCTGGAAGGTTTGAAAGTTTTTATCATAATGCTTCATCCTCCATGGAGCTTATTAACCTTGCTATCAAAATAGATCCAGATATGTTTATAATATTCCTTAGAGGCCGGATGCTATAGCATTGTTTGATGTGTGTCCCATTTTGTCCTTTCTGTAACTTATCATCTTTATGCTGATGATGTTTAATATGTCACTAAAAACAAGATCTTCCCCAGATCCCCCTGCTTAATTTAAACAACATGTTTAAATTAAGCAGGGGGGAGTTTAAAAGAGTTTCCCAAGAAGAAAGCCATTTTTGAAAGAAAACCATAAGAAGTTCCCACAAGACATTTGGGGGACCTAAAAATGCATTAGGCCAAAGAGTTCAATTTTGGTCTCACCCACACGCTGTATGTGGCTGAAACCTAAAACTGTAAGTCACCCATGCTGTAACACACCATCCCCATCGTGAAACATGTTGGTGGCAGCATCATGTTGTGGGGATTCTTTTCTTCAGCAATGACAGGAAAGCTGGTTAGAGTTGATGGAAAGATGGATGGAGCCAAATACAGGGCAATCTTAGAACAATACCAGTTAGAGTAGGGGTGCCCAAAATTTTTGGCTCAGGGGCCATATTGACGTAAAAAGATTGTCATACGGGCCAGCATGAATTGTACATGCCACTGATGGGGGAGGGGGGGGGGGTTGCTTTTTTGTATTTCCTTTTATTTTGCTTTGTTTTACTATGCTTTCTGCTGCTAGGTAGATCTGGATCTGGATAAATGTAGGTTAAAAAATAAAGTGAATGCAAGTATTTGATGAAATTTGACTCAAACTCAAACCTTTATTCAACAGAATCAACAAATAACATGTTTACATTAATGTGAAGGGTGATACTGAGATCTCCACTGCAGTAAACTGGGCAGGTCTGGCTCAAAATCGGTGCTTCGGTTCTTATTCATGTTCATAACTGAGAATGAATTCTCGCACAAGTATGTCGAGACAAATAAGCTCAACATTTTCTTAACAAATGTTCGAGTCTCTTGGAACCTGTCTTCATCCAGCTGCTGGTAAAAGTTGACAAGGGGAACTTGTTGGTGCCGGCTGCGACAGTCCGTGTCACACTGCAGCTCACTGAGCTCCAACTGCAGGTGGACTCGAACGTCACTGGGATCCACGGAAAAAGGAGAGGAAAAAAGCGTGATCTCCTCTTCAATAGTTGCAAAATCCCTGAAACGCTGTTGAAACTCCTCAGCCAGAGCTGAGATGTTTGCGGCTCAACTCCTCATTTACCTCCTCTTTTGCGCATTGAAGTTGTGCGCTGGAAATCGGGTCATTATTTCTTGCAGAAATAACAAATGTGTGTTATTGAGCTGCGTTTGTGACAAGTGGCTTTGGAAAAGTAGCAGCTTGCTCCGAAAGGCTTTGATACGTGATGCAGTTGGCTTATCACTGCATTTTGCCCCTGAAGCTTCGTGTTCAGGACGTTCAGATGTCGGGTTATGTCGACTAAAAATCCCAAATCAGCCAGCCAAACAGGATCGGTTAGTTCTGGCATCGGTTGTCCCTTTTTTGCCAAGAACTGTCCAATTTCCTCTATAAGAGAGTAGAAACGATGCCGTGCAGACCCCCGACTGAGCCATTTAACATCAGTGTGATACACAACATCTCCGTATTCAGCCTGAATGTCCAGTAGAAATTGTTGAAACTGGTGACACAGGGCTTTGGAGCGAATATAATTAATAGCCTTTATCACCGGTTTCATAACGTGATCATATTTCAGATGTTTGGCACATAGAACTTGTTGGTGAATAATACAATGGAGTTTTATAGCTTTACCTCCTTCTTCGCTGACTTTGTTACACACCAGAGTTGATAATCCATCCGTAATAATCCCCGTGATTTTATTCCGCTTTAGTTTTATGTCATCTACGGCGGAAAAAACAGAATCAAAGAAATCTGTCCCTCTTGTTTGGTCCTTAAGTCTCTGGAGGTCAAGTCACGTTCATTTCACTGTCCACTCCTCTCAAAAAAATCAGTAACTGAGCGGTGTCGGATGCATCGGTGCTTTCGTCGCAGGCTAACGAAGAAAATTCAAGCTCCACTCATTTTGCCTCCAACTGTCTGTTAATATCAGATGAAACTTCTTCAATCCTCCGTGACACAGTGCTACGAGCCAGGAAAACATTGGCGAACTGTTGCTTTTTCTCAGGACACATGTTCTCTACCATTTTCATCACGCAGTCTTTAATAAATTCACCCTCAGTAAAAGGTTTGCAGTTCTTGGCAATCAGCGTTGCCTTTGTGCTATTTTCATTCGACTCAGTGGCTCTTGTGAAAACGCTGCTGTGCCGTTAAACCAGCTTCAAGTTGCCTCAATTTTTAACTGCGTTCGTTCCCAGTTAAGCTTGTTTAGCATGTTTCCTCTGGTAGCGTCTCTTTATATTAACTCCTTGAACACAGCCACAGTCTCTTGACAGAGACAGTTGTTTCGTAACTCACTAAAAAAAATATTCCGATTTCCACTTGTCCTGGAAACGGCGGCACTCGCTGTCAACTTTCCTTTTCTTCCTTCCAGCTGCCATTTTAGAAATGGGCAAAAAACAGATCAGGCGCAAAACGGGGTCGCGAGAGTTCGGCCACAAGTTTACTGCCATCTTGTGGTGAAATATAAAATTGTTTTTTTACGCGTGCATTTTATACTATGGACAACAGTACTGGCGGGACATATATTATTGATTTTATGACAGAGGCTTCGGGCCAGTGGAAATATGAACGCTGGCCACATTTTGCCCGGGAGCCGGACTTTGGGCATGTCTGAGATAGGGTCTGCAAAAGACTTGAGACTGGGGAGGAGGTTCACCTTCCAGCAGGACGACAACACAAACATACGGCCAGAGCTACAATGACCCAGTCAAAGTCCAGACCTACATCCAATTATGTAATTTGCTGTTCACAGACACACTCCATCCAATCTGACTGAGCTTGAGCTACTTTGCAAAGAAGAATGGGCAAAAGTTTCATTCTGTAGATGTGCAAATCTGGTAGAAACAAACCCCATTAGACTTGTAGCTGTAATTGCAGCAAAAGGTGGTTTTACAAAGTATTAACTCGGGGGGGCTGAATACATATGAACACCACACTTCAGCTATTTATTTGTAAAATATTTTGAAAACCGTTTATCATTTTCTTTTCACTTCACAAGTTTGTACCACTTTGTGTTGGTCTATTAACACAAAGCCCCAATGAAATATATTTATGTTTGTGGTTGCAAAGTGACAAAATGTGAAAAAAATTTCAAGGGGATAAATATTGTAAAGCACTTTGGATAAAAGCGCTATATAAGCGACTATTTACTAAAAAAAGAGACTAGTCTAAACAAGTCTGCCTTTAGCGTTTTTTAACGGGACTAAGCTGACAGACAGTAGACTCAGAACACAAACATATTAGTTGAGCTAAGGAACTAAACAAAACTAGGACTGAGGGAAGAAAGTATCAGAAAATATACACAGGAGCTGGGATCAGTGAAAAAGCAACCTGAACACTACATATGACAGTGGACCAGGGCTAGTAAAGACAGGCTACAAAATCAGGATACAAGTGTGGTCACAATACAAAAACTAAGAAATGGTGGAAGACAAGGCTGGCAAACAAAGGAAAAGGGGGCCAGATATTAAAACTAAGTTATTACAGATCATGGGACATCAAAAGAGGTAAACACAAAATCCCTCCATCAAGGACAAACGCTGTCTTGGACCTAAAGGTTATATTACAAATAACAAAGAAACACAAACCAGGAGAGAACTAAATACAAGACAGAGCCTAAATAACTGGGGCGGCTAACTAGAAACTGGACTGGGACAATTAGGGAATAATACAGAAAAGGGAAGCAGAACAAAAACAGACGTGAACAAACAAAAAAAAAACTACCTTGGGGACGGACCGAGAAGACATTGCACAACGAATAATCTAAAAGGTGTCACAGGACAGACTAGAAACTGTAACAAACAGGGATGTAATCGACATGAAAAATAAACCAGGTGACATCAGACTAACAGATTAAACAGTGCGACACAGCTAAATTAAAAACAACACAGCGACCAAACCTCAGACCAAGATAGACAGATAACAGAGTCCAAATACCATGGGACAGGCAAACCAGAAGGCAGGGTGTTGCACTGGAAAGGAAATATGAGGATCTGACAGGAAACTCAGGGATGAAGCCTTCAAGATCAGATTAGGCAGGTCAATCCTGTCAAACATGCCTCTTTCGGTTTCTCTGTCAGCAGTATTGTATTAAGAACAAATAAAAAGGATAAAGGGTATAGTGTGATTTGCATTTATTTGATAGCTTCAATTTGCAGAGATTGATTTTTAAAAACAAAACATTTAACTCATTGCGGTTTAATTATGGAGCCCCATGACTGGTTAAAAAAATCCACTTTCATCAGCTGGGATATTAGTAATGCATTACATATTGATTCCAATTTATCTACTACAATACATCAACCTACATTGCCCTACTTATAAAATGTTAACAGCTTAAACTGTGGGCATTCATGCCCAGTATTGTCACCATGTGCTGCTTTAGATTATTGACAACATAGTGGCATCTGTGGTCTGATTGCTAAAGTCACAATTAAATTCAACTTTATTTATGTAGCCCCTATTCATAAGAAAGTCACCTCAAGGCACTTTACAAAATAAAGTCCAGACCATAAAGATGTATAGAGAAAACCCAACAATTCCCCCTTGAACAAGCACTAGGCAACAGTGGAGAGGAAAAACTCCTTTAACGGAAGAAACCTCCAGCAGAACCAGGCTCAGGGTGGGCAGCCATCTGCCTTGACCGGATGGGGTGAGTGGAAAGTGAAGGGAGAAAAGAAAAGAAGAACAAAACATTGGGCAGGTTGTTAGGACCAGTAGCTGCACGCTGGAAGACACACAGCTTCAAAGCCGGAGACACCTGCAGAAAGGGACAGAGAGAGGGGGACAGAGAACAACAAATACAACTACAGGAAAAAACACACAGAGTTAATTTCATACAGTGGTGACAATTGTGGGGTGAGAGGAAGGAAAGGAGCTCAGTGCATTGGGGGGTGGGTCCCCCAGCAGTCTAAGCCTATGGCAGCATAACTATAACTAACTATAAGCTTTATCAAAGAGGAAGGTTTTAACCCTAGACTTAAAAGTAGAGAGTGTGTCTGCTTCCTGAATCTGAACTGGGAGCTGGTTCCACAAGAGAGGAGCTTGATAGCTAAAGGCTCTGCCTCCCATTCTACTTTTGGAAATTCTGGGAACCACAAGTAGGCCTGCATTCTGAGAGCGAAGTGGTCTACTGGGATCCCTTCAGTAAGCACTCAGCACGTAGTTTTTGGGTTTTGGGCTGGTTAAAAATCAAAACGTATAACAGAAATGCACTTCACATGATTAGCAGTTAACGTTAACTCGAAATTAGCCCGATGCTAACATACATGGTAAATCCCATAGACATGCTGCAATTAGCATCGTAACGTTTTTATAGTAATTACAGATAAATCACAAACTAAACCATCTTAAGACGAGCATATGGTACGGTTGTTAAACCTAACAGACTTCGTACTTACAGACATATGTTCTTTAGGGACTGATGGAAAAGTTAGAAAGAAAAATTGTCTACTGACTGCTGAACTAATCTTTAGAACTTCCGGTTACGAATTCAACTACGGTAAGTCAGATAAGACAAAAATAATCAACCCGTTCCCTTCTTATGAGTAGCAGCATTATGGTGCTATGAGGTCTTCTCTATATGATGGAGCCTGAACATTCAGAGCTTTATATGTAAGAAGCGGGGTTTTAAATTCTATTCTAGATTTAATGGGAAGCCAATGGAGAGAAGCTAGTGAAGGTGAAATATCATCTCTCTTGCTAGTTCCAGTCAGCACTCTTGCTGCAGCATTTTGGATTAATTGCAGGCTGTTTAGTTACTGGGGCATCCTGAAAGTAGGGAATTACAGTAGTCCAACCTAGAGGTAACAAATGCATGGACAGTTTTTCGGCATCACTTTGAGACAGGATGCTCCTAATTTTGGCAATGTTCCGTAGGTGGAAGAAGGCTGTTCTAGAGATTTGTTTTATATGTGAGTTAAAGGACAGATCCTAATCAAAAATAACTCCAAGGTTCCTTGCAGTAGTACTGGAGGCCAGACTTATGCCATCTAGGGTAACAATATGGTCGGACAACATACTTCTTTTTTTAGGCCCAAATACTATACTACAACAAACTAATACTACTAACACATTTCAGCTTGGTTTAAATAACTGTATTGATTTATTGTAGATTTTTAATTAATTCTGTTTTAATTCAATGTTACATACATTTTTAATTAATCTTCATACTACCTAATAATGTTTTTTTTTGTATGATTTGCTACTTTTACTTTTCTTCTTGTAAATATTTGAAAAGTTGTGTTTTAAAGTTACCTCCCATTTGAACCTGATGAGCATAATCAAACATTGGTTCATAACACACTAAAACAAAATCTCTGTTCTCCGCTTGTCCAGACAACGAGTGTTTAGTGGAAAATAAAACAAAGAGTTTATGTGGTGTCAATACGTGCAGCAGTGAAAAAACAGTCAAATATTTTATATTTATAATATATATTTTATTGTTATATTTTTTTTTTTTTACTCACTTCCTTTAAAGTAGTCATTGGACTATTGTGAATAGGTGTTGCTGATTTATAATTTTTAACTGTTTGCAAACCTGCAGTCTTGAATTGCTGCTTGAGAGATTTGAATTGAGTTTATTATTATGGTTTTTAAATACTTACAAAATTAACACCTATAGTACAATATCAATTTAAAAATTAAAGCATTTACTGTATCGAACATAGGCATCTATGTTGCTTATTTTACTTTGTGACAAAATGAAATACACTCAAATACAATAGTACACTCAATACACTCACATTAAACCAGAGAATAGAAAGAGCTTCATCCATTTTATCTCAAAATTGTAAATCAATAACAATGAACAATTCTGGATTAAAGTCGTGATATTAAAACAAGCAATAACGAGATCTACATTCACATCATAACATCACATACAACTAATCTTTAATTCAAATCACTTGCAATAATTCACATTTATTTCTCATATTTCTTCATACTTTAGACTGAACAGAAAAATCTTCTGAGGTGTTTGGAAATTTCTTTCATTTTCAGCCCGTATATGAGTGGATTAAACAAAGGATGGTAAACAAGTTTTTGTAACATCATTATTGTTCTCGTAGTTGTTGATAAATGAGATTCCACTCGAGCTATGACAATATCATAAACACACAAACCAGAGAAACTAACTAAAACTATCAGGTGAGGTAAACAGGTCTCTGCAGCCTTTTTCCTGACTTCCCCACGACTTTGATAAGCTATGAGAATTATTTTTGTGTATGTGAAAATGACAAAGACCATAGGGAGTATTACATGATCTAATAAAGGAATCACTCCATATATAGTCAGTGCTCTTGATTGTATACACTGAAGTCCATAAATTGCACCATCACAAAATATTCCATATATAGTAAAGTTACACATTTTACTCTGAGTAACCAGTATAACTGTGACTGCAACGTGACAGGCAGGTACAGACCAAGCTGAAACCAGTAAAATACTCACCCTGGTTTTTCTCATGATAGTTGCATATTGCAGAGGTTTACATATAGACACATATCTGTCATAGGCCATGACTGACAACAGTAGAGATTCAGAACCAGTTAAAGTGTAATACAGGAAAAACTGAAGGAGACAGGCTGAATGTGATATGATCTGTTTGTCAGACATAAAATCAATTAACAGCTTTGGGTAGATGTTGGTGCTGTAAAGAACAGCGTTCAGTAACAAAGCTGCAATGAAAATGTACATAGGCTCATGAAGGTTTTTGTGAATTAAAACAAGACACACAATAGTTAGATTAAAGCAGATTACTAGGATATATACTATAAACATGATAACAAAACAAATATATCTGTATTTGTTCAACTCCACATGTCCATAAAGAGTTATATAAGTTTCGTTAAGTTTATCATCCATTAAAGTTGTATAAACAAATAAAGGTTAATTGCACAGATTACAGGATATAACCGGCATTTGTTAATAGACAATTTAAAATACCAATACGACTAATAAAACCTGAACAGCGTCGTCTTTATTCACAAATGTGTGTTTATCTGACTGTTCAGAAAGTGAAGTGTTTGAAGCTGTGGTCAGTTTTTATTAGATGGCTTCACCCTCTGGATCTCATTATTCTCTCCATCAAAACCATCCATCGAAAAAGATGCTAACGTCATCCAACCCTGGAGGCCTGTAGTCATAGTGCCCTATTCTGCATTTTTTTCCCTTCTTCTATGTGTAGGTCTCTGTGTTAGACCTGAATATTGTGTTATGATGAGATTTGGACATGTAGACATGTTTGCATAATGTAGAGCAGCTCTCCTGCTTCTTCCTTTTCTTCCTTCACTCTTAATGTCCATGGATATGTGGGTGTGTTCTAGCTTGGATGGTAATATGACTTTCTTTTTTTATTTTAAAATTTCCATTGCACTGTGTGATTTCATCTAACCTGAACTTTGATTAGTTCATGAGGTTGAAGGAGCTGAGTTGCGGCCTCCCCTGTGGTTCCTGTCTTTGTCTCATCAAGCAAAAGTAGGAGGACCCACTATCATGAGTGTATGATCATTAAATGAAAGTGGACATGCTTTATATTAAAATTCATACTTTTTCATATGTTTTGTAAGTTTTGCATGATTCTTGTTTATTGTACGCTGACGACTATGACTACCTGAAGGACTGTGCAGTGCGTGGTGGGGTGTAATGAGTGAGGTACCACATCAGAGCAGAGATGACTGATTGACTGTACTTTGGACATTGTATCTTTAAGTTGTTTTTTTTGTTTGTTTTTTTTTACCTACATCCCTGTTTATATATTAATTAATATTGCTGACTACTACTTATATATTTTTTGAAATTGTTATGCATTCTACTGCGTGACTGATCTCAGCGGTAGGAAGGTGGAGATAAAGAAAGACAGAATGTTTATCTTCTGCATCTGTATCTCTAAAAAAGCGGCTGTTTACATTTATTTGAAAGCTTCTCTTTGCACATTTGAATCGCTAAAGGAAAATGCAATAAGCGTGTTGTAAAATGTAAATGTTTTATTATACAATAAACCACATGGAAATAAATTCCAGCTGCAACTGTAGTGATGTTCATTATTTAATAATGATGATACAATAAAATAAATAGTTCTACAAAGAAAGTGGTAATGGGTACATTAAATTAATACTTGTAGTACAATTTGGTGGTAATAATTTGGATGTAAATGTAGGAGGTTCCTTTATGATTGTGCTTCAACAGTTTAATGTTTCTTTTATGAAGTGAACTGTTTGTGCACAGTGCTGTGCCACTCAGATGCTGCTGCCTAATCCTCAGTGCAGTGGCCTCTTACATTTTTGCCTTGAGGGAGAGTTTGCTAGAAGTCAATCATGCAATTACATGTGTCCACACACAGATTAGAGATTTACACATGAGAGGCAGAAGCATTAGCAGAAGTAACATCAGTCTGTAGAAGCTGTCTGAATTTAGCTTTATACTCCTACAATGTATGCACACTAACAAAATAACTACCTGACAACAATGTTGCTTGTTTGGTGCAAAGAAAAACGGATGAACCTGATGGTATCATTATCATTATCATTATTATTATCATTATCATTATCATTATCATTATTTATGATTATTATCAGGTGCCCTGGTAGAACAGCAGGATGAGCTGCAGAAATCTGGAGGATCAAATCCCAGCCTTCCCTAATGTGCCCCCTTCACTGCCCACTGCTCCCCCCAGGGGGATGGGTTAAATGCAAAGAAAGAATTTCTTTGTATATGTATACATGCTCAATGATGAAAATAAATAAAGATTCTTACATCAAATGTCTCCCAGCACCAACCACCACACACAAAAGTCTCAAGTGTAAAGTGAAGTTTGATGTATTGACTGAAATTTAACTGTACAATAGCAGATATTCTATCTCATCTAAACAGGGTTTCACTTGGCAAGTGAAGTCATAACAGAAGATTAATATCAGTGAACAGTTCGGCATGGAAGTTTTGAAAAGTAATAGTGCAGAATTAAAACAACAAAAAACTATGATTTCAGTCCTAAGAATTTTTTAAGCTTAAAAGTTTTTAACTGCTTCCACATACAATCTAAAATCTTCTACTATTTGTCAAAGAAAAAAAAAAATCAGTTGCAATAATTTCCATCTCTTTGTGCATATTTTAGACTGAACAGAAAACCTTTTTGAGGTGTTTGGAAATTTCTTTCATTTTCAGCCCGTATATGAGTGGATTAAACAAAGGATGGTAAACAAGTTTTTGTAACGTCATGATCAAATGAGTAGTTGGTGATAAGTTGGATTCCACTCGAGCTATGATGATATCATATATACACAAACCAGAGAAGCTAATTAAAATGATCAGATGTGGTGAACAGGTCTCTGCAGCTTTATGTCTGACTTCTCTACTACTTTGAGAAGCTATAACAAGTATCTTTGTGTATGTGAAAATTATAAAGAGCATAGGTAGCACTACGAGATCTAATAAAGGAACCATTCCATATATACTGAGTGCTCGGGACTGTACACACTGAAGTCCATAAACTGCATTATTACAAAATATTCCTTGAATAGTAAAGTTACACGTTTTACTCTGAGTAACCAGTATAACTGTGACTGCAACGTGACAGGCAGGTACAGACCAAGCTGAAACCAGTAAAATACTCACCCTGGTTTTTCTCATGATAGTTGCATATTGCAGAGGTTTACATATAGACACATATCTGTCATAGGCCATGACTGACAACAGTAGAGATTCAGAACCAGTTAAAGTGTAATACAGGAAAAACTGAAGGAGACAGGCTGAATATGATATGATCTGTTTGTCAGACAGAAAATCAATCAAAAGCTTTGGGTAGATGTTGGTGCTGAAAAGAACAGCGTTCAGTAACAAAGCTGCAATGAAGATGTACATAGGCTCATGGAGGTTTTTGTGAATCCAGATAAAACACACAATAGTTAGATTAAAGCAGATTACTAGAATATATACTATAAACATGATAACAAAACAAATATATCTGTATTTGTTCAACTCCACATGTCCATAAAGAGTTATATAAGTTTCGTTAAGTTTATGATCCATTAAAGTTGAGTAACAAATCAATCTTCAATAAAAAAAACAGATTTATTTTCTAAACAGCATAGATTAATAAAGTTGTTGAAATAATTTTACAATAATATTAATACAACCTATTGTACACTGTCTTCTTTGTTCATAGACATTGAAATGTACCTGATGTGTCCAAAACAGTGGTCAGTTTTTATTATATGGCTTCACCCTCTGGCTGTCATTATTCTCTCCATGGAAACAGATACTAATATGTAAAAACACGTAATCAAACCCTGGAGGCCTGTAGTCATAGCACCTCATTATGCAGTATTGTTTTTTCTGGTCTTTCTGTACTTCTTTGTGTTTCGTCTGAATAGTGATGATTGGAATGTTGGTTATGATGAGATGGGTTAATTCAAATATGTTCATATCATGTGGAGCAGGTTTCCACAGTCAAGCTGAGGTCTTTAACCATGTGTCTTATGTGGATCTTATTTGACAGTACTATGATTTTTATTACCATTGTATTATTTTCCACTAGACTTTCATGCAATTTCAATCCCAGTGGTCCATCAAGGAGCAGGATGAATTGCAGGATCTCCTGTGCTTGAGTTTTTTTATCTCATCATCTTGTCAGTGAGTGATAACATCATTCTGTGAAGAATCCACAGTTGTGCAGTCTGACCAGAGAAGAGGTAATCAGCCCTCAGTGTCCACTGCCCTGCTTGTTTTCTAGCTTACCCACTGCTGACAATCAGAAGCTGGTCTTCCCCCACTCATCTAATCTTCTCATTGTTTTTGTGAATCCAAATGAAACAAATAATAGTGACATTAAGGCAGATTATTATAACATTTATTGTTAACATGATAAAAACATACTAAACTCTGTATTTGTTAATGAAATGTAATATATTTGACATTAAGTTCATCATCCATTAATGTACTGCAGTTTCTTTGCTCACAGATGTTGAAATTCATCGGATTCATGTTTCAGGCTGTGGAAAGTTACTCTGTGCATCAAAACAGATTCTGATATGCTAAGAACTTTATCAAACCCTGGAGGCCAACAGTCACAGTCTCACTCTGTATTTAGGACACTTTGTCTAGCACATGAAGCACTTTTTGATTGCACTGATTAGAATTCATATCTGTAACAATGCCGGGCAAAAAAAAGACAATTCTTTTTTATGTTGTCACATTATTAACACATGACACCATATGCATATGAGATATCATTTGAACATCACACCATCAGGGTCACTGCTGCCATTACAATTCACATGATTGTGATCTATCAGCCACCGGGCACAGCTAACTTCTGTGATGAGCTTGACATGCCTGTCCAGAGCTGTGATCCCATAAGTGGTTAAAGATGATAGATGAATATCTCTGTTGTAGACATTCTGGAAAGACTTTGGCAGTATTTCAAATCGGGTATCCCTCTCCAAGGACTCAACCAAAGAAACTTTTCTTTTTCATGACAAAAACACGTGGCTTTGGTGTAGAGGGCTATATGCTTTCTCATACTAAAATTATACTTTTACCTTTAATATTAATACCAATAAATTGAACTAATCACAGTTGCGTCCACTTTATGTCATTTTGTTCTTCATTAAAAGGATTACACTTAGACCAGGACCTGTGCACCTATTTCTTATTGTTGATGAATAATAGTTTCCCTTTGCTTTTACTCTAATTGTACACATGGGCCTCTGGAATCAGTCCATTTCTATATATGCTTCTATGTTAAATTCACTAAGACAAAAAAAAATCATATAGAAGTGAGAGAAACTCACTTAATTTGGTTTTACTTAACAGTTCCGTAAAGTGAGCTACTATTTTAACATGACATGGAAATCTTTACACACACACACACACACACACACACACACACACTTCCTCCCTTCTGTGTGAATAGATTTTATTTGGTTTCAAAAGGTGCAGCAGTAAAAAACCACAATATTAAAACTAGCTTAGTGGTAGAGTAATGAAAAATATCCTGGTTTTAGATGCACGTTGGGAAAGTGCATTTACAGAAAACACACGTTTACTCTATTTTACTAGACATTTTTATCTTTCAACAACTTTTATAAATACACCCAAATCCAAGTATACAAAGATACAAATTTGTTTCTATTCTATGTTCCATGTTTCCGCTGTTTCTCATTGAAAAAAAAGGACTAAAAGTACTGTTGTACAGGAAAGTCTACATAGTAAATGTTACCTCAAATGGCTGATTCTGATTGAAGAGAACAACTTTTTGAGGTGTTCAGAAATTTCTTTCATTTTGAGCCCATATATGAGTGGATTAAACAAAGGATGGTACATAACTTTTTGTAACGTCATAATCAAACGTGCAGTCATTGATAAATTGGAATCTACTCGAGCTATGCTGATATCATATACACTAAAACAGGAGGAACTGATTAAAACTATCAGGTGAGGTAAACAGGTCTCTGCAGCTTTTTTCCTGACTTCTCTACTACTTCGATAAACTATAACAAGGATCTTAGTGTATGTGAAAACTATGAAGATCACAGGGAGGACTGCAAGATTTAATAAAGCAACCACTCCATATATACTAAGTACCTTTGATTGTGCACAGTGAAGTCCATAAATAGCATTATTACAAAATATTCCTTTTATAGTAGAAGTGCACATTTTTGTTTTAACAGTGAGTATAACTGTGAGTGCAACATGACAGGCAGGTACAGACCAGGCTAAAACCAGAAAAATACTCACCCTGGTTTTCCTCATGATAGTTGGATATTCCAGAGGTTTACAGATAGACACATATCTGTCATAGGACATAGCTGCTAACAGTAAGAACTCTGAACCACTTAACATGCAAAACACAAAAAACTGAAATAGACAGGCTGAATATGATATGATCTGTTTTTCAGATAAAAAATCTATTAACAGCTTAGGGTAGATGTTAGTGCTGTACACAAGAGCATTCACCAACAAAGCTGAAATGAAAATGTACATAGGCTCATGGAGGTTTTTGTGAATCCAGATCACAGACACAATAGACACATTAAAGAAGAGTATTAGAACATAAACTGTAAACATGATGAAAAAGTACAAAAATCTGTATTTGTTCAAATCAACATGCCCATGAAATGTGAAATAAGTGATGTTAAGTTCATCATCCATTAATATTGTTTGACACAAAAAATGAAATCAGACTGACTGTCCAACCAGTTTGCATGAACAAAAAGTTCACAGTTACACAAACAGCCAACCTGTACTGAAGTTTCTTATTCATTCAAAGATCTTGATGTGCACTGGTGTAAGTTCGTTTCCAAAATTCAGAAAGTGAAAGGTTTGCGGCTGTGGAAAGGTCTTATTGGACTGCTTCAGCCTTTGTGGGTCTCCTGAGTCTTCAGAGGACGCCATCAAACCCTTGAGGCCAGACGTGATAGCACAGTTCCGTAATCTTTTCTCTCTTTTTTCTCTGAACCATATGAACAGAAGCTATGGGCCATATGGTTTGTTTTTGGCACATTTTGTCCTACTATATACAGTGTCCTGAAAAAGTATTTATACCCCTTGAAAAAATGTTGAAAAACATTTATAATTTTCCTTTCACTTAAAAATTATGTGCCACTTTGTGTTGGGCTATGACATACAATCCCAATAAAATACATTTACGTTTATGCTTGTAACGTGAGAAAGTGTGCCGCTTTGGCGGGTGTAGCTCAGTTGGTAAGGCAGTTGACCATGGACCACAGGGTCAGTGGTTCAATCCCCGCTCCTGGCTACAAGTCAAAGTGTCCTTGGGCAAGACACTGAACCCCAAGTTGCTCCCGGTGGGTCAGTTAAGCACCTTGCATGGCAGCCAACGCCATCGGTGTCTGAGTGGGTGAATGGGAAGCAACATTGTAAAGCGCTTTGGATAAAAGCACTATATAAGCAACTATTTACCATTTACCATTTAAAAAGGATAATCCTCACCCTTTCTTTGCTTTTCTAACATCAATTTCCTCATTGTGATCCATTATTATTATTCAAATCTAGTAGTTGACAGTTTAACAACCTACTCCGACCTTCATTCAACATATAGAAATTATTTTAAAAAATTGTTAACACAAACTGACAGTAGATGGAGACATTACTGTTTTTCCCGCACATTTATCTTGTCTGATGAATGAAACAAGTTTATTGGCTGGAAATTTTGTAATATCTATTTAAAGCAGATGGACCCAGAACACAAGAATAAACTTCTGAAGACACTTAAATGAAAAAATAATTTGTAGAAAAATGAGTTACATTAGCAAGTTCATGGTTGCCACTGTCATAGTTACCTTTAGCAAGATTAAGGTCACAAGGATGAATCCAATGATCCCCTGGGAGTAGTGAGAGAGAAAAGCACCCACTCCAGCATCTGAGACATCAACTTTAACCAGAAGCTGAAGTTCAGGGTCAGGGAGTGTCAGGATGGGGGCCGAAGTGAAGCGGGACTTGAGAAGTTGAAAAGCTCTGTCTGCCCCTGAGGTTCATATAAATTCCTACTTGATGGAAGTTAGGTGATGTAAGGGGGCAGCAGTGGAACTATAGTTGTTGATAAAGCATCTGTAGAAGTTGGCAAACCAACAAAAATGTTGCAGCTGTTTCAGTTTCTGTTTCTGATTTTGAAAGACAGTGGGGGCATTGTTGAGCCTGAAGGGCATCACCAGATACTCAAAATGACTGACAGGTGTACTGAAGGTGGCCTCCACTCAGACCAAATCATAGGCATTCCTGAGTTCCTAGTTAGTAAAAATAGTGTCTCCCTGCAGAAGCTTAAAGCAGAAGAGATAAGTAGAAGCAGGTATCAGTTCTTTATGGTTAGCACCACGTCCCCCCCATATGTATTTGTACATTGCAAGATGTTCAAGTGACGAAAGTAAGTAGAGTTTCCCACATGGGGGCTTTTTTTTAGCTTTCCTAAATTTCCTTGTTTTCTCATTTTTACCTCCTCTTTTACCTTAGTTATGTTCATGCTTAGCCTAGTTCCCCTGTGGATCCTACAAGCACCGGCACCCACTCTAATCCCAGTCATTACACAAATAATCCATCACAGGAGGCACCTTCCAAAGCACATTTAAACACGCTTGGGTCACCCAACTGCCTAAGAGCAGATTCTAGACTCCACACTGTCTCATCAAGTATTTCAGCTTGACTCTGACAGGGCTACCAACTGCACCATCAAACCCCTCCAGATAATCCCAGATGCAGCAGCACATCTCTTTTTTTTTTTTTTTTTTAGCCACTGGCTTCCAGTAGGTGCCTGTATCAGCTTCAAAGCTCTGAACCTTTGCTTATAGAGTGGTAACTTCATTAGCACTTTCCTGCCTAAACACTATCCTACCAATCAGCCCGATGTTTTGTTGTTGCTTTTTGTTGCTCTGTTCTTTTCTCTCTCCCCTTTCCACTCACCCCAACCGGTCGAGGCAGATGGCCGTCCACCCTGACCCTGGTTCTGCTGGAGGTTTCTTCCGTTAAAGGGAGTTTTTCCTCTCCACTGTTGCCTATGGCTTGCTCCAAGGGGAATTGTTGGGTTCTCTTTATATATCTTTATAATCTTAACTTTATTCTGTAAAGTGCCCTGAGATGACTTTGTTGTGAATTGGCGCTATATTAATAAAGTTGAATTGAAAAAAATTGAATTGAATATCAGGTGTACAATCTCTCAGTCCAACAGCACTAGTCCAATAAACAACATTTTGTGGGCTCTGCACCACATGCCAAAAGGTGGTCAACAGATCAATGACTTTCATCTTGTCCTTTAAGGGGCCGCCACCGTGGAATCCGTTGATTTGGCATGTTTTTGTTTTTTTTTTAATGCCGGATGCCCTTTCTGCCACAGTCCTCCCATATTATCCGAGCTCAGGCCCGGCATCAAGATGGGACCACACCTCGTGGGGTGGGATTCAATCCTGCAGTCTTCTGCATCACAACCCAATGCTCTACCTATTGAGCCACCAGGCCCCCCCACTCCACAGAAAAGGTGTTAATATTTATTTAGTTATTTTTGGCAAATCTGGCCACAAATCCAGCTGACCTGAGTCTTCTACTAGTTTCTGTGGACACAGTTTCTTGTTTCAGAGCAGTAAGGTATCTAAAGGAGGACACTCATTTGTGATAGTCTTCTTGGGCAGATATGCTACAACCGGATCCAGCCAGGACAGAGGAGGCAGTGGAAGACCTAAGTGCACGTCTCCGGAGACTATATTGTACTTTTTTTTATAAATCTTGAATTTCTTGGCTTTATTGTGTAGTTCTAATTTTTAGTTCTAATTTAAATGGTAAATGGCCACTTATATCAGGCTTTTATCCAAAGTCCTCTACAATGTTGATTCTCATTCACCCATTCACACACAACACACACACCAGTGGCGGTGGCTGCCATGCAAGGTGCTCATATGACCCATCGGGAGCAACTTAGGGTTCAGTGTCTTGCCCAAGGACACTTCAACACGGCCTGGTAATCGACAATTACAGGTCATTCTTACTATACAGGAAAAGCCAAATAAAAACTCAGAATGTTGGCTTCCTGGACATGAATTAGTTTTTAGATGTTTTAACACCTGGGAAGGCATGCATTATCAATTTACGAGCATTCACACTTGAATTCCTGTAATAAACAACAATTATTAATAGCTTTATTTTTTAAACAAATTACAAAGTGCTGTACAGTACAAAAGCAATGAGTAGAATGTCAGCATTTGTCATGCAGTAGTTGCTAAAAGTAAAGTTTGATTTGCAAATTTTATTTAGTTATTCTATGCTGATATCTGTGTGTTTTGTCATTTTACAAACATTTTATTGAATAAAACCAACAAAAAAATAATATTAATATAAACATGGAACATTTCCAACCATTTTTTGGCAGTGTACGTAAATAGCATTTCTTCCTATAGCCCTGTGCTTTATTGTCTTCTCTTTGAATTTCATTTTTTTGCTTTGACCCTCATTTGAACAGTAAATGAACATCTGCCCAACAAATAAATGCACATATAAAATGTGTAAATTAAAAAGTATGCATCATGAGGAAATAATGGCAAAACATGGCTTGTTCTAGATTTACTTTTTCTTATTCTGAAGAAATGACAGACATTTCAGGCTTGTCAAAATGCCATCTCTGAAGATTATTAATTTATCAGCTGCGTGTGCAGCAGTGAAAGAAAAGACATGGGGCATCCCTAAGTACAATAAAATAAAATAAGGAAAACACGTTTATACTATTCAGTTAAACCCACATTAATGTTAATATTTCAGTTTTACATCATATATAAATTGTTATAATGTAAAGTTGACATATTTGTATAAGCAATACGAATTGTACCTATACAAAAAATAAACAATATCAAATATGAATTTTATCACTTCTAAACTGGGTTAAATTTGACGATAAAACAAGGAAAATGCATAAAAATATATTAATAATGAACGAAAACATTTTTAAAAAATGACAAATTGATCAGTGAAGCTCATATGTTTTACTTTTTTTTAAAACATTCAGGTTTTCACTGTCTGTACTAAAAACAAATGCAAAATTTAAATCAGCTTCAATTACTCACCTGTCTACATGTTAGTTTTCCAAAGAAATCTCTACACATTAACAGATGTTCATGCATCAGATGATTTTGGCTGGACAGAACAACCTTTTGAGATGTTTAGAAATTTCTTTCATTTTTATACCATATATGAGTGGATTAAACAAAGCATGGTAGGAAAACATTTGTAATGTCATGATTAAACGTGCAGTTTCTGACAAATTGGCCTCCACTCGAGCTATACTGACCAGTACACTCAAACAGAAGAAACTAAATAAAACCAGCAAGTGAGGTAAACAGGTCTCTGCAGCTTTTTTCCTGACTTCTTTACCACTTCGATACGCTATAATAAATATCTTTGTGTACGTGAAAACTATGAAGACCATGGGAAGTACTACAAGATCTAGTAAAGAGATCAAACCATATAAATTAAGTGCATCTGATTGTACACACTGAAGTTCATATATTGCATTGTTACAAAATATTCCTTTTATAGTAAAGTTACAAAGTTTGGTCTCAGCACTTAGTATCACTGGGACAGTAACATGACAAGCAGGTACAGACCAAGAAAAAAACAGTAAAATACTCATCCTGGTTTTCTTCATGATGGTTGGATAGTGCAGAGGTTTACATATAGACACATATCTGTCATAGGCCATGGCTGCTAACAATAAAAACTCAGAACTATTTAAAGTGTAATAGAGAAAAAATTGGAAAAGACAGGCTGAATATGATATGATTTGTTTTTCTGATAAAAAGTCAACTAACAGCTTTGGGTACATTGTAGTGCTGTAAAAGACAGAGTTCACTAACAAAGCTGCAATGAAAATGTACATAGGCTCATGGAGGTTTTTGTGAATCCAGATAAGGCACACGATGGTGACATTAAAGGATATTATCAGAATAAATAATATAAACATGATACAAAAATAGAGATATCTGTATTTCTGCACATCCACATACCCGTTAAGTGTTATATATGTTACATTAGATTCGTCATCCATTACTGTCACTGAAGTAAAACAGGCACATTATCTAATCTAAGAAATTAATGCATTTTTAAGAGACTGTGTAACTCGTGCTGGATGTTGTTATTAACAAATCTTGAAATGCACTTGATGTATATTCCTCTGCAAATTTCAGAAAATTACCTGTTAGAGGCTGTGGAAAGTTTTTTATTAAGTTGCTTCACCCTCCGTGGAACTCATTAGCCAAACAAAATACATTCCATTATGGAAATAATAAACCTCGGAGTTTTGATGCTACTGCATTGTTTGAGCACGTGCCACATTACGCCACTTCTGCTTCTGCCACTTCAGTAAAAACTGTGCCAAATAACATGTGGACAAATGATCTGCTGTGGTGACCCTGAACTCACAGGATAAGCCGAAAGGTCAAAAACATTTAAATAAAGATTTTCTCTATTAATGGGTGACTGTGGTTCAGCAGGTAGGGCAGTCGTTCATTTCTGCCTGTCTGTATGACTTCTTTGCTTGGATCTTCTTTGCATCTTCAGCTCAACCTTTCCAAGACTGAAGTTCTAGTCTTCCCAAGCAGACCTCCAACACAAAACAACCACAGCATCAACATAGTGACAATCAGTGATTGTCCCCAATAAATCTGCCAGAAATCTAGTGGTTCATCATCGACAATCAACTGAGCTTTACTGACCACATCTCCTCTGTCTGTAGGACATACAGATTTGGCCTCTACCTTTCTGAATATGCAACTAAACCCATTGTGCTGGCGCTGCTCATATCTCAATTACTGCAATGCCCGGTTGACAAGGCTGCCAGAATGCACATTCAAACTCCTCCAGATGATCCAAAATGTGGCAGCACATCTCATTTTTAATAAGCCAAAAAGTTGATGATGTTGATTTGACATGACGTTTTACTGCTCTCCAAATGTCAAGTGAAAAGTTGTGGGTTTATCTGATTTCAGGATGTGCAGCAGTGAAAAACAAAGCCCCAGAAAACTATTATTCTTAAAAGAATTTGTTTTTAAGTACACATGTTGGGGATGTACCAGTAAAACTAAAACACTTATAAAACATAGGCATGTATACTATTTATTGTTTTCACCTTATGAGAAATTCAGTGCACACAAATCTAATGATGGTGATACATGGAACGTGAATAATATTATTGGATTTGTAAAGTAAAAACATACATTACATGCATTACACTCTTCTGTAAATGTAATAAATGTAATACAAACGTTAATGATAGTATATGAACAGTTTGGAATGAAAGTTGATCATGAATAACTACAAACAAATGAGTCATTACAGCATTTAAAACTTTTCAGTCTTGTTAATGTTTGCCACTGAAATAAATGCACACTTCTTTTAGGAATTCACGTCAATGTTTGTCTCTCAAGTAAAAAGCCTAATATGTCAGATGATTTTGGCTCAACAGAACAATTTTTTGAGGACTTTAGAAATTTCTTTCATTTTGAGCCCGTATATGAGTGGATTAAACAAAGGATGGTACAAAACCTTTTGTAATGTAATTATCAAACGTACAGTGGTTGATAAATTTGATTCTACTCGAGCTATAATGATATCAAATACACTAAAAGAGGAGGAACTGATTAAAACCAGCAGATGAGGTAAACAGGTCTCTGCAGCTTTGTTCCTGACTTCTCTACTACTTCCATAAGCTATAACAAGTATCTTTGTATATGTGAAAACTATGAAGAGTACGGGAAGTATTATGAGATCTATTAAAGGCAGCAAACCATATATAGTTAGTGCTGTTAATTTTACACAATAGAGGTCATAAATTGTACTATTACAAAATATTCCTTTTAGAGTAACATAACATATTTTATTTTGAGCACTCAGTATAACTGTGACTGCAACGTGACAGGCAGGTACAGACCAAGCTGAAACCAGTAAAATACTCACCCTGGTTTTTCTCATGATAGTTGGATATTGCAGAGGTTTACATATAGACACATATCTGTCATAGGCCATGACTGATAATAGCATAAATTCTGAAGAACTTGAAGTGCAATAAAGAAAGAATTGCAAGAGACAAGCTGAATACGATATGATCTGTTTTTCAGATAAGAAGTCGATCAAAACCTTTGGGTAGATGTTAGTGCTGAAAAGAACAGAGTTCAGTAACAAAGCAGCAATGAAAATGTACATAGGCTCATGGAGGTTTTGGTGTTTCCAGATCAAGTACACAATAGTGACATTAAAGCAGATTATCAGAACATATGTGGTAAACATTGTGAAAAAATACAAAAATCTGTATTTGTTCAATTCCACATATCCATGAAGTGTAACACATGTGACATTAACTTCATGATCCATTAATGTTGTTAAAAAGTAAATGTTTGGTAAGAAATGAAACATTGCATAACCAGCTTACATGAATAATACAAACACCCAACCTGTACTGGAGTTTATTAATGCACAGATCTTGAAATGCACTTGCTCACTTTCAGACAGTGAACTGTGTGAGGTTGTGGAAAGCTTTTTATTAGATTGCTCCACCCTATATTGATCCCATTATTCTCCCCATCAAAACAGACTCTGATATGCAAAGAGCATCATGAAGCCCAGGAGGCCAACAGCCAAAATCTCATTTGTACCATATAAGCAGTTGTGATGGTGTAAATGGAACGTTTTTGCATACTGCTTTTAGCAAATGAAGCACTTTTTTCAATTGTTCCTCTTATCTGTGCACATGCTGGGCCAATAGAGGATGTTTCTCCTTTTTACGTTTCACTTGGCAATTTTGACATATAACACCATATGATAGCATGGACCTAAGTGAGAAGTCCTGTGTTGCCCCGGGGCGATTTTCATTTTCTTTTCATTTCTAGTTGCTGGGTATCATTCACAAATCTACATCCATTACATTGCTGCAAAATATCGTAATATCAAATTTGTTGCCTTGTAACAGTAGCAATATTAACTTCAGAGCCATCTAAAATTTTCTTGCACAAGAATTTATGGCGTAATATTAGAGAGAAGTAGGAAAAGTACGTTATTCCGCCATTTCTTAAAGAGTACGAATCTATGACCATGTGTGATAAGTAGCTATTGACCAATAACAAACCTTCAATGCGTCAGCAAAATTCTGAAAAAGGTTGTTTTTATGATATTGAGTTCTATTTCACTAAGTAATATCTATTTTGTGTCAAGCTTTAGAAATAGTCATGACATTTAAATAGTCCCTATTAGGGTGACTTCTGTTTTTAAAAGTTTTTATTCTTCTACAGAGAATATAAAGTTGACATCATGCCTGCCTTTCTATTGGTGAGTTGAAGTCTCTGTTTTGATTTCCTCTCATGATTCTGAAAGGTGTCACAACAGTAAGTCAGTGCTGCTGCCATAGTCAGTAACCAGAGGAGTGTTGCCTTAACTTTTTGCAAGATCAGCTAATTTGAGTACAAATGACCTTGATATTGTGATTTGATTTGTCCAGCTAGTATCACATTTGTCCCCGTTTATCTTCTGCAATCTTGATCAAATTTGAATTATTTTAACAAAATTTCAGCCAAACAAAAGATATGCAGGTAACTCATTCTAATCACTGTAGCAGGCACAGGTAAACTGATGGCATAGATCACAACATGATGCATTACGAACAGTTAACATGATGTGACACTACCAAATCCTCTATTGTCTGGTGTCCATTCTATGGCACAACTGTGGCTTAAGATGGCTTCACTTCTGAGGAACTATCATGTCATCTGTCATTAAAATCTGCATTTTACAGATTTCCTTCATGGTTATTACACAGAAAAGCCCATGTGTGTTTGCAGGTAATTACTTCAGCTCATACCAAGCTATTACCTGTCAGTTCTTTAATAAATATCCAATGTTACTTTATCTTTAGAGTTAGGGTTT
The DNA here is from genome assembly GCF_033026475.1 of Channa argus. NCBI lineage: Eukaryota > Metazoa > Chordata > Actinopteri > Anabantiformes > Channidae > Channa > Channa argus. Next base: position 2,198,475 of record NC_090205.1, read on the forward strand.
TCACCCCTTACAGCCACACAGACTTTCCAATACTGTCAGTAGCTGCTGACAGTAACTTTTACAGTCATACTATGTGTGCATAATAAGGGATTACTACCAAAAAGACAGAGGCTTTCTGGTTAGTAGTTTTGCCTACAGGAATGTCTTCCATAGAAAAGCACTGGATCTTTATCAATAATTGCTGTTGTTCTTCTACAACTGCAGCAGCAATCTCAGTCAGGTCTGGTTATCCAAAGGTTAAATCATGTCAACTGGACTTCTTACTTTATGGATGGAAATGTTTCACTGCTTATCCAAGTAGGAGAATTGGCTATGGGACCCAATCCTATTCTCCAGAGTATGTAGACTTTGTTTCTCACCTGGCATGAAAAGTCTTGTTAGGATAATAGGGGTGAGAAGAGGGCAGAGGGATGTAATGTTTACAACTCTAGACACCCTTAATCCCCTAGGAGGGGGTCATTAGGTGTGGCCCTCTTGGTGGATGTGTGAAGTGCTCTTGATCTTCCTGGGGATGGATGAAGGGACAGCATGAAAAAATGGGAGACAGGTTGTGCCCGAGGCCTCTTTCTTTGTTGAGATAAGGATATTCCATGTGAACATAAATGGCTTTGCATACTCCTCTCTCATACCATCGTCTTCTCTGTCCAAAATGTGAACATTTTCATCATCAAACCAGTGTCCTTTGTCCTTCAGGTGTAGGCACACTGCTGATTCTGGTCTGGAGGGGTTGCTTCTCCTGTCCTGGGCCATGCTCTTGTGTAGAGCTCTGAGCACTGTTCACTGCACAGGAATGCATACGCTATGTAGTTCGTATTATGTTTAGTTTTCAGTCTATTAGGTCGACGGGTCTCTATCTCATCAGCAATTGGCTTCATTAGAACAGATTTCAGAGGTTTGTGGACTTGCTCAACACTTATCTGGGAAATACTACTAGGGTCATAGTCTTTCCTGTGTTGTGGAATTTAATGTGATTTATGCCACAAACAGTAACACAACTCTCTTCTTAAAGGCAACACGTGACAGACCAAAACCATACATGACTTTGGATTGACATGGCTGTCAGTGACCTAGAGGTTGGTTTGAGTATAGGTTAACATAACCACGTTATGACAACCGTGGGCGGCTGTGGTTCAGTTTGATGAGCAACTGTCTTGGCTTTTCTGCCATAAGGCTAGTAGGAAGCAGGAACCTGCAGGAACCTGCTTCCTACTAGCCTCATAGCAGAAAAGTTAATATTAGACTAAAGTGCGGTAGTTGCATCATCTGTGTGCAGCTGTTGAAAAACAATTTCCCCATGGGTATAAATTATTACTTGTGTCATGTAGATGTCTGTCTACCAGCCCACACCCACCATCATTCCACCATAAGTGTGGCTAAACTATGAGGAATGTATAACTCAAATGTTCATACTAGCAATCGTTTCAAAATCAGCTTTCTAAAAAGCCAAAACCTTGAAAAATTTATTTTAATTGTGTCGACATCCTGCCACATGAAATAACAAGGACTGACTAAAGAAACCTGAATCTGACATCAACACAAACATATTTTTGAATAATGACCACATATTAATTTATCAGAACATTGTCCAAACCTGCCATTTCCTTCACTTTTTTCATGAATATGTGTCTCTTTAAAGGATCACAACATTCCCAGCATTATTATTACGTAAGTAATGAAAATGCTGCTGCATCACTTTTAAACCATTACATCAAGTCACTTTGATCTGACAGAACAGCATCTGCAGGTGTTTAGAGATTTCTTTCATTTTAAGTCCATATATGATAGGATTGAAGAGAGGATGATACAAAATTGTTTGCAAAGTCATTATGAAACAGACAATTTTTGGAAAATCAGATCCTACGCGAACTATAATAATATCAAAAGCACACAAACAGGAAAAGCTGATTAAAACCAACAGATGAGGTAAACAAGTCTGTGCAGCTTTTTTCTTTACATTTTTACAGCTTCGATATGACACAATAAGTATCCTGGTGTATGTGAAAACTATGAAGAGCAAAGGCAAAAGTGCAGTGATTATCAGAGCAACAACACCAAATATCGATCGTGCCTTTGAAGTCACACAGTGAAGACTGTAAATTGAGTTATTACAAAAAAATCCGTTTAGAGTTAAATTACACAGTTTCATTTCAGCACTCAATATTGTTGGCACTGCAATAAGACAAGCAGGTACAAGCCAAGCTAAAACCAGGTAAAGATGGACAGTACTTTTTGTCATTATGGTTGGATACTGCAGAGGTTTACATATAGACACATATCGGTCATAGGACATGGCTGCCAACAATAAGAACTCTGAACCACCTACAGAATAATTAACAAAAAATTGAAGGAGGCAGGCTGAATATGATATGATCTGTTTTTCAGATAAAAAGTCAACTAACAGCTTTGGGTAGATGTTGATGCTGAAGAGAACAGAATTCAGTAACAAAGCTGCAATGAAAATGTACATAGGCTCATGAAGGTTTTTGTGAATCCAGATAAGGGAAACAATAGTTGAATTAAAGAAGATGATTAGAATATAAGCTGTAAACATGATGAAAAAATAAACATTTTTGTAGTTGTGCATGTCTACATGTCCACCAAGAGTTATGTATGTAACATTAAGTTGTTCATCCATAAATGTCTAAAATAAATTTTCAATAATAAATTACACGTCCAGCATATACAAACAAAAATCTGTAAGACAACAATAATAACGTCCAACTGTTACTCAAATGTACTGGATGTGTGTTCATCTGCAAAATCAAAAAGTAAACAGTTTGAAGCTGTGGGAACTTTTTGTAGGATTGCTCACCCTCCGCGGACCTCATTATTCTTTCCAAAGAAGTCCAGCAGACTCTGGAGACCAGGCTCTCTCTACACCATGCAAACAGTAGTGATTGATTCACTTTTACCAACTTAAACTTGTCTTTTAAGAAAGATCTTTAGAAAAGGCAGCGTCAGAATTTTGGTATGTTCTTAACTCATATACAGATTTGTTTGTATCTTTGTTCTTATAATGATAATTCTCATTAAATATAAGGACTTGAGACTGCAATCAATATCAAACCGTAATGGAAAAGAAAAGATGAAAAAGTCAAGAACGGCAAAAGTATGTGGTGCACCATGTTTCATGGAAATGCATGACGTTATTTGTGGAGTTAACAGACTATAGAACAAGAACAGAGGGTCCTAAGCACTTCAGAAATAAGGTAATATGGGGGTGACATTTTGGTAATAACATTATAATAGCAGGAGTAGTAATCCTGGAAATACCAAAGTAATAGGGTTTTATTATTTCTGTAAAAACAATGTAACAGATTATGTCATAGTAATTAGTAAAATAATAACCATATAATAGTTTTGTAGAAGCAATGTATTTGTTTAGGTAATTGGAGGTCAAAACTATATATATGTATATATATATATACATATATATAATATGATGTAGCATTTGGCATGAATACTGTGATCTCTTTATGTATTTATATGAATTCATTATCTTATAATAATTGAATCATTTTTACTGACATCAGAATGATCAAAATATAACTCAATTTCCCGTAACATATTCCTCCTGTAACTTATCTTGTAACGGTATTTACACAACACATGAACACATTATTCTTGTTTGTTTAGAAGATTCATATTGAATTATCATAAATCATATGTTGGAAACAATCATCATTTTGTGGACATTGGCATCCAGACACAAGGCAGCTAAAATTGTCATGGTTTAAGTGTTTCTGATGCAATGAATTGCAACGAAGTAAGAAAAACACATAATCGAATTTGACTACACACATAACATAACTGATAACATAAAAAATACCTTTGAACTACCTTGATAGGCTTGAGTATAATTTTACACGGTTTTGTGTTTAGACCTGTGTGTAGTGCTGGAAACATCAATAGCACAATTCTCAATTACAATAAGATAAAAAAACACAATGTACTTCTTGAATTCTTGATCGTAAAGAGCACTTGGTGAGTTCCTATGAATTTCTTCTTGTTCCAGTTCTTCCTTTTGTGATCTAGATGAGTTTCTGACTTGCGTTCTCGTGAAATTCAATGTCAAGGGAAGAGGTTGAATCCAATTAAGTTTCCATTAAATTGTCAACGTTTCTTTTTCCATTCTGTGGCAGATAAGCAAAATGATACTCAACATCAAAGCCCAAATACTGAGTAATACTGTTGGTTTAAAAACCTAGGCCCATTATCACGAGACGATCCTTGTGGGAGACCCCAACAAGCCACAATGACACTTATTAGCATAGTCACTGTGGGTGCTTCCTGTTATCCTGTTGGAAATCTATCCATCCATCATCTGTAATCATGTATCCTGTTCAGGGTTGCAGGTGGTGGGAGCCTGTCCCAGCCTGTCCCTTTCTGCAGGTGTCCCCAGCTTTGGAGCTGTGTGTTTTCCAGTGTGCAGCTACTGGTCCTACTAACCTGCCCGATGTTTTGTTGCTCTTTTTCTTTTCTCTCTTTACTTTCCACTCACCCCCACCAGTCAAGGCAGATGGCTGCCAACCCTGAGCCTGGTTCTGCTGGAGGTTTCTTCCATTAAAGGCAGTTTTTCCTCTCCACTGTTGCCTAGGGATTGTTCAAGGGGGAATTGTTGGGTTTTCTCTATACATATTTATAATCTTTATAGACTTTATTCTGTAAAGTGCCTTGAGATGACTTTGTTGTGAATTGATGCAATATAAATAAAGTAGAATTGAAATTGAATTGAGATGGCAACATTTTTTCTGTGTTTGGACAAAATAAAATGCACTTGACAAATTAATGAAATGTCTTGAACCTGGAAGCAGCTGGGAAAGTGTGTGAGAAATACAGTACAGTGAGAAGTGAGGAGTATACCACAGCATTCACTGCTAGCAGTTCAAATCTACATCCACCCCAGAGCTTCCAAGTTCCAGTTATTTGACTTAGTCAGTGACACAGACAGAAAGTATTCACAGCACTTTACTTTTTCCAAATTTTGTTAAGTTACAGCCTTATTTCATCCCAGTGCTTAGGGTCATTATCCTGTTGAAAGATGAACCGTCGCCCCAGTCTGATATATATATGTATATATTCTTATGTACATGTGAATTTTTTTTTGTTTTTTGTGTTTAATAAATGTGCAAAGATTTCAAACAAACTTCTTTAATGTTGTCATTATGCTGTAATTTTAAAGAAATATATGAATTTGATCCATTTTGAAATAAGGCTGTAACATAATAAAATTTGAAAAAGTTAAGCATTTAAAGTTAAGTGAATACTTCCTGGATGCACTGTACAAGAACAGAGATCTGGTTTCTCTCCTTATTACTCCTTAGCTTACAATACTTTACCTCAGTGTTGCCCTGGCCATTATTGTATAGTCTCTTTTGCCGGAACTAAAGTACAAAACACAGCACAACACTTATACTAAAAAAGTCAACCTTATATATAATGACATTTTTCCTAGTGATTATTTTCCTCTGCCTCTTTTATCAGAATAAGGTTTGCGGGTGGTCTCCTTTTGAGGTCAGCTTTTCAACCTGTTATTTGCACTTCTTCTCATTACCAAGTTTCTGTTATGGAAATGAACAGAATTCAACAAGATGATCTATTGACCACTTTATCCAGGGATAACTGAAATATTAAAATAAATAACATTTAGAATAAGTCATCTTAACTTGCATAAAAACTAACACATTGAAACTCTTATAATGTATCCCAGTGCCATTCAAAGACCTCGAAATTGACTTAATGTATATCTTCCTACAAGGCTTAGAAAGAGAAGTGATTGAGGCTATGGGATGCTTTTAATACATTGCTTTATCCTCCATGGATCAAAACAGGCTTTAATATTTGAAGAGTGTCATCAAACTTTTGAGCCAAAAAGTTACACCACCATACAATTTAGTTTTTTTGTGTGTGTGTCCTATAATATAAAATTGTACTGTAACATTTAGGTTACATTCAAGTTCATTTCTTTGGAAGGGATATGATGTCATATCTGCAAAAACATAAAATATGCCTTTTTGTACTTATTTCTAGAAGGTAGATTATCTGTTCTTAGTTTGAGGTCAAGAATCTATATATTTGGTTTGGTTACACCTAAATCTTACTAAACCCTTCTATGGATATGATGCATTTGTGCTGCTGTATGGTACATGTTTTGGTACTTGATGGCGTAAGTGAAGCTCAGGGTAAAGCTGCCCTTTTAAACAACAACTTTTACTCATCTTCACGTAAGGGTTGTCACAATATCAGATTCTCAATACATGATTATAAAGGCCAAAAAAATTTATGATAATGATAACTGCAATATTTATAAAAAGTTGCAAACATAAATATTTCTATGAAGCAACTGTTCAAACACCCAATGACATAAAAATACTGATTTGCCAATAAATGAAATTTTTGCTTACATTTATTATCATCATGAAAAATTCAATTTCATCACTGTTACTGTTAAATCACTCTCAATACAAAAAGCCTAAAACATATTAAATTTGACTGTCTGCTGAAATACATTAAATAACCCTGGCTTGACAGAACAGCCTTTTCAGGTGTTTAGAGATTTCTTTCATCTTTAGTCCATATATGATTGGATTAAAAAGAGGATTATACAAAATCACTTGTAAAGTCATTATTAAATGAACAGTTTTTGAAAAATGTGATCCAAGTCGAACTACACTGACGTCAAATGCACACAAAGAGGAGAAGCTGATTAAAACCAACAGATGAGGTAAACAGGTCTGTGCAGCTTTTTTCCTGACTTTTTTACAACTTTGATATGATACAATAATTATCCTAGTGTATGTAAAAAGTATGAAGAGCAGAGGGAAAAGTGCAGCAATCATCAGATCAACAACGCCAAATAATGAGCGTGCTTTTGAACTCACGCAGTGGAGACTGTAAATGGAATTATTACAAAAGATTCCATTCAAAGTTAAATTACAGAGTTTCATATCAGCACTCAGTAATGCTGGTACTGCAACACTACATGCAGGCAGAAGCCAAGCTAAAACCAGAACAATACTGACAGTTCTTCTTGTCATGATAGTTGGATATTGCAGCGGTTTACATATAGACACATACCTGTCATAGGACATGGCTGTCAACAACAGGAATTCTGAGCCACCTAAAGAGTAAAATATATGAAACTGAAACAGACAGGCTGAATATGATATGATCTGTTTTTCAGATAAGAAGTCGATCAGAAGCTTTGGGTAGATGTTAGTGCTGAAAAGAACAGAGTTCAGTAACAAAGCTGCAATGAAAATGTACATAGGCTCATGGAGGTTTTTGTGAATCCATATAAGGCATATGATGGTGCAGTTACACCAGATTATTAGAATATATACTGTAAACATGATGAAGAAATAAAGATACTTGTATTTGTGCAGTTCCACATGCCCCCCAAGTGTTATATGTGTCTCATTTAATTCATCATCCATTAATGTCTAAAATAAATATTTACTAATCACGCTGATAACATATCCAGTATACATGAATACTAACATCCAACTTGCACTGAACTTTCTTATTCATTCATAGACAATATAATGTCCTGGTACATGTATGTTTATCTGCAGTACAGAAAGAACTGTTTGAATATGTGCTCAATTTTTATTACATCGCTTCACCCTCTATGGATCTCATTAATCTCTTTATCAAACTGATTAAAAAAATGTAAAGCATTTTGTCAAACCCAGGAGGCCTGAAGCTAGAGCACAGTTTGATGTTTGTTACTCACATATTGGCCCCAATATACAGCATTGCACATGAATGCTTACATGGAATTAATGTTTGTGGTTTTTGGAAAGGGATGGATGTTTGATCTGGCAAATATGTGCTTCCGTTACGTTGGACGTGCAAATCCATATTTGAGATTTGCAGCACACTGATGCCCTCTTTCTCCCTATCTGTAGATGTTACCCTGATTTCTACATTGGTAAATGTTCTCAGTCATTGTCTGGTTTTCTGGAAGGTGATTTACAGCTTACTGGTTATAATAAAACTGAACTAAACCTCAATTAAATTCAAGATGTGTACCCTACGTTTGGTTAGACTGCAGATGTGGGTGTCAAAGTTTGCCATATCTGCCTTTTGAGAAAATGGTTGGTTTGGGAATATTGCAAAGACTCTGTACAGTATGTAATTAGTCCAAAGCAGTTTGATGTCACCTGAACTGGGGCTTCACATTCTGCCCCCTCTTCAGTGCCGAATTAGTGACAAGAAAAAGCTTATTTAAACTATATCACAGCCAGAGGTCACTTCAGATCCTGTACAGGTGTGTTCCATCAGCCCACCCATCCCTCCTCTAATATTCCTATGTCTGAATCATGCAAACTGTGTAAACAATTTTCATGGACATCACAGAATAACAAGACAAAGCAAATTGACAGAAAAACATTAACCAAAGAAAACTGAAAGAAACCTTGCTCGATTCTTTGGCCTGCTCCCACTTCATCTGGGTATATTCCAAATGATTCACTAACAAAGTGGCAAATGACACCAAAAGAAATACGTTTGGAACAGCTTAAGCTAATTGTTTAATCTTGACCATTTTATAATATTAATATTATAATATTTAAGACGAATTTTAGAGTTTGTAACAAAGTCTGTAAAACAAATGGCTTTGCAAGCATTATAACATGCTATGCATATCATATGAAGCACAATATACATTAACATCACTAATACAAATTTAACTTTAGAATGACTTTTAATAGATTAGAGCATTTAGCATTGACAGAACAGCCTCTTCAGGTGTTTAAAGATTTCTTTCATCTTTAGTCCATATATGATTGGATTAAAAATAGGATTATACAAAATCACTTGTAAAGTCATTATTAAATGTACAGTTTTTGGAACATGAGATCCCAGTCTAACTACACTAACATCAAAAACAGACAAACAGGAGAAGCTGATTAACACCAAAAGGTGAGGTAAACAAGTCTGTGCAGCTTTTTTCTTTACGTTTCTGCAACTTTGATAGGATATAATAAGTATCCTTGTGTACGTGAAAAGAATGAAGAGCAGAGGAAGGAGTGCCGTGATTATCAGACCAACTACACCATATACAGATCGCGCTTTCGAACTCTCACAGTGAAGACTGTAAATAGCATTATTGCAAAAAACTCCGTTTAAAGTAAAATTGCAGAGTTTCATATCAGCACTCAGTATCACTAGGGATGCAACACTACATGCAGGCATAAGCCAAGAGAAAACCAGGAAAATGATGACAGTAGTTTTTCTTATTATAGTTGGATATTGCAGAGGTTTACATATAGACACATATCTGTCATAAGCCATGGCTGACAACAGTAAGAACTCTGAACCTGCTGAAGAGTAAAATATCTGAAACTGAAACAGACAGGCTGAATAAGATATGATCTGTTTTTCAGATAAAAAGTCAGTTAACAGCTTTGGGTAGATGTTCGTGCTGAAAAGAACAGAGTTGAGTAACAAAGCTGCAATGAAAATGTACATAGGCTCATGGAGGTTTTTGTGAATCCAGATCAGACACACAATGGTGACATTAAAGCTGATTATCAGAATATATGCTATAAACATGATAGAAAAACAAAGGTATTTGTATTTGTGCACTTCTACATGCCAACCAAGTGTTATATATGTTGAATTAAGTGTGTTATCCATAAATGCTAAAATATGTGTCAATAAAACAACATACATTCATAAATACACACAAAAGCAATGGACACTTATTTTCATGATAAATTGAACAGCCAACCTGTATGGGATTGTCTTAATTCATTCCTAGACCTTGCAATACACTGGATGTAGGTTCACCTGCAAAAATTAGAAAGTCAACTGTTTGAAGCTGTGGGAAGGTTTTGTTAGATTGCTTTACCCTCCATGGATCTCATTAATCTTTTCATCCTATTTGATCATAATATGCAAAACACATTAGCAAACCCCAGTTGACCTCGGTTACAGCATTGTTTGATGTCTTTCATTGAGGGAATGTCATTTTCTTTCTTTCTTTCTTTTTTTCTTTCTTAGGACTTAATCCAAATCAGCCCACCTGGTTCAGAGAACAGGTCAGAGGTGTAACATGATTAACCATAGGAAAAGAGTCCCAGACACAGTCAAGACAGCAAACAATGCAATTCGCAATTTAACCTTCAGTCAAGTCAGTGAGCATAATGCACAGGACTGTCAACCCAACGACCTCAGTTCGATTCCTGTGTCTGGTAAAGGTTAGGCAAGAAAACCGCGGACTTTGGGGTTAGATTCTGTAAGTGTTTAAAAGCAATGAAACATAGATTTTCCTCTATTACACCAGCCCTCGATCTTCCTCTGACCCTAACCAGCTCCTGTACCTGCCTAATCACAACCATAAAATGCTTTCATAACGTATTCAAACAAACTGAGCATTGTACTGTAGGATCGTGTATCACAGCAGAAAATGAAACAGGATATTTAGCTGCAAGATTTCATATTTTAATGGACAAAAAATCTAGCATTCTCTGCTTTTCATTGATATGTTCAATATCAGTGCATTTTCAACTCCCTTTACATTACATGACAACGTATTGTCATCATGTTCACGATAAACATAATGTGGTTGAAATTACGTTTTCCAGGAAAACTTAATAGCATTTGCAGATTAGTTGGATAGGAACGTTTTTTTTGTTGTTGTTATTTTTTGTTTTTTTGATCAACCTGTTAAAAATGCTCTGAAGTTGAATTGTGAATGAACAAATGAAACAACTTCTCTCCTGCTTTAAAAACTTGATATGTCATTTTTGACTCAGAGTTGAATTTAACAGTTTATGTGGAATCACATGAGCCTTTATGTAAGTTGCCTCATATAAGAGGTTTGATTGATTGAATTGACTTTGTGTCCATTTAATCCTTCTCAGGATCTACATAAAGCATTTTCAGTTGGCTTTGAACCAATTGATAACAAGTCACTACCTGAACCCCATTTGACTAGATGTTGACCTTCCTCTCTGTAGTGTGTTTTGCCATTTTCCAATTTTAGTACCACTATAGCAGTGTCGTCAGCAAACTTCACTCTAGTGTTAAGAGGAGTGGAGGGGTGTGCAGTCGTGAGTAAATAGGGTAAAAAGGTCTGTACTGAGGATACAATCCCGTGGTTCTCCTCTCTTTAGGTTGGGAGTAGATGATATTCGGTTGCCCACCCTTACATTTGTGGTCCATCTGTGAGGAAGTCCAGAATCCGTCAGCAGATTTGGTGGTTCAACACAGGTTGGGGAGCTTATTTACCAGCTAATAGGGCACAATTGTATTAAATGCAGATCTAAAGTTAATAACCTCCTGGTTTTTTCAGCAGGAACAACAGAAAAAGACCATGACAACTACAACATTTTCATTTATTATGTCAGCAGGAAATCCCATTTTCTTTTTGTCACATTTATGGCAACTGATTTTCTTTTTGCTTTGCAACTCAAAAGTTTGTAATTGTGTTGAAAATACGTTTTCCTACATGGGAGAGTCATATGTATGCACTTGTTCAATGGGCAAAGAAAAATTTAACAGAATACAAGCCTCTGTGAAACCGGTCTATCAGAAATGATGGATTCAGGGTTTTTAAAGTTGTTTCCATATGATAACATTCATGGTTTAATGAGATCCACAGAGGGACAAGCAGTCGGATAAATGCATTTCACAGGTTCAAACTGTTCTCTTTGTAAGACTGGAGATGAGCACAGACTAAGTGCATTCCAAGTTCAGGTAACTGTGACTGAACAAGAGAATCCAATATGTTGCTATGATCTTCAGAGTAAAAACTCTTTTCACAATCTTGTGTTTTATTATCTACACATTTTAATAATCTGTAATAGTTTTAATGGAGGGAGAATTAAATATCACATATGTAAATCTCGATGGACATGTGGAAGTTCACAAATACAGATACCTTTATTTTATGATTATTTTTCTAGTATATCTTCTCATAATCTGCAGTAATTGTACAATTGTGTACTTGATCTGGAAACACCAAAACCTCCATGAGCCTATGTACATTTTCATTGCTGCTTTGTTACTGAACTCTCTTCTTTTCAGCACTAACATCTACCCAAAGCTTTTGATCGACTTATTGTCAGAAAAACAGATCATATCTTATCAAGGCTGCATTTTTCAGTTTTATATGCTGTATACTTTGGCTGATGCTGAGTTTTTATTGTTGACAGTCATGGCCTATGACAGATATGTGTCTATATGTAAACCTCTGCAATATCCAACTATCATGAGAAATAAAACTGTACGTATATTTCTGACTTTATCTTGGGCTGTGCCTGCATGTCATCATTTGGTATTAGCAGCACTGTGTGCTAATCAGAAGCTTTGTAGTTCCACTCTGAAGGTAATTTTCTGCAATAACACAATTTACAAACTTTTCTGTGTAACTTCAATGGCAATAACTTTTTATGGTCTGTTTGTTGTGGTGAATATTGTCGTATGTTCTGTGGTTTTCATACTTTTTACATATGCAGTGATATTTAAAACTTGTTACCAAAGTTGTGGAGACGTCAGGAGAAAAGCTGCACAGACATGTTTACCTCACCTGCTGGTTTTAATGAACCTTTTCGTATTGGTAACATATGATGTTATCACAGTTCGGCTGGAGTCAGATTTTCCAAAAATTGCACGTTTGATCATGACTCTACAGTTGGTTTTGTATAATCCTCTATTTAATCCAATCATATATGGACTAAAAATGAAAGAAATTTCTAAACATCTCAAGAGGTTGTTCTGTCAAGATAAAATGAATTAATTTTTTCAGTGCCTCAACTACTCTAGGTTATTTTTGTTTTACATTTAAAATATAAATGATACACAATTGTCTATAGTCATTTTGACTTGTATTTGTTATGTTTAATAAACTAAAATTAAGAGATTGTTTCACCATTTTGTGTTTTCAACATTATAATGCAACTTCACACATGATCTGATTTTCTCTGGGTAATGAATTAAACACAAGGCCAAGTCATTAGTTTTTGCTGTACACTGAGGACATTTGGGTTTAAGATCAAAAGATGAGCTTAACACAAATGTTCAGGATTTCAGGTTTTATTTTGTTTCTATTTGCTTCTGAATATTTTAGACAAAACCCAACAGAACACAGAACCCAATATGACAATGTTCTACGACACCTGCTTGATTTGATCATCAGGTGACACATTAAGATGTTTGTCAGGCTGAAGGAAATCAAAGTTCATCCCCGCGTATTGTCAATCTGTTGCTGCCTACAGAACATCATAGAATCCTTTTCAAACACCACAATCCTTTCAATTCATTTCTTTTCCTATTAATCTACGCTCAATATCTCATAATGACAAATTAAAAACAGAAATTTAGAATTGTCTAGGTGGTGTCCAGCAAACAATGTGGGCTACATAGTATTGAAGGGATGGAAAAATGTTCATGCTCTTGTTCTATGAACAATGATTGAAACATTGCATGTACTCAAGTGAACCTGATCTAATGTGAACCGAAATAAACCAGCTAAAAAAAAATCACACTTGATGTGCATAGCTCGCTCAAGTAAACATTGAAGACCGCAATGGTAAGAGGAAGATATGCTTTAGTTAACAAGCATCTGCAGAAGGGGCAGAAAGCCACATTCTGTGGACAGCTGCAAGGTGAGAGACAGAAAACCACGTGAGTGGAAACTTAGATGCAGAAATATAAAAGCATACCAATGACATATTAACTGCACAAAAACCACATGAGTGGGTGAAAGATAAAAAAAAAACAGGGTGGACAGTCTGGTAAAAAGCTTATAAAAAGTGAACAGAATTTGGGAGTGAGGACAAGCCAGTAGAAGAGAGTAGATAGAGAATTAGGTAGTTAGAGTTTTGAGTTTGCTTTCTTAGTAGTTTTTTTTTTTTCAAGACTGAGAATTAGAGAACAACTCTTCTTAAGACTGTACTGTTGATTGCAACTGCTGAGACCTTTTGACTGCTGATATTCTTGGATAAACTTTTGAAAGACTCAGACTCAGGAAGGAAAAAAGGTGAAATAGCACTTAAATGTGTGCTTTCCTGAGTGATATTAACCAGAGGTAAAATTGAAGAGTCTAAAAGACAGTGTTTACGCAGTTAATATATAAGAGAGAGGTTTTCTCCAATAAAAGACACACAAAGGGTCATAACCGGTAAATACCAGAGAAGCACTTGGGTTAAGGAGACTCAAGCAAGATTGACCTTGAGAATTACAGGTGCTTCCACAATAGACAATTGGAAAGGTTTTTGGGGAAAACCTAGGCTGATTAGGAGAGACGGCATCCATCCTACTTTAGTTGGTGCAGCTTTCTTATCCAGAAATATGGCTGGTTTTATTAAACAACCAAAAGTATGACAATCCAGAGCTGAGACAAGGATGCAGAGATCCAGTCCTACACGCATCTAAACCAACAACCTGTCTGCTAGACCCTATTCCAACTAGACTGCTCAAGGAAGCTTTACCCATAATAGATACATTTGTATTAGATATCATCAATCTATCTTTAGAAACAGCTATGTACCACAGGCCTATAAGGTAGCTGTAATTAAACCACTACTTAAAAACCCTGTCTTGACCCAGGTGTTTTAGCCACTTACAGACCAATATCTAATCTCCCCTTTATTCATATTTTTGATCACAACATTTTATTACAGAGACTGGAACATGAAATTGGGATTAAAGGAACTGCACTAGGTTGGTTTAAATCTTATCTGTCTGATAGATTTCAATTTGTTCATGTTAATGATGAATCCTCCATGCACACAAAGGTTAGCTATGGAGTTCCACAAGGCTCTGTGTTAGGACCAATACTTTTTACTTTATATATGTCTCCTTTAGGCAACATAATTAGAAAACACTCCATAAATTTCCACTGCTATGGTGAAGATACCCAGCTAAATCTATCTATAGAACCAAATTTTAAAAAAAATCAGCTAATCAAGCTTCAAGCCTGCGAGACATAAAGGCCTAGATGTGCCATAATTTTTAAATTCTAAACACAGACAAACTGAAGTCATAGTATATGGGCCCAAAAATCTAAGAAATATGAGTTATTTTTGACCAGGATTTGTCCTTTAACTCACATATAAAACAAATCTCTAGAACAGCCTTCTTCCACCTACGGAACATTGCAAAAATTAGGAGCATCCTGTCTCAAAGTGATGCCGAAAAAGTAGTCCATGCATTTGTTACCTCTAGGTTGGACTACTGTAATTCCCTACTTTCAGGATGCCCCAGTAACTCCCTAAAATGTCACAATTAATCCTACTTCCCAGAATTTCCAAAGGTAGAATTGGAGGCAGAGCTTTTAGCTATCAAGCTCCGAGTTTTGCCTCTCCACTGTTGCCTAGGGCTTGTTCAAGGAGGATTTGTTGGGTTTCCTCTATACATCTTTATAGTCTTGGCTTTATTCTGTAAAGTACCTTGAGATGACTTTGTTGTAAACTGGTGCTATATAAGTTGAAAAGAAAATGTCTATATAAAACACTTGTACATTAGTATTCAGACCCTTTATTCAGTACTTAAAGCACCTTTGGTAGCAATTACAGCCTTGCATCTTTTTGGGTATGAGGCAACAATGTAGGGGGCTTGGAAGGGGACTGTTGGTGAACAGTCATTTTTAGGTCTTTCTAGAGGTGATTGATAGGGTTCAAATCAGAGCTCTGGGTGGGCCACTCCTGTCCTTAAGCCACTCCTGTGTTCTCTTGACTGTGTGCTTAAGATGGTTGTCAGGTTGGCAGTTGAACCTGTGGCCCAGTCTGAGGTCACACAGATTGATGTCAGAAGGTAGTGTTGGTATAAGGCATCTCTTATCCAAAGTATCTTGGATTGTCGGCAAGCCAACAGGCCAGAAGCCTTGGTGTCATCTTTGGGTGAGAACTGAATGTTAAGGTTCCTGTGGGGTCTTTCACCGAATCTGCTTTTTATCAACTTCAAAATATTGCTAAAGTATGGCCATTTCTCTCTCTGAGCGACACACTTTTATTTCCAGCATACTGGACTAATGTAATGCTTTCCTCTACGGTCGACCCAAATACCATATAAACCATTCACAGTTAATTCACAACTCGTGAAGTATTGACAGGGACCAGAAGAAAAGAACACATTACACCTGTTTTAAAGTCCTTACACTGGATGGATGTCAGGATCCGTATTTATTTTAAAATTCTTTTACTTGTCTCAAAGCACATTGTGGTCTTTCACCAGCAGACCTGTCTGACATCCTTCCAGTCTGTGAGCCAGTCCATGCTCTCAGATCCCTGGGTCGAGTCTTATAGTTCAATTCAAAGTGCAGGACAAAAACGTTTGGTAAAGCAGCTATTAGTATTTGTGTGCATTAGTCCCATTGTCTTATAGTATCATTCTTTTATGTCCTATTGCTCTCCTTTGCATCTCTAGTTTTTTTTCTCTAAAATTTGTTTTCTCTTGTTTTTTTAATTATCATAATTTTTTTAACTGTGTTAATCTTTTATTGTTTAGTTTGTTATGCGTTTCTTCAACTTTTTAATCATCTGTAAAGCGTGCTGTATAAATAAAGATTTGGTTGATCAATTAAAAATACCAGCTTTTTCTTTGGTCTTGTACATAGCCGCTAGAAGTTTCATGTGAATGCTATAAATGTTTTTTTTTTTTACATATTTAAGCAGACTCAGGATTCATAAAAATGACTCAGAACACAGTATAAAATGTTTAAAATTATTTATATTATAGTTTTTTATTGAAGTTGGCCACAGGTAATCCATAAACACAGGTAAACAGAGCAGGAAGGACAAGTCAAAAGGGGCCACACTGAGGTCAGGCAAAGGTTCCATTATCAGGGAAACAAGGCACAGTTTTGAAGACTGGAAAATTACAGCACCAAACTTTTACAGCAACATACTGTGAACATTTATTTTAATCTACAAATGCGTGTTAGTACCTGTAGAGTAATGTGCATATTATATTATTATTTTATTCTAGGGTTAAAGCAAAATTACAATAAAAATTGAGCTTGTAGTTTATTGGATAGAAATGCTGGGTTTTTGTGTCATGTCAGAAAATTGATAATTCATCGCATAGTTGAAGCTGACAATGCAGTTGATGTGTGTTAGAACTTAGGACAAATCCTGAAAATAATCACATCTCTGCATTTTTATATCGAAACAACAACCTCTTGAGGTGTTTAGAAATGTCTTTCATTTTAAGACCATATATAAGAGGATTAAAAAGAGGATTGTAAACAACTAATTGTAAAGTCATGATCAAACGTGGAATTTTTGGAATATCAGATTCCAGTCGAACTGTAATAACATCATAAGTGTTCAAGAAAAAATAGTTAATCAAAACCAGCAGGTGAGGTAAACAGGTCTGTGCAGCTTTTTTCCTGACTTCTGCACGACTGTGATAACATATTATAAGTATCCTGGTGTAAGTAAAAACTATGAAGATCACAGGAAGAACACTGGCATTGATCAAAATGAACACGCCGTAAAAAGACAGTACTTTTGAAGTCACACAAAAAAGACTGTAAATCGAGTTGTTACAAAAAATGACTTTCAGAGTGAAGCTACAGAGCTTTTGATTGGCCCTCATTGCTCCTAATCCAGCAAACTGACAAGCAGGAAGAAGCCAAGATAAAGCCAGAAAGATATTCACAGTTTGTTTCCTCATGATAGTTGGATATTGAAGAGGTTTACATATAGAAACATATCTGTCATAGGACATAGCTGCCAACAACAAGAATTCTGAATCAACCAAAGAATATAATGTGACAAACTGAAAGAGACAGGCTGATTTTGATATGATCTGTTTTTCAGATAGAAAGTCGATCAAAAGCTTTGGGTAGATGTTAGTGCTAAAAAGAACAGAGTTAAATAACAGAGCACCGATGAAAATGTACATAGGCTCATGGAGGTCTTGGTGTTTCCAGATCAAGTAAACAATAGTAGAATTAAAGCAGATTATGAGGATATAAACTACAAAAACAATTACAAAATAAAGATATCTGTATTTGTGAAGTTCAACGTGTCCATCAAGAATTAAATATGTTTCATTTATTTCTTCCTCCATTAAGAATTTACAATATAAAATATTGATTAATAATACAGGTAACAGGAAAATGTGAATAAAAACTGAAAGATGTTTCACCTTGATGAATAATAACATTTCTCATACACTTGATTCTATCATTCATTCAGTTACCTGAGCACAAAATGTCCTTAGATCTGTAAGTGTTCATCTCCAAATGTTATAAAGAAAACTGTTTGGTCCTGTGAACTGTTTTTATCAGACTGATTCTCTCTCCATGGATCTCATTAAAATTTCCATCAAGTGACTAACATGGAAAAAAACTTTATTAGGCACTGGAGGCCTGAAAGCATTGACATAGACCTTTTTTTCTTGGTTTGTAACTTCCTTTACTTTTTTGTGCCACAAGACAAAAGCAGTTGCTTTGTATGGAAACTGGAATATATTAAAAATGCTGTAAACAGGTTTTCCAGGATTAATCCAATTTAAATTCCTTACAATGAGGGGCGCTATTGTGATTTCTGCACCAATCTGAACTGGATCAAGCAGTGGACTCAGGGTTTTGCAGGGTATAACACTAATAGACAGAGCACATGTGATTTGTGGTGTGGGGGTGTTGAACTCACTACCACTAGTTCTTTCACTGATGAGGATAATGCTGTGAAATTGTAAAAATAAAATCAGTGTTATCCCAGTTAAAGATGGTGCCTTGTTACAAAAGAATGTACGGGACAGTTGATTTTTTTTTTTCATGCCACGACACACTCTCATGAAAGTACCCATCTTCAGTGTCTAATGCCAGTACCAGTAGATGACCTCTCTATCCCCTGAGCTACATGTGAAAACCTTTCTCCTGACCCTGCCTTAAAAGTGCACTAAATGGCTTCAGTCCTTCACCACAGTAACTCAGGCTGTGAATGTTAGGTCATTGAAGCTGTAGGAACAGTTGATGATGATTACAAATTCAGTTTAGATATGGTGCAATGCTTTCTTATGTGCTTTTACGCCCAACCTGGTTACTTCACTGATAATGCTTGAGCATTGTGTCCTGTGAGAATGGCCCATTTGGCTGTCGAACCCTTTGATGCCAGACAGACCACCAGACCAACACAGCTTAAATAGGCTGGTGTAGGTTTGCTTCCACTCTGGAGAAGATATGCTATTTCAGCACAATTCCAACAGCTAAAATCCAAATTCTTCTAAAATCCTCTGAGGAAAGTATAACCATAGTAACACGTATGCAGGTAACCACAGGTATTTTCCCTGATTACTAGGTCAAAAACACTGTTTTAAACAGCTATGTTTTTTATGAAGGAACTGCAATCCACTTAGAAAGTCAGTGATAGCAAATGGGAATCCATTACTATGGAGAGACTCAGTTTATGGGAGAGGCTTTCCAAGTAACTGCCAATGTTGCTGGACTGGCAGTGAACTGTGCTGCTGCGGTACATGTGAGTTTACATTAAGATCAGGCCACTTGAAAGAAGTGTGCTATCACGTTTTACGAAAGTTTTGAGTTGGACCCAGAAAGCAGCAGATCACTGAGGGTTTGACAGGCAGTAACAGTTTTATTAAAAGGAGTATGAATGAGGGTAACTAAAAGACAAAGTAACAACAAAGGGAAGTTACAACGGAAAGATGCAGGGGAGAAGGCAAAACCCAGACCCTGATTAACAGACTAGCATAAAAAGTCCTCTTCATAAATATTACATTTATCAAGCTCATAATCTGCATGCAGAGAGTTATAAAATCACTTGTCAAATGAGTAAGAGTAGGTGGACGTCCTCTGGAATGCTACCACCAGGCAGGGAGGTAACAAAGAAACACTGGCATGGATCATAATTTAGTGTTACAGAAATTAGAAAGTAATTGGCAAACATGGTGTTGCACAATCATAGCTACAGATCACTGATAGTAAAAAAATAACATTGTTTGAGAAATCGCAATGGTGAATTGTGGAGAACTACCGGGATCATTCTAATGGCCAAAGTTATTTAATTTGTACACGGATGATCTTGATACAGTTTAAAAAGGGTTTCAGTGTATATTATTCCAGAACATTACAGATAAATATGTGGCAGCAGCTCAGTTTGTAGAGTAGCTGCCTATTGGTGGTTGGTGGTTCACACCCTTATAGGTATTTATTACACCATGACTTTTTGTGTTGAGGCAACAAGTTGTTTAGTGAAAAGATGTTTTCCAGTTTGTTTGTGGCTTAGAGAATTTTATTTATTGACTTTTACTATTACCTTCCATTTCATATAGGCGTAGCTGATTTAAAAAAAGAGTAGGGTTATTGATAAGCTTTGGCTTCAGTTTGCTCCCTTTCAGTCTTACTTGAAAGTCATCAATCATTATATATTAGAGCATTGACTTTAACCTTTCTCAATATATTAACTGGCCCTGTGTTAAATAGGCCTACAGATGAAATAATATGATAATAATAGGCTAAAGTAGAGTTACATTACTATGTAAAACCTAATGTGCTTATATTTATGTATTACACATTTCTGTTATTCATATAAAAATATTGCAAAGTCAAAAATAAAGACTGCACATATTTTTACTAAATAATTTTTAATACACTGTAGCTAGTGGCACAAGTGAGGGACAGTAAGTGAAAACAGAGATCAGACAGAAAGAATGTAATGTTGAAGGCAGATAAACAAGAGGAGTTGAGTGAGAGGAAGCAGGTCACCGATGAATTATTCATTGCAACTTTTGTGCTGATTCTGATGAACTGCTGATGGACATTTTTTCCCCAGAAACACAGTAAAACATGAAAAATATGTACATCGGGGAGATAAAAATATTTTCACAAGCTTCTTAAAATCTCTGCATTTCTAAAGCCTGCATAAGCATTGTCTTCATCTTCACAGACAACACAAGTAAAAAATGTGTCTGTGCTTGGAGTCCAGCCAAATTCATATTTTTGTCTATTGACTTGCTGCAAAACTCCGGCAATCCTGACACCAAAAAATAAACACAAACACAAAACACATTTTTAATGAGGGTAATTACAATCATATCATGTTTTCTATGAATACAATGAGAATATGTTGACATGTAATGTATATGATGAGTTGTTAATATGTTGATACTGAAGTTGACAATAAAATGTTTTCTGTCCTCAAAAATATCCAATCTAGCAGTTAAATATGCTGTTTGGTTCTTTTGTTAAAATAAGTGATCTCGCGGTACAACACATTGTTTGTTCAGGCAGTTAGAGCAGCTGGTTGGGGTAAGAGGAAGATCGAAGTCCGGTTTAATAGAGGAAAATGAAATAGTCGCTTCACACAAAATGTGTTTAATTACTTTTACACAAATCCACAAACTTTTTCTTTATCCCTAAGAAGTAGATTGGTTGCCTGAACCCAACCAGACACAGGACTCAGGAATCAATCCCAGGTCTGCTGTTTGACGGTCGTGCCATTTGTACTTGTCACCAACTCCAACCACCATCTTGTAACTGCCTTACATGAACAAAAATAGAAATTCATTTTATATACCAGTATGTTTGCATTCTACATAGCTGGAATCCCATTTTACCTGTTGACTTAATGTGTTAAAGGTTGACGTCTGATAAGATTTGTGCCTTCACCAATGAGGGACTATTTATTTTGACAAATCAAACTTTTAAGATGTTTAAAAATTTGCTTCATTTTAAGTCCATATACAAGTGGATTTAAAAGAGGATTATATAACACTAACTGTAAAGTCATAATTAAATGTGCAATTTTTTAAAAATCATATTGCAGTCTAACTGTAATAATGTCATATGCAAGCAAACAAAAATAGTTGATTAAAACCAGCAGGTGAGGTACACAGGTTTGTGCGGCTTTTTTTCTGACTTCTCCACTACTGTGGTAACATATTACAAGTATTCTTATGTATGTAAAAATGATGAAGATCACAGGAAAAACAACAGCATTTAACAAAATGAACAAACCATAAACAGTTATCGCTCTAGAAGTCACACAGAAAAGTTTGAAAATTGTGTTTTTACAAAAAATGACTTTCAGAGTGAAGCTACAGAGCTTTTGATTAGCACACATTGTTGCTAATGCCACAATCTGACATGCAGGCAGAAGCCAAGCTAAAGCCAGAAGGATACCGACCGTTCTTTTTGTCATGATTGCTGGATATTGCAGAGGTTTAGATATAGACACATATCTGTCATAAGCCATGACTGCCAACAGTAAAAACTCTGAATAGCCCAAAAAAATAAAAGAATGAAAATTGAACCAGACAGGCCTGATATGATATGATTTGTTTTTCAGATAAAAAGTCAATCAAAAGCTTTGGGTAGATGTTGGTGCTGAGAAGAACAGAGTTCAGTAACAAAGCTGCAATGAAAATGTACATAGGCTCGTGGAGGTTTTGGTGTTTCCAGATCAAGTACACAATAGTACAATTACTGCAGATTATGAGAATATAAACTATAAGAAAAGTCATAAAATAAATGTATCTGTATTTGTCGATTTCCAAGTGCCCATCAAGAATTAAATATGTTACGTTTAACTCTTCTTCCATTTAGTCAAACAGGCAGATAATAAAACAGCAAAACTTGATTTTGAGGTTTCAGTTTGAAGATTTCAGTAACATCTGTGAGTCTAATTTACTCACAGTTACATGAATTTAAAGTCACATATTCAGCATGTACTTCTGATCTGTAAATCTTGCAGATTACCTGCCCTTGAAATTCACGTCTTCTGCTCATTTCCAAATCTTGCAAAGAGAACTGTTTCCGCCTGCAAAATGCTTTTATTAAAGTGCTTGACCCTCCATGGATCTCATTAGTGACTAACATTTAAACAACCTTATCAAACTCTCGAGGCTTGAATGCACATGTGTTGTTAGACCTGCTTTGGGCATGTATCTGCTCCAATAAATGTATTTATTTCTATAGTAGCACAAAGTAAAAAAAAAAAAACTAAATAATAATTATTATTATTTTATTATTATTTATTATTATTCTAAATGGTTGCTGTACAGGCAATTTAATTTAAGAAATGAAAGACCAAGAAAAATTACTGAAAGAGGTAAGAAAACTTGTTTGACAGCTCCAAAACAATCCATGACAGTTCATCTTTAGGTACACCCAGGAATCTAAAGTCCGAAACCCTCTCCATGCAGTTCCCATGGATGTAATATATTTATATCATCTAAAGTGAAAGGTCAGCTGTTTGGCCTTGTTAATAAATGACCCACAGTTTTTGGACCTAATCCCCGTACACACTCTCATCTCCTCCTGAGATGAGCCCCACTATGGTTGTATCATCTGCAAATTTGAGGATGGCATTGCTCAGGCAGGTGGGGATGAAGTCATGGGCGTAGAGACTGTAGAGTGAGGGGCTCAATGTACATCCCTGCAGTGAGCCTGTGCTTAGACCGAGGCCTAAGAAGATATAAGGGCTTACTCTAACTGTATGGGAGGGATCAGATAAGAAGTCTTTTATCTTTAAACAGACTGATCACAGTTTGGAGACCAGTCTGCAAGAGACGATAGCAGACCAAAAGTCAATGTTAAAGTAGCCTTGTGTAGCTCCCCTGTACGTGGGTCAGAGTCTTACGGTGTCTCTATAGATCTATGCAAACTGACGAGTGTTATGTGGATGTGGTTCAGACCAGCTTCTCAAAACAATTCATAATAACTAAATGAGAGCCAGTGGAAGGTAGTTGTCAAGCCTGCTGATTGTGACTTTTTTTGGGAGTAGGCTGATTGTAGATGAGTTTAGACTGAGAGGAATAGTAGAAAGAAGTAGGGACACGTTAAAGATCCCAGTGAGGTGAGTTTAAGTCTAACAAAGCCTAAATATTTAGGCCTCCAGAATTTCATTGAGTTGCTGATATGTTTTGCATTTAAATTTAATGAGATTCATGACATAGAAGGAGTCTTCTGAAAAACACTCCTAAGGATCAAACAGTTCTCATTGTAAACTTGGAATTTTATGGTCTGCTAACTTTGATAAATAAGCAATGGTGGCACAGCGTAACACCTTATGTGTCCCTGTCAAAACTGACCCGTATGGTTTTATTAAAAAAGGCAATAGGCTGTAAAATTACCACATTAAAAAATAATCTACACATCAATGAATACATAAAACATTACAAAACAATTATAAATTAATTATACATGAAAATTTACAAATTAATCTTACATTATTACAGAACAACTGTAAAACTAACAGTATTACTAACAGTAGCAAAAGCATATTTTCTCATGCACAAGTTAAACAGTCGTAACTGCTGCTTGTGCTTTAGAAGCATTAGAAGATGAGGCATATGATCAGGAGAGGGAAACCAGTCAAATGTGAAAGAATTGAGAAAAGTGCCAACTGATAGCCACTGATACTGGCAGTGACAAATATAATCTCCCCTAAATGTACTAAAGAATACGCAGCCACCGCCTCAAAATCCTCCTATACCTAATATACAGTACTTTTTCTGACTAATCAGATGTGTTCATGGGCTGATTTGCCCGGGACCCCCAAGTTCTAGGATTACAATTGTCTACATGGTTCAGATTGATTATACAGGATTAAATAGAAAAGTATTACCAAGCCCAGAGTTCATAAAAATGACTCACAATTTCAAGCAGAGTGGTGACACCAAATATAATTTCTGTAAAGTGAATGTAATGTATGTTGTTCGACAAAATAATCTGTATTTAGTCGGAGGTTTTTCAATAGCTGTTTTCTTTATCCTATATGCAGACATTTGAGTTTCCATTTGGTGCTATCATTTTTTTTATGTCACTAATTTCAGCAGAGCAGCACTCAAAGGCACAACAACAGGCAGTCAGGCTGATACAGTAACTAAAGGAACTTAGTGTTGTGACACTTTTACAACAATATACCGTGAAGAGATACATTAAGCCACAGAAACCGGTTAGTACCAAAACTGACCAGACATGTTTAACACAGACCATATACAGAGTTCATGTCTAATTTGGTAAAGAATAGTTGATGAAAATGTTCTTCAGGTGACAAAACAGAGGTGTGCAAATGTTATAATATTATGTTTTCATTGCAAATTGTTCAGTGAAATTGTTGCAGCAACAGCAAAGACAATTCTTCCTGAACCAGTTCTGTTTTCCATTAGTTGACTACAAACACATTTCAGACTGTGTATATGAGACATTATCATCCACAGTGAGGCCTTCGTCATAAATACATTTTTTCCCAGGGTTATCTTATAAACATACAGATTCAAGACACAAAGCTCCAAAGGGTTTAGATAAAACACCTCTCTGCATTGCTATATCAAAAAAACAACCTCCTGAGGTGTTTGGAAATTTCTTTCATTTTAAGTCCATATAAAATCGGATTAAAAAGAGGATTATACACAGCGAATTGTAAAGTCATTATTAAACGTGGAATTTTTGGAATATCAGATTCCAGTCGAACTGCAATAACATCATATGTAATCAAGAAAAAATAGTTCATCAAAACCACCAGGTGAGGTAAACACGTCTGTGCAGCTTTTTTCCTGACTTCTCCACATCTCTGATAACATATTATAAGTATCCTGGTGTAAGTAAAAACTATGAAGATCACAGGAAGAACACTGAGATTGATCAAAATGAACACACCATATAGAGACAGGGCTTTTGAAGTCACACAGAATAGATTGTAAATCGAGTTATTACAAAAAATGACTTTCAGAGTGAAGCTACAGAGCTTTTGATTGGCCCTCATTGCTCCTAATCCAGCAAACTGACAAGCAGGAAGAAGCCAAGATAAAGCCAGAAAGATATTCACAGTTTGTTTCCTCATGATAGTTGGATATTGTAGAGGTTTACATATAGAAACATATCTGTCATAGGACATAGCTGCCAACAACAAGAATTCTGAATCAACTAAAGAATATAATGTTACAAACTGAAAGAGACAAGCTGATTTTGATATGATCTGTTTTTCAGATAAGAAGTCGATCAAAAGCTTTGGGTAGATGTTAGTGCAGAGAAGAATAGAGTTCAGTAACAAAGCAGCAATGAAAATGTACATAGGCTCATGGAGGCTTTGGTGTTTCCAGATCAAGTAAATTATAGTAGAATTACAGCAGATTATGAGAATATATACCATAAAAACAATTACAAAGTAAAGGTATCTGTATTTGTGAACTTCCACATGTCCATCGAGAATTAAATATGTTTCATTTAAATCTTCCTCCATTAAAAAATTTTGGTATAAAATATAAAAGACAACAGGCAGCAGACAATATCTAAAAAGAAAAATGACAGAAGTTTCCCTTCAGGATTGTAAAATCATTTGTCATGCACTGGATTAGGATATTTATTTGCAGTTACCTGAGCATGAAATGTCTTCAGTACCGTGTTTGTTCACCTCAAGAGGACAGTTTGAGCCTATGAACTGTTTCCAGACTTTTCCCCCTCCATGGATCTCATTAAACTTTCCATCCAGTGACCAACATGGAAACAGTTTATTAAACTCTGGAGGCCTGAAGGCACTGACATAGGAAGACCTTTATTTCTGGGTTTATAACTTTACTTTACTTTTCAGGACCTCTGTGTACTTGAACTCACACTCGTAAAACTTCTCAGAAGATGCTGCCGATAGCAAAAACTGTGGCCAGCATGGGCAACAAAGAGGGTTATATATAGTAACTATTAGCTGATGCTCACTTTTACTTTCCTTTTCTTTTTCTTCTTTTTACCACTCACGCCATATTTCTTTTGCCAGCAGATGAAACTAATGAGATTCTCAATAACTAGTAAATAGTTATAGTTTTTATATAAACTTTACATAAACTCTTTAATTTGAAAACTATTCACTGACAAAATGATTCAGTTGAGAAATGTAAACATAATAGTGTAAACATTTATCATGCATTTACTTGTATTTTTCTACAGGCCAGTCATGACCTCCCCAGTATGGCAGTGACTTTCATGTACGCATCAGCAGACAATGCAGAATCTTACTATAACGTGCCTTGAAAAAGTATTAACAACCTATGAAATTTTCAGCATTTTGTCACGTTACAACCACAAACATAAATGTATTTTATTGGGATTTTATTTGGGTGACCAACACAAAATAGTATATAATTGTGAAATGAAAGGAAAATTATAAACGGTTTTCCACTTTTTTTAACAAATAAATATCTAAAAAGTGTTGTGTGCATTTGTATTCAGCCGCCCTGCGTCAATATTTTGTAAAACCACCTTGTGCTGCAATTATAGCTGCAAGTTTTTTGGGGTTTGTCTCTACAAGCTTTGCACAAATAGAGAATTAAACCTTTGCCCATTTGTCTTTGTAAAAAACCTCAAGTTCAATCAGATTAGACGAAGAGCATCTGTGAACAGCAATTTTCAGGTTCAAAGACTAATAATAATTTTTTAAGTCACTGTATCTATGGTCAGCTTAGCTACACTGAGCAGTCTGCTACTACACAACCCCACACACAGGAAAATGTGCACGGAGGTAGTAGAAGTACACAAACTCAATACTCAAGAAAACTTTGCAAAATTTGCACAATAAGTACCACTTCCAATCTTTTACTTAAATTAACAACATTTTACCTAAAGTACAGAAGTAAAAATGTGTTTTAATAGTACTGAATATGGTAATAGTGGAAAAATGTGCAGTAATTATAAAAGCTATGTGTCAAACATCAGTGTTGGGAAAGGTGGCGGTGATTTAGACCATTTTATGTGCTGCCAGGTGGTTAACCCATAATGATACATTAGCTATCAAATGCCAAACATGATATCATTATTAGTTAGGGTCCTGGATTTAGGCAGTAAAACTAAAGCAAAATTAAATAATCATTAATAATAATAATTAATGGTAATTTAATGATCAGAAATGTCAGCAATGTGATGACTGATGATTTTTTCTACATTGTCTCCAAAGTCTGAGTCTGAAAAAGAATTTTACTGCATGTTTACAATCTTTGTGTCATTAGTGACATTTACACAGATGAAAAAAATCACATCTCTGCATTCTAATTAACAAAAAAACTACTCTATGGATATTATTATTGATAACACTTTTTTTTTCATTTTTCATGGCAGAACAACCTCTTCAGGTGTTTGGAAATTTCTTTCATTTTAAGTCCATATATAAGTGGATTAAAAAGAGGATTATACAAAATGAATTGTAAAGTCATAATAAAATGTGCAGTTCTTGGAAAATCATATTCCAGTCGAACTGTAATGACATCATACATAAACAAACAAAAATAGTTGATTAAAACCAGCAGGTGAGGTAAACAGGTCTGTGCAGCTTTTTTCTTGACTTCTCCACAGCTGTGGTAACAGATTATAAATATTCTACTGTAAGTAAAAATTATGAAGATGACAGGAAATACACCAGAACTTAACAAAATTAACAAACCATAAACAGTTATTGGTCTTGAGGCCACACAGAAAAGTTTGTAAATCGAGTTATTACAATAAACGACTTTCAGAGTGAAGCTACAGAGTTTCTGATTAGCACTAATTGCTGCTAATCCCACAAGCTGACATGCAGGAAAAAGCCAGGCAAAAGCCAAAAGGAGACTGACTGTTCTTTTCCTCATGATATTTGAATATTGCAGAGGTTTACATATGGACACATATCTGTCATAGGACATGGCTGCTAACAGTAAAAACTCTGAACCGCCCAAACCATAAAACATAAAATATTGAACAATGCAGGCTTGATGAGATATGATCTGTTTTTCAGATAAGAAGTCAATCAAAAGCTTTGGGTAGATGTTAGTGCTGTGAAGAACAGAGTTCAGTAACAAAGCAGCAATGAAAATGTACATAGGCTCATGGAGGTTTTGGTGTTTCCAGATCAAGTACACAATAGTACAATTACTGCAGATTATCACAAGATAAACTATTAGAAAAATCATAAAATAAAGGTATCTGTATTCGTGGACTTCCACATTTCCACCAAGAGTCAAATATGTTACATTAAATTTTTCCTCCATTAAAAAAGGCAGGCAAACAATTTATCAGGGTTATTTGAATATGAATTTATAGAAGAGCTTTTACTGTAAATACTGCAGTAATATGTCTCCTGTATTAGATTCTCTAATTCATTTACAGCTACCTGAGCTTGAAATGTGCGTAGTTTGTAATCATCTCCAAATCTGAATGAGAACGGTTCAGGCATGTAAGACATGTTTATCAGACTGGTAGACCCTCCATGGATCTCATTAAACGTCCATCATGAGTATGCAATTAACTTGTTAAACTCTGGAGGCCTGCATGCAAATGTATTACATACTGGTCTCAGACCTGTAATATGTACTAGTCTTTTGAGTTTGTTATATAATGGCAATTCACCAACAACAAGCCCCTGTCCCTGGCTCACTGGTTTTCCTCCCTTGGTCCACCTGTGGTAGGTCCTGACCATTTACATTTACTCATTTGTCACTTTTATCCAAAAGAAATTACATGTGACGTACAAGGCAGCAAATATCTAAGTCAAGGCGAAAACATTTAACAAAGGTGCTATGAGATGTGAAGAAGTAAGAATACTTTCTTTATTAAATCAAATCTAAGTTTATAGTAATTTGGAAAAAGTTTTCCGATGTTTTTTAATTGGGAGTGGGGTCGCTGAGTGTACAGAGTTCGGTGGCTTGTTCCACCATCCTGGGATAATTGAGCTGAAGAGTTTTGCTTGGTATCGTTTGTGTGATGATGGGACAACCAGACGCCATTTGTTGGTAGAGCACAGTGGACAGGAGGGGCAGGTGCTGCTGAGTTGACTACTCTGTTGGCGAGACGGAGTTTTACACCTCATACGGGCAGCCACAGGAAGCCAGTGCAGAGATCTGCAGAACAGTGGTGAGACGAGTCCTTTTTGGTGATTAAAAATGAGACATGCTGCTGTATTTTGGATGTAAAGGTGTTTGTTTATGCTGGTAGGATGGGATGTATATTCAGAAAGGCAGGGTCTGATCTTTCAGATAGTGTAGAGGGGAAATCTGCTGCCCTAGAGACAGAGGACATGTGGTCAGTAAAGCTCAGTTGATTGTTGGTGATGACCCCCAGATTTCTGGCAGACATAGTATGGACAACTACTGAAGACCCGCTGAAGCATCTGATGATGCTGATGTTGTGTTGTATTGAAGATCTAGCTGTGAAGACAAGAACTTCAGTCTTGGAGATGTTGAAGGAGAGTAGAAATAAAAAAACACAAAACATCTCATAACTTTGGTGGTAAAATGCCATAACATGGTGTAAATGTTTCTGTTCTTATAAAACTGTAGTGGAAATCAGAATCTAAAACTAAAGTAAAGATGCTGAAAAACAATTTCCTTACCTTAAAACAAGTCTTGACTCAATAGCAACCCGAAGTGCTATAAACTAGTAAATTAATTATGTTTCATTGCGTTTTTGGGAAAAATCTGTGTTGACATATACAATGTAAATGCACTCTTTATTGTGACTGTTAACATCTTCCACAGGTGAGATCAAGGCAAGTGATAATATCAAATGTGCTTGACTACCATGTGGGACAGTCATTCACAATGAGGCCACATTGCTGCTGCATTCTTGGAGTTGCTACAGAGAACGTCCAAACCAGCTTCACCATAGACCTCGAGTTTCTGAGCACTTGTAGCACCAGATGTTGTAGTTTATAAAGTATACAGAGGGTTCTGTCCACATCCATGATGGCACTATTTCTAGGTAGAGATATATACAAGAAAACAATGCCATTATGGTGACCACTCAATCTGGCTCTGAACTTTAGCAGCAGAATAATAGAGCTCATAAAATAATATGAGGGCACACAAATAAGCAGCATAACATTAAACTACCGGTTCAAAAGTTGAACCCCAACATACATTAACTCTTTCATTTGGGGTAGTGACTTATAAATGGTCCACTTTTTTAAAAATGGGGAAAACCACCCAAGTTTCCCAGTCCACATTCCATGTGACACTGTTC
The DNA here is from genome assembly GCF_033026475.1 of Channa argus. Taxonomy (NCBI): domain Eukaryota; kingdom Metazoa; phylum Chordata; class Actinopteri; order Anabantiformes; family Channidae; genus Channa; species Channa argus. The sequence goes on from NC_090205.1 coordinate 2,229,373, forward strand.
AGATGTGTTAACCAAAACAATGTTCAGAGCCATCAGCATCTCATGAATCTCATCCACACCCAGTGACTTGCTGTGTCTTAACTACCTTGGACCTCAACTGTTAATATGGATGAAGCTTCTCCCAAGTTTTCTGACTCTGCCTCTTCATGGGTCATGTTGGTTGGATTCACAAGTTCCTCAAGGTGTTCCTTCCACTATCCGACAATATTCTCTATCCGGGTCAGCAGTTCTCTCCCACTGAGTACAACAAGGGACAAGCTCTGCTTTCCCTTTCTGAGGTGTTCAATGGTTTGCCAGAACTTCCTTGAGGTCAGCTGAAAGTCCCTTTCCATAGACTCTCCAAATTCCTTCCACACCCGAGTTTTTGAATCCACAACCAGTCCAACCATAGCCCTTCTGAAGTGCAAGTACCTGTCTGCCAACTCCTAGAGAGGGGTTGGCCTCTTTTCGTTTCTAGAGTTGCCTAGAGTGAGAGGTGTAGAGCGGGTGTGGGGATAGTCCCTGGGTGAGTGCTGCTGTGTTGGATTGGCGAATGAAAGAGTCCTTGAGGGAGAATGAGGGAGACCTTGGGCAGAATACTTAGGAGGGTACCACCTGGGGACTTCATAGTTCTGTTGCAAGACCACAATGACCACATGGCCAATGATGGAGAAACCTGGAGGAGTCATTTGAAGGAATGTCCTGCCTGATTTGAACAAGTGTGGTGCTTTGTTATTAGACTTCTGTGCTAGTCATGGGTTGGCCATGATCGGGCATAGGGTTGTTCACAAGCATACTTTGTACCAGAGGGGGGGAGTTTGCGGGAGGGACCTGGTAAACTCAAACTTGTCTTAAATTGACAAAATAAACAGGTTTTGACCACTTAAGAGAACTAAGACCATCCCAAAAAGAGCTGCACTTCTTATGTTACTCTGACACAGTTTTCTAGTCATCACAGTTTGGTCCTTATTTAAGTTGGTCACGTTCTTGTAAATGCAGCTGCAGCTCAGTTGGTAAGGCAGTCATCCATGGTCCATTGTTCGATCCCTGCTCCCAGCTACATTTCGAAGTGTCCTTGTGCAGGACACTGAACCCCAAGTTGCTCCCAGTGGGTCAGGAGAGCACCTTGCATGGCAGCCACTGCCATCGGTGTGTGAGTGTGTTTGTGAATGGGTGAATGGGAATAAACATTGTGAAGCGCTTTGGATAAAAGCGCTATGTAAGCAACTTTTTATTATTGACATTCTTACACTTTTCTATGTTTTCTGCATCAATTTCTGGGCTAAACTGTTCACTTTCTGCCTTGTATATCCCACCCACTTCTAGGTGCCATTGTAGGGAAACAATCAGTGTTATTTGTTTCACCTTTCCGTGGTCACAGAGCAATAGCTGATTGGTGTATATTAAGTTAAACTAGTGCCAGGATATTCTTAAAAAACTTTGGTTCATGAGCTGTTTTAGACAAATCATATTGACCAGAGAAATAAAAAGTAAATGAACAGATTTCAAAGCCACAATTTAGAGCCTTTAGCACGTATCAACTACTATATTGCTGTAGTTTTAAGCAGGTTGGAAAGCTAGTGTAGGCTAATCTAGGCATCTTAGACAAACACCTTGTGCGTTTTAATCACTTACTTGTTGCTTGTCTAAACATTTGTGAAACTGTAAACACCCTTTCGAAGTAAAATCCAGACCTAATAAAGGCAGTATTGTAAATAAAAAAAAAAATTGACACTTGATGGCCCCTTTAAATCAGTGGTGGAAGAATTTTTTAGATCATTTAATTCATTAAAATTATTAACACACCACAACAAGTAAAAGTCCTGCATTCAAAATGTTGCTTTAAAAAAGTATTAGAATATTACCTCAAAAAAACAACAGACCAAAACTAAAAGTACTCCTTCTTTTCACATCAATAAATATGATATTACAGGAATAAATTTTGATGAATTAATGTGTTCATCCCTTTATTGTAGTAGCTGGTAAGAATAGAGATGATTTTACCAATTATGTTATTATATTGTATTTTGTTTTATTAACCAAAATTTGAAACTTCAATAACTTAAGTTATCAAATAAAAGTACTGAAGTGGAAAATGGAAATACTCATGAATACAATGCAAATACTTCCAATTTAAAATATTTAACTACAGTACTTCTCACTACTGCTTTAGATATGTTGATGTTGATCCAGCCTCAGTCATTTCATGCAGGTGTCTGCCAGTTTGCACATTAAATTAATCTCTGATCAAAAAGTCCAAAAATACAAAAAGACTGATAAAATTGGAAATCTTTAGAGACAAAAAGAACAAACAGCCCAGAAATATTGGGTGTGGCCCCCACATTGCACTGATCTCAACATCATGGAGTGTAATTCATGTAAACTGACCAAACTTTATATTGTTTTGTAATTTTTGTATTTAAAGCAAAATGAAACAGTAAAATTAATTAGGAGGAAAATTGTTCAGTGAACCTGTGTCATTACTGACATTACATACAAAAGATCCGGCATCTCCGATAAAGCTTTGCTTTGTTATACAATAAATATATATATATTAATCACCCTGGTTCAGTTTTCCTTGACAGAACAACCTCTTTAGGTGTTTATAAATTTCTTTCATTTTGAGTCCATATATAAGTGGATTAAAAAGAGGATTATACAAAACTAACTGTAAACTCATGATTAAACGAGCTGTTTTTGAAAAATCATATTCAAGTCGAACTGTAACAACGTCACATACAAACAAACAAAAAGAGCTGATTAAAACCAACAGGTGAGGTAAACAGGTCTGTGCAGCTTTTTTCCTGACTTCACCACGACTGTGGTAACAGATTATAAGAATCCTGATGTATGTAAAAATAATGAAGAACACAGGAAAAACAACAACATTCAACAAAATGAACAAACCATAAACAGTAACTGCTCTTGAAGTTGCACAGAAAAGTTTGTAAATTGTGTTATTACAAAAAATTACTTTCAGAGTGAAGCCACAGAGCTTTTGGTTAGCACACATCATTGATAATCCCACTTGCTGACATGGAGAAAGAAGCCAAGTTAAAGCCAGAAGGATACTGACGTTTTTCTTTGTCATGATAGTTGGATATTGCAGAGGTTTACATATAGACACATATCTGTCATAGGCCATGGTTGCTAACAGTAAAAACTCGGATCCACCCAAAGCGTAAAACAGTGAATATTGTACAATGCAGGCTTGATAAGATATGATTTGTTTTTCAGATAAAACGTCGATCAAAAGCTTTGGGTAGATGTTAGTGCTGAGAAGAACAGAGTTCAGTAACAAAGCAGCAATGAAAATGTACATAGGCTCATGGAGGTTTTGGTGTTTCCAGATCAAGTACACAATAGTACAATTACTGCAGATTATGAGGAGATATACTAGAAAAAACATTGTAAAATAAAGGTATCTGTATTTGTAAACTTCTACATGTCCATCAAGAATTAAATATGTTACATTCAATTGCTCCTCCATTAAATTTGTCAAAAACAACTGATTACTTAACAGCAAAATGTGAATATAAATTTAGAGGTTTCAAGTGTGTAGATTACCTGGCCTTGAATTTTACTCAGTATGTGCTGATTTGCAAATGCTATAAAGAAAACAGTTTCTGTAAAATGATTTTTATTATACTGCTTAAATCTCCATGGATCTCATTAAACTTTCCACTATGACTGAGCAACATGTAAACAACTTTGCATCATATGTGAACTGTAGAGTGGCAGTGCTCAGACAGGTTGGGATGCAGTCATGGGTGTAAGAACTGTAGAGTGGGGGGCTCAACATACATCATCTACATACATGTAGTGAGCCTAAATACAGATACCTTTATGTTATGATTGTTTTTTATATATATTCTCATAATCTGCAATAATTGTACTATTCTGTACTTGATCTTGACGACCTTCATGAACCTATGTAAATTTTCATTGGAGCTTTTTACCAATAATAATAATACAGATTTTTGGATAGAAAGATAATTGGATTTAAAAGAATTATTTGTCTATTTGACTGTCTTTCACATTATTGTTTAATCCTTATTAGGCGAATAAAAATGACATTTCATGATAATATAAAAGTTTATTTAGTTTTTATCTTGTTATGAAAAACTAGTCATCAACAAAAAAATTTCGTCATAGTTTTCGTTGACAAAAGTAAGGCTGGTCCTTGCTACTGCAGACTGAGAAAAACCCCAAGTTGTTTTGACCCAATTCAACTTTATTTATATAGCATCAATTCACAACAAAGTAATCTCTAGGCATGTTAAAGAATAAAGTCAAGACTATAAAGATATATAGAGAGAACCCAACAATTCCCCCTTGAACAAGCCCTAGGCAACAGTGGAGAGGAAACCTCCAGCAGAACCAGGCTCAGAGTGCTACCAGGCTTGCTAGTTCCAGTCAGCACTCTTGCTGCAGCATTTTGGATTAATTTCAGGCTCTTTAGTTACTGGGGCATCCTGAAAGTAGGGAATTACAGTAGTCCAACCTAGAAGTAACAAATGCATGGACCAGTTTTTCAGCATCAATTTGAGACAGGATGCTCCTAATTTTGGCAATGTTCCGTAGGTGGAAGAAGGCTGTTCTAGAGATTTGTTTTATATGTGAGGTAAAGGACAAATCCAGGTCAAAAATAACTCCAAGGTTCCTTGCATTAGTACTGGAGGCCAGACTTATGCCATCTACAGTAACAATATGGTTGGACATCATATGTCTGAGATTTTTGGGTCCAAATATTATTACTTCAGTTTTTTCTGAGTTTAGAAGTAAAAAAATGTGGAACATCTAGGCCTTTAAGTCTTGTAGGTTTGAAGCTTGATTAACTGATTATTTTCATCTGGTTCCATAGATAAATATAGCTGGGTATCATCAGCATAACAGAGAAAATTTATGGAGTGTTTTCTAATAATGTTGCCTAAAGGAGACATATATAAAGTAAAAAGTATTGGTCCTAACACAGAGCTGTGTGGAACTCCATAGCTAACTTCTCTATAGCTTTGTGTGCCAAGTTGCTCCTGGTGGGTCAGGTGAGCACTTTGCATGGCAGCCACTGCCATCGGTGTGTGAGTATGGGTGAATGGGAATCCTCCATGGTAAATTTTTACATGAACAAATTGAAATCTATCAGATAGATAAGATTTAAACCAACCTAGTGCAGTTCCTTTAATCCCAATTTCATGTTCCAGTCTTTGTAATAAAATGTCGTGATCAATGGTATCAAATGCAGCACTAAGATCTAACAGAACAAGTATAGAGATGAGTCCATTATCTGAGGCCATGAGAAGATCGTTGGTGACTTTTACCAGTGCTGTTTCTGTACTATGATGAACTCTAAATCCTGACTGAAAGTCTTCATACAAATTATTTCTATAAAGGTGATCACATGATTGTTTTGCAACTACTTTTTCAAGGATTTTAGAAATAAAGGGGAGATTAGATATTGGTCTGTAATTGGCTAAAACACTTGGGTCAAGACAAGGTTTTTTTAAGTAGTGGTTTAATTACAGCTACCTTATAGGCCTGTGGTACATAGCCTGTTTCTAAAGATAGATTTATGATATCTAATATGAATGTATCTATTAAGGGTAAAGCTTCCTTGAGCAGCTTAGTTGGAATAGGGTCTAGCAGACAGGTTGTTGGTTTAGATGAGGTAATAATTGAAGTTAGCTCAGTGAGATCTATCTGTAAAAAGCAGTCTAACAGGGTTTGGGGCCTTATTGAAGATTCTAGCAATGTTCTACATGAAGCTCTATCTACAATATTTTGGGGGAGGATCTGGTGAATTCTTTCTCTAATAGCTACAATTTTATTCATAAAGAAAGTCATGAAGTCATTGCTGCTCAGAGTTAAGGGAAAACTAGGCTCAACAGAACTATGGCTCATAGTCAGCCTGGCTACAGTGCTGAACAGAAACCAGGGGTTTTTCTTGTTTTCTTCTATTAATGATGAATAATATGCTGCTCTGGCATTACAGAGCTTTTTTGTACATTTTTAAATTGTTTTTCCAGGATTAATGAGATTCTTCTAACTTTCTGGAACGCCACTTCCTTTCTAACTTTCGTGTTGCCTGTTTTAAGTTGCGTGTTTGTGAACTATACCATGGAGATCACCTCTTCTGGTTTACTGCATTCTTTTTCAGAGGGGCAGCACTATCGAGTATTATACGTAGTGAGGCTGCAGAATTATCAACAAGATAATCTAGTTGTGCAGGAGTAACATTAAGGAGACTACTTTCCATTGTATTAACATATGGTGAAGCAAACGATGAAAGAATAATTTCTTTAAATTTGTTGACAGCTTTTTCACTTACTGCACCAACTGCACCAAAGACAGAAAGACAAAATTAATTGGATTGATGATCGCTTATGCTTGCCTATGTTTGGTAAATAGTCGCTTATGTTTGCTGATTCCAACACATAAACTTAAGGGACAAAATGTTTATTTGCTCCCTTGTATATTCCACGTATATTTGAGTGCCATTTAAATGAGATAATCAGTGTTATTTGCTTTAACTGTCATTGGTCATAATGCAATGGTTGATCAGTGTGTATAAAATCCTGTAGTCAACAGCTGTTCTCACAAACCACAGTGCAGGATCTGAAACATTCAAGAAGTCCCTTTATTTAAGTAAGGACTGGTTTATAGTTTGATCTCTACATTTGCTCCTAAAGGTGGTGTTAATTGATTTGAACTCTTTTTTTTTTGTATGGTGATACTACATGCAAGGTGGTGACTCTACCCCAAATACTTGCAATTTCTCTCATGGCAATAAGGCTTTTAAAGACAAGTTTCAGTCAGAAAGTACAAATAGTTATGACCAATAATTTGTTACATTTAATTTACCAAAGTTTTTATTGTAGTACCCTATGCCCAGTTTTGTTACTTCCTGTAATGAATGAAGATACAAATTAACGCTAAACATAACATAACAATGCACATTCAGCTGGTAAAATTGCCAAGAAAAAAAAAATACATTAAAAAACTTTTAGATCAAAGAACATTTGTACTAGCTACACAGTCCCATACTCAGCAAAATCTGATACACTGTATACAGGGATGTTAGAAGTACACAGTCAATACTCAAGTAAATGTGAAAGTATTGGGAAAAAAAACCTCAAGTACTTACATTTTTTTATTTAAAGTAAAGTATTAAGCAGATTATCTACATTTTATTTTAAGTTCAAAAGTAAAAGTGCTCCACTAAAAATGGATTTTATATAGAACTGTATATGGTAATTATGGCCAAACATGTACAGTACTTAATAAAAACTGTATTGGGGAGGGTTGGGGAGGCATAAAAACTGTGCCAAATCAACATGCGGACTAATGATCCCCTGTGGTAACCATGAACTTACAGGATAAGCCAAAAGAACAAAAAAAAAAGTGTATATATTACACCACATCACAAAAAGCATAAAATGGCCTATATATTTTCATCGAACATTAGTCCCGGCAGAGAGGAATCACATAGTACACAGCCAGAGTCATAAAACTATCTTTGGAGAAAAGAAGAAAAATGTGGCCTGCAGCAGCTGGTACAACTCCCACAGAGCACTGTTCATAACATTGTGGATGCCCATTATATCATTATTATTTACGGTTCTGCAATTAGTGCAAGTACATTTTAGCAAAATGGAATATTCATAGTGAAACACAGACCTTGGAAGGAATGAAGAAAAATTCATTAGTTATGCCATCTGTGAATCTGACAAAGGTTTTTACTGTATGTTAGCAATTTGTTTTTCTTGATGTTGAACACTTTACACAGATCAAATAAAACACATCTTTGGATTCTAATTAAAGCAAAAACTACACTAATACTAATATAGATAATAGCTAATTCTTCTTGGTGAAACAACCTTTTTAGGCGTTTGGAAATTTCTTTCATTTTAAGTCCATCTATAAGTGGATTAAAAAGAGGATTATACAAAACTAACTAATCAAACGAGCAGTTTTTGGAAAATCATAAACAGGTAAACAGGTAAACAGGTCTGTGCAGCTTTTTTCCTGACTTCTCCACTGCCGTGATAACAGATTATAAATATTCTGCTATGTGTAAAAATTATGAAGATGACAGGAAATACAACAGAATTTAACAAAGTGAACAAACCATAAACAGTTATTGCTCTTGAAGTCACACAGAAAAGTTTGTAAATTGAGTTATTACAATAAATTACCTTTAGAGTGAAGCTACAGAGTTTCTGATTAGCACTCATTGCTGCTAATCCCACAAGCTGACATGCAGGAAAAAGCCAAGCAAAAGCCAGAAGAAGACTGACAGTTGTTTTCCTCATAATTGTTGGATATTACAGAGGTTTACATATAGACGCATATCTGTCATAGGCCATGGCTGCCAACAGTAAAAACTCTGAACCGCCCAAAAAATAAAACATAAAATATTGAACAATGCAGGCCTGATAAGATATGATCTGTTTTTCAGATAGAAAATCAATCAAAAGCTTTGGGTAGATGTTAGTGCTGTGCAGAACAGAGTTCATTAACAAAGCTGCAATAAAAATGTACATAGGCTCATGGAGGTTTTGGTGTTTCCAGATCAAATACACAATAGTAGAATTACTGCAGATTATGAGAAGATAAACTATTAGAAAAATCATAAAATAAAGGTATCTGTATTCCTGGACTTCCACATGTCCAGCAAGAATTACATATGTTACATTCAATTCCTCCTCCATTAAAAAAAACACAAATAATATTGATTATTTAAGCAGGCAAATTACCAGGATTATGTGAATATAAAGTTATAGAAGTGTTTTTTACTGTTGATATTACAGGTCTCATATATTAGATTCTATAATTCACTTAGTTACCTGGGCTTAAAATGTTTGTAGCTTGTGCTCATCTCCAAATCTTGCAATGAGAACTTTTCAAGTCTGTAAAACATCTTTATCAGACTGCTAGACCCTCCATGGATCTCATTAAATCTTCCACCAGGAGTGACAAACATGCACACAACTTTTTCAAACTCTGGAGGCCTAAAATTCATGTATGTTGTAGAACGTTTTGCACATATTCAGAAAAAGCATCATATGTATGTCTGTCAAGCAGGCAAGGCCACCCAAATCAGAATATATGGGCTTTCCCAGGATTTGGATGAGATTTGTGTTATTGATGACCCAAACGTTTAAACCCCTTTCCCAGATGGGTTGACACACACTTTATATATATATATAGACAGGCAGGCAGGTAGGTAGAAAAAGATATCGGAGAGTAAAACAAAAGTATAACTTGCTGGAAGGCTTGTCAGAAAACATGACTTTATATCAGTCCACTGTCAATGGCAGTGAGAGTGAGTTCCAGAGTTTGGGAGCAAAGCAGCTGAAAGCTCTGCTCCCGATGGTGCTGAGGTGGAAGAGGAAGATCTGAGTAAGCTTCATTGGGACAGGATAGGCCTGAATAGTAGTTTGATTTGGTTTGAGCAATTGAGTCCATATAGTGTAATGAGTGTTGTGCATTTCCTTGTGAATGGTAAGACCAGTATTCCTCTAAAGTCAATCAAGTTGTCCACATTTGGATTTCATTGCCCAGGTGCAAGAGAATTGGGAATGTTGCGTAAACAATTATTATACTGAGCTACTAGTTCATCAGGGGTGGATAAATAGTCTGGACTAAGAATATTGTCAATGCTAGAGGAGAGGGTATCAATATAGAGTTACATTGAATGAAAGGAGGAAATGGTCAGTTACAGAGTTCATCAGCTGTGCAGTGTAAATTGTAGCAATGATAGTGGGTTGGTGGGATATATTGCAATGAGCTGTAGGCTGGCACAGACACTGGCAGGACTTTCTATTTCTCATGAAGAATTATAGCGAGACCTCCGGTGCGAGAGCCACGGGGTTGACAGGTTTAAACAAATCCCGTAGGAGTATAGTCATTAAGATGGGAAAATTTGTTAATTAAGCTACAAAGCTGTTGCCATGTTTCAGTCAAAAACAGAAAAAATCTAACTTACGGTCAGTGAGTAGATCATGGATGAGGAATCAGACAGCAGTGCTGTCACGTTTGACAGTGTGTTTAGCCGACCTAGCTAGGCTAGCTAATGCACTGTGATCAACAGCCCAGCTACTGTTTCTGGGAGGGTGAGGAGTGGTGGACTTAATAGCATCAGATTTGTTGTGATGGAAATTCCTGCAGGTCCCATGATGGATGCATCTCTGGGCGATGTCCAGGTGGAGGTGCAGCACTGCCAGAGGAGGTTCAGACAGGTGACAGCAGAGGTGGAGGAGCTCAGCAGCTGTATACTGGAGTAGATCTATTGTAGGTTGCTGAAAGAATGACAGGAAAATCCAGATGAGTGCAGACCAGATATAAATCTTGCTGCTTCAGTCAGATGGGGTCCCGAAGCCAGATGGTGTGACAAACAGGAAGTGTTAACCCATTCACGCACAGAAACTCAGGAGTTCAACTCAGTTGAATCGTTAATAGTCGAAGGAGAGATGATTGATTTCAGTTTCACATAAGTTCAAATATATAGTTCATATAGGCCATAAAACCACTGAACCTCTAAAAGTTGCCGGTATCTCAACGGCAGCTGCAGTTCTGTAGAGTTCCGACAGGTATGCCATCATTTTCTTGGAGACCCCTGCATGTGTGTTGGCTTTGCTAAACAACAGACAGGAGTACTGGTGGGCACAGCATGTGAAACCAATGACCAGTTTTAGCCTCCAGTTAGCAGCCTCTAAAGTGTGCCGCTGCAATGTTGGGGCATTCAGGGATGATCCAGAGCGTAGTTCACCTGTGTTTCAGAGACATTTAGAGTCCAGTATGGTATTGCTATGGTTAGGCCTTACAAGTTACTGTTGCACAGCTGCTCCTAGTGTTATCCTTTAAAAAACATTCTTTGAAAAGCAGCCTTGCTAGTGATGTTAGCATATAGTTTTAAGCTGTTTTAAATCTGGTTTTTGAATCGTGTTTTGTCTTGAGTTTATGCAGACAGAAAAAAATAACTAAAAGTGCCAATTGACCAGAACATTGAAAACATTTTTTTACGAGATTTAATTTTTTTGGCCATATCTTTCAACCCTACTGTGAAATGATCTCATGAGAGCAGCTCACACCAGCTGTCGTATGAATATGCCTGAGCTAAAGCAGCTCTGAAATGATAAAAGTTCTTCTGAATGTTGTGGAGGTCTAATGGTCAACTACAGGAAACGCTTGCTTAAGGTCACTGGTGCAAAAAGAGGTTCAGCTTTATCCACCATCACTTTGTATGTTTAGAAGGTGTGTCCAATAAACACATGCCAGATCCTAACTGATTTGGTTTTATCAGCTTTGAAATATTGTGTTTGTTGAATTGGATGATGTCATGAATAATTTATGCAGAATACCTGCATTATCTCAGTTTCCTCACATCCTGTCTGACTCACCCCTTGTGTTTTTCCACTTCTTGGAGATTTTCCTCTCATCCATACTCCACTCTTTGGCTAATCACCATAATTCAGTTCACCTGTCTGCCGATCTTTACTTACCCTGGTCTCCCCAACTACTCTGCCAAATGTTCAAGATTGAGTTTCTGCTACTTGCAGGTTGATCTATTGTGTAGCATCTACTTTATTGTATTTTTTTATTTTTAATAAATTTGATTTCAAACAAACATTGCAAGATTTTTTTCACATCATCATTATAGAGTATTGTTTGTAGAATTCTGAGGAAAATCATAAATTTGATCAATTCATTCAAGTAAAAGACCTCCATTCAAAATGTTACTTCTGTACAAGTACTACCTCAAATACTCAGTATGTACTGTTAGAGAATGTAAATATTAAAGTACAAATACCCCCAGGGTATTACTACTGCTGTGTAAATATTGATCCACCATCAGTCTCTTCATGCAAGTTCCAGTTCTGTGTTCTGGTTCTGTAGGTCAAAGTAAAATGACTGTTCTGTTGCCAAATTGAATGTAACCAAGGATTTTATTTCAAGTTATAGATCTCACTATGTGTTTTAATAGTACCTGTATCATTATTGTCATCAAATACTTTACAAATACTTTAAAAAAGATCAGACAATCATTGTTATTAATGTAATAAAAACTATATTATTTATACTAGTTACATTTTTCTTGACGGAACAACCTCTTTAAGTGTTTAGAAATGTCTTTCATTTTAAGTCCATATATAAGTGGATTAAAAAGAGGATTATACAAAACTAACTGTAAACTCATGATTAAACGTGCAGTTTTTGGAAAATCATATTCAAGTCGAACTGTTATAACATCACATAAAAACAGACAAAAATAGTTGATTAAAACCAGCAGGTGAGGTAAACAGGTCTGTGCAGCTTTTCTCCTGACTTTTCCACTGCTGTGGTAACAGATTATAAGTATCCTTGTGTAAGTAAAAATGATGAAAATCGCAGGACAAACAACAACATTAAACAGAATAAACAAACCATAAACAGTTATTGCTCTTGAGGTCACACAGAAAAGTTTGTAAATTGAGTTGTTACAAAAAATTACCTTCACACTAAAGCTACAGAGCTTTTGATTAGCACACATCATTGATAATCCCACTTGCTGGAATGCAGGGAGAAGCCAAGCTGAAGCCAGAAAGAGACTGACAGTTCTTTTTCTCATGATAGTTGGATATTGCAGAGGTTTACATATAGACACATATCTGTCATAGGACATAGCTGCCAACAGTAAGAACTCTGATGCACCCAAAGCATAAAACAGTGAATATTGAACAATACAGGCTTGATGAGATATGATCTGTTTTTCAGATAGAAAATCAATCAAAAGCTTTGGGTAGATGTTAGTGCTGAGAAGAACACAGTTTAGTAACAAAGCTGCAATTAAAATGTACATAGGCTCATGGAGGTTTTGGTGTTTCCAGATCAAGTACACAATAGTACAATTACTGCAGATTATGAGAAGATATACTAGAAAAAACATTGTAAAATAAAGATATCTGTATTTGTAAACATCTACATGTCCATCAAGAATTAAATATGTTACATTCAATTGCTCCTCCATTAAATTTGTCAAAAAATAATTATTTAAACAGGCAGATATTTTAACAGCTCAATGTAAATGTAAATGAAGTAGAGAGGTTTAACTGTGAAGATTACTTGGCCTTGAAACTGACTTAGTATATGCTTATTTCTAAATCCTACAAAGAAAACACTTTCAGCCTGTGAAATGTTTTTATCAGACTGTCTGACCCTCAACGGAGCTAATTAAAATTTACCCCATGAGTAATTAACATGTAAACAACTTTATCAAACTGTAAAGGCCTGAATCCGTATCAGTTGTCAGACCTGTTTGGGGCTTTTCATTTTCTGTATTTTTTCGTGTTATTGCTATGGAAAGCCTAATGGTTACATTTTTTAAAAAAATATGAAGACTGTTCCCAGTAAGTTTATGAATTGTATCACTTGCTACTCTGTGTCATGGAGAGTGATTGTGGTGCAGGAAGGTAGAGCGGTCATCCACCAATTTAGCCTTTGTTGGTTCAATCCCTGGCTCCTCCAGTCACATGTTGGTGTTCAGCAAGACACTGAACCCCAACATAGTTGCTCCTGGTGAGTGTTGACCACCTGCATATCGTGTGTGAATTGTGAATGTGAGAAGCAGTGTAAAGCTCTATACGTCCCAATAGATAGAAAAGTGCTATATAATTGCAGATCATTTTCCATTATGCTATAAAACATCAATATAGCTACCTTAATCAGAACCTGTAGGCACCATGTCCAGAGGGTCATGAGGTTGCCACCTTCCACAGATGACTACTCAGTGCTATTGCATTATTTTAGCACCATCTCCCTGTAACCCCCAGAGAGTCATTACTGGTGATGTCATTGAGTGTTAGAAGAGCGGTGAGTAAAAAATGTAGTCCACTCCATTCAGCATCATTCACAGGCGAGCTGGGAACAGTGTGCCAAAACATATTCCCCTTGTTCCGGCTTGGGGCCAAGGCTTCATTGAGACTGGTCCAGTTCTGGTGAGCCAGGCAGACAGTTGCCCAGAACTATAACAAGTAACTGTCATAAATTGTCTTTGGTTTTTGCACTCAATTCCTTCTGGAGGTCCAATTATGCATATATTTTGACATTTGGACCAAGAAACCAAATCCTTAATGTCAGCTAGGCGTACACCTTTGTAGAGTATCCACAACTCCCTCCAGTTAATGCTGACATTGTGCTCTGTAAAAGTTAACTTCATGGCTGAGATAGTAGAGGTAGGTCTGGTAACAGTTGCTCTTAGTGTTGTAAGTCAATCCTTGATTACCTGACCTGCTGTTTTCTATGTCTTTGGGGGTTTGGATTTGGATTTGCAATATTTGCTGTCTTTTGTCACCAGTTGCTCGTGACATTCACGTCTATATTCTCCATGAAGCAGTAAATATAATTCTGTCTGTCTCTTCTTGAAATCTGTGTTCCTATATGCTGGGACACTGCAAAACATCAAACACTGTCTGGTCTATTATTTTGCTACATTTGTTTGGCGAAACTTGATGTGCCATCTAACATGCATGTCACTGTGTTTTGCTGTTTTCTTGAGTGAAGCCACACTTTTGAGAGTTTACTATAGTCACACCGTGTTGTAATTTGGAACATAACCTTAATTATCTAACCCTAGTCATAATGTACTTAGGCAAGTTTCTACAGAAATTAGGGTAGAAATACTTCAATTTAAGTTGTTGGTAGTTATTTTGGCAAAATATAAAAGACAATTAGACAGGAGAAGACTTTTGACAGTGTCAGATATTTGAGACATTGAGGATGCGGTCATGGGTGTAAAGACTGTAGAGTGTGGGGTTCAACATACATCCCTACTGTGAGCCTGTGCTTAGACTGAGGCCTAAGAAGATAACTTTCTCAGGGAGATAAGACAAAAAGTCTGTCCATCTTTATCCATAAACAGATGGACTGTAAATTGGAGCCCTAAATCTAACAATTTGTTGGCCAGTCTGTAAGGGAGGAGTCAAAGCAGAGCTAAAGTCTAAGAAGAGCAGCCTGTTCTAGATCGATTTGCTCTGTATGCAAACTGACGAGTCAAATGTGGATGACAGGCTGGGTATGATGTAGCTCCAGACCAGTTTCTCGAAACACTTCATAATAAGTGAGGGAGCCTAAGGAAGATAGTTATCAAGCTTGCTGATGGTGGTCTTTTTTGACGATAGCAGAGGGACTACAGGTAGGGTGGAATGGCAGACTGGAATAGTAGGGACAAGTTAAAGATTTTAGTGATGACCCCAACAAGCTAGTCTGCATTGACCTTTGGCACAACAGTTTGTTGGGCAGCTTTCCTCAACTTCACTGGTTACCTCCCATAATGTTTCAGCACTTTGAAGATGCTACCATGGGCCCATGAGTGTCATGTGGCTGCCTCTGCTGTCTCAACGTCAAAGAAGGCAAAGAATTGCTTTTAATTCTCAGCCAGCGAGACATCACTGCCAGCAACAATGAGATTGCAGAATTTGTAGTTGGTGATAAGACCAAAACGTGGTGTCAGTTAATAAGATGCTGAGAAAAATGGCACAATTGTGAGCTAAAGAAGTCTAACCAAGTCCAGTGGTTTAGGCATTCAGAGTTTGATAAAATTGCTGATTTGTTAGACATTGAAGTTTAATGAGATCCATGGAGGTTTGAGGAGTCTAATAAAAAACCTCCAGAAGGTCAAACTGTTCTCTTTGGACAGTCCGACATTACCAATAAGAAGAAATGCTGCTACTATCTTAAAGGTTAAACATCTTGAAATATTTATTTACATTGTACTGCTATATCTGTCTGTTTACATGTTTAACAAAATGTATCTTTCTTAATGATGGAAGAATTTAATGTAACATTTCTAATTCTTGATGGTCATGTGGAACTTAACAAATACAGATACCTTTATTTTATGATAGTTTTTCTTGTATACATTCTCATATTCTGCAGTAATTGTACTATTGTGTTCTTGATCTGGAAACATCAAGACCTCCATGAACCTATGTACATTTTTATTGCTGCTTTGTTACTGAACTCTGTTCTTCTCAGCGCTAACATCTACCCAAAGCTTTTGATCGACTTTCTATCGGAAAAACAGATCATATCATATCAGGCCTGTCTTGTTCAATATTTTCTGTTTTATACTTTAGTCAGCTCAGAGTTTTTACTTTTGGCAGCTATGTCCTATGACAGATATGTGTCTATATGTAAACCTCTGCAATATCCTACTATCATGAGGAAAAGAACTATAATTTTGTTTTTGGCATTAGCTTGGCTTCTGCCTGCTTGTCAGTTTGCTGGATTAGCGATAATGAGCTCTTATCAGAAACTCTGTACCTTCATTCTGAAAGTCATTTTTTGCAATAACACAATTTACAAACTTTTTTGTGTGACCTCAAGAGCAATATCATTTTTTGGTTTATTTACTTTGCTAAATGCTATTGTTTTGCCTATGTTCTTCATCATTTATACATACCTTAGAATATTAATAATATGTTATCACAGTGGAGAAATTAGAAAAAGAGCTGCACAGACCTGTTTACCTCACCTGCTGGTTTTAATTAACTATTTTTGTTTAATAACATATGAGTTTGTTACTGTTCGTTTGGAATCAGATTTTCCAAAAACTGCACGTTTAATCATGACCTTACAGTTAGTTTTGTACAATCCTCTTTTTAATCCACTTATATATGGTCTAAAAATGAAAGGAATTTCTAAACACCTCAAGAGGTTGTTCTGTCAACATAAAGTCAACCGATGTTAATCTGATAATTTGTTGTTTAATACAAATTGAAAATGACAATTGTTGTTGAGAATTGGTTCTGATTGGTGTAACACACAGTAAACTTCTTTGTCAGCATCAACAATGAGATGACTGATTATATGTATGATGCCATTAATGCAAATATTTTAAGTTTCATTTGTTGCTTGTTTAAATTAATTGTACAAATGCAGAAGTTTATTAATGAAATACACTTCAGTTCACCAATGGGTGAATTGAAAAAAAAAATTGTGGTAAGAAAACAAGAGGAATAGTGCTGTTTGAAAGAGTTTAAATAGCTGGGCTATGGCAAATGCCCCAAATTATTAAATAAGATGAGTGTGGATACAGCTGCAGCAGGGGCACAACAGAAAATAGTTCCAAGTATATGTCTATAAAAGTACAATGTTCAGGAATCTGAGCAATAGTTTGGCTAATAGGATGTTCTGTAAAGACTTATTTTGGACATCTAATGTTAAAAAAGTCTATGACATGTCCAAATGCATCTAAAGGATTCATATCCAGACATCAGGGTTTTTAACCTGTATCGTATGCCTCAAAAACATAGACAGGGGACCAGGACCAACTGACATGCTATCACATGCATGTTTCCCCTATGTTTCTTCTACACTGAATATCTATAAACACTTAGTTTCAGATGTTTCAGGATATAGACATCTAATAGGGAGCATAACTGGAAGTCAGTAGATATCCTAACCACATTCCAAACATCTCAGTGTAGGAACGGTTTTGGAAAAATGTAGACATGTGGTAAGGACATTTTTATAAGTGTCTTTAAAAAGGGGTCCTTTAAATAGCCAAAATAAATGTCATTATGGGACAGTTTTCTGAAGGTCTGATTTAGACAACAGACATAAATGTCTCTATTCACTTTATAGTCTTGACTTTATTCTGTAAAGTGCCTTGAGATGACTTTGTTGTAAATTGGTGCTATATAAATAAAGTTGATTTGATTTTAATTAAATTGAAATTACAAGGTTCCAAAATGTATTTACAACTTTGTGTAGACGTTGAAATTCAATGTTTACGAGACATTGCAAAAAAAGCTTTATTGATGACTTTGTGTAAATGTCTTTGTTCGAATCTAAATTAGTCCATCATCAATCTAAATTCAAAATTTATTGGATCTTCTGAAACAATGTTGCGAAAACTAAAGGGCGACCATCAATTTTCAACTTCCTCTCTGTGGCTTTAGTTTAGGGGGTAAATAAACATTAATGCTTTCCAATCTTCCTCTGGCTTCCCAATATTAAAATATTTCTGCTTCCATGTGAACCCCCTCCCCCAAGATGACATCACCTGGAGGATTTTTTTAATCATTTGGAGTTTGCAGCTGATGACATCTGGAAAAGCAGGTTGACCATGATTAAAAACTACATAGTTTGAGCAACAAGACAACATAATCTGAACTGAAGGTTCCTCCAAGTGATGTCATCTGGAGGCATTTTTCAGCTAGAAATAGAGACATATTTCTAGCTGATATTTTTTTATTTTAGGGAAGTTACTGGGAGCTTTAATGGCATTTATGTACATGTACATAAAGACTGGAGTGTCCTAGAGGATGTAATCAATCCTGTAGTGACAAAGGATAATGTAGAGACTGTAGCATGGGGGATATGTGGTTTTGTTTGCTCTGGTTAAAAGCCTAGCAGCAGTGTTGTGCTACAAATGAGATACAGAGGATTACAACCACAAACCACAACCACAACCACATAAATGTATTTTGCTGGGATTTTATGTGATGGTCTAACAAAAAGTGGTACATCTACATTTAATCTCGGTATAAATACATCTGTTCTATGAAGCCCTCAGGTTTGTTAGAGGACATTAGTGAACAAACAGCATCATGAAGTCCAAGGAACAAACAAGACAGGTCAGGTATAAAGTTGTAGAGAAGTTTAAAGAAGGCTTAGGTTTTAAAAAAGTATCCCAAGCTTTGAACATCTCACAGAGCACTGTATAATGTAGACTATATTGACAAAAGTATTCGCTCACCTGCCTTTAGACCCATATGAACTTTAGTGACATCCCATTCTTCCATTCCATAGGGTTTAATATGATGTCGGCCCACCCTTTGCAGCTATAACAGCTTCAACTCTTTTAAGGTCACGATTAATCGAGGTTTAGGACTGTGTTTATGAAATACATAATACACAGTGGTCGCAGTCTTCACTCTAATTCATCCCAAAGGTGTTCTATCAGGTTGAGGTCAGGACTCTTTGCAGGCCAGTCAATTTCCTGGGCCTTGCTTTGTGCACCTGAATTCATTTATTTGCATGGGTGAGCGAATACTTTTGGCAATATAGTGTATCATCCGTAAATAGTGCACAACTGCAAACCTACAAAGACATGGCCATGCACCTAAGCTGACAGGCCGGGCAAGGAGAGCATTAATCAGAGAGGCAGCCAAGAGGCCCATGGTGACTCTGAAGGAGCTGCAGAGATCCACAGCTCAGATGTGAGAATCTGTCCACAGGACAACTAATAATCGTGCACTCCACCAATCTGACCATTATGGAAGAGGGGCAAGAGGCAAGTACAGGACAATCTTAAAAGAAAACTCTGAGTCTGCAAAAGACTTGAGACTGGGGAGGAGGTTCACCTTCCAGCAGAACAACAACAGTAAACCTACAGTCAGAGCTACAATGGAATGGTTTAGATCAAAGCATATTCATGTGTTAGAATGACCCAGTCAATGTCATGTTTGGGTTCGCTATTTATTATAGCTACATTCTACCATTGGCCAGTGGGAGACAGTGTCTAAAAAAAGACGCTTGTTTGAGGAGAAAGAGCTGGCGAGGGGGGGTGATATAGGTGTCCAGGTCTCCTCAGATTTAAGTGACAGTGCAGACACCACACTATGCATAATTATGGAAATATTGAGAAATTAAAAGTGACATTGGCATGTGGGGACTCACATGATAAAACATGTCAAGCAACAAAGATGTATTCTGGGCTCAGGAGGTTTTTAAAGTTGTTTCTGTATGAAGACATTCATTGTTTAATGAGATCCACAGAGGGACAAGCAGTCTGATAAATGTATTTCACAGGTTCAAACTGTTCTCTTCCTAAGACTGGAGATGAGCACAGACTAAGTGCATTCCAAGTTCAGGTAACTGTGACTGAACAAGAGAATTCAATATGTTGCTATGATCTTTATTATACATTTTAATAATCAGTAATATTTTTAATGGAGGGAGAAATCAATGTTACATTTGTAATTCTTGATGGGCATGTAGAAGTTCACAAATACAGGTACCTTTATTTTATGATTATTTTTATAGTTTATATTCTGATAATTTGCAGTAATTTTACTATTGTGTATTTGATCTGGAAACATCAAAACCTCCATGAGCCTATGTATATTTTCATTGCTGCTTTGTTATTAAACTCTGTTCTTCTCAGCACTAACATCTACCCAAAGCTTTTGATCGACTTCTTATCTGAAAAACAGATCATATCTTATAAAGCCTGTATTGTTCAATATTATATGTTTTATACTTTAGGTTCTTCAGAGTTCTTGCTATTGTCAGCCATGGCCTATGACAGATATGTGTCTATATGTAAACCTCTGCAATATCCAACTATCATGAGGAAAAGAATTGTTGTTATCTTTCTGACTTTATCTTGGGCTGTGCCTGCATGTCATCATGTGGTATTAGCAGCACTGTGTGCTAATCAAAAGCTTTGCAGCTTCACTCTGAAAGTCATTTTTTGCAATAACACAATTTACAAACTTTTCTGTGTAACGTCAAGGGAAATAACTGTTTATGGTCTGTTTGTTTTGCTGAATATTATTGTGTGTCCTGTGTTCTTCATCATTTTTACATATGTAGCAATATTTCTAATCTGTTACCACAGCTGTGGAGACGTCAGGAGAAAAGCTGCACAGACATGTTTACCTCACCTGCTGGTTTTAATGAACTTTTTTGTATTGGTGACCTATGATGTTATCACAGTTCGACTGGAGTCAGATTTTCCAAAAACTGCTCGTTTGGTCATGACTCTACAGTTAATTTTGTATACTCCTCTATTTAATCCTATTATATATGGACTGAAAATGAAAGAAATTTCTAAACACCTCAAAAGGTTGTTCTGTCAAGATAAAATGAACTAATTTCCATTAGTAATGCAGTAATTTCTCCTTTAATTATGCGGAGATATAATTTTTTTTATTTCAGTTAGATCTTTTCTTCCTATTACTCCAACCCCAAAACTTTGTCCTGCAAATCATAATTGTGAGTGTGATTTTTTTTAATTAAATATAATGATTATGCAAACATGTCTATAATGATTTATTTATTCAGGGTGTATTTGTTATTGATTGGTGGCTGTCCGTTTGTAGTTTGTAGGAGTTTTTATGGTTTAAAATGCTGCATGACCTGGGTCCTGCATCAAAACTATCTCTATGAGGTCACTAAAACATTTCTGTCTGAGGCCACAGTCTTTGGAATAATCTACTAGAGGACTTTTGCATAGGCTGTATTGTTCTATTTTAAGTAAATACTCAAATCATAAGCTCACAAGCTACACCATGATTTTGTCAGCATTTTTCTTACATCATTATTGGTTTATGTAATGACTGAAATAGTTTTAAGTCAGTTTTACTGTTTTTATTTTTAATAAGCACAATAACATTGAGGCAGAATGATCATGGTATACCACCACACATACCAACTTGAAACACACACATTATTTAAGTAGATGTTCTCACACTGATAAAAATAACCAGCATCATCCACTTAAAAAAAAATTAAGATAACTATTTGCATCAGATGATTATATAGTTCAAGGAAGACTGGTGTTTGTATTTACTACTATATGTAAAACATACTTTTTGCTAGTAAAGTCTGTTTAATTCAAGCTTTTCCCTAGTTCTTGTTTTCTGTGTGCTGTAACTTTCAAATATTTTCAAATATGAGTTTCAAATATGTCTTTAATTTAAACTTACCTAATTTTGAAAGTTTCAATATTAATTGTTTAGAGTGGGACCTACTTTGTTTTTCTAAATGTGCTATTCACAGTTTAAAGTTACATTTACTCAGATTTTCTGATTAGCAACTGGGTATTTCTAATATATTATAGTTAAAATATCTAAAGGGTAATTGTGCATTCTAAAATGCAACTTCACCCACACAAACACTGAAGTAAAGGACACTTTTTCTTATGTGCATACACTCCTCAATAGTTAAAATAAACAACTGCAAAACAAAAAAGACAGAACTTAGTGCAACTACCTCCATTGTGATCTCTATGGTCTTTATACTTGCAAGATGACCTCGAGATGATGTACCTCAGAGAATATAAAGAACAAATTTTAAAGTCATTATCAAACGTGGAATTGTTGGAATATCAGTAATAATTTTTGGTTCACGTCCTCATTCTGGCACAGGGTTCTCAATCCTGGGATGTCAAGGTCCCCTGCCCTATACCCACTCCTCATTATATGGATCAGGTGTGTTCAGTAAATCAGAAGCTGGACGATACCATGTCCAATGAGGGTCAAGTGGGAGAAGACGATTGGAATTATATCTTTCAGCTTCTGATTCACTGAACACAGGTAATGAGCAGTGGGCGTGCACTGGCAAGGCAGTTTAATTAAAATCAACAAGATGATTGGTTGTTGTGTGCACGTACCTAGAAAGATTGTCAGGGATTACAAAAAACATTTTGTTAAGGAAAAATGCACAATGTCTTGTGTTGTGAACAAACGCAGATCAACTTCTAACTTAGGTATATTTTGGTAAACATACAAACTTGATTCTTTATTGGTAATAACACAGATTTAATTATACTACATTTACATCATCTCAGATTAATTTTTTTCAGTACAGATTCAGTCCTTTGAAAAAGTATTGGAAGAAGGTCAACCAACCACTAACAAAACCACTGTGTTTGCATCATTTAATGCAAGACACAAGTGTGAAACTGGAACACTTTTAATTCCAGTGTAAGAATTACACTACATTGTAGTGTCATTTTAAAAGTGGGGTAATTTCAGCAGACAACTACCTCTCTACATGCCATTTCAAACAAACAGTTTATTGAGCCATAAGACGGGGTATGTAGCAGAGAAAACACCCAACTGGTCTGCACAAAATATAGAGAATAGGGAAACACTACAACCCGAAAAGTAATTAAATTGACCCACAATTTGAGGCAGAAAACTGTTCAAAGAAATTAACCTTCTGAAAACACTCCTGGATGTTCACAATAATTATTAATATTATTAATATTGAGATCAGCGACCTGTAATCTTGTAACACAGGCAAACAGTACAGCAAGGGCAAGTCAAAGAGGCCAGAATAAAGTCAGTTGCAGGTTGCAAGATCAGAAAGAAGAAACATGTTTAAAAAACTGTAAAGTTACACCACCAGAATAGACACTCTGGCTGATACAATAACTGGCCAACTCAATAATCCAGTGAGACCCTGTGCCACAACAAATATGGTGGCAACTGGGAATTTTACTCACACAACTTTTCAAAGTTGTGCGACTAGTAAACTAAGTAAACTGAGTAAAATTACATAAA
Source organism: Channa argus (assembly GCF_033026475.1). Taxonomy (NCBI): domain Eukaryota; kingdom Metazoa; phylum Chordata; class Actinopteri; order Anabantiformes; family Channidae; genus Channa; species Channa argus. The sequence continues at coordinate 2,252,628 of NC_090205.1, forward strand.
AAAGAAACAAAAATGTGGCAAGATTCTTTTGTATATGTGGATCCTTTGAAAATGTGGACTATATTGCCTACATAACAAAATGAAGGTAAAATAACCTTTTTGAAGAAAGCTAAGTTCAAGGAAAGCTGTAGTTGCTGTAAGTCACTTTCAGTTGTGACATCATTGGTCTCTGATACTGATTGTAAATATTAGTCGGAATGAGAGGCAGCAACTGGGTCTAAGGACTAAAAACTAGCATCTTTAAATAGCAAACATTTAAAGATTTACAGTGTTGGCTGTCAGCACCACCTGAGTCAGACTGGCTCCAACCCAGCCCCACTAGTTCCGACCATTTGTCACAACCAAATCACATTTAGAACATAATTGGCTCTGCCGTTGTTACGTCTGTGCCCACTTTGAGGGAACTGGGTCTACGCAATATTCTGTGAACAGATACATGCAGTTACAGATACTTGTTTGTATCAAAGAGGAGCCAACACATATTTAACAGAGTAAAGAGACAATGTACAAAGTTCATGTAAAATCTGTTAGAGAATGGTTAATGAAGATGTTCATCAGGTGGCAAACCAGATGAGTACAAAAGGTATAATTTTTAGTTGACAATGCAAACTTTCAGAGCTTAAATCCAGACACAGTTCAGACTGTGACATTACCACACACAGTTTTCACTGAGACTTTATTTTATTACATGGTCTAATCAGTAATACATGTATGCATTTAAACATTAAATATAATGTGATGGCATTCTAGGGTTAAAGCAAAATAACAATAAAATAGAGCTTGTAATTTATTGTATAGAAATGCTGGGTTTTTGTGTCATGTAAGACAACTGATAAATCATCGCATAGTTGAAGCTGACAATGCTGTTGACGTGTGTTAGGAATCAAGACAAATCCTAAAAACAATCACTTCTCTGCATTTTTATATTGAAACAACAACCTCTTCAGGTGATTACAAATGTCTTTCATTTTAAGACCATATATAAGAGGATTAAAAAGAGGATTGTAAAGAACAAATTGTAAAGTCATTATCAAACGTGGAATTTTTGGAATATCAGATTCCAGTCGAACTGCAATAACATCATATGTAATCAAGAAAAAATTGTTCATCAAAACCAGCAGGTGAGGTAAACAGGTCTGTGCAGCTTTTTTCCTGACTTCTGCACGACTGTGATAACATATTATAAGTATCCTGGTGTAAGTAAAAACTATGAAGATCACAGGGAAAACACAGAGATTGATCAAAATGAACACGCCGTAAAAAGACACTACTTTTGAAGTCACACAAAAAAGACTGTAAATCGAATTGTTACAAAACATGACTTTCAGAGTGAAGCTACAGAGCTTTTGATTGGCCCTCATTGCTCCTAATCCAGCAAACTGACAAGCAGGAAGAAGCCAAGATAAAGCCAGAAAGATATTCACAGTTTGTTTCCTCATGATAGTTGGATATTGTAGAGGTTTACATATAGAAACATATCTGTCATAGGCCATGGCTGTCAACACCAGGAACTCAGAACAAGCTAAAGAATATAACGTAACAAACTGAAAGAGACAGGGCGATTTTGATATGATCTGTTTTTCTGATAGAAAGTCAATCAAAAGCTTTGGGTAGATGTTAGTGCTGAGAAGAACAGAGTTCAGTAACAAAGCAGCAATGAAAATGTACATAGGCTGATGGAGGTTTGGGTGTTTCCAGATCAAGTACACAATAGTACAATTACTGCACATTATGAGAAGATAAAACACAAAAACAATTATAAAGTAAAGATATCTGTATTTGTGAAGTTCAACATGTCCATCAAGAGTTAAATATGTTTCATTTATTTCTTCATCCATTAAGAAATTCTAGCATAAACTATTGAGTCATAAAACAGGTAACAGGAATGTGTGAGGAAAATTGACAAAAATTTCACTTTGAGGACTATAATAATATTTCTCATGTATTAGACTTAAGTATGTATTTGCAACTACCTGACCAAGAAATGTACTTAGTGCTGTATTTGCTCATCTCCAAATGTTGCGAAGAGAACTGTTTGAACCTGTGAACTGTTTTTTATCGGATTCACCCTCCATGGATCTCATTAAACTTTCCATCAAGTGTCGAACATGGAAACAGCTTTATTAAACTCTAGGGGCCTGAACACATTGACATTACTGGTAGGAGTAGGAGGGACCGCCCACCTTCAGTGCCAAACTGCTGACCTCCAAGACTAGTAGGTGACCCCTTTACCTCCTGAGCTACAGCAACCTCTTTGGCAGTGCCCCTCAAATTGTTTCTCTTCAATCGTTTATAATTGATCAAAGATGACACATCTACATTCCTCTTCTCAAATCATCCTACCATCCAATTTAAGTATGTACAGATTACCCCACTACTTAGGTAGCCTCCTCTTGATGGAGGTCTAGAAAATTACAGACCCATCTCTCATATTCCATTTCTTGCCAAGACCCCTGAACAAGCAGTCTTCAATAAAATCTCAGATTTCCTTTCTTAGAACCATGTATTTGATGTCAACCAGTCTGGCTTCAAGATTGGTCAATCAACTGAAATGTCACTCCAGACAGTTCTGGAAACCCTGCAGGCTACAAAGGCCACAGTTAAGTTTTCTGTCCTTATCATACTTGATTTATCTGCAACCTTTGACATTGTGAACCATTAAATCCTCCAGTGGACATTTCTGGACAGTTCTGGTCAGGCTCTGGTCTTACCTATTTTTCAGTAGCAAAAGGTATCTAACCACATAAGCTTTTAACCTCTGACTCCCGCCTACAGAGTGGTCCACACAACAGCACCTTTCTACCTAAACACCTCATCAGGGTCTACAGTCCCTCCTGCCCACTGCACTCTGCCAGTGTCTGTTGTCCTCCTCACCAAACAGCAAAAGCTACATGGAAAGCTCTTTAACTCAGTAGACCCGTGATGTTGGAACGGACTGCCAAATTCTGGATGCAAAGCAGTCTCACTCCTACTATTCCCACTTCCCTGAAGATGGCACTCCTCTCATCATCATGGGAGACCTGAACATCCACCCGGACAAACCACATGCGCCTGACGTGTTTGCCTTTTTAAAAACACTTTTGACCTGAGTCTGGTCTCCTCTCCTCCAACCCACAAAGCTGGCAACAACCTAGTCTTCGATCAACTATCAGACTTCCTTTCCAAGAACAACTTTCTCGATGTCAACCAATCTGGCTTCAAGAGGGGTCACTCCACAGAAACTGCACTCCTGAGAGTCGTGGAATATTTTCGAGCTGCAAAAGCCACAGGTCAGTCTACTGTCTTAATCCTACTTGATCCATCGTCAGCCTTTGACACTGTGAACCATCAGATCCTTTTGTCCACACTCTCTGAACTAGGCACCTCTGGATCAGCTCTAGACTGGCTTCGTTCTTACCTATCGGGATGAACTTTCAAGGTATCCTGGCGGGGGCATCTTTCTCACTCTCATAGCCTCTCTACCTGTGTGCCACAGGGCTCAGTTCTTGGTCCTCTTCTTTTTTCTGTCTATACTTTATCCCTGGGTTCCATCATTCACTCACATGGTCTTTCTGATCACTGCTTCGCTGATGAGACACAGCTCTTCCTGTCCTTTCCACCGGACGACTCCACTGTCTCATCGCGCATTTATGCCTGTCTCTCAGACATCTCAGCCTGGATGAGAGAGAGACATCTTTAACTCAACCTCTCCAAGACCGAAGTCCTTGTCTTCCCAGCCAGACCTTCGACACAACACAACATCAGCATCAACATTGGATCTACAGTGATTGTCCCCACTAAATCCGCCACAAATCTGGGGGTTATCATTGACGACCAAATGAGGACCACATCTCCTCAGTCTCTGGGGCAGCAGATTTGCCCTCTACAACATCAGGAAGATCAGACCCTACATCACAGAATATACAACCCAACTTACTGCAACGCTTTGTTGATGGGGTCACCGGTATCCACAATAAAACCCTTGCAGATGATTCAAAATGCAGCAGCTCGCCTCATTTTTAATCAGCCAAAAAAGGCCCATGTCATAACGAATGACGTCTGGTGGTCCCAGCACCGCACAGAAGACACAAAGCAAAACTTTTTAGCGCAATGATCCCACGATGGTGAAACGAGCTACCAAACTCTGCACGCTCAGCTGACTCACCTACAATATTCAAAAATCTGCTGAAAACAGAACTCTTCCACATCTTCCTATGCAGTTAAATCTTTTTTTAAAAAAAACTTCCGTTCTGCTCTTTCTCGCACTTTGCGTCTACTGAAGCAGACAGAGAAATTTGTTGTATTTATACTATGTAATTTATTCTAACTTGAAATATTGTTATTTGTTGATATGATGATTTTTTTTTTTAATTGTCCTAAGCTGTAAACCATAATCATCTATTCATTTCATTATTTGTAACAACTTATGCTGTTCAGGGTCGCGGGGGGCTGTAGCCTATTCCAGCTGTCATTATGCGAGAGATGGGGTCCACCCTGGACACGTCTCCAGTATTTCTCAGGGCCACCACAGAGAGGCACACACAGATAGACAACCATGCAAACTGAAAAAGAGTGGTTTATCCAAGCCTGCATTATAATGGTCTAGTGTGACAAATAGCAGTAGATCTACCAAGCAATCATGACTTACTTTCCCGTGCAGGTACAGTTCATATCTGGCCATGAATACTATAGAGCTTATCAGCCTCACAATCAACCCTCTCCAAATGATCCAAAATGTAGCAGCCTTTTTTAATTAAGCATGTTCCCTTACAGATTAGTATAAACAAAAATCTAGGCACATTTAAGGGTCCTTAATTTATACAATTACTTTAAAGCATATTAAAACAAGTAGCATGAAAAATTGTAAAAGTGGAGGTGAATGATTTGTTGTGAGGAGGGATAAAGTTAGACCTCAATAATAAAACATACTGCATATCCCTGCTAAGATTCTGCGTCTGTGAGTCACAGAACAGAAATGTGACATATTGGTGTAATAGCAGAAAATCAAACAGTTATTATATTGGAAAAGTTGACAATGCAAGTTTTAGAAATAAAAACATGTACTGAAAAATTTTTCAGGAATTTCACAAATGAAATCTCCCCACTGTTAAATTACCACAACAACTTCTTGACGTGTTTAGAAATTTCTGTCATTTTCAGTCCATAGATGACAGGATTAAAGAGAGGATTGTACAAAATTAACTGTAAAGTCAGTATTAAACTGGCAGTTTTGGGAATTTCAGATTCAATTCGAACTGTAATAACATCATATGCTGTCAAATAAAAGATGTTGAGTAAAACCAGCAGGTGAGGTAAACAGGTCTGTGCAGCTTTTTTCCTGACTTCTCCACTACTACGATAACATATTACTAGTATCTTCACATATGTAAAAAGTATGAAGACCACAGGACAAACATTCATATTCAGCAAGATGAACACACCATAAAAAGACAGTGCTGTTGAAGTCACACAGAAAAGTTTGTAAATCGAGTTATTACAAAATATTATTCGAAGAGTGAAGCTGCAGAGCTTCTGATTGACCCTCATTATTGCTAATACAATAAACTCAACTGCAGGCAGAAACCAAGCTAAAGCCAGAAAGATAACAACAATTCTTTTCCTCATGATATTTGGATATTGCAGAGGTTTACATATAGACACATATCTGTCATAGGCCATGGCTGCTAACAGTAAGAACTCTGAATCAACTAACGAATATAAAGTAACAAATTGAAAGAGACAGGCTGAAAATGATATTATCTGTTTTTCTGATAGAAAGTCGATCAAAAGCTTTGGGTAGATGTTAGTGCTGAGAAGAACAGAGTTCACTAACAAAGCTGCAATGAAAATGTACATAGGCTGATGGAGGTCATGGTGTTTCCAGATCAAGTAAACTATAGTAGAATTACTGCAGATTATGAGAATATAAACTATAAACACAATCGTGAAATAAAAGTATCTGTATTTGTGAAGTTCCACATGCCCATCAAGAATTAAATATGTCACATTAAATTCTTTATCCATTAATGAAGTATAATACAAACAAATAAGATTATGAAAACAGTCAGATAATAGAACCTGTAATTGTTGGAATAAAGATGAAGGATTATTTTATCATTTACACTAATGTGAGATTTAAATGTACTGTATGTGATGATGTGCTCATGTGTTGTGAAGAGAACTGTTTGAGCATGTTAACTGCTTTTATCTGACTGATTCACCCTCCATAGATCTCTCAGCTTCCAACATGAGTGACTAACACAAACAACCTTATTAAACTCTGGAGGCCTCGATTGTTATAGCAACATATTTCATGACACAATGGTGTCCTTTGTATTTCTGAATAAAACTGTACCCATTACCACTCTGATCAGCTTCTTACTCATAGTGTATCCACTTGATGGTGTTTAAGAACAAAGAAGGTTTCTGGTTTGTTTTGCATTCTGTAAAAAACCAAAGCAAACGCCTAAAGCAAAAAAAGTGGCCCTGTTTATTAATAGATCCAGGTCTGTTAGCTTGAACAGTGGAGCAATGTTTTATTCATATTTACAGCAAAAATAAACTGCATACATCAACTACAACATTAATAACAGAAGATGGTGTCAACATTGTCATGGACGGGTGTCAGCAAGGGGACTCAACAAAGTCAGACACAACACAAGCTGCTATGCTCTGTTTGTTCTGAACCTTTGGGTCATGGTAAACATCATGTTTTCATGTTGTCATTAGTGACATCATATAGCTTTGTAGTTTACCTTTTAAATTTGTTGTGCAGTTGTCAAAGGAACAATGCAACGCAAGGATTTTGTCACAATAGATGCAGTTCAGCTCAGCTTCTGAAAGGTGCTGACGTGACGCGGTAGCTGGATTAGAGGAACTGGCAACGAAGTGGTTTGGATTGCAACAAGGTAGAAGAAAAAGGTTCAGTGTGTAGCTCTGGAGGCACACGGTTTCTTACCGAGGTTCTGGGAGTTCAGCGAGTTCAGCCATACTTTGAGAAACTTGTTTGATGAAGCTGTTTGAGAACTTGGTAGTGAGATTACTGTACTTAAACTTGTATGTACATTTAGCCGTCATCGGCTAATGAGAATGAAGAATGAAGTACAATAAATGTTTAATTTTTGTCAAACAACGATCTATGGAGTGGTTTTTGCTGGAGCATCCGATTCGAGTAAAATCACCTCTACATTAGTATGAAACCATCTCTGCATGGGCTAAGCACTACTCAGCGAATGATGGAGGGAGAAGTTGATCCAGACAGCGTGGAGAAATGACAGGCTAAGCCCAGTCTCAAGGCCATGGAGAATGGCTTGCAAAATCGGATAAACAAAAGGAAGGACAAGTTGGACCAGCTGACGAAACAGAAGACCAAGATGTGCTCTTTCATGGAAGAGGACTGCTACAAGGTGGTGGAAACCAAACTGTTGCCGGAGTTCTACCACCTGCTTGATGAGTTTTATAGCATAAAAACCTCACACAGAGAAGCATTCCATGAGCTTAATCTCGAAGAAGTAATGAAAACCGATCAGAAAGAGCGGTTCGAGCCAAAGTTTAATGAACTCAAAGAACTTGGTGAAGGGTTTGCACGCTTCTTTGACGTTATAGAAACATGCAGACCTCGTGGCGTCATGTGGTCCAAATGTCAGCAATGACGACTTCAGTCTAAACCAGGCACAGACAATATATGCTGGGGAGGAAGTACCTGTTGTCGTTGATGCAGCTGTACTGTTTGAAGAAGCAAGAGATGAAACTGTTAGGAGGTGTTTTGGTGCTGAGTACAGAGGGAGTGTAAAGGCTGAGGCTCGCCCTGTGATCTCCAAGCAACTGTTGTTAGCCAGCTTCCAGTTTCAAAGGGTCAACAGGTTTTGTTTAGGGATGCTCAGTGTCAAAATGACTTTACTGAAATTCCAGATAAACATCACTGGTTTTCTGCTCAATCTACTCAATGATTACTACTTTTAATGGAGACCCTCTAGACTATGGTCTCTTCATCAAAGCATTTGAGCACGCGGTGGAAAAGAGAGTAGGGGATGACAGTGATCAACTCTACCTGTTGGAACGGAACACAATTGGAAAACCAAAGGAAATGGCGCAAACTTGCTTCCATATGGAACCAAGCAAAGGATATCAAAAGGCCAGGCGGCTTTTAAAGGAGCATTTTGGCAATGAATAGAAGATATCAGAAGCCTATATGGAAAAGGCCTTAAATTGGCAAATAATAGCTGAAGATGGTGAAGCGCTCCATTCGTTCGCTCTTTTCCTAGCTAATTGTGTAAAAGCAGTGGCAGATTTGGAATGTGTGGAAGAGTTTAATACTACAAGCAGCATACATACGATTCTTTCCAAGCTCCCATATAAGTTCAAAGAGAAGTGGAGGAATCGGGCTTACAATCTTAGTAGCAAACACGTTCATAATGCTAAGTTTATATATGTAGTTGAGTCCAAATCTCACTGCATCCTTACAATGGAGACATAGTAGACAAACCTAAAGATCACCTAAAGAGTCCTTCAGGTACCAAGTTGGGGAAGGTAGGTGGTACTAAAAAGAGCTTCACCACTTCTCTAAGGCAAGTGACTACTCAGAAGGATGTGAGTACAGAGCCTGGCTTTAGTAAGACAGACTCTCAAAGGTACCATCAAGGGCTCACCAGAGTCTTGTCTGTTTTGCCAAGAGGGGCATACTTTTGAGCACTGTAAAAAAAACTACAGAATTCTCCTTACAAGGATAAGATAGAGTTTCTCAGGAAGGAAGGCTTATGCTTCAGATGCTTGAAACCAGGGCATGTGAGCAAGTGCTGTCAGGAGGAGGTAAACTGTCAGTTCTGCTCAGAGACGCAACCTACTTTGCTGCACGTGAAGATCAAGAAGGAGAGGCAGTCTGTGGACGGTGATGAACCAGCAGTGTTCAACGGATTTGTGAATAGCAGACGTAATCAAAGCTTCGATGACAGGTCCGAGGGCACAGAGGGCATCCTTGCCATAATTCCTATCTGAGTGAAGGCAAAAAAGGGCAACAAAGTGATGCATTCTTGGATACTGGGAGCACAGCTACGTTTTGCACAGATAAGCTTCTTGACGAGCTGAATCTGCATGGGAAAAAGGTCAGACTTCTTCCTATAACCATTGGGAAAAAGTTGTGACCAGTAATATGGTGATAGAGTTGGAGGTAGGCCACCTGGAACCGAATAGCTTCATAGAGCGAAATGAGGTGTTTTCACAGAACGGCATTCCAGGGAGCAAACCACGACAGGAGGATGTGGCCACATCTTAAAGGAGTGCAGCTACCTCTCATCAGTGCGGATATAGGGTTGTTGAATGGAACTAATGTCGCCAGGCCGATGGAAACATAGGAAGTCATTCCTAGCGTCAGCAATGGGCCTTATGAATTCCGAACCATTGGACAGTCAATGGGCCACTGAAATAGGGTGGTTGCAACAGAACCAAGAACAAAATAAATCAAGTTGTGTCAAATCGTATAGCCGTTGCCAAGCTGGAAGAGCTGTGGAATGGACAGTTTCAGTATGACTTTCCTGAGAGTGGTAAAGAGGACGTGTATGAGATGTCTAAGGCAGATCGTCTGTTCATGGAAAGAGTGTCACTGTCTGCCAAGTTGGTAGATGGACACTACTGTTTTAATCTCCCATTAAAGGATTACATCTTGGCAGGGAACCTCACTGAATGAGCAGCTCTTTCAGGGAGAAAATCTTACTAGTACAATAATTGGAGTTCTGACTAGGTTTCATCAAGAACCTGTGACAATAGTTGCAGATGTGGAGGCCATGTTCCACCAGGTAAAGGTCTTGTCAGCCGTCACTGAGCTACTCAGATTCTTATGATGGCCAGATGGTGACGTTAGTCAGCCGATGGCAGAATACAGGATGGAGGTGCATCTGTTAAGTGCCACTTCATCGCCCAGTTGTGCTAGCTATGCACTCAGGCGATTAACAGAAAACAACACATATCTGTTTGATGCCTGCACGGTAAATACGGTGCTGCAAACCTTTTATGTAGATGACTTTCTAAAATCAGTTGAAATTGTTGAAAAGGCTGAGTCTCTTTACCACAGTTTGAAGACTGTATGTCAGATGGGTGGCTTCAAGTTAAACAAGTGGATCAGCAACGATCGGATGGTGTTAGCAGCCATTCTGGAGGAGGAGAAGGCGATAGAAATAATGGATCTGGATTTGGATCCAAATGCACTTCTAATGGAAAGGGTATTGGGCATGTAATGGTGCATTCAGTCAGATCAATTCAAGTTCAGGGTCGTTATACAAAGTAAGCCCCCCACTAGAAGAGGGATTTTATCCATGTTGAGTTCAGCGTATGATCCATTGGGAAAGCTTGCACCTGTGAACTTGACGAGAGGGTGCCTGAACATCTTGCCCAAATGTGGTCCCATTGGGTGCAAAGTCTAAAGCAGCTAAATGACTTTGGAATTGAGAGATGTTTCAAGCCAAAAGGCTTTGGTCAGACCGTCTCTGCTCAACTGCATCACTTTGCAGACTCTAGTGAGGATGGCTATGGGACAGTAACATACGTAGTCCAGCGAAACATCAGCAACCAAGCTCACAGTGCCTTTGTGCTTGAAAAGGCAAGCGTTGCCCCGCTAAAGCCTATGACTATCCCTCGTTTGGATTCTGTGTATTGGACTGACAATACAGCGGTGCTGAAATAGATCAACAAGACAAGACTTCAATGTTTCGCACGTTTGTGGCTAATAGTTTGTCAGTGATTCAGCAGACCTCAGCAGTTACACAGTGGCACTACGTGAACTCTCAGCTTAATCCGGCAGATGGTGCATCAAGGGGGCAGAACGTTAAAGCCTTTCTGCGTAATCAGCTGTGGGTTTCTGGACCTGAATTCATTATACAAGCGGTTGAGAAGTGGCCAAGAGATCCAGAGTTGCAAGAGGTTGATGTAGCCGATCCTGAGGTGAAAAGAAAGGTCACAGTGAATGTTCTCGCAGTTCAAGAAAGCACTGATATATTGCAAGGGTTAATAGAGTACTACTCATCATGGACACGCTTAAAGCGGGCTGTTGCGTGGCTTCTGAGGTTGAAAGAAATGCTCCTAACATCATCCAGAAGGAAAAGGCAGTTGTTAGGAAATATTGACCAACATTTTCGGCTTCAAGGAAAAATGCTGAACTACAAAACAAGAAAGAAGAACCTAACTGTGGATGAGCTCCAGGAAGTGGAGTTTGGAACAATTTGTCACTGCCAGCAGAAGAGCTTTCCAGATGAAATTTAAGCTCTGCTAAAAAGGAACCAGTGAAACGGAGCAGTCACATACATAGACTTAATCAAATGCTTGTGGGTGGAATTCTTTGCGTAGGTGGACAGCTCATGCCTGATGAATCCAAGCACCCTGCTGTTCTGGATAAAGATCATCGAGGTCTAGTCTGTCGGGTTTGTATCAAGACGAGCACCAATGAGTTGATAGACGCATACCCAAAAGGTGTTTTCTCAAGGAATCAGAGTGAGACAGTGGTAAAGACTGATCTCCTACGGTGTGTTAAGTCCTGGTAACCTCTGGCATCAGAAGAAAGAAGAGAGAACACCATAGAAGAATAGTCATGATGTTTGTGGGTTATTGTATGATTTGTTTTGTGTTTGTGCAAAGTAATTTAGTAATTGTTTCCAACATTAAATTTTTCTAATACTGTAGCACAATTAGGGCCTGGGTATGAAATCATATAGCTTTGATAGTTTGCCTTTGTAGTTTACCCTTTAAGTTTTTTTGTGCAGTTGTCAAGGGAACAATGCAACGCAAGGATTTTGTTACAAGAGATGCAGTTCAGCTCCGCTACTGAAGGGTGCTGACATGACGTGGTACCTGGAGCAGAGGAACTGACTACAAGGTGGTGTAAACCTCAAGGTAGAAGAAAAAGGGTCAGTGTGTAGCTGTGGAGGCGCAAGGTTTCTTACTGTGTTCTGTAAGTCAGGTTTGGACACAGTGGGAGCTGCAGAAGGTTCAGACCTGGGTATTAGTATTCCCCTCTTTTGGTCTTGGAGGTCAACCTGAGGAGGGTTTGGCTAACTTGAGAGGTTTGTCAGCGGATGTTGTCTAAGTGGGATCTTCCTGTATATAAAATCTGGTGTCTTTGACCTACAGAAACAACCCCTGCCCTTGTTTTGTGTTATTTAAATGGTCTGCACTTATATAGCGCTTTTCTACCTATTGGCACTCAAAGCGCTTTACACTGCTTCTTATTTACCCATTCACACTCACAATCACACACATTCATACACCGATGGGGGAGCTGCTATGCAGCTGGCCAACACTCACCGGGAGCAACTAAGTTGGGGTTCAGTGTCTTGCTCAAGGACACTTCGACATGTGACTGGAGGAGCCGGGGATTGAACCAACAACTGTGAGATTGGTGGACAACCGCTCTACCTTCCTGCGCCACATTGGAGAATTGCCTGCGATATTTATTCCCTATATTTCCTAAAATATTTGTTAATGGTGCCTCTTCAGGAGTTGGTTGTGTCTTCTCTATTGGTGAAAACCGTGGTGTAAAAATAAAGTTGTACACTCCTCGTCTTTGCTGTCAGTCTGCGTAAGCACTAATGTTAAAGGGAGGTTCCACACATTCAAATATTTATTTATAATTACCTGACCAAGAAACTTAATCAGTGCTGTATTTGCTCTTCACATTCAACCCAACTCCTTGTGCAGGTGCTGTTCATATTTGTCCATGACTTGTACAGCACTTAGCCGCACATTTTTTTAATTTCACCAGCCAGAAATAACACCTGTCCCATCACTGTTCAGACCTTAATCAGTGCTGTAGACCCTACAGGTCTACAGTCCCTCCTGCCCACTGTGTTGTCTGGTTGTCCCTGCACCACACAGCAAAGGATTCTGAGCAAAGTTCTTCTACTCAGTTGTCTCAACATGATGAAAAGATCTACCAAACTCTGCACGTTCAGCAGTTTCGCCAGTAACATTAAAAAGAAAATAGTCCCTTCCTGGCACATACTAAAACACTTCTTCTTAGGTCACTTTAGTTTTGAAGTCTTCAGCCTAATTTAGCTGTTTGTTTAAGTCACTTTGGGTTAAAGCATCTGCCCAAATACTAAATGTAAAATGAGAAATGCAGAGTGCTGTGACAGTTTTACATCAATGCACTGGTAAGAATAAAATGTAAGTACAGAATCAATTTTTAAAGTGTAGGATCAGTAAAATCACAGGGTATACTTTGTGAAAAAATAATGGTTTAGGGAATGATTTAAAAAAGAGCCTGTTCAGTCACTTAGTGAATGTCCCATTGTAGAGTGATTTAGTTGGAATAAACACAATAAATAAATACAGATTTACTAGGGTCTCGAATTTATAAGAATAAAAACATGTGAAATTAAAAATAATGCAAGTTCTCCAGGATACTTAGAACAACCTACTTTATAATACAGCTGCTACCCACTCTTTGCTGAATGGAGGTCAATGTTTTGTTGTGAGGAGGGATAAAGTTAGACCTCAATAATAAAACATACTGCATATCCCTGCTAAGATTCTGCGTCTGTGAGTCACAGAACAGAAATGTGACATTTTGGTGTAATAGCAGAAAATCAAACAGTTATCATATTGGAAAAGTTGACAATGCACTTTAATAAGTATTAGAAATAAAAACATGTTCTGAAAAACTTTTCAGGAATAACACAAATTAAATCTCCCCAGTGTTAATTTACCACAACAACTTCTTGATGTGTTTAGAAATTTCTTTCATTTTCAGTCCATAGATAAAAGGATTAAAGAGAGGATTGTACAAAATTAACTGTAAAGTCAGTATTAAACTGGCAGTTTTTGGAATTTCAGATTCAATTCGAACTGTAATAACATCATATGCTGTCAAATAAAAGATGTTGATTAAAACCAGCAGATGAGGTAAAGAGGTCTGTGCAGCTTTTTTCCTGACTTCTCCACTACTACGATAACATATTACTAGTATCCTCACATATGTAAAAAGTATGAAGACCACAGGACAAAAAACCATATTTAGCAAGATGAACACACCATAAAAAGACAGTGCTGTTGAAGTTACGCAGAAAAGTTTGTAAATCGAGTTATTACAAAATATTATTCGAAGAGTGAAGCTGCAGAGCTTCTGATTGACCCTCATTATTGCTAATACCATAAACTCACATGCAGGCAGAAACCAAGCTAAAGCCAGAAAGATAACAACAATTCTTTTCCTCATGATTGTTGGATATTTCAGAGGTTTACATATAGACACATATCTGTCATAGGCCATGGCTGCTAACAGTAAGAACTCTGAATCAACTAACGAATATAAAGTAACAAATTGAAAGAGACAGGCTGAAAATGATACGACTTGTTTTTCTGATAGAAAGTCGATCAAAAGCTTTGGGTAGATGTTAGTGCTGAAAACAACAGAGTTCACTAACAACGCTGCAATGAAAATGTACATAGGCTGACGGAGGTCATGGTGTTTCCAGATCAAGTAAACTATAGTAGAATTACTGCAGATTATGAGAATATAAACTATAAACACAATTGTGAAATAAAAGTATCTGTATTTGTGAAGTTCCACATGCCCATCAAGAATTAAATATGTCACATTCAATTCTTTATCCATTAATGAAGTATAATACAAACAAATAAGATTATGAAAACAGTCAGATAATAGAACCTGTAATTGTTGGAATAAAGATGAAGGATTATTTTATCATTTACACTAATGTGAGATTTAAATGTAGTGTATGTGATGATGTGCTCATGTGTTGTGAAGAGAACTGTTTGAGCATGTTAACTGCTTTTATCTGACTGATTCACCCTCCATAGATCTCTCAGCTTCCAACATGAGTGACTAACACAAACAACCTTATTAAACTCTGGAGGCCTCAGTTGTTATAGCAACATATTCCATGACACAATGGTGTCCTTTGTATTTCTGAATAAAACTGTACCCATTACCACTCTGATCAGCTTCTTACTCATAGTGTATCCACTTGATGGTGTTTATTCTGGAATAAGAACAAAGAAGGTTTGTGGTTTGTTTTGCATTGTGTAAAAAACCAATAAGGTACAAAAGTAAAAAAGTGTCCCTGTTTATTAATAGATCCAGGTCTGTTAGCTTGAACAGTGGAGCAATGTTTTATTGATATTTACAGCAAAAATAAACTGCTTACATCAACTACAACATTAATAATAGAAGATGGTGTTAACGTTGTCATGGACAGGTGTCAGCAAGGGGACTCAACAAAGTCAGATACAACACAAGCTGCTATGCTCTGTTTGTTCTGAACCTCTGGGTCATGGCAAACATCATGTTTTCATTGAATTTGTTTTTTTTTTTTTTATGTTTTTCAAAAGCTACTTGTTCGTTCCCTGATATAAAATGGTGGTGAGTTTTTATAAAACCCAGTGATACCACATCAAAAGTTAGTTCACTGCCATAAAAGCCCTCGCTCCTCCAGTCCACCATGTTTCCTAGTAATCAAGACTTTAAAGAACAACAAGAAAGTGTCACTGGGACACACATGAGATAGAACTAAACAGTTTGTGTCTGGGACAGGTAATAAATACAGATGTGTCCTTCAGCCTGAATTTGAATAGCAGGTCTCATTCCTGTCCTGCACCTCAATAAGCACGGAAGGAACAACATAATCTGGCCATTAATGAAGTCTTGGTGGAACCTTGTGGAATTGATCGATGTGTGAACCAACCAAGGGTTTCTTAACTTTAGTTGTTGATCTATGTAGTGTATTGTGAACTGTACTGTATTGTGTGTTGTGATATGTTTCTGTGTACTAATGACGTCATTAGTGACATCATATAGCTTTGATAGTTTGCCTTTGTAGTTTACCCTTTAGGTTTTTTGTGCAGTTGTAGAGGGAACAATGCAATGCAAGGATTTTGTTACAAGAGATGCAGTTCAGCTCAGCTACTGAAGGGTGCTGACATGACGCAGTAGCTGGAGCAGAGGAACTGACTACAAGGTGGTGTGAACCGCAAGGTAGAAGAAAAAGGTTTAGGGTGTAGCTGTGGAGGCGCACGGTTTCTTACCGAGTTCAGTGAGTTCAGCCACACTTTGAGAAACTTGTTTCATGAAACTGTTTGCGAACGTGCTAGTGAGATTACTGTACTTAAACTTGTGTGTACAATTGACCCGTCATCGGGTAAGTGTAGAAGCTAGTACAATAATTGTTCAATGCTCGTCACACAACGATCTCTGGGGTTTTTCCTGAAGCGTCAGAGTCGTCAGATTCGCGTAAGACCACCTCTAAAACCAAAAATAGGCATTTAAACAATGACTTTTCCTTTTTTAAGTACATCAGGTTTGGACACAGTGGGGGCTGCAGAAGGTTCAGGCCTGGGTATTAGTATTCCCCTCTTGTGGTGTTGGAGGTCATTTTGGGCAACCTGAGGAGAGTTTGGCTAACTTGAGAGGTTTGTCAGCTGATTTTGTCTAAGTGGGACCTTCCTGGGTATAAAAGCTGGTGTCTTTGACCTACAGAAACAACCCCTGCCCTTGTTTTGTGTTATTTAGGCTTTGCCTCACTGGTCACAGTCCAGTAAAAATGTTGGGAATTAAAATTTAAACTGTGAAACTAGTCTAACTTTGCTCACTGTCATATGTGACAGCCCTTCGTCCTGGTTTAGCTGTGTTGTTAATCCGGATGTGATTTCTCTGGCAGGACCCTTGGTGGGTCGTCAGAGGACCTGGCTGCACCTAAAAGGTGGGAGTGGCCAAAAGTATTAAGGCCCTACTCTGCCAACTATCACACTGGGCAGCCTCCATCTCCCTGAACCTGGTGTTTAAAACCAATTTAGCAAAAAAATGGAGAATTGCCTGCGATATTTATTCCCTATATTTCCTAAAATATTTGTTAATGGTGCCTCTTCAGGAGTTGGTTGTGTCTTCTCTATTGGTGAAAACCGTGGTGTAAAAATAAAGTTGTACACTCCTCGTCTTTGCTGTCAATCTGCGTAAGCACTAATGTTAAAGGGAGGTTCCACACATTCAAATATTTATTTATAATTACCTGACCAAGAACCTTAATCAGTGCTGTATTTGCTTTTCACATTCAACCCAACTCCTTGTGCAGGTGCTGTTCATATTTGTCCATGACTTGTACAGCACTTAGCCGCACATTTTTTTAATTTCACCAGCCAGAAATAACACCTGTCCCATCACTGTTCAGACCTTAATCAGTGCTGTAGACCCTACAGGTCTACAGTCCCTCCTGCCCACTGTGTTGTCTGGTTGTCCCTGCACCACACAGCAAAGGATTCTGAGCAAAGTTCTTCTACTCAGTTGTCTCACCATGATGAAAAGATCTACCAAACTCTGCACGTTCAGCAGTTTCGCCAGTAACATTAGAAAGAAAATAGTCCCTTCCTGGCACATACTAAAACACTTCTTCTTAGGGCACTTTAGTTATATATCCCTGCTAAGGTTCTGCATTTGTGAGTCACAGAACAGAAATGTGACATTTTCGTGTAATAGCAGAAAATCAAACAGTTATCATATTGGAAAAGTTGACAATGCACTTTAATAAGTATTAGAAATAAAACGTTCTGAAAATTTTTTCATGAATCACAGAAATTAAATCTCCCCACTGTTAACTTACTTTAACAACTTTTTGACGTGTTTGAAAATTTCTTTCATTTTCAGTCCATAGATGACAGGATTAAAGAGAGGATTGTACAAAATTAACTGTAAAGTCAGTATTAAACTGGCAGTTTTGGGAATTTCAGATTCAATTCGAACTGTAATAATATCATATGCTGTCAAATAAAAGATGTTGAGTAAAACCAGCAGGTGAGGTAAACAGGTCTGTGCAGCTTTTTTCCTGACTTCTCCACTACTATGATAACATATTACTAGTATCTTCACATATGTAAAAAGTATGAAAACCAAAGGACAAACAACCATATTCAGATAGATGAACACACCATAAGAAGATACTGCTGTTGAAGTCACACAGAAAAGTTTGTAAATCGAGTTATTACAATATATTATTCGAAGAGTGAAGCTGCAGAGCTTCTGATTGACCCTCATTATTGCTAATACCATAAACTCACATGCAGGCAGAAACCAAGCTAAAGCCAGAAAGATAACAACAATTCTTTTCCTCATGATTGTTGGATATTGCAGAGGTTTACATATAGACACATATCTGTCATATGCCATGGCTGCCAACAGTAAGAACTCTGAATTGACAAACGAATATAAAGTGACATATTGAAAGAGACAGGCTGTAAATGATGTGATCTGTTTTTCTGATAGAAAGTCGATCAAAAGCTTTGGGTAGATGTTAGTGCTGAAAACAACAGAGTTCACTAACAATGCTGCAATGAAAATGTACATAGGCTGATGGAGGTCATGGTGTTTCCAGATCAAGTAAACTATAGTAGCATTACTGCAGATTATGAGAATATAAACTATAAACACAATTGTGAAATAAAAGTATCTGTATTTGTGAAGTTCCACATGCCCATCAAGAATTACATATGTCACATTCAATTCTTTATCCATTAATGAAGTATAATACAAACAAATAAGATTATGAAAACAGTCAGATAATAGAACCTGTAATTGTTGGAAGAAAGATGAAGGATTATTTTTTCATTTACACTAATGTGAGATTTAAATGTAGTGTATGTGATGATGTGCTTATGTGCTGTGAAGAGAACTGTTTGAGCATGTTAACTGCTTTTATCTGACTGATTCACCCTCCATAGATCTCTCAACTTCCAACATGAGTGACTAACACATAAACAACCTTATTAAACTCTGGAGGCCTCGATTGTTATAGCAACATATTTCATGACACAATGGTGTCCTTTGTATTTCTGAATAAAACTGTACCCATTACCACTCTGATCAGCTTCTTACTCATAGTGTATCCACTTGATGGTGTTTATTCTGGAATAAGAACAAAGAAGGTTTCTGGTTTGTTTTGCATTCTGTAAAAAACCAATAAGGCCTAAAGCAAAAAACGTGGCCCTGTTTATTATTAGATCCAGGTCTGTTAGCTTGAACAGTGGAGCAATGTTTTATTGATATTTACAGCAAAAATAAACTGCTTACATCAACTACAACATTAATAACAGAAGATGGTGTTAACGTTGTCATGGACAGGTGTCAGCAAGGGGACTCAACAAAGCCAGATACAACACAAGCTGCTATGCTCTGTTTGTTCTGAACCTCTGGGTCATGGCAAAAATCATAATTTCATTTAATTTGTTTTTTATGTTGTTCAAAAGCTACTTGTTTGTTCCCTGATATAAAATGGTGGTGAGTTTTTATAAAACCCAGTGATACTACATGAAAAGTTAGTTCATTGCCATAAAAGCCCTCGCTCCTCCAGTCCACCATGTCTTTCCTAGTAATCAAGACTTTAAAGAACAACAAGAAAGTGTCACTGGGACACACATGAGATAGAACTAAACAGTTTGTGTCTGGGACAGGTAATAAATACAGATGTGTCCTTCAGCCTGAATTTGAATAGCAGGTCTCATTCCTGTCCTGCACCTCAATAAGCACGGAAGGAACAACATAATCTGGCCATTAATGAAGTCTTGGTGGGGAACAACATAATCTGGCCATTAATGAAGTCTTGGTGGAACCTTGTGGAATTGATCAATGTGTGAACCAACCAAGGGTTTCTTAACTTTAGTTGTTGATCTATGTAGTGTATTGTGAACTGTACTGTATTGTGTGTTGTGATATGTTTCTGTGTACTAATGACGTCATTAGTGACATCATATAGCTTTGATAGTTTGCCTTTGTAGTTTACCCTTTAGGTTTTTTGTGCAGTTGTCAAGGGAACAATGCAATGCAAGGATTTTGTTACAAGAGATGCAGTTCAGCTCAGCTACTGAAGGGTGCTGACATGACGCAGTAGCTGGAGCAGAGGAACTGACTACAAGGTGGTGTGAACCGCAAGGTAGAAGAAAAAGGTTTAGGGTGTAGCTGTGGAGGCGCACGGTTTCTTACCGAGTTCAGTGAGTTCAGCCACACTTTGAGAAACTTGTTTCATGAAACTGTTTGCGAACGTGCTAGTGAGATTACTGTACTTAAACTTGTGTGTACAATTGACCCGTCATCGGGTAAGTGTAGAAGCTAGTACAATAATTGTTCAATGCTCGTCACACAACGATCTCTGGGGTTTTTCCTGAAGCGTCAGAGTCGTCAGATTCGCGTAAGACCACCTCTAAAACCAGAAATAGGCATTTAAACAATGACTTTTCCTTTTTTAAGTACATCAGGTTTGGACTCATGTTAATGATGACTCTTCTTTATGCACCAAAGTCAGCTATTGAGTTCCACAGGGCTCTGTGTTAGGACCAATACTTTTTAATCTGTACATGTCACCTTTAGGCAAAATTATTAGGAAACATTCCATAAACTTCCACTGCTATGCAGATGATACCCAGCTCTATTTATCTGTGAAACCAGAAGATACTAACCAATTAGTCAAACTTGAAGCATGTGTAAAAGACATAAAGACCTGGATGTCCTACAATTTCCTACTTCTAAATTCAGACAAAACTGAAATCATCCTCTTTGGGCCTAAAAACATGAGAAATATGCTGTCTAACAATATAGTTACTTTAGATGACATAACTTTGGCCTCTAGTACTACGGTGAGGAACCTTGGAGTTATCTTTGACCAAGATTTGGCATTTAAGTCACATATAATATATAATACACTGTTTTAGTCACACGTTAGACCTTGTCCTTACGTATGGAATTGAAACGGATAATTTAACAATATGTCCTCACAACTCTCTTCTGTCTGACCATTTTTTAATAACATTTGAATTTACAATAACGGACTATATAGCAGTTAGGGAAAAATTCCACTATAGCAGATGCTTAAGTGAAAAAGCTGTCAACAAATTTAAAGAAATTATTTCTTCATCATTTGCTTCACCATATGTTAATACAATGGGAAGTAGTCTCCTTAATGTTACTCCTGCACAAGTAGATTATCTTGTTGACAATTCTGCAGCCTCACTACGTACAATACTCGATAGTGTTGCCCCTCTAAAAAAGAAGGCAGTAAACCAGCAGAGGCGATCTCCATGGTATAGTTCACAAACACGCAACTTAAAACAGGAAACATGAAAGTTAGAAAGGAAGTGGCGTTCCAGAAAGTTAGAAGAATCTCATTTAGCCTGGAAAAATAGTTTAAAAACCTACAAAAAAGCTCTCAGTGATGCCAGAACAGCATATTATTCATCATTAATAGAAGAAAACAAGAACAACCCCCGGTTTCTGTTCAGCACTGTAGCCAGGCTGACTAAGAGCCATAGTTCTGTTGAGCCTACTATTCCCTTAACTTTGAGCAGCAATGACTTCATGACCTTCTTTATGAATAAAATTGTAGCTATTAGAGAAAGTATTCACCAGATCCTCCCCCCAAAAATTACAGATAGATCTTCATGTACAGCAGTGCTAGAATCATGGATAAGGCCCCACTCCCTGTTAGACTGCTTTTTACCCATAGATCTCTCTGAGCTAACTTCAATTATTACCTCATCTAAACCAACAACCTGTCTGCTAGACCCTATTCCAACTAAGCTGCTCAAGGAAGCTTTACCCTTAATAGATACGTTCATATTAGATATCATCAATCTATCTTTAGAAACAGGCTATGTACCACAGGCCTATAAGGTAGCTGTAATTAAACCATTACTTAAAAAACCCTGTCTTGACCCAGGTGTTTTAGCCAATTACAGACCAATATCTAATCTCCCCTTTATTTCTAAAATAATTGAAAAAGTAGTCGCAAAACAATTATGTGATCACCTTCATAGGAATAATTTGTATGAAGAATTTCAGTCAGGATTTAGAGTTCATCATAGTACAGAAACAGCACTGGTAAAAGTCACCAACGATCTTCTCATGGCCTCAGATAATGGACTCATCTCTATACTTGTTCTGTTAGATCTTAGTGCCGCATTTGATACCATTGATCATAACATTTTATTACAGAGACTGGAACATGAAATTGGAATTACAGGAACTGCACTAGGTTGGTTTAAATCCTATCTGTCTGATAGATTTCAATTTGTTCATGTTAATGATGAATCCTCCATGCACACAAAGGTTAGCTATGGAGTTCCACAAGGCTCTGTGTTAGGACCAATACTTTTTACTTTATATATGTCTCCTTTAGGCAACATTATTAGAAAACACTCCATAAATTTCCACTGTTATGCTGATGATATCCAGCTATATTTATCTATGGAACCAGATGAAAATAATCAGTTAATAAAGCTTCAAGCATGCCTACAAGACATCAAGGCCTGGATGTCCCACAATTTTTTACTTTTAAACTCAGACAAAACTGAAGTCATAGTATTTGGGCCCAAAAATATCAGAGATATGATGTCCAACCATATTGTTACCCTAGATGGCATAAGTCTGGCCTCCAGTACTACTGCAAGGAACCTTGGAGTTATTTTTGATCAGGATCTGTCCTTTAAGTCACATATAAAACAAATCTCTAGAACAGCCTTCTTCCACCTACGGAACATTGCCAAAATTAGGAGCATACTGTCTCAAAGTGATGCCGAAAAACTGGTCCATGCATTTGTTACTTCTAGGTTGGACTACTGTAATTCCCTACTTTCAGGATGCCCCAGTAACTCCCTAAAGAGCCTGCAATTAATCCAAAATGCTGCAGCAAGAGTGCTGACTGGAACTAGCAAGAGAGATCATATTTCACCTTCACTAGCTTCTCTCCATTGGCTTCCTATTAAATTTAGAATAGAATTTAAAACCCTGCTTCTTACATATAAAGCTCTGAATGGTCAGGCTCCATCATATATAGAAGACCTCATAGCACCATATCATCCCAGTAGACCACTTCGCTCTCAGAATGCAGGCCTACTTGTGGTTCCCAGAATTTCCAAAAGTAGAATGGGAGGTAGAGCCTTTAGCTATCAAGCTCCTCTCTTGTGGAACCAGCTCCCAGTTCAGATTCGGGAAGCAGACACCCTCTCTACTTTTAAGTCTAAGCTTAAAACCTTCCTCTTTAATAAAGCATATAGTTAGTTATAGTTATGCTGCCATAGGCTTAGACTGCTGGGGGACCCACCCCCCAATGCACTGAGCTCCTTTCCTCCTCTTGACCATCTCTCCTCTCCTCTCACCCCGCAATTCTCACCACTGTATGTCATTAACTCTGTGTGCTCTCTCCCGTAGTTGTCTTTGTCTTCCTCTGTCCCCCTCTCTCTGTCCCTTTCTGCAGGTGTCCCCCGGCTTTGAAGCTGTGTGTCTTCCAGCGTGCAGCTACTGGTCCTACCAATCTGCCCGATGTTTTGTTGTTGCTTTTTGTTGCTCTGTTCTTTTCTCTCTCGCCTTTCCACTCACCCCAACCGGTCGAGGCAGATGGCCGTCCACCCTGAGCCTGGTTCTGCTGGAGGTTTCTTCCGTTAAAGGGAGTTTTTCCTCTCCACTGTTGCCTATGGCTTGCTCCAGGGGGAATTGTTGGGTTCTCTTTATATATCTTTATAATCTTGACTTTATTCTGTAAAGTGCCCTGAGATGACTTTGTTGTGAATTGGCGCTATATAAATAAAGTTGAATTGAATTGAATATAAGACAAATCTCTAGAACAGCCTTCTTCCACCTACGGAACATTGCTAAAATTAGAAGCATCCTCTCTCAAAGTGATGCCGAAAAACTGGTCCATGCATTTGTTACTTCTAGGTTGGACTACTGTAATTCTCTACTTTTGAGGTGTCCTAATAACTCTCTAAAAAGCCTTCAATTAATCCAAAATGCTGCAGCAAGAGTGCTGACTGGATTAGGAAAGAAAGATCATATTTCACCTTCACTAGCTTCTCTTCATTGGCTTCCCATAAAATCTAGAATAGAGTTCAAAACCCTGCTTCTTACATACAAAGCTCTTAATGGTCAAGCTCCATCATATTTAAAAGATCTCATAGTCCTGTATCGCCCGATTAGACCACTTCGATCCCAAAATACTGGCCTACTTGTGGTTCCCAGAGTTTGCAAAAGTAGAATGGGAGGCAGAGCCTTTAGCTATCAAGCTCCTCTCCTGTGGAACCAGCTTCCAATCCAAATTCGGGGAGCAGACACCCTCTCTACTTTTACGACTAGGCTTAAAACTTTCCTTTTTGATAAAGCTTATAGTTAATAATCCTCACTCAACCCTAACTAGCTTTTCTCTATACATTTATTTGTCACCACTGTATGCCATTAATTCTGTGTCCTACAACCTGTACAATGCTTTGTTGTTGCTTTTTTTTGTTGTTGTTGTTTTTTTGTTATTGCTTTTCGTTGCTCTTTTCTTTTCTTTCTCCACTTTCCACTCACCCCAACCGGTCAAGGCAGATGGCCGCCCACCCTGAGCCTGGTTCTGCTGGAGGTTTCTCCCATTAAAGGGAGTTTTTCCTCTCCACTGTTGCCTAGGGCTTGCTCAAGGGGGATTTGTTGGGTTACTTCTACATACTTGTGTAGTCTGGACTTTATTCTGTAAAGTGCCTTGAGATGACTTTGTTGTAAATTGGCACTATATAAATAAAGTTGAATTGAATTGAATTGAATTGACACAGTGGGGGCTGCAGAAGGTTCAGGCCTGGGTATTAGTATTCCCCTCTTGTGGTGATGGAGGTCATTCTGGGCAACCTGAGGAGAGTTTGGCTAACTTGAGAGGTTTGTCAGCTGATTTTGTCTAAGTGGGACCTTCCTGGGTATAAAAGCTGGTGTCTTTGACCTACAGAAACAACCCCTGCCCTTGTTTTGTGTTATTTAGGCTTTGCCTCACTTTGCCTCATTGGTCACAGTTCAGTAAAAATGTTAGGAATTAAAATTTAAACTGTGAAACTAGTCTAGCTGTGTTGTTAATCCGGATGTGATTTCTCTGGCAGGACCCTTGGTGGGTCGTCAGAGGACCTGGCTGCACCTGAAAGGTGGGAGTGGCCAAAAGTATTAAGGCCCTACTCTGCCAACTATCACACTGGGCAGCCTCCATCTCCCTGAACCTGGTACTTAAAACCAATTTACTTAAAAATGGAGAATTGCCTGCGATATTAATTCCCTATATTTCCTAAAATATTTGTTAATGGTGCCTCTTCAGGAGTTGGTTGTGTCTTCTCTATTGGTGAAAACCGTGGTATAAAAATAAAGTTGTACACGCCTCGTCTTTGCTGTCAGTCTGCGTAAGCACTAATGTTAAAGGGAGGTTCCACACATATTTATTTATAATTACCTGACCAAGAAACTTAATCAGTGCTGTATTTGCTCTTCACATTCAACCCAACTCCTTGTGCAGGTGCTGTTCATATTTGTCCATGACTTGTACAGCACTTAGCCGCACATTTTTTTAATTTCACCAGCCAGAAATAACACCTGTCCCATCACTGTTCAGACCCTAATCAGTGCTGTAGACCCTACAGGTCTACAGTCCCTCCTGCCCACTGTGTTGTCTGGTTGTCCCTGCACCACACAGCATAGGATTCTGAGCAAAGTT
The DNA here is from genome assembly GCF_033026475.1 of Channa argus. Taxonomy (NCBI): domain Eukaryota; kingdom Metazoa; phylum Chordata; class Actinopteri; order Anabantiformes; family Channidae; genus Channa; species Channa argus. The sequence continues at coordinate 2,278,088 of NC_090205.1, forward strand.
CATCTGCCCAAATACTAAATGTAAAATGAGAAATGCAGAGTGCTGTGACAGTTTTACATCAATGCACTGGTAAGAATAAAATGTAAGAACAGAATCAATTTTTAAAGTGTAGGATCAGTAAAATCACAGGGTATACTTTGTGAAAAAATAATGGTTTAGGGAATGATTTAAAAAAGAGCCTGTTCAGTCACTTAGTGAATGTCCCATTGTAGAGTGATGTAGTTGGTATAAACACAATAAATAAATACAGATTTACTAGGGTCTTGAATTTATAAGAATAAAAACTTGTGAAATTAAAAATAATGCAAGTTCTCCAGGATACTTAGAACAACCTACTTTATAATACAGCTGCTACCCACTCTTTGCTGAATGGAGGTCAATGTTTTGTTGTGAGGAGGGATAAAGTTAGACCTCAATAATAAAACATACTGCATATCCCTGCTAAGATTCTGCGTCTGTGAGTCACAGAACAGAAATGTGACATTTTGGTGTAATAGCAGAAAATCAAACAGTTTTCATATTGGAAAAGTTGACAATGCACTTTAATAAGTATTAGAAATAAAAACATGTTCTGAAAAACTTTTCAGGAATAACACAAATTAAATCTCCCCAGTGTTAATTTACCACAACAACTTCTTGATGTGTTTAGAAATTTCTTTCATTTTCAGTCCATAGATAAAAGGATTAAAGAGAGGATTGTACAAAATGTACTGTAAAGTAAATATTAAACTGGCAGTTTTGGGAATATCAGTTTCAATTCGAACTGTAATAAGATTATATGCAGTCACATAAAAGATGCTGAGTAAAACCAGCAGATGAGGTAAACAGGTCTGTGCAGCTTTTTTCCTGACTTCTCCACTACTACGATAACATATTACTAGTATCCTCACATATGTAAAAAGTATGAAGACCATAGGACAAACAACTGTATTCACATAGATGAACACACCATAAAAAGACAGTGCTGTTGAAGTTACACAGAAAAGTTTGTAAATCGAGTTATTACAATATATTATTCGAAGAGTGAACCTGCAGAGCTTCTGATTGACCCTCATTATTGCTAATACCATAAACTGACATGCAGGCAGAAACCAAGCTAAAGCCAGAAAGATAACAACAATTCTTTTCCTCATGATTGTTGGATATTGCAGAGGTTTACATATAGACACATATCTGTCATAGGCCATGACTGACTTCAGTAAGAACTCTGAATCAATTAACGAACATAAAGCGACATATTGAAAGAGACAGGCTGTAAATGATATGACCTGTTTTTCTGATAGAAAGTCGATCAAAAGCTTAGGGAAGATGTTAGTGCTGAAAACAACAGAGTTCACTAACAAGGCTGCAATGAAAATGTACATAGGCTGATGGAGGTCATGGTGTTTCCAGATCAAGTAAACTATAGTAGAATTACTGCAGATTATGAGAATATAAACTATAAAAACAATTGTGAAATAAAAGTATCTGTATTTGTGAAGTTCCACATGCCCATCAAGAATTACATATGTCACATTCAATTCTCTATCCATTAATAAAGTATAATACAAACAAATAAGATTATGAAAACAGTCAGATAATAGAACCTGTAATTGTTGGAAAAAAGATGGATTATTTTTTCATTTACACTAATGTGAGATTTAAATGTAGTGTATGTGATGATGTGCTCATGTGCTGTGAAGAGAACTGTTTGAGCATGTTAACTGCTTTTATCTGACTGATTCACCCTCCATAGATCTCTCAACTTCCAACATGAGTGACTAACACATAAACAACCTTATTAAACTCTGGAGGCCTCGATTGTTATAGCAACATATTCCACGTGTCATGATCCAACACACTTCCTGTCCTTAGACTTTTATTTTGTGCCCTCTTCTCCCCACTTCCTGTGCCTGGTTCTTTTTCCCATCTTTACCTTTATTGTCCCTATTGTTTGCACCTGTTTCCCTCACTTTTTAAGCCCAGTCTTCCCCTCGCTTTTGGGCCAGATCCTTGTCGTTGTCTAACCCCTAGTGAACAATCTTAACTCTTAGCAACCCTGACTTTGTGTTCTGGACTCTGTGCATCTGTAACCTTTGGTCTGGGGTTTGGTTTTCCGGTTAACAGTCTTGTTAATCTCTCTCTCATTTGTTTAGTTCATCTCTGGTTTTTCTTTTTACTGGTTTCCTTAGTCTACCCCGTGTGTCTACCTGCTTAGTGGTTTATGTTTATCCGTGCCTTATTATTTTGGTTTATCTTGGTTTTGTCACTTTCCTTAGGCTACCCCATGTGTTACCTGGTTTAGTAAGTTCATGTTTATCTGTGCCTTGATTGCTTAGTAGGTTATGCTTTTCCTCGTGCCCTGTTTTTTGGAGTTTTTATTCAGTTTATTACTCTCCAAGTTTTTTCCCTGTGTGATCACATCCCCGGACTTATTTATCCCTGAGCCTTTGTTGTGTAATTGTGGTAAATTATGTTCCCCTCTTGTTGCCAACATTAGTAAACATTAAGTAAACTCCCCTCGTGTTCAGATCCTATGGTTAGTTTGTCTTAGTCTTGTCCGTACTGAACCTGTTTTTTGTACCCTCCTGTTAGGAGCAATTTCTGTTTGCCCTTTAAGTTCCTGTCAATAAAAGCCCTTTTTAGTTCATCCTTCACACTGTATCCTCACTTGGGTCCGTCCTTAACCAAAACCTTGACACCATGACACAATGGTGTCCTTTGTGTTTCTGAATAAAACTGTACCCATTACCACTCTGATCAGCTTCTTACTCATAATGTATCCATAATGTATGATGGTGTTTAATTTGGAATAAGAACAAAGGAGGTTTCTGTTTTGTTTTGTTTTTTTGCATTCTGTAATAAACCAATAAGGCCTAAAGCAAAACAAGTGGCCCTGTTTATTAATACTTTGTCATGGACAGGTTTCAGCAAGGCGACTCAACAAAGCCAGATACAACACAAGCTGCTATGCTCTGTGTGTTCTGAACCTTTGGGTCATGGCAAACATCATGTTTTTCTGTTTTATTTTTTTGTGCTCGTGAGTTCAGTGTCGCCACAGTGGATCATTGTTCGCATGTTGATTTGGCACAGTTTTTACGCCGGATGCCTTTACTCACACAACAGACATTCAATTGTAAAAAATCTTGAAAACCATTTTGCATTTTACTTCCACTTCACAATTATGTTGGGTAGATCTATCACATAAAATCCCAATAAAATGTGTTCACATTTGAGTTTGTAATGTGACAAAATGTGGAAATTTTCAAGCAGTATTAATACTTTTTCAGTGACTGTACATATTGCAGAAATATGTAAAAATAAATTTCTTTCTGTGGCCGGAGCAGTGGGAAGCAGTGTCTTGCACGTGTGTGTAAAGTTTAATTCAAGTTAGTCATTGCGTTAGCTTAAAAACAAAAGATCCAAAAAGTTGCAGTTCCGTGAATGGCTGCTAGATGGTAGGTGCATGTGGTAGGACTAAAGGCATTTATACAATATAGAAGCGAAAACAGAAAAAAACATTTTTTTTTAGAAGTTACAAAACTACTTCTCTAATTGGCCACACGGTGGAGAGCCCATACTGTACACTGACTTGACACTGCTTCCCACATGAAACATTTCATCATTGGGCAGCTGTCCACTAAGTTTCTTTTTAGTTTTTGAGATATAGCTGTGTGAAGATTGCTCTCATAGACAGCAATGCAAAAAACATCATACAAATATTCATAACAATTATTGTACATCAGCTTTCAGCCCACAAAGTAATGGCTCATCTCTCCTAACAGTAATTAACATATTATAATTGAAACCATGTTTCTAGCTGGCAGCATGTAGGATTATTAGCATTTTAAAAAACAATGAGAAACATGATCTAGCTGAATGGACACATCTGTTATTTTTGTGCATTAGTGTGGTTTGATCATTTGGCTTATACACACATCCGTTGTCATGGTTTGACAAAGGTGGACCCAAGTGTAAACAGAGACCAGTAGTGTGATAAATGTGACAGTTTACAGGGGAATCAAAAGACAAGCAGCAATCAAACTCAAAACCAATCCAGAAGGGAGGACAAAAACCATCATTAACAAAACCAACGGCCCAATAACTAAAGAAAAGTTGGGAAGCTGAACATGAGCAAAGAAAAACACAAGGTTATAGTAATCTCCATCACATTCAATGCAGAAAGTATAATTTGCTCTATAGTTCACCACCTGACTTGCATCAGTTTCAATAAGTCACAACTGTGTCTATCGTATAGATAGAGGATGTGAGCTGTTACTAGTCCACTTTTCAGTGGGCAGCTGGGTGAATCAGATAATTTACATTATATTACTGTCTTCATTTTATGTTTTTAACCTGTATTGCACTTTGGTCAACTTAATTGATTTAGGTGCTTAACAAATAAAGATACATTTACTTTATTCTTCAGTCAGTCATCAAAGATAATACAATAAAATACAAACAAGTCAACAACTGAAGTGCAAGTCACTGACGGACCCTGGACCTAATGAGTTCCATGGAGGATTAAGCAGTCAAATAAAAGCAATGTACACACTCAAAGAGTTCTCTCTGCAGGATCTGAGGATGAGCACACTATAGGAGATGAACTGTAAGTGAATTAGAGAATGTCACTACAATCTTCAAAGTGAATCTTCTTCTCTACATTTAATTTCATGTTTTTCTGTTACATCGTTTGGATATTTAAATATTATGAGTCATCTTAATGGATGAAGACGTGAATGCAACATATTTAATTCTTGGTGGCCATGTGGAAGTTCAGAAATACAGATATGTTTATTTTATGACTTTTCTAATAGTTTACATTCTCATAATCTGCAGTAATTGTACTATTGTGTATTTGATCTGGAAACACCAAAACCTCCATGAGCCTATGTACATTTTCATTGCAGCTTTGTTACTGAACTCTGTTTTTCTCAGCACCAACATCTACCCAAAGCTTCTGATCGATTTTCTATCTGAAAAACAGATCATAACTTATCAGGCCTGCGTAATTCAGTATTTTCTGTTTTATGCTTTAGGCTGTTCAGAGTTCTTACTGTTGGCAGCTATGTCCTATGATAGATATGTGTCTATATGTAAACCTCTGCAATATCCAACGATCATGAGGAAAACTACTGTCAGTCTTCTTCTGGCTTTAGCTTGGTTTCTGCCTGCATGTCAGCTTGTGGGATTAGCAGCAATGAGTGCTAATCAGAAACTCTGTAGCTTCACTCTCAAAGTCATTTATTGTAATAACACATTTTACAAACTTTTCTGTGTAACTTCAAGAGCAATATCTGTTTATGGCCTAGTAATTTTGTTAAATGTTGTTGTAGTTCCTGTCATCTTCATAATTTTTACTTACAGCAGAATATTTATAATCTGTTACCACAGCAGTGCAGAAGTCAGGAAGAAAGCTGCACAGACCTGTTTACCTCATCTGCTGGTTTTAATCCACTATTTTTGTTTATTTGCTTATGATGTTATTACAGTTCGACTAGAATATGATTTTCCAAAAACTGCACGTTTAATTATGACTTTACAGTTAGTTTTGTATAATCCTCTTTTTAATCCAATAGTATATGGACTTAAAATGAAAGAAATTTATAGACACCTCAAGAGGTTGTTCTGTCAAGAAAAATAAATTAATATTATTCATCTTTTAATGATTTTTTAAATTTAAAAAATATAAAGTGGAGTGATTTTTAAATCTGTTTAAAATAATTGTCAGTGATATTAATTAAGTACATTCTGAGAAAATGGAGTTTGAACCGACAATCACTGCCACACAGTAATGATTTTTCAGCCTCTAAATGATCACTTTTCTCAGTTTTGCCCTGACATATTTGTGCTATTTTTACAAGTTTCACTCTATTTTAATTGTACTTTAATCTATATAAATTCATATACCAAAACCTAGAAAGTGTGATCAGTTCATTCGATGACACCGTGATGTTCAGATCAGTACTCTGGGGGTTTACTGTAAGGTCATTTTTATTTTTAGGACACAGTGTAGAGGGAAGGATCCTTAAAAACCTTTTCTTTTGTTGACCTTAACCTGCAGTGCCTTGAAAATGTATTCATACCCCTCACATTACAACCACAACCATAAATGTATTTTATTGGGATTTTATGTGATAGACCAACAAAAAGTTGCACATAATTGTGAAGTGAAAGAAAAAATGGTAAATAGTTTTCAAATTTTTTTACTAGTAAATATCTGAAAACTGTGTTGTGCATTTGTATTCAGCCCCCTTTACTCTGACACCACTAACTAAAATCCAGTGGAACCAACTGCCTTCAGAAGTTACCTAATTAGTGAATAGAGTCCATCTGTATGTAATTTAATCTCAGTATAAATACAGCTGTTCTGTGAAGCCCTCAGAGGTTTGTTAGAGAACATTAGTGAACAAACAGCATCATGAAGTCCAAGGAACAAAAGGGTTAGTTTATAAAAAAATATCCCAAGCTTTGAACATCTCACAGAGCACTGTACAATCTATGATGCAAAAATGGAAAGGGTGTGACACAACTGCAACCTACCAAGACATGGACGTCCACCTAAATTGACAGACAGCATTAATCAGAGAAGCAGCCACGAGGCCCATGGTATCTCTGGAGGAGCTGCAGAGATCCACATCTCAGGTGGGAGAATCTGTCCACAGGACAACTGTTAGTCGTGTACACAAATCTGGCCTTTATGTAAGAGTGGCAAGAAGAAACACATTGTTGAAAGAAAGACATAAGAAGTCCCCACAAGCCATGTGGGGGACACATCAAATGTGGAAGCCGGTGCTTTGGTCAGATGAGACCAAAATTTAACTTTTTGGCCTGAATGCAAAATGCACATCACCCTGAACACATCATCCCTGGTAGATGCTTTTCTTCAGCAAGGACAGGGAAGCTGGTCAGAGTGGGAAGATGGATGGAGCCAAATACAGGACAATCTTAGAGGAAAACCTGTTAGAGTCTGCAAAAGACTTGAGACTGGGGGGGAGGGGCTAAATACAAAGATACGCCACACTTTTCAAATATTTATTTGTAAAAAACATTGACAACCATTTCATAATAATTTTTCTTCCACTGCACAATTATGTACCACTTTGTGTTGGTCTCCCACATAAAATCCCAATAAAATACATTTACATTTATGGTTGTAACGTGACAAAATGTGGAAAATTTAAAGGGTATGAATATTTTTTCAAGGCACTGTACCTGTAATTCCACAGCAGTCAGGAGGGTTGTTTCAGTCAGATAACCACTTCTAAAGCCGTACTGATTAACATCAAGAAAGTTGTACAGAGGAAGAAAATGGGATATTTTGTTGACCCCCCCCCCAGCTTCTGTTAGATTCTAAACAGGAGCACCTCATCAGTAAACCAGTTTTCGCCCCCAAATATCTGATTCCAAAGTTAATTTATGGCCAGCACAAAGCTTCTAGAAAGAGGGGTTATATTCTGATTTACTCATCCATCGATTGTCCTTATCACAAATGAGATTTTAACAAAAAATAAACTTTGGGAGCATTAATGAATTTTATTAAAAATCCATAGAAATGAAGCCATTTAATGAAGCGTTGAATTCATCAGGTCACAAGCCCCAAACAGGTCTAACAATGTGTGTGGAGACAGGCCTCCAGAGACTGACAAAGTTGTTTACCTGTGAGTCACTCATGGCAGAAAGTTTAATGAGATCCATGGAGGGTGAAGAGGTCGGATAAAATATTTGGTGGCTCAAACAGTTCTTTTTGAAAGATGTGGATATGAGCTCATACTAAATGAATGTCGCTGTCAGTTAACTGATGAGGAGAAATGTGGCAGTAATTTGTCTAAATTTCTATTCACAAATTTATGTTATATTTTCTGCCTGTTTCATTTTCTTAATGGAGGAAGATTTGAATGTAACATATTTCATTCTTGGTGGGCATGTGGAAGTTAACAAATACAGTTACTTGTACTTCCTGACTTTTCTTATAGTTTATCTTCTCATAATCTGCAGTAATTGTACTATTATGTACTTGATCTGGAAACATCAAAACCTCCATGAGCCTATGTACATTTTCATTGCAGCTTTGTTACTGAACTCTGTTCTTTTCAGCACTAACATTTACCCAAAGCTTTTAATTGACTTTTTATCCGACAAACAGATCATATCTTTTTATGCCTGTCTTGTCCAATATTCATTATTTTATGCTTTGAGTAGTTCAGAGTTCTTACTGTTAGCAGCCATGGCCTATGACAGATATGTGTCTATATGTAAACCTCTGCAATATCCAACTATCATGAAGAAAAGAACCATCAGTATTTTTCTGGCTTTAGCTTGGCTTCTGCCTGCTTGTCAGCAAGTAGGTTTAGCAACATTGTTTGCTAATCAGAAACTCTGCAGCTTCTCTCTGAAAGTCATTTTTTGTAATAACACAATTTACAAACTCTTCTGTGTGACTTCAAGAGCAATAACATTTTATGGTTTGTTTATTTTGCTAAACACTGTGGTTTTTCCTGTGATCTTCATCGTTTTTACTTACACCAGGATACTTATAATATGTTATCACAGCTGTGGAGAAGTCAAGAAAAAAGCTGCACAGACCTGTTTGCCTCACCTGGTTGTTTTAACCAATTTTTTCTGTTTGTTTGTATGTGATGTTATTACAGTTCGACTGGAATATGATTTTCCAAAAACTGCACGTTTGATAATGTCTTTACAGTTATTTTTGTATAATCCTCTTTTTAATCCTTTTATCTATGGACTTAAAATGAAGAAAATAGCAACACACCTTACAAGGTTGTTCTGCCAAGGAAAAGTGAAATCATAATCTTAATACTGATATTTTTGTCAGTGCAGATCAAGAATGCAGAGGTGTGATTCTGTGTAAACTAATTGTCAGTAATAATAGTGACATGTGAGATTTATTAATATGCAGTAAAGACCTTTGTCAACCTACCAAATGTGATGACTGATGAATTTTTCAGACATTTAGACCTTTTTAGAGCTGAGAGTTTGCTTGTTGGTGTTCGTGTCCAAGTAAATCCTGCACACATGATAGAAAGAAATATGCAAGATATTCTAGGAATTTCAGGGACTGTTTATATGTGTGTAAACTTTCAAAGCGCCTAGAAGACAATGCCCTGATGTTTGCACAAAAATGAGTATAAACTGTTTTGCACTGTGTAGCCTACAACTCTGTGACACATTTCATAAATAAAAAAACCAACCATAACCCTAACGGTTACATAATAACAATGCACAAATGTACATCATCAGAACTAACATAGAATTCATAAAACAAAGAATATAGTAAAATAGTGAACATTAAATTAGTCCAAACGTTTGTGTTTCCCTTGATAAATGAATTCTTGACTAAGTAATTTTTGATAAAGGGATGTTTGTACTAGCTGAAAGCCTGTTCTAGTGTCTATTTTTCCTCTCAGACAAAAGTTGATAGAAGTTCCATCCTATTACCCTTAAATTGAGTTTTTCTGAACTTCAGCAGTGGGACCACGCCTCAAACACTCCCTTTCCAATCTACTGTCTACAAATATCCTCCTGCCTTAATCATCAGAGTGCTCTCATTTTTCATACCCCCCCTTTCCTGTTTACCTCCTGTAATCCTTCCCCAAACCGCACTTGTCCTGGGCCATGGTTCCTCACTCCAGACGCCATCCTGTTCCATCTTCCATCACAGTTCTTATTCAGCATATAATGCACATACGTTTTTTCATTTTTCATGGTCACTAAATTACCTGTTTCTATGGTTTCTTTTTGTGGAATTTTTAATTGTTACATTAAAAGCCAATTTAAAAAAAATCTCTCAGCATCAGATTGTGAAATCTATTAGATATTAGATTCCAAATGTTGTGTTATTGCACAATAAGCCACCTTAAACCTTTATAAAGTTTCTGTAATATCATGACCAATTACTACATTTGTTTATGGTTTTGTCTGGACATCACACCACAGGAGCTGCCAGAACCCTGCCCATGCCTCTTTGGTGTTTGGTGACAAACAGAGAGCTCGTGTTTTGCTTAATTGCTGCATGCTGTTGTTGCCTAGGCAACAAAAAACACCTGGAAGAGTTTGGGAGCAAACCTTTACGTCCTGAAACCCTCAAAGACCCCAGCGGCTCTAAAGTAGGCAAACTAAAACTCCATGTTTAAGCTCTATAAAAGGTAAATGGCCACTCATATATTACTTTTATCTATGTGAATTATGTGAATGTCTGCTATTAAAATATTGATTGATGTTGATAATCCCGGGCTGGCTGCGGACTTTCTGTGTGGAGTTTGCATGTTCTCCTCACAGTCCAAAGACATGCATGTCTGCTTAACTGCTGACTCTGAATTGCCTGTAGGTGTGACTGGTTGTCTGTCTGTGTATTAAAATGATGGATAAGTTACGTATTTATAAAAAGTTTAAGTCTCAGAAATGTCAAACATTCTGCTGGCTTTTTAGTACACAATTTATTATTTCCAAAAATACTTTTAAATAATTTTGCAACTGTGCCACCATATGTTCAGCTTTTGCCACAGTTTAACCAACCCAGTAAAAACATTTCTTCACATCAGTGAATCTGAAAAAGGGTTTTACTGATTGTTATTAGTTTGCACATTTTCTCAGAACATGTCAGTACTGACATTAAACACTTCACACACATCAAAAAAATCCCATCTGTGTCCCATCATTCTAATTAAGAAAAACATGACACTGATAGTAAACTAAATAATATCTCATCTTTCTTTGCAGAACAAACTCTTAAGGTGTTTAGAAATTTCTTTCATTTTAAGTCCATACATAAGTGGATTGAAAAGAGGATTATACAAAATAAATTGTAAGGTCATAATAAAATGTGCAATTTTTGGAAAGTCATATTCCACTCGAACTGTAATAACGTCCCACATGAACAAACAAAAATAATTTATTAATACCAGCAGGTGAGGTAAACACGTCTGTGAAGCTTTTTTCCTGACCTCTCCACTGCTCCGATAACATATCAAAAGTATCCTGGCATATGTAAAAATGATGAAGATCACAGGTAAAACAGCATTATGACACAAAGCCAACACACCTAAAACAGATATCGCATGAGAACTCGCACAGAAAAGTTTGTAAATGGAGTTATTACAATAAATGACTTTCAGAGTGAAGCTACAGAGTTTCTGATTAGCACTCAGTGTTGCTAATCCCACAAAGTGACAAACAGGGAGAATCCAAGATAAAACCAGAAATATACTGATGGTTTTTTTCCTCATGATAGTTGGATATTGCAGAGGTTTACATATAGACACATATCTGTCATAGGACATGGCTGTCAATAGAAAGAACTCTGAACCACCCAAAGAGTAAAACAAAAAATATTGAACAATACAGGCCTGATGAGATATGATCTGTTTTTCAGATAATAAGTCCATCAAAAGCTTTGGGTAGATGATAGTGCTGAAAATACCAGAGTTCAGTAACAAAGCTCCAATGAAAATGTACATAGGCTCATGGAGGTTTTGGTGTTTCCAGATCAAGTACACAATAGTACAATTACTGCAGATTATGAGAATATAAACTATTAGAAAAGTCATGAAATAAACATATCTGTATTTCTGAACTTCCACGTGTCCATCCAGAAATAAATACGTTACATTGAAATCTTCCCCCATTAAAAAAGCCTAATATATTTAATTATTAAAGCAGACAGACAATATAAAATGATTATTTAACTATAAATGTAGAGAAGATGTTGTTAATAATGCAGTGACATGTCTCCTGTATTAGATTCTCTAAAACATTCACAGTTACCTGAGCTTGAAATGCACATAGTTTATAATCATCTCTTAATGTTGCAATGAGAACTGATCAAGCCTGTAAAACTTTTATCAGACTGCTGGACCCTCCATGGATCTCATTAAACTTTTCACCATGAGAGACTAACATGCACACACAACTTTGTCAAACTCTGGAGGCCTGAATCCACGTGTTGCTATAGAACTTGTTTTCATGACACATTCAGAAAATGTATTAAAAGACGTCTCTCTCTTCTCAACAGTCTGTAAAACCCCCAAGCTCTCCTATTGGAAAATGCCTGGGCTTTCCCAAGATATTGTAGGTTTTGTAATTTAGGACTTTATGGTTTATGCTAAACCTGAACCCATTTCTCAAATTTCTTCTTAATACTGTTTTTTTTTTTCACACTCCTCTAATTCCATGCACTACCATTACCTCTGGTGTGGGTAAGTTTTATAACCAAAAGCAGTGATGGTGTTGACTAGTGCTGTGACTTTTTCCCCCCTCATCATGTACGGGCAGCAGCAAAACTCTTCAGCTCAGTGAACCCACGATGGTGGAACGAGCTACCAAACTCTGCACACTCACTCCCAATGTTCAAAAATCTGCTGAAAACAGACTTTGCTTTGATGTTTTCTCCTTGATGTTGAGTTTTGCTGCGTTGTGCCTCACTTGTAAGTCGCTTTGGATAAAAGCCTCTGAATGACTAAATGAAAATGTAATGGGATGTACCAGTGTTTTATGTTTGGGGTGTTGTTTTAGCACTGGATGCTGTGTTTCAAGCCATTATCCATCCATCCAACAGCCATTATCTGTAACCACTTATCTTGTTAAGGGTCATAATTAACATAACATGCACGTCTTTGGGCTGTGGGATGAAACCGCCGGGAACTTGCAAAGTCCAGCAAGGTGGTAGCACCAACCACTCCCTCGGCGTGCTGCCCCTGAAGCCACTATTTAACAATATGTACAATTAGTCTATTGAATTGCAGGCTGCAGAAAGCTGATAATGGATGAAAATAATAATTATTTCATCCTAGTAATTCAATAAAAAATGTATGTTGTCAGTTCATGTGTATTTTTATAGTACATAACAGTAGACCCACTACTAAACCACACATTAGTGAGACTCGGGTTGTTGAGGTGTTCACCTTGTGTCCCTCTACCTGATTCTAGTCTAAAAGTCAGGATAGGTTTCAGTGAGTGGATACTGCCAAGCAAAAAGGGGAGCACTGTCGATCAGTCAGACAACTGAGACAGGCTGTTTGTAACGTAAGTGGTGGACGGCCATACTATACTGTCTCCTCTGATTGGAATTAATGGGACGCTTGGATACAATTCCCTCAGTACCTCTGGGGGACTGTGATTTCTTCAACGAGTGCCTTGAGTTCCTAGTAGAACTACTAGCTGTGAGCATGCATCCATATTTTTTGCGATATTGTTGCATATGTTCAAGGTTCAAGATTGAAGATTCAAACAACTTTATTCATCCCATTGGGGAATATTGCCTTGTTACGGCTGCTCTCCACGTGAAATGTAGAAAAGGAAGGAAAAACCTTCCCCCGACCAAGTACAAGTACAAACTACTGATCAATAAGTAAGAATAAACCCAGCTAGAGGAGAAAAACATAAATAAAATAAAAACAATACTATTTGATCATTTGATCTTTTTACAGAAGGGGGACGAGTTGAAAAGATTAATGGTCACTGGGAGAAAGGATCTCCAGTGATGTTCTGTGGAGCACTTGACTATGATCAGTCTCTGGCTGAAAGTTTTCCTCTGTGCAGCAAGCACACAGTGGAGTGGGTGGGAGGGATTGAGAGAAATTTGGACAACATTCTCCTCTCAGCCACAACATGCAGAAGGTCCAGCATCTCCCGCAGGAAAGAACCTCCTTATTAATTTGTCCAGTTACTGGCTGCCACCTTCATATTGCTGCCCCAGCAAACCACAGCATAGAAGATGGAGCTGGCTACCATGGACTCATAAAACATCCACAGCATGGTGCTGCAGATTTTGCAGACTCAAGTCTCCTTAGAAAATACATCCTGCTCTGTGCTTTCGATGTACAGTATAGTGATGCTGCATTAACGGACCAGTCCAGTTTATTGTCCAGGTGGACATCCAGGTATTTGTACTTCCACACCCAAAGGATTGACAGGAGTCTCGGACATCCTGAAGTCCACCACCAACCAGTTCCTTTGTTTTACTGATGTTGAGCTGGAGATGATTGTGCTAACACAGGTTAACAAAACGGATCATAGGGTCACAGCGTCAGAAAGTTCTGCGAATGGACCTATTGGGGTCCAGAAAAATCCAGACAGCCGTGGGGGTTTTAACGAGCATGCTCTTTAATTTCTCCCCCAGCAGGACAGGCTGCATTGTGTTAAAAGAGCTGGAGAAGTCAAAGAACAAGTCCCATTGTTATTGCCCTTTACATCCCACCGTCGGCTTCTCGTGACACAGCTTGTCAACACAATCACTGCTAAGCTACAAAATCAAGATCAAATGCTTTCATGATCCTCACAGGATTTCCTAACACACATTACTTGTAGAAGGTGTTCTCAGGAGGCTACTAAGACTCTGCAGGGGTGCTTTGAAGCCACAGGCTGGAATGTATTCTGTGAGCCCCATGGAGACAACATTGACTTAGCGACAGACCATGTCATAGAATACATAAACCTCTGTTTGGACAACACCATCCCAACCAGGACAGTGGTGTTCTTCTCCAACAATAAACCCTGGATCACCGGTGACCTGAATAAGCTGCTCAGCTGAAAGAAGAGCGCCTTCAGGGATGGGGACAGATATCTGCTGAAGTCTGTGCAGAAGGAGATAAAATTGAAACTGAGCGAGAACTGGAGAACCAGATCCAGCAAATTAGCACGAAGAATGTGTGGTCAAACATTGAATATGTCTTTGCTGAAATGGCACTGGACAGTTCATAGGATTGTCAAAATGTGCAAACCTTGTTGCTGGACAGTTATCACTCCTGGAACTACCCAGTGTCTCACCCAGTGAACATCTCTTTAGAAGTGATTGTTAAAAGTGACTTTAAAAGTGACTCACTCCCTGCTCCTGCATAAAAAGGCAAACCACCTATTAAAAGTTTCTACTGGCTTTGTGGAACTCAAGCATTTCTCTTCTTGCCATTAGGGTGGTCAGGATGATGTTTTTTGGTTAACCTCACAATTATAAACTTAGCCTAAGTCCCAATTAATATATCACATAGGAAACATATGTTACTCTGATTCCTGATTATTCTGACAATATCAATATTGTGATCATAGCACTGGAGAAGATATAAGGTGTTATTGCTCCTTCTGAATTTGCCGGTGTCAGGTTTAACAAGTGGTTATTAGACAATTGTGGTCCTTTGGGTGCATGGATTGCACTCTCGTTATTGAGAATTACAGACCCATCTCTTTTTTTCTATTTCTGGCCAAGACTTTTGAAAGGGCAGTCTTTGATCAACTCTCAGATTTGCTCCTCCTTGATGTCAACCAGTCGGGCTTCAACAGTGCTCACTCCACAGAAATGGCAGTCCTGATGGTCATGGAATCCCTGCAGGCTGCAAAAGCCACAGGTCAGTCTTCTGTCTTAATTCTACTTGATCTCCCTGCAGCCTTTGACATGATAAACCATCACATTCTCCTGTCTCCATCCCTGGAACAGCTCCGGCCTGGCTTTGGTCTTACTTACATGGACAGACTTTCAAGGCATATTTCTAAATCTCATAGCCTCTCTACTGGTGTGCCGCAGGGCTCAATGCTTGGGCCTTTTTTTCCCCATCCATACTACATCCCTGGTTTCTATCATCCACTCACATGGCCTTTACTATCATTGCTTTGCTGATAACGCACCTCTCCCTGTCCTTTCCACCAAATGACTGCACTGTCTCAACACACATTTCTAGCTGTCTGTCTGGCATCTCTGCTTTGATGAGAGAAAGAGATCTTAAAAACTGTAGAACAATTTTCTGTGCCCCACTTCTAGGCTATTTAATAGGGAGGCACTTCTCCAAAATAAGATATGTTGCTGATCATATATTTACTAGAAAAAAATTTAAAAAGATATTGGAATTTTTTTTTAAATCTCTGGATGATGTGTAAGGATCAATAAGAATCTAAATATTTTTCTGTCCTGTTTATATAAGCACCATTGAGAACATTTACATTTTGCCCCTTCGAAAACCCAAGTACCCATTTGTTGAAATAGCATCACTACATAAGAAGGCAGGCATCTTTTAAAATAGCACAACTTTAGTCAGAGCTAGGCACAAAAACATCATCTGTAATGCATGAAAATCTTAGACACTAATTAAACATATTATGGTTAGCAAAACAGTCGTGGTCTGATCTACAACGGTTGTTTCACACTAGAGTTGATTTCAGAGTCCTGTTCTATGCCCTTCAAATTTCTTGAAATCAATGTTGGGTAAGAGTCAGTACATCAATGTAAGGTGCATAAAAATATTAAAGAAATAAAACAACCTAAATAAATAAATACCAACTCAGGGCTGCTGCCAAACAGTGAAAGCAGATCAACACGTGTACACTTTTTTCCACCTGGGTCTATTTTACTGCAAAAGTGGTGCCAGCACTTGTACAAAATCATTGTACTTTTATGCAATTTTCCTTGGAGAGGCCTACCTCATTGCATTTGTATCTGTTTGGCAATTTGGCAAAAAGAACACAAAAAGTTATAAATAGATTCATCTGTCCTGTGTAAAATGAAACAGATTTTTAGTGCATGTGTTGCAAATCCTGACAAATACTTTGCGCAGAAATGAAGAATCACATGATTCCTATTACAGGTGAGATTATCCATATGAATAACATTAGTTCATTTTCTGTCGACAGAACAACCCTTTAAGATGTTTAAAAATTTCTTTCATTTTCAATCCATATACAATTGGATTCAAAAGGGGATTATAAACAACAACTGGTAAAGTCATTATTAACCGTGCAATTTTTGGGAAATCATATTCCAGTCGAACAATAATAAGATCATATGTTATCAATACAAAATGATTGATTAAAAGCAACAGATGAGGTAAACAGGTCTGTGCAGCTTTTTTTCGGACATCTCCACTGCTGCGATAACAGATCTTGAGTATTCTGGTGTAAGTATAAATGATGAAGAACACAGCAAACCCAGCATTATCTAACAATGTGATCACACCAAAAATAGTTATTGCTTTTGGAGTCACACAGAAAAGTTTGAAAAATGTGTTATTACAAAAAATGACTTTCAGAGTGAAGCTACAGAGTTTTTGATTAGCACACATGGTTGCTAATGCAACAAAGTGACAAACAGGATAAAGCCAAGATAAAAACAGAAATATATTGACAGTTCTTTTCCTCATGATAGTTGGATATTGCAGAGGTTTACATATAGATACATATCTGTCATAGGCCATGGCTGCCAACAGTAAAAACTCTGAATCAACTAAACTATAAAACATAAAATATTGAACAATGCAGGCCTGATAAGATATGATCTGTTTTTCAGATAACAAGTCAATCAAAAGCTTTGGGTAGATGTTAGTGCTGAAAATAACAGAGTTCAGTAGCAAAGCAGCAATGAAAATGTACATAGGCTCATGGAGGCTTTGGTGTTTCCAGATCAAGTACACAATAGTACAATTACTGCAGATTATAAGAATGTAAACTATAAAAACTAACATAAAATAAAGGTATCTGTATTTGTTAACTTCCACATGCCCATCGAGAATTAAATATGTCACATTTACTTCTTTGTCCATTAAGAAAATCAGTAATTGCTTATTTTAAAAGGCAGATAATAAAATATGAAAAGTTCATAGATTTAAAAACAATTGCTTTACTTTGCAACAATTCGCCAATACTGGATTCATTTACTCCATTACAGTTTCCTGACCTGGAACTTCACTTCTGTTTGTGTTGATCTCCAAATCCAGCAAAGAGAACAGTGTGAGCCTGTAAAATGTTTTATAAGACTGTTTTTCTCTCAATGGATCTCATTAAAGTTGGTGACTAACATGTAAACACCTTTATTAAACTCTGGAGGCCTGAAGGAGTTTCTTCTTAAAATCCCTAAAATGTCTTAAGAGGAAAATAAAAATGAAATTTTTTTTTTTGTAACCATACAAAGGCCAGTAAGGCCTCACTAAAGCTCCTAAACATTAACTTAGGTTTTACACAAATTCTGATCACTCTAGTTAAAATGGTCATGGTCAAAGTGAAGCACTATATCTGAAGGTGAACCAAGGCCAAAAAACAAACCAACAAAAGGATCTATTTCCCACAGAAAGTGCTAACTAACCGCTAAGAGGAAACAAACAAACAAAAAGCCCATCTCTAACCCTAACTCCCTACTGTGAAAACAAGACAAACCAGCAGAAAGAATGGTAATATGTACAATGGAGATGGTGATAAGTAATCTTATTTACAAAATAATCAATAAATACACAAAACTATGGCACAAGGCCCAACAATGCAACTAATCCAAAGTTTACAAAACAGTTTAGAGGACAGATAATAGGTGCTACTATCAGAGAAACCAGACTTTCTAAATTCCAGGAAGTGTAAGATGGACCATTCACCTTCCAGCACTTCCCCCCAATCCAGCCAATCACACAGTGCACACAGATCCCCACAAACAAAGAGCACTCACTCTTACTCAAAAACAGTCACACAAAACACAACTTAAACAGAACAATAATTTACATCACATTCGGCCAAGGCCGTAACACCCCTCTTCCTAAAAATCAGTCATTCCCCTAAAATTTCTGATAATTAGGAACAGCTAGACACACGTGACAAAGCATCAGCAAAAACATTTTCAGTTCCTTTTTTGTGATAGATTTACGGGTTAAAATCCTGAACGAGGAAGGACCAGCTCATTAATCTATGGTTCAGGTTTTTCATCTGTGCCAAGAACATGAGGGTTGTGAGCAGTAAACACAACAACTTGTAATGGGCTGGAGCCAACATAAACCTCAAAGTGTTGGAGGGTTAGAAGTAATGACTTGGCTTCTTTTTTAATAGTGCTGTATTTTAACTGGATTACAAATATGAATATCCACGAGAAATAAGAGATAAGATGATCGATACATTTTGACATGCAGAAGACCAGACAAAGATTTGCTGACACTATCACAACAAATCGAAACACTTATTACAGACAAGGTTTATCAACATTGATATGACTATTGATATGACTAGTTCATTTGATCTTAACAGAACAACTTCTTGAGGTGTTTATAAATTTCCTTCATTTTTAGTCCGTATATAATTGGATTAAAAATAGGATTATACAAAATCACTTGTAAAGTCATTATTAAACGTGCAGTTTTAGGAAAATCTGATTCTAGTCGAACTATGATAAGATCATATGTTATCAATAAAAAATGATTGATTAAAAGCAGCAGATGAGGTAAACAGGTCTGTGAAGCTTTTTTTCTAACAGCTCTACTGCTCCGATAACATGTTACAAGTATCCTGATGTATGTAAAAACTATGAAGACCACAGGAAACCCGACAATATTTAACACAACGAATACACCATAAACAGTTATCGCTCTAGAAGCTACACAAAAAAGTTTATAAATTGAATTATTACAAAAAATTACTTTCAGAGTGAAGCTACAGAGCTTTTGACAAGAACTCATTGTTGCTAATCCCCCAATTTGACAAACAGGAAGAAGCCAAGATAAAGCCAGTAAAATATTGACAGTTCTTTTCCTCATAATAGTTGGATATTGCAGAGGTTTACATATAGACACATATCTGTCATAGGACATAGCTGCTAACAATAAAAACTCTGAATCAACTAAAACATAAAACATGTAATATTGAACAAGGCAGGCCTGATAAGATATGATCTGTTTTTCAGACAGAAAGTCAATTAAAAGCTTTGGGTAGATGTTGGTGCTGAAAAGAACAGAGTTCAGTAACAAAGCAGCAATGAAAATGTACATAGGCTCATGGAGGTTTTGGTGTTTCCAGATCAAGTACACAATAGTACAATTACTGCAAATTATTAGAAAATATATAATAAAAACTATAATAAAATAAAGGTATCTGTATTTGTTAAGTTCTACTAATCCATCAAGAATTAAATATGTTACATTTACTTCTTCCTCCATTAATTGACTTCCAAGTCAATTAATGTATAAGTATTCAAATAAAAAGTTAAAGACAAAGTTCAAACTCTAAGTTTACTATTTAATCAAATCATGTATTGCACAGTGTAGTTCATTAAATTACCTGCTGTTAAATTTCACTTTATGTGTTAAACTTCAAATGCTACATAGAGAGAAGTTTGAAGTGGTGAAATGGTTTTATCAGACTGTTTCACCCTCCATGGATCTCATTAAAGACTAACATGTAAACAACTTTATCAAACTCTGGAGGCCTGAATCTGTCTGTAGTCTTGCTTGGGAGTTTTCCTTTTTCCGCTTTCCACATTTGTTTGTAACAGAAAGTGGCAAAATGTCTGAATAAATAAACTGTTCCAAAATTGTTCCTTCCAACAACTGTATCAAACAAACGTGGCATGTAAAATGCTACTAAACCCACTAAAGCACAATCCCTGCCAGACACTTTTAGGAGGACATTTGTACAAATAGCTACCTTTCATTTCTCGCATTATTGCACAGGTTTTGCTCTATGAATCCAAACATGTGAAGTAGATCAGTGAAATGTGTAAACTACATACTCTGTCCTGTCTGAATGTCAACATTTTCAGCACCCAGACAACTTAAAAAAAATCATTTGATAA
Organism: Channa argus; assembly: GCF_033026475.1. NCBI lineage: Eukaryota > Metazoa > Chordata > Actinopteri > Anabantiformes > Channidae > Channa > Channa argus. The sequence continues at coordinate 2,298,603 of NC_090205.1, forward strand.
GTAGCAGTCAGGGCTGACACCTGAAAAGATTTACAATTTGGTAGCGCTCTTAGGAAGAGTGTCACAATCATTGCCTGAATTCCAGCACCATCTCACTCTCGGGACACACACTCTGAAACCCCCCACTTCCTGGACATATCTTTCTGGTCCAAGTTTCTTTTTGGGTTATTCATTGCTATAGTTGTTTCACTTGTTTTTTGTCCATTTCTACCCTGTTCTCTCTAAGTTCTTCATTACATATTCTCCTGTAGCTATGCACGTTTACTCCACAGCCAGCTTAATTCTATTGGATGGACTTCGCGTTTTTTTTGCCTGCCTACCTGACTGGCTTAAGGTACTTCCAACCTGCCTGTTGTCTCCTGCCTGCTACTTTGACTTTGCTATGCTATTGACTTCTGGGTGACCGCAGCACACAGTGCAGTGCATCGCCGCAGCACCCCAAAGCACCGACCAAGCGGCTGGACAGGTCCTGTCTTACTTAGGAGGAATATGAGTGGCACTAAGGTGTGAATCTCTGCTTGCTTTCTGGTGGCTCAGGGCATCATGTCCAGAACAACCCATTAAAAGGCCTGGCATTTTACTTCATGTTTTCTCAAAGTGCTCTTCGGGTTCATTTATCTTCACCACTTATCTTCATCACAAGAAAGTCGCCTTTCTTGTCATCCAGTCTCCTCAGCTACTGCTAATTCTTGGTGCCACCTGGATAAAACAAAACAACCCACACATGGAGGTGGACAGCCACAATCCCTGGATTAACAAAACCAAAGCCACTTCCCTCCCCCTTCATTGACCTTATGACTATGGCATTGACCTGCTTCCCACAGCCATGCCTCCTTGGGGCACCTGTACTCATTGTCAGCTCCTGGTCGTCTGGCCATGAAGTCATACGATGATGAAGCATTGGCAGCAATGCTAAACTAATCATCATCTTTCGTCTGCTGGTACAGAGTTCTTTATATTGGTAAGAAAGATGGAGGTCTGTGTCCTGGCATTGATCATCAGGCAATGAACCAAACTGCCATTAAGAACCACTGCCCTTATCTCATCTGCATTCAAACTCCTTCAAGGTAAGGTAAGGAATGCTTACCAACTTGTGTTGATCCAAAAACAGAATGAGGTGAAGACAGCCATAAATACCCAAGTCAGTAAATTTGATTATCTGGCAATGCCCTTTGGATTCACAAATGCTCTGCCCCCTGCTGACCGATGATTTGTTATTGATGTTTATTCCCCAAACTCTGGAGTGGGTCAAGTATTGTCTTATTGTTTTGAAAAGCATAACTACATCCACCCATCAACATTTTTCTTTCGTTGACTCACATCTGTAGAGTAAAATTATGATTTAGGGGAGAGAGAACATCTGGCAGTAAAACTGGCACTCCAGTATCACTCTTGGCTTGTGGGAGCAGAACCACCATTTGTGGTACTCACTGACCATAAAAAGTCCCACCAATTGCCGAATATCTAAATTCCTGCCAAACTTAATGTCTTGTTTCGACAGTTTGACCCTCCAATAGAAAAGGAGGACTCCAAATTACTGCCACATTCTGCCCCTCTGAATATTACCAGAATTGACATAGAGGAAGAAGTGCTTCAGGCCCCTTAACACCACCCAGATCACCCATGCCCCAAGGTCCTGAAGTGGTGCCAAGGCTCTTGTCTGGCCTGTCATTTCTTGTGCTTTTTTTGTTGTTTAACAATACTTCTGATGTGCCAGTCTCAACTGTGACATTAGGGAGTTTGTGTTCATGTACCCAACATGCGCTTAAGTGAAGTCCTCTCGTAAACCCCCAATAGACTCTTTCATTTATTCCCAAAACCCCAATATTAATCACTAATAATATCCACATACATAAGTATTTTTTATGTCATGTGAATGTGAATAACCCTGTGTTCATTCTGCAAAGTAGGAAAATTGTTTCTCATACAAATCCACTAAGATGGTAGGACATGACCTGTCATTTATTGATCGGCTGTGAAAATGTTGTGTAGCATGTTTTCCACCACTTTATCACAGCTTCAATTAGGCTTTTAAGCAATTATCACACTCCAGTGCATCCAGGGAACTGGGCTCATTGACTTACACAACCTAAAAAGCAGGGGCCAAAAAGATCTTTTCCGAGTCTGCTGGTATAGACCTCCTCTCTTCTGTCTACCTGCTCACTTTAAGTGAGCAGGTAGAGCAGCAGTGAGTCAGTAAAGTCACACAATTTAAACCTTCTCAAAGGACTTTGATGCAAAGATGTTTAATAGTTTCCGTTGCTCAAAACAAATGTACATGGCTCCTCAATTATTTCCAGAGAATGAACTTTTTTTTATAAAGCTTTAAAGTCATTTCAAAATCCTGTAGCTTTTCTGACATGTTTTGGCTATTTTCTTAGTAATGGCCTTTTGCTGGCATTTGTTCTGTCCGTTTGAGTTTGAGTCTTTGTGTTTGTTATGTTGTTAATGTCCCCCACAGTGCCTTTATTTCAACCATGCCAGGCATCCCTACTGACATTTACATTTATATTAGGACATTTAAAATGAGATAATGAGATTAGGAAATTCAATAAAGCAGGGCTAATGTAATACATTTCATTAATAGTGGGCAAAGAGAAAATGAATACATAAGTCAAGAAGTGACACTATGAAATTCTGAAATAATTGAATCCAATATATGTGGCCTGAGGTAGTATCAGTATTGATAAAGTAGCAGTGGAACTAAACTTTGTCACAGTTTGAGAGGGTTTTAAGCACATTTTAAGGTTGACTTAATTTAGATTGCTGGTAGATTATAGTAAGTAAGGCGAGTAATCAAGAGGAGGCACCATTAAAGCCTTTGTCACCATCAGATTTTACAGTGCAACAGACACCTATTTCCTGTAAGAGGTACTAATGTAAAATTGATTAATTTTAAATTCCCAAAACTAGTATTTGACTGATATTGACTGGAACCTGCAATTTGAGGTACACGGGACAACAATGATGGATTTTGGATTAATCAAATGAAATATAATCAGTCGTCACATAATTGACGATGACCTTTTTAATAAGTGTTAGAAATCAAGACTTTTCATAGGTCACACAAATTGCTTGACTCTTAAGATGAATATCAGCATCAAATTATAAAGGCTGATAACATTAGTTAATTTTATCTTGGCAAAACAACCTTCTGAGGTGTTTGTAAATTTCCTTCATCTTTAGTCCATATATAATTGGATTAAAAAGAGGATTATACAGAACTAACTGTAAAGTCATTATTAAACGTGCTGTTTTTGGAAAGTCTGATTCAAGTCGAACTGTAATGACATCATAACTTAACAAAACAAAATAGTTGATTAAAACAAACAGGTGAGGTAAACAGGTCTGTGCAGCTTTTCTCCTGACTTCTCCATAATTCTGATAACATATAATAAGTATCTTGCTGTATGAAAAAATAATAAAGATCACAGGAAAACCAACAGTATTTAGTAAAATAAACACACCAAAATATGATATCGCTCTTGAAGTCATACAGAAAAGTTTGTAAATTGTGTTGTTACAAAAAATTACTCTCAAAGTGAAGCTGCAGAGCTTTTGATTAGCACTCATTGTTGCTGCTCCCATAACCTGACATGCAGGCAAAAGCCAGGCTAAAGCCAGAAAAATACTGACAGTTCTTTTCCTCATGATCATTGGATATTGCAGAGGTTTACATATGGACACATATCTGTCATAGGACATGGCTGCTAACATTAAAAACTCTGAATCAACTAAAGAATAAAACATAAAATATTGAACAAGACAGGCCTGATAAGTTATGATCTGTTTTTCAGATAAGAAGTCGATCAAAAGCTTTGGGTAGATGTTAGTGCAGAGAAAAATAGAGTTCAATAACAAAGCTGCAATGAAAATGTACATAGGCTCATGGAGGTTTTGATGTTTCCAGATCAAGTACACAATGGTACAATTACTGCAGATTATGAGAAGATAAACTATAAGAACAATCGGGAAATAAAAGAATCTGTATTTATTAAGGTCTACATGCCCATCGAGAATTAAATATGTTACATTTACTTCTTCCTCCATTAGGAAAGTCAAATGTTGCTCATTTTAGATAGCAGATATAACAAGAATATTTGAACCAATAATTAGAGGGTGAGGTTTCACTTTAAAGATAACAACATATTCTCTGCACTGGATTCTTGAATTCATTCAGTTACCTGATGATATATGTGTGTTGATCTCCAAATGTTGCAAAGAGAACTGGTTGAGACTGTGAAATTGTTTTATAAGACTGTAAACCTCTCCATGGGTCTCATTAAACTACCTCACTACCATGTAAAGAATTTTATCAAACTCTGGAGGCGTTGTTAGAGCCTTTTAGGGCTTGTGGCCTGTTATATTTCATGTTGTTGTTTTATGGATATTGGTTAATGTATTAATAAATAAAAAAGAGCAATTCTCTGTTGGAAGAAACTCTCGTGTTCCTGGCTAAAAAGGGCACCTGAGCTATAGTGGCAACCATGTATCCTAAAAATCATTTTCCTATACAACAAAACTGCCAACGCGATTACATGTTTGTAACAAACATATTGACTTAATCGTTAAGGGAAAGGGAGCTGCCAGGCGGTCGTTGGGGGGGGTGGATGGTGTAAAAAGCACTGGACTTTCAAGCCAAGACCCGATTTCAGTTCCTGAGTCCTGTGTCTGGTTATGTTTAGGCAAGAAAACGACTGACATTAGGATTAGAAAGATTCTAAATGTGTTTAAAAGCAATAAAACAGATTTTGTATAAAAACACACACCAGCCCTCGAACTACCTCTGACTCTAACTAGATCCTTTACCTGCCTAATCACAACCATAAAACACTTTAATAACGCTGTAGTCACACAAACTGGACATTGTACAGCAGAAAACAAAACTATTTTGTATTTTGCTGCATGATTAGATATTTTGGACAAACTTACTTCGTCCTAACATTTTATTGATATGTTCGGTATCAACATACGTTACATCACGTTGTCAACATATTCTCATAATGTCCACAGGAAACATAATGTGGTTGAAATTACAATTTCTCTGGAAAACATAATCGGGTTTGCAGTTTAGTTGTACAGGAACTTATTTTTTAGGAGACATGGTTGTTCATATTTACATCCAATGGCATCACAACTGAGGGAGACCTACAGTAACCACTGCTTTAGCTGATCTTAGCTTCATCATACCATTATTTTCCTATGTAGGTGGTAAACTTGTCATCTTGTCTTTATTATCCACCCTTTCCACTTTTTTCATCTTTTTTTCTTTTATGTGCTAATTTTACTTTTGTAAAAAAGAGAAAGTTCACTGCTAAGGCCATGCATTTTAAAATAGAGACTTCATCATGCTGCTGTTTTTATTCTTTGATGATTTTGAGAATTAGCGATTCTCAAGGTAACAGAAGAATACCCACATTTATTTTGGCAACGTGAATGGGATTGACGTCACAGCACAACACGTGTTTGCTTGTTTAAACACGTTTTGGGGATATTGTCAGTATTTTACATGCTATGGCTAAACCACAGGTTGTTTTTAATGTTATTGCTGAATTCTGAAAAGTATGCTGTGATTTACAGCGCCCATGCTCCAGCCATCAACAACAGCACAAAGTAAAGCTACATTTCTCTGTTTTTATAAATTTTAAATACATTTGGAGGTTGTGGCTGAGTTAAAAGGCCAGTTAAAACACATCAGACACAACTGATAAAAGTCACACAGTGTCTGCTCAGCTTTAAGTTTATCCAGTCATGGGATACACAAGTGCAGAGCAGAATCCTACACTGGTCCAGTTTGAAGAATCAAATTTCACTAAATCAATCCAGGACCTGACACAGCCCATTAAAAAAAGATTCTATAATATGTATGATTATAAGGTGAGTGCTTATATTCATACATATTGACAGTGTTTACGTGGACAAAGCTTTGTTCTGCAGGCTTTGCAAATCCTGAAATTCTTGTTATTGTTCAGAAAAATCACATCACTTTAGTCTTATTAGGAAGGACTTTATCAATATGAATAGCATTAGTTCATTTTCTGCTGAGAGAACAACCGTTTGAGATGTTTAGAAATTTCTTTCATTTTTAGTCCATAAATAATTGGATTAAAAATAGGATTATACAAAACCAATGGTAAAGTCATTATTAAACGTGCAGTTTTTGACAAATTAGATTCAACTCTAACTACAATAAGATCATATGTCATCAATAAAAAATGATTGATTAAAAGCAGCAGATGAGGTAAACAGGTCTGTGCAGCTTTTTTCCTGATGTCTCCACTGCTCCGATAACATATCATAAGTATCTTGGTGTATGTAAAAATGATGAAGATCACAGGGAAAACAACATCATTTAACAAATTGCATATACCAAAAATAGATATCTCTCTAGAAGCAACACAGAAAAGTTTGTAGATGGTGTTATTACAAAAAATCACTTTCAGAGTGAAGCTGCACAACTTCTGATTGGCACTCATTGCTGCTAAAACTGCCAGCTGACAAGCAGGCACAAGCCAGGCTAAAGCCAAAAAGACAATTATAGTTGTTTTCCTCATAATAGTTGGATATTGCAGAGGTTTACATATAGACACATATCTGTCATAGGACATGACTGCCAGGAGTAAGAATTCTGAATCACCTAAAGCATAAAACATAAAATATTGAGCAATGCAGGCTTGATGAGATATGATCTGTTTTTCAGATAAGAAGTCAATCAAAAGCTTTGGGTAGATGTTGGTGCTGAAAAGAACTGAGTTCAGTAACAAAGCAGCAATGAAAATGTACATAGGCTCATGGAGGTTTTGGTGTTTCCAGATCAAGTACACAATAGTACAATTACTGCAGATTATCAGAAGATAAACTATAAAAACAATCATGAAATAAAAGTATCTGTATTTATTAAGTTCTACATGCCCATCGAGAATTAAATATGTTACATTCATTTCTTCCTCCATAAACAAAGTCAGATATTATTATTTTACCAAGCAGATACTATAACTGTAAAATGTAGATAAGAATTTAAACAAGTTGTTTTACTTTAATGTTTGCAGATTTCCCCTTTATTAGAAAGCTTTATTGTCTAATTTGTTCAGTTACCTGACGTTAAAATTCCAACTTCTGCAAAGAGAACTGCTGAAACTGGTGAATTTGTTTTATACGGTTGTTTCAGTCTCTATGGATCTCATTAAACTTTCCAACATGAGTGACATGTAAACAACTTTACCAAACTCTGGAGGCCTGACTCAAGTTTACAACCTGCTAAATCATTCTGTGCCACAGTAAACTGCATCATTATATTTATCTATTGAAATCAGCTAAATATCTATAAATACATAAATTGATTGTTTCATGCAATACATAGATAACTGTAAATTGTCATTATCCCCCGTTACTTTTTAGCACATCACTCCAAATGGTGAATCCTCCATGCACACAAAGGTTAGCTATGGAGTTCCACAAGGTTCTGTGTTAGGACCAATACTTTTAACTCTCTCCACCTACGGAACATCTTAAAAATAGGAGCATCCTGTCTCAAAGTGATGCTGAAAAACTGGTCCATGCATTTGTTACCTCTAGGTTGGACTACTGTAATTCCCTACTTTCAGGATGCCCCAGTAACTAAAGAGCCTGCAGCAATGCTGCAGCAAGAGTGCTGACTGGAACTAGCAAGAGAGATCATATCTCACCTTCACTAGCTTCTCTCCATTGGCTTCCCATTAAATCTAGAGTAGAATTTAAAACCCTGCTTCTTACATATAAAGCTCTGGATGATCAGGCTCCATCATATATAGAAGATCTCATAGCACCATATCATCCCAGTAGACCACTTCGGTCTCAGAATGCAGGCCTACTTGTGGTTCCCAGAATTTACAAAGGTAGAATGGAAGGTAGAGCCTTTAGCTATCAAGCTCCTCTCCTGTGGAACCAGCTCCCAGTTCAGATTCGGGAAGCAGACACCCTCTCTACTTTTAAGTCTAGGCTTAAAACCTTCCACTTTAATAAAACATATAGTTAGTTATAGTTATGCCGCTATGGGCTTAGACTGCTGGGGGACCCACCCCCCAATGCACTGAGCTCCTTTCCTTCCTCTCACCCCACAATTGTCACCACTGTATGACATTAACTCTGTGTTTTCTCCCGTCGTTGTCTTTGTCCTTCTCTGTGTCCCTCTCTCTGTCCCTTTCTGCAGGTGTCCCCAGCTTTGAAGCTGTGTGTCTTCCAGTGTGCAGCTACTGGTCCTACCAACCTGCCCAATGTTTTGTTGTTGCTTTTGTTGCTCTTTTCTTTTCTCTCTCCACTTTCCACTCACCCCAACCGGTCAAGGCAGAGGGTCGTCCACCCTGAGCCTGGTTCTGCTGGAAGTTTCTTCTGTTAAAGGGAGTTTTTCCTCTCCACTGTTGCCTAGGGCTTGTTCAAGGGGGAATTATTGGGTCTTGTCCTGTTACATTTACTTCTTCCTCCATTAAGAAAATCAGTAATTGCTTATTGTAAACGACAAAGAAAATAAAATAAAGTTCATAGATTTTTAAAAAGATGTTTTACTTTGAAGGCTGCAACATTTCCCTGAACTTACAGTTAACAGACCTTGTAATTCACTTCTGTATGTGTTAATCTTCAATCCTGCTAAGAGATCAGTCTGAGTCTATTGAAGGGTTTTATAAGTCTGTTTCTCCCTCAGTGGATCTCATTAAACTTTTCCTGACTTACATGTCAACATCTTTATTAAACTCTGAAGTCCTGAATCTACAGGTTAGTGACCTAAATGTGTTATTTTCGCTAAAGTTATTGAAATGTCTTTATGCACAGATTGATAAGAGCAAAAAAGTTATTTTCGTTTATGTTATTTGGTAAAGGCCAAAAAGGCCAAATCTCTTAGACTAACTTAAAATGAGATTTTACACATTTTCTGATAAATCTAGAATGAACAGGACCGGTCATGGTGTCATTAGCTGGATGTCCTTTGTAAGAACTAAAAGCTAATACTGATTATGTTAGTAATTTTGCAATAAAGCACATTGAGTGAATGAGCATAGAAATGCAACCAATGGGGCGGTCTTCCTGTTCCAGTCCCAAGTCTGCATAAATACAGAGGATTCTGTCAGGAAAGGCACCTGTTCTAAAACACATGCAAATCTGACTTCTCTTCCTGATCGGTCGGGGCCGGGCTTAACAAGGACTGCCACTGCTGCTGTTGACCTACAGGGTACCGGTGGAAATTGGACTACTGTTGGTCAAAGACAAAGAAGAAGAGGAGGAAGGTGTGTTCGTAGGCAGAGAGAGAATAGGAAAGCTAAGAATGTAGGACTGAGAGTAGGGACCTTGAATGTTGGGACTATGACAGGGAAGGTTAGAGAGTTTGTTGACATGATGCAGAGAAGAAGGTGGACATACTGTGTGTCCAGGAGACCAGGTGGAAACGTAGCAAGGCTAGAAGCTTAGGAGCAGGGTTCAAGTTGTTTTATCACAGGTCAGATAGGAAGAGAAATGGAGTCGGAGTTATCCTGAAAGAGGAGTTTGTGAGGAATGTTCTAGAGGTGAAAAGACTATCAGACAGGTTGATGAGTCTGAAGCTGGAACTTGAAGGAGTGATATTCAATGTTGTTAGTGTTTATGCCCCACAGGTAGGATGTGAGAAATTCTGGAGTTAGTTACATGAAGTCATGCAGAGCACCCACAGAGGTGTGAGAGTGGTGATTGGTGCAGATTTCAATTGACATGTAGGTGAAGGGAACAGAGGTGATGAGAATGTGATGGGCAGGTTTGGTCTTCAGGACATGAACACAGAAGGACAGATGGTGGTAGACTTTGCAAAGAGGATGGAAACTGCTGTAGTGAACTCTTTCTTTCAGAAGAGGCAGGAACATAGGGTGACGTATAAGAGCGGAGGTAGAAACACTCAGGTGGACGACATCTTGTGTAGACATTGTAATCTGAAAGAGATCAGTGACTGTAAAGTATTGGTAGTGGAGAGTGTAGCCAGACAACACAGGATGGTGGTGAGGAAGATGAAGAGGACAAAGGCAGAGCAGAGGACGAAGTGGTGGAAGTTGAAAAAGGAAGAATGTTGTGTAGTTTTCAGGGAGGAACTGAGACAGACTCTGGGTGATCAGGAAGTACTTCCAGATGACTGGACCACTACAGCTAATGTGATCAGGGAGACAGGTAGGAGGGTACTCGGTGTGTCATCTGGAAAGAGAAAAGTGGACAAGGAGACTTGGTGGTGGAACGAGGACGTTCAGGAGTGTATACAGAGAAAGAGGTTAGCTAAAAAGAAGTGGGACACTGAGAGGACTGAAGAGAGTAGACAGGGGTACAGGGAGATGCAGCGTAAGGTGAAGTTAGAGGTGGCAAAGGCCAAACAAAGAGCATATGAGGACTTGTATGCTAGGTTGGACTCTAAAGAGGGAGAGGTGGATTTGTACAGGTTGGCCAGACAAAGAGATAGAGATGGGAAGATGGAAGGAGAACTTTGAAGAGTTGATGAATGAGGAAAATGAAAGGGAACGAAGAGTAGAAGAGGTGACTGGTGTGGAGCAGTAAGTAGCAAAGATTAGTGAGAGTGAAGTGAGGAGGAGGTTTAAGAGGATGAAGAGTGGAAAGGCAGTTGGTCCTAATGACTAATTTGTTACTAGTGTGCATTGGTTTAGTTTAACGGGCTTGTCGGTTTTAATGCTTTGGTTTTTCTATTGTGATTCTACTTTTTCTATTCATCTCTAGTTAAATTCCTAGTCTGAGTTTATTCCTTCTTACATAGTAGTCCCTTCGAGTTTGTGCCTGTTTTGTCCTCCGTTGTAGGAGCGAGGTTTTGTTAGTGGTTTTTCCCTGTTTTGTTTGATAATCTTAAATAAAGCTTATACCTTTCACCCAACCCATCTCGCCTTAATGCCCTTGGGTCCTCCTTAAAAAACTAATCCTGACAGAATGATCCGACCAAACTCGGACCCAGCAACAATCAAATGGAGGAGATAATAAGGTGTAGATCTTGGCTACTGGAACGGGAGGGTATACCCCAAGTACTGGCCTCCTTAGGGGCCTTTAGAGCAAAGAATGGACGGGCACAACCTCCCCTAGACCAGGACTACTCATCTGTTCACGTTGTGGACACCCCTGAGCCTGCCTTTGGTCCTGGGTGGAGATATAGCCCAGCTTTTACCACTTCTGTCTCTGAGCGGGCAAACGCAACCTCCGGTTCTGTTCCCGGCTCTCCTCCAGTTCCATCTCCTGCTCCTCCAGTTCCATCTCTTGCTCATCCAGCTCCAGCTCCTGCTCCTGTACCTGTTCGCCCAGTTCCTGCATCTGCTCACTCAGTTCCTGTCTTCGAGTCGGCCGATGCCTCGGGTTCTGCTTCTGATCCTTTTCCTGTCACAGAGCGGGTCGACGCTGCCTCCGCTGCATCCTGTTCCTGCCTATGGGCTGGGGGACGCCCCCACCAGTTCCGATCCTCCTGTTCCTAATTCCGGGCTGACCGGCACCACCAGTGGTTCAGTTCCTGTTCCTGTTCACGTCTCCAGTTTGGCCGAGGTCCGGCCTGGTTCTGATTCGGTTCCTGCCTCCGAGCCAGCTTACATGTCACCTGTTGCTGGCCCCATGCTGGTTGCTGCCCCTCTCCTGGAGGTGGTCATCACATCTCCTGGTTTCCAGCTGACCAGTACAGCGGCTGTTCCTGTTTGGGGGTCGGCAAAAGTTCCTTCGGGTCCAGCTCCTGGTCCTCCATTACTCGGTTCCAGCCGTCGTCGCCGGACTCCTGCCCAAACCAAAACCAAAAGGTTCTTTCAATGTCGTGAGATCCAAAGCTGTCAGGAAAAACAAGTGGTAGAACGTCCTTACAAACATAATTGGACTCAGTCTATGCAAGGACATGTTTTTAAATATAGTAAAATCTAATTAAAAGCTATGGATATGATCAGGAACAGTCTCAAATAGTTTCCTGATAACAGCAAAACAAAGACAAGAACAAGGAGTTGCCAATGTTTTCATAAAAAATAATTCATCATGTGTAATGTAATATATAAAAAAGCAGATACTAAATTGCGCATTTGTATGTTTTTGGAATATCAAAAGTTATTACGAATAACCAAATACAATGGAGGTTATTGCCCTAGACATTTTTAAACAAATTGGGCTCTATTTTCGTGATGAGGCTATCCCAACACTTGGTCAAATGAATTTTTCTTTTATACAATTTTCTTTGTAAATGTATAGCTCGCTTAGCTTACTTCAATTATTACCTCATCTAAAGCAACAACCTGTCTGCTAGACCCTATTCCAACTAGACTGTTCAAGGAAGCTTTACCCTCAATAGATACGTTCATATTAGATATCATCAATCTATCCTTAGAAACAGGCTATGTACCACAGGCCTATAAGGTAGCTGTAATTAAACCACTACTTAAAAAACCCTGTCTTGATCCAGGTGTTTTAGCCAATTACAGACCAATATTTAATCTCCCCTTTATTACTAAAATCCTTGACAAAGTCGTTGTGATCACCTGTACAGGAATAATTTGTATGAAGACTTTCAGTCAGGATTTAGAGTTCATCATAGTACAGAAACAGCACTGGTAAAAGTCACCAACGATCTTCTCATGGACTCAGATAATGGACTCATCTCTATACTTGTTCTGTTAGATCTTAGTGCTGCATTTGACACCATTGATCATAACATTTTATTACAGAGACTGGAACATGAAATTGGGATTAAAGCAACTGCACTAGGTTGGTTTAAATCTTATCTATCTGATAGATTTCAATTTGTTCATGTTAATGATGAATCTTCCATGCACACAAAGGTTAGCTATGGAGTTCCACAAGGCTCTGTGTTAGGACCAATACTTTTTACTCTCTCCACCTACAGAACATTTCGAAAATAGGAGCATCCTGTCTCAAAGTGATGCCGAAAAACTATTCCATGCATTTGTTACCTCTAGGTTGGACTACTGTAATTCCCTACTTTCAGGATGCCCCAGTAACTCCCTAAAGAGCCTGCAATTAATCCAAAATGCTGCAGCAAGAGTGCTGACTGGAACTAGCAAGAGAGATCATATTTTACCTTCACTAGATTCTTTTCAATGGACCCACCTCCCGATGCACTTAGCTCCTGTCCTCCTCTTGTCCCTCTCTCCTCTCACCCCACAATTGTCACCACTATATGTCATTAACTCAGTCTGTTTTCTCCTGTAGTTGTCTTTGTCCTTCTCTGTCCCCCTCTCTCTGTCCCTTTCTGCAGGTGTCCCCCGGCTTTGAAGCTGTGTGTCCTCCAGCGTGCAGCTACTGGTCCAACCAACCTGCCCAATGTTTTGTTCTTCTTTTCTTTTCTCTCTCCACTTTATACTCACTCCAAATGGTCAAGGCAGATGGCCGTCCACCCTGAGCCTGGTTCTGCTGGAGGTTTCTTCCGTTAACGGGAGTTTTTCCTCTCTACTGTTGCCTAGGGCTGGTTCAAAGGGGAATTGTTGGGTTCACTCTATACGTCTGTATAGTGCTCACTTTATTCTGTAAAGTGCCTTGAGATGATTTAGTTGTGCACTGGCAGTATGTAAGTAAAGTTGAATTGAATTGAATTATTCTATTGCATTTAAAGCTGTTTGGCAATTTCCAAATGCGTAAGTAAAGGCAGCTGTTGTCACTATGACCCTTCACGACTTTCCTGACATCATTATTAAAAACTAAAAATGAAAGACTAAAGACAAAACTTTATTGTAGTTACAGGAAATAAGATTCTAATTTTTATCCTCCTACCAACGTTTAACAATGTTTGCACTTAGAGAAAACATCCTTTAATTAAGTACTGAGCAGAATCCATGTCCAATTTGTAAACCTACGTATACCTGCTAAAGCTCAATCTGCTGATGGAAGAAGTAGGTCGATCATCCCTCAACATCTTAATAATGTCATGTAGGACAAGGGTCAAGCATAATCTCTCTGAGGTGTCTGCAGTTACACAGCCCCATACACAGCAACATGTGATGCACTGGCCTAAAAAAATGTCCCCTACAAGTAGAAAACCTCAAACATCAACAGGGACTAATTGGATACCGACAATCAATAAATCAATCCAGGATCAGACAAAGTACAGTAAAAAGATTTCTCTAACTACACTGTTGCCCAAACAGTTGGAACAATTTCCTTTTCAGACAAATAGGTGGTTAATTGTGATTTAATTTTCACAGTGACATGTTTGGAAGAGATTGATCAATAATGTTTTGAGAAGATATAGACTTTATCTATCAAGAATGAATCACATTGTCACAAATATTTCATGAGAAGAGGCAAAAAATGTCGACAGAACAACCTTTTAAGATGTTGTTTAAGATGTTTAAGATGTTTAAAAAAACATTTTAAACATTTTAACCCATGAATTTAACATTTTACATCAGAAACATTTTACAACAAAGAATAAATAATTTGAGCCGGTTTTACCTTTTTATCTGTGCATTTGTACATATTTATTTACTTATCTAACAAACCTTGTTTAAATAAATCACTTAATATATTAAAATGTTTTACTTTGTTACATTAAGTTGGCATGTTGACTGTCAAATACTTTGCACAGAAATGAAAAATCACATGATTCCTATTACAGATGAGATTATCCATTTGAATAACATTAGTTCATTTTCTGTCGACAGAACAACCTTTTAAGATGTTTAAAAATTTCTCTCATTTTTAATCCATATACAATTGGATTCAAAAGGGGATTATAAACAACTAATGGTAAAGTCATTATTAAACGTGCAGTTTTTGGGAAATCATATTCCAGTCGAACTACAATAACATCATATGTTAGCAATATAAAATGATTGATTAAAAGCAGCAGAGGAGGTAAACAGGTCTGTGCAGCTTTCTTTCGGACGTCTCCACTGCTGCGATAACAGATCTTGAGTATTCTGGTGTAAGTATAAATGATGAAGAACACGGGAAAACCCACATTATTTAACAATGTGATCACACCAAAAATAGTTATTGCTTTTGGAGTCACACAGAAAAGTTTTAAAAATGTGTTATTACAAAAAATGACTTTCAGAGTGAAGCTACAGAGTTTTTGATTAGCACACATGGTTGCTAATGCAACAAAGTGACAAAGAGGAAAAAGCCAAGACAAAACCAGAAATATACTGATGGTTTTTTTCCTCATAATAGTTGGATATTGCAGAGGTTTACATATAGACACATATCTGTCATAGGCCATGGCTGTCAAAAGTAAGAGTTCTGAATCAACTAAAACATAAAAGTTAAAATATTGAACAAGACAGGCCTGATATGATATGATCTGCTTTTCGGATAAAAAGTCGATTAAAAGCTTTGGGTAGATGTTGGTGCTGAAAAGAACAGAGTTCAGCAACAAAGCAGCAATGAAAATGTACATAGGCTCATGGAGGCTTTGGTGTTTCCAGATCAAGTACACAATAGTACAATTACTGCAGATTATGAGAAGATAAAGTATAAAAACTATCATAAAATAAAGGTATCTGTATTTGTTAATTTCTACATGCCCACCAAAAATTAAATATGTTACATTTACTTCTTCCTCCATTAAAAAATCAGTAATTGCTTATTGTACATGACAAAGAAAATAAAATAAAGTTCATAGATTTTTAAAAAGATGTTTTACTATGAAGGTTGCAACATTTCTCTGAACTTACAGTTAACAGATCTTGTAATTCACTTCTGTATGTGTTAATCTTCAATCCTGCAAAGAGATCAGTCTGAGCCTGTTGAATGGTTTTATAACTCTGTTTCTCCCTCAGTGGATCTCATTAAACTTTTCCTGACTACGTAAACGTAAATACCTGGAGGCCTGAAGGTGTTTTTATCTCGACATTCATAAAATGTTTTAATTGACTTATTGAAAATATGGGAAAAGTTTTTCGCAATATTTCTTCCACTGTGCAATGGTCAGTAAGGAACTTCAATCTGCTGCCAACTCCCTTCATTCGGTTGCTCTGGTCTGTAAATTTACCCTGAAGTTCCTGAGGCCAATGTTTCAGTTTGAAACTTGTGAGAACAGCAAGCAGCCAGCAGGAAGTAACCCACCACACTGATCAAGTTCTTATAAGAGATCAGAAAGCAGGATAAGCACTGGTTTGGAATATTTACAATGGAGATCTTCTTTGTAAGCACCTACTGTGAATCTAGAGGTGGATGTTTTGGTAACATTACAAAGAAAGCCCATTAAATGACCATGATATAAAAAAGAATCACCATGTTTCCGAACAAAATAATTTCTGATTCTTATTCCAACAAAGGGTTTGTGCCCTGGCTGGACGGGGCCCTGCATGTTCTTCCTGTGCTTGCATTGGTTTCCACCAACAATCCAAAAACATGCATGTTAGGTGAATCTTAAACTTCCTGTAGGTGTGAGTTACTGTCTGTCTTTGTATGTCTCTTTGTCCACAGGGTACCACTGTGGACCCTGTCCAGGATGTCCTCCAGCCCCTCCTGCAACCAAAATAGGAGAAGGGGTGACAGATAATGGAGGGATGATTCTGATTAAAACTCAAAAATCATCCTTTTCCCAGCTTGATTTAGTCAGTGCAGGTTACATTTTGCTTTGATTACAGCTTTGATGGTTACATCCATACCCTACCAACTTTGCGCACCAACACTTTATTGGGTACCCCTGTTCAACTCCTTGGTAAGACAGTTATCTAATCAGCCGGTCAGATGGCAGCAACGTCATAGATTTAGGCATGTGGGTTAGGGTTAGAAAAAAATAGCCAGTAAGTGGACGTCCTCTGGGCAAAAAGGTCTTGTTGGTGGCACAGGTCAGAGTAGAATGGCAAGACTGATTTGACCTAATAGGAAGCGAGCACTAACTCAAATGACCAAGTATGTAGAAAGCATCTTTGAATGTACAATATGTAGAACTTTGAAGCAGATGGTCTGCAGCAGCTGAAGACCACACTGGTTGCCACACCTGTCAGCTTAGACCTGGAAACTGAGCCTGCAATTAACAAGGGCTCACTAGAATTGGACAAAAAAAACCAAAAAAAAAACGTTGCCTGACCTGATCTAAAACTGGTTTCTTGAACATGAGTTCACTGTAATCAAATGGCATCATGTCTTCAGGTCTTTCTACAGATGTTAAAGTCTGGGCTTTAAATAAACCATACAAGGACATTCACCTTTTTCTTCAGACACTGTTTAGCTGTGAGATTTGGGTCATTGTCATGTTGAGAGGTGAACCTCCTTTACGTCTCACCTTTCTGTCAGAAAGCAGCAGTTCTTCTTCAGGAGTTTGGTGGAACTTTGCCCCATCCTTCCTTTTTATCCTACAATTACCCCAGTCCCTGCTTAAAGAAACATCCCTATAACAGGATGTTACCAGCTCCAAGCTTAAATGTAGATATGGTGTTTTTTTACATGATAACTTGTAATTTCTTTCTACCAAATGTGCCGTATTGAGGCCAAGTTCAATTTTGGTCACATCAGGTCAAAACCGCTTTTCCCATTTGGGCTCAGAAGCAACCTTGGCAAATATGAATAAAGACTTACAACCCCACCAATTCAAGATAGAATTGTTTACTTGTGATGTTATTTACACATGAATACAATGAGTCACAATACACTAAGTCCTATGTCTCCTCTGACAACTTCCTTCTTGCTTTGTCTTCCAGTTTGGAGGGACAGCCTGACTTTGGCAGAATTGTGGTAGTAGCAAAGACCCACTTCTTACTGTGCTCCTAAAAATGGACAAATCCTTTAGAACATGAACTGGATAAGCAGGAACAGGACAAGCAGGAACCGGACGAGCGGGATCTTATGTCGGTGTCGGGACAGGAACAGGGTGAACGTCAGCCAACCTCGGTACCGGGACTTTAGCTGGACGAGCTGGAGCTGGACGAGCTGGAGCTGGACGAGCGGTAGCCGACCTTGGCGCTAGGACAAGAGCAGGACAGACAGGAGCAGGATCTCCAGAGGCTGCTTCGACCTGTTCCGGACGCTGACCCGAAGTCACAGCATAGACCTGGGTGAACCCCCTAGGACCGCCAGCGGCACCAATTCGCTTGGAGACAGGAACAGAATCATACGGCTGAGAAATAAGAGATGAGATGATCAATACCCAGCTCATCCTCTTGCAGAAATACTGCACCAGCACCACTGGCACTTGCATCTACCTCCAGTTTAAAGGGGCAGGCAAAATTAGGAGGCTTGACTGACTGAAAAGCTTTTTGAAACGCAGAAGACCAGACAAAGGATTTGGTGACACTATAGAGACTGGTGAGGGTAACAACAACATCAGCAAGGTTTTTACAGAAATCTCTGTAGTAGCCAGCCTTGTCCAGAAACCGGTGAAGTTCATGTCTGGTTTTAGGTACAGGATATTCCAAGATGGCTTGGATTTTTGGAGTGAGTACACGTACTTTTACTTAGGAAAAGAGGTGCGCCAAGGACGTCACTGTGGCTCTAACCAAGTCACGTTTTACCAGATTCAAGGTGAGGGCAGCTTCCTTTAGCTTTGCAAAGATTGTTTTTAATGTGTTCATGTGCTCAGGCCACTATATCACCTAGATAGTTGTAAACAGCAGGAAAGAAAATGTGCATCAAGCGCTGATACATAGCAGGTGTGTTTCTGAGGCCAAATGGCATGAGGGGTGATGAAAGCAGAAAATTCAGAAGCATGTAGTGTTAAAGGAACTTGCCAATATCCTTTCAACAGGTCCAGCTTAGTAACAAACTTAGCAAGACCAACTCGATCCACACAATCCTCCATTCAGGGCAAAGGATATGAGTCTGCTTTGTTACTGCATTTTGTAGCTTTGTCCTGACTTATGACTTTTCACAACTTTGTCCTTGAGTTCTGCTGATAGTTCCTTGTTACCCACAGTAGAGTGTTAAATTTCAGTTGCACTACCAAACATTGGAATGCTTTAGGGATAGGTCCTTTATTTAAACTACTTGAAGTACTTACTACTGAAAATTCTAAAACAATTTCCTGTGCCCCACTGTCAGGCTATTTAACAGGCCTTGTATCATAGGAGGCACTTCTCCACAACAAGATATGTTGCTTAGCATATTTGTATGATGAGCCTCAAGGTCCATCAGATGTTCCAGGGCATTTTATTCAAAAAAAAATTCACTTCAAGTCAAAACATTTTAGACTTGGCATTGATTAGAATATTAAGGTCGGATATGACTCAACCCATTAATGGAGTGTACATAAAAATCAGTAAACAAATATAACAACCTAATAAATAAATACAAGCTCAGGGCTGCCGGCAAACAGTAAAGGACAAATCCCAAAATTGATATGACTCCTTTATTTGATCTTAACAGAACAACCTCTTAAGGTGTTCATAAATTTCTTTCATTTTTAGTCCGTATATAATTGGATTAAAAATAGGATTTTACAAAAATCACGATTATACAAAATAATGTAAATTCATTATTAAACGTGCAGTTTTTGGGAAATCATATTCCAGTCGAACTACAATAATATCATATGTTATCAAAATAAAATGATTGATTAAAAGTAGCAGGTGAGGTAAACAGGTCTTTGCAGCTTTTTTCTAACAGCTCTACTGCTCTGATAACATTCATGTAAAAACTATAAAGACCACAGGAAACCCGACAACATTTAACACAATGAATACACCATAAACAGTTATCGCTCTAGAAGCAACACAAAAAAGTGTATGAATTAAATTATTACAAAGAATCAGAGTGAAGCTACAGAGCTTTTGATAAGAACTCATTGTTGCTAATCCCACAATCTGACAAGCTGGTAGAAGCCAAGATAAAGCCCAAACAATTTTGACTGTTGTTTTCCTCATGATAGTTGGATATTGCAGAGCTTTACATAAAGACACATACATAGTTATATGTTATAGGACATAGGACATAGGACATGGCTGATAACAGAAAATATTCTGATGCACCCAAAGCATGAAACAGTAAATATTACCACATACGGTTGTACATCATTGCCTGCATTTTTATTTTATGCAATTTTCTTTGTAGAGGTCTATTTCATTAAATTCATATGTTTGGCAACATCATCAAATATTAGTTCATAATCTTTTATAAAAAAAAACCCATTTATATTAAATCCAGGAAACTTAATGTTGTGGCTGATTAATGTAAACAAATATATGTAAAGCTGACAGCTGATCTGTAACTGACTCTGTACAGTGTGAACAGTACATTTGCAGGTTCTGGCCAAGTAGAAAGGCTAATTTACTTAATACATCAGACACATTTTATAAAAGGCACAGAGTGTCTGCTCAGTTTTATGTTTATCCAATTATGGACAACACAAGTAGAGAGCAGAATCCTACACTGGTCCAGTTTGAAGACCTGTAACTGTGATAGACCAACAAAGATCAACAAGGACTAATCTGATACAGACAATCGATCCAGGACCAGACAGAGCTCATTATGTAGTGTCCCATTTCTTCTTAGCTAACCTCTTTCTCTGTATACACTGAACTTCCACCACTTCGTCCTCTGCTCTGCCTTTGTCCTCTTCATCTTCCTCACCACCAGCATCATTTTACACACCACCATCCTGTGTTGTCTGGCTACACTCTCCGCTACCAACACTTTACAGTCACTGATCTCTTTCAGATTACAACGTCTACACAAGATGTCGTCCACCTGAGTGTTTCTACCTCCGCTCTTGTACGTCACCCTGTGTTCCTGCCTCTTCTGGAAGAAAGTGTTCAGTACAGCCATTTCCATCCTGTTTGCAAAGTCTACCACCATCTGTCCTCCTGCGTTCCTGTCCTGAAGACCAAACCTGCCCATCACAGTCTTATCACCTCTGTTTCCTTCACCTACATGTCCATTGAAATCTGCACCAATCACCACTCTCTCACCTCTGTGGATGCTCTGCATCACTTCATCTAACTCACTCCAGGATTTCTCCCTCTCTTCTAACTCACATTCTACCTGTGGGGCATAACCACTAACGACATTGAACATCACGCCTTCAATTTCCAGCTTTAGATACAGATCCAGTATGAAAGTCAAATTCGGTGTGAAAGTGAAAATTCACCTTTTTAATTTGGCATGTGTTTTACGTCGGATGCCCTTCCTGACACAACCCTCTGCATTTATCAACACTTCGGACTGGCACAAGAAGACACTGGCTCGTGACCCCTTGCGGTTGGATTGCAGGTCTTCTCCTGATAAAACATTCATATTTCTAGCCGAAATTCTCAGTCCATCAGAAACATCTGTACACTTGCAGATTATCAAACTGACAATCTAAAAACTGTTACTACAGGTTACTAATACACAGATTCTTTTTTCCTTCACAATTAACTCCTTAACTTGTTAACATCCTCTCAATGTCCTTTGATCAGGTCCCCAGGACATGTCCCGCATCCACTTAATATCAAAATAAAATCCTGCGTTATCACCTCAAAAAGATGCCACATACAAAAAAACATTTTACAAATTTTAACTCATGAATTTAACATTTTACATCAGAAAGATTTTACAACAAAAAAAATATATAATTTGAGCTGGTTTTACCTTTTTATCTGTGCATTTGTAAATATTTATTTACTTTTGTAACAAACCTTGTTTAAATAAATCACTTAATATAGTTACATTTTTTACTGGGTTACATTAAGTTGGCATGTTGTCTGACAAATACGTTGCATAAAAAATGAAGAATCACATGATTCCTATTACAGGTGAGATTATCCATATGAATAACATTAGTTCATTTTCTGTCGACAGAACAACCCTTTAAGATGTTTAAAAATTTCTCTCATTTTCAATCCATATACAATTGGATTCAAAAGGGGATTATAAACAACTAATGGTAAAGTCATTATTAAACGTGCAGTTTTTGGAAAATCATATTCCAGTCGAACTACAATAACATCATATGTTATCAATATAAAATGATTGATTAAAAGCAGCAGATGAGGTAAACAGGTCTGTGCAGCTTTTTTTCTGATGTCTCCACTGCTGCGATAGCAGATCTTGAGTATTCTGGTGTAAGTATAAATGATGAAGAACACGGGAAAACCCACATTATTTAACAATGCAAACACACCAAAAATAGTTATTGCTTTTGGAGTCACACAGAAAAGTTTGAAAAACGTGTTATTACAAAAAATGACTTTCAGAGTGAAGCTACAGAGTTTTTGATTAGCACACATTGTTGCAAATGCCAAAAAGTGACAAAAAGGAAAAAGCCAAGATAAAACCAGTAAAATACTGATGGTACTTTTCTTCATGATAGTTGGATATTGCAGAGGTTTACATATAGACACATATCTGTCATAGGACATAGCTGCCAACAGTAAAAACTCTGAACTGACAAAAGTATAAAACATGAAATATTGAACAATACAGGCCTGATAAGATATGATCTGTTTTTCAGATAAGAAGTCGATCAAAAGCTTTGGGTAAATGTTAGTGCTGAAAAGAACAGAGTTCAGTAACAAAGCAGCAATGAAAATGTACATAGGCTCATGGAGGTTTTGGTGTTTCCAGATCAAGTACACAATAGTACAATTACTGCAGATTATGAGAAGATAAAGTATAAAAACTATCATAAAATAAAGGTATCTGTATTTGTTAAGTTCCACATGCCCACCAAAAATTAAATATGTTACATTTACTTCTTCCTCCATTAAGAAAATCAGTAATTGCTTATTGTAAACGGCAAATAAAATAAAAAAATGAAAGTTATTATATTTTTAAAAAGTTTTACTTTGAAGGTTGCAACATTTCCCTGAACTTACAGTTAACAGATCTTGTAATTCACTTCTGTATGTGTTACTCTTCAGTCCTGCAAAGAGATCAGTCTGAGCCTGTTGAATGGTTTTATAAGTCTGTTTCTCCCTCAGTGGATCTCATTAAACTTTTCCTGACTTACATGTCAACATCTTTATTAAGCTCTGAAGGCCTGAATCTACAGGTTAGTGACCTAAAGGTGTTTTTTTCACTAAAGTTATTAAAATGTCTTAATTAACAGATTGATGAAAGCAAAAAAAGTTCTTTTCATTTATGTTACTTGGTAAAGGCCAACAAGGCTACATCAAATCTCTTAGACTAAGACAGGGACACCGAAGGTCAGATGGTGGTTGACTTTGCAAAGAGGATGGAAATGGCTGTAGTGAACACTTACTTCCAGAAGAGAAAATAGGGGGATGTACAAGAGCAGAGGTAGAAACACTCAGGTGGACGACATCTTGTGTAGACTTTGTAATCTGAAAGAGATCAGTGACTGTAAAGTATTGGTAGGGGAGAGTGTAGCCAAAAATTATGCTGGTGGTGAGGAAGATGAAGAGGACTAAGGCAGAGCAGAGGACGAAGTGGTGGAAGTTGAAAAAGGAAGAATGTTGTGTAGTTTTCAGGGAGGAGCTGAAACAGACTCTGGTGCTTCCAGATGACTGGACAACTGTTGCTAATATGATCAGGGAGACAGGTAGGAGGGTACTTGGTGTGTTATCTGGAAAGAGAAAAGTGGACAAGGCGACTTGGTGGTGGAACGAGGAAGTTCAGGAGTGTATACAGAGAAAGAGGTTAGCTAAGAAGAAGTGGGACTCTGAGAGGACTGAAGAGAGTAGACAGGAGTACAGGGAGATGCAGCGTAAGGTGCAGGTAGAGGTGGCAAAGGCCAAACAAAGAGCATATGAGGACTTGTATGTTAGGATGGACACTAAAGAGGGAGAGGTGGATTTGTACATGTTGGCCAGACAAAGAGATAGAGATGGGAAGGATGTGCAGCAGGTTAGTGTGATTAAAGATAAGGATGGAAATGTATTGACAGGTGCCAAAGATTAGTAAGAGTGAAGTGAGGAGGACGTTGAAGCGGATGAAGAGTGGAAAGGCAGTTGGTCCTGATGACAAACCTGTGGAGGTATGGAAGTGTCTAGGAGAGATGGCAGTACAGTTTCTGACTAGTTTGTTTAACAAGATCTTGGAGATTGAGAGGATGCTGAGGACTGGAGGAGAAGTGTACTGCTGACATGATCTGACCTTCACATTCATTTCCTGTCCTGGATTTTTATTTTGTTTCCCCTTTCATCTACTTCTGTCCCCAGTTAATTTTTCTAGCTTTACCATTCATCATCACTGCTTTTAATTGTTTTCACCTGTTCCACTGCACTTTTAAACCCAGCTCTCCTCCTGTTTCTGGTTGGATCATTGTCTTTGTTTACCGCTACTTTCCATGTAACACGCCGTCTTGTAGTTTACCTCACTCATGATCCTTTCCTGTGTGTGGGTTTTGATTGCGGGTATAATTTGTTACTAGTGTGCATTGTTTTAGTTTCTTGGCGTTGTCGGTTTTAATGTTCGGGTCCCGATCCTGTTCCCCCCTCCGGGCTGGCTGATGTCCGGTCGGGTTCTGATCCTGTTCCTGCTTCCGGGCCGGCTGACATGTCACCTGTTGCTCGTCCTGAGCTGGTTGCCGCCCCTCTCCTGGAGGTGGTCATCGCGTCTCCTGGTTTCCAGCTGACCAGCCCAGAGCCTGTTCCTGTTCGTGGGTCGGCCAACATTCCTTCGGGTCCAGGGAGCAGAGGTGAAGTAGGTACAGGACTTTAAGTACTTAGGGTCAAAAGTTCAGAGCAACACAGAGTGTGGAAAAGAGGTGAAGACGTGAGTGCAAGCAGGTTGGAACGGGTGGAGAAAAGTGTCAGGTGTGTTGTGTGATAAAAGAATATCAGCGAGAATGAAAGGAAAGGTGTTCGACTGTGGCGACTGTGGCGTAGGAAGGTAGAGCGGTTGTCCACCAATATCATTGTTGGTTCAATCCCCATTTCCTCTGGTCACATGTCAAAGTTTTCCTTGAGCAAGACACTGAACTGCAACTTAGTTGCTCCTGGTGAGTGCTGCATAGCAGCTCCCCCATCGGTGTATCAGTGTGTGTGTGATTGTGAGTGTGAATGGGTGAATAAGAAGCAGTGTAAAGTGCTTTGAGTGCCAATAGGTAGAAAAGCGCTATATAAGTGCAGAACATTTACCATTTACCATTCAAGCTGGTGGTGAGTCCAGCGATGTTGTTCGGCTTAGAGACAGTGGCACCGAAGAAAAGACAGGAGGCAGAGCTGGAGGTAGCCACACTGGTTGGCCAGTTCCTAATTTCTGGAAGCAGCTACAGTGCTTCTTCAATTTAGCCAACTTCTATCAGCCTTTCATCAGAGGAAATAATGCTATTCCAACCCTCCTCCACTTTGAGTTCACTCAGGGGCAATATTGCGCTTGTGGCCCTCAGGATCAAACGTGGTACAATCCTGGTTCAAGGACCAGGCAAGAGATGAGGGTTTTTCTTGTCTTGCTCATCAGTGTTTTATATAACTGGAGTAGTAGGTCTGGTTGTTTACAGGCGGATTTTCTTATTGCTGTGTTGTTTGCACTCCTGGAGGTTTCTAAAGGTACTGCTGATCTTGTGGAGAAGATTTGAAGAGGCTGTTCTACTCCGTTCACAAATTCAACATGTCTCAAACAGGGCATTTATTCATAGCCCTTTCAACTTTGGTGGCTCAAATTGTACGTGTGTGTTACTTAGAGCAGTGGTCTTTACTCATTGTAAAATGTTCCCTTTCATTGGTAATAAATTATTTCAACAAAATCACAACTAATTGGAGAAAACTCTTACTTACATACAGTTTAACTAGCAACTTACTCCATCCCCTAGGCAAAAAAAAAAATTATATATATATATATATATATATATTAAAAAAAAACCAAAAGGTGCTTTTAATGTCGTGAGTTCCAAAGCTGTCTGCAAAAGCAAGTGGTAGAACGTCCTTATAAACACAATTAGACACAATTGGCTATGGATATCATCAGGAACAGTCTCGAATAGATAAGATAAGAACAAGGAGTTGCCAATGTTTTAATAAAAAATTATTCTGCATGTGTAATGTAATATTTAAAAAAGCAGATACTAAATTGCGCATTTATATGTTTTTGGAATGTCAAAAGTTATTAATAATAACCACATACAATGTAGGTTATTGCACTAGACATTTTTAAACAAACTGGGCTCTATTTTCCTGATGAGGCTATCCCAACACTTGGTCAACCTGTCTGCTAGACCCCTATTCGAACTACACTGCTCAAGGAAGCTTTACCCTTAATAGATACATTCATATTAGATATCATCAATCTATGTTTAGAAACAGGCTATGTACCGCAGGCCTATAAGGTAGCTGTAATTAAACCACTACTTAAAAAACCCTGTCTTGATCCAGGTGTTTTAGCCAATTACATACCAATATCTAATCTCCCCTTTATTTCTAAAATCCTTGACAAAGTAGTTGCAAAACAACTATGTGATCAAAAAGATTTATTAAAAATTAAATCATTAAAATTATTAAAAAGATTTATCTAACTACACTGTTGCCCAAACAGTTGGAACTATTACCTTTTCAGACACACAGGTGGTTAATTGTGGTTTAATTTTCACAGCGATATGTTTGGAAGACACTGATCAATAAACTTTTGAGAAGATGTAGAGTTTATCTATCAAGAATGAATCACATTGTCACAATAATGTCATGAGAAGAGGCAAAAAATATTTTATTCCAACTTTATGTTCAACGATGTTTGTCCAAATATAAGCTCAAAACTGCTGTGAGACAATGAAGGCAAAAGCTGAGCAAGCAGGACATATACAGACTGATGACACAGCATTGATCATCTCTCACATTATTGTAGCCCATCTACTTTGTTTTAGGTGTATGAGGGGCCCTGTGTTCTTTTACTGAGCTCTAAACACAATTTTCATTACTTGAATATTTTTTTGAAGTCTTGGGTTTCGCTGCGTATTTCATTTCATCTGTAAAAGCAGATTATCTTCTGAATATGTCTTAACTTCAAATAAACTAGTCTACTTGCCCTTTAACACTTCTTATTAGAACTCAAATATCTATCTTAAATTATTAAAGCAATAACATCACAAAACATTTATAGTTTAAACTTAAATCCCTATTTAATTGAAAAGTAATATTAAAAAAATATATAATAACTTAAATGTTTATATTCCTTAATCCCAAATAAAATATTCTCAAATATATCGCACAGTATCAAAACAAACACATATTCAAGCTTCAGGGCTGTTTAACCTGAGTCACAAAAGCTTTAACTGTTCTTTTATCAAAAACTCAATCAAATAAAACCAAGACTAGTTGCAGGCCTGATGCAGTGCTTGGGGGCCGCTTCACTTCAACAAGAGCAACAAACAAAATGAAATGTGACACCTTTTCTTACAGGTGAGCAATATGTCCAACCAATCCACCTACTCCCTCTGTCTCTGTCTCCAAGTCAGTAGTCTGTAGAGCTGTAGAGCCTGTCCAAAGGTCTCTATAATCTCCAGATCAGCAACAGTTCAACATGACGCGTTGAGCTGGGGCCCCAGCGAATCATTTGCCTCCATCTAACTCTATCCTCTGTATCCTCTTCTCTAACACCAACTAACTTCATGTCCTCCCTCACTACATCCATAAATCTCCTCTTTGGTCTTCCTCTAGACCTCCTGCCTGGCAGCTCCAACCTCAGCATCCTTCTACCGATATATTCACAGTTTCTCCTCTGAACATGTCCAAACCACCTCAATCTGGCCTCTGACTTTATGTCCAAAACATCTAACATGAGCTGTACCTTTAATGTCCTCATTCCTGATCCTGTCCATCCTCATCACTCCCAAAGAGAACCTCAACATCTTAAGCTCTGCTACTTCCAGCTCTGCCTCCTGTCTTTTCTTCAGTGCCACTGTCTCTAAGATGAACAACATCTCTGGTCTCAACACCGTCTTGAACACCTTTCCTTTCATTCTCGCTGATACTCTTTTATCACACAACACACATGACACTTTTCTCCACCCGTTCCAACCTCCCTGCACTCGTCTCTTCACCTCTTTCCCACACTCTCCTTTCTGTCTTACTGCGGCTTGGCAGACCTGAGACCTTCACCTCTCTAGATTTTCCTCCACCTGCTTCCTGCTCTCACTACAAATCACAATGTCATCTGCAAACATCATAGTCCATGGAGATTCCTGTCTACATCTGTCAGCCTGTCCATCACCAGAGCAAACAAGAAGGGGCTCAAAGCCGATCCTTGATGCAGACCCACCTCCACCTTGAACTCCTCTGTCACACCTACAGCACCTCACCACTGTCTTACAGCTCTCATACATGTCCTGCACCACTCTAACATACTTCTCTGCCGCTCCAGACGTCCTCATACAATACCACAGCTCCTCTCTCTGCACCCTGTCATACGCTTTCTCTAAATCTACGAAGACACAATGCAACTCCCCATGACCTTCTCTGTACTTCTCCATCAGCATCCTCAAAGCAAATACTGCATCTGTTGGACTCTTTCTAGGCATGAAACCATATTGCTGCTCACAGATGTTCACCTCTGCCATTAGCCGAGCTTCCACTACTCTTTCCTACAACTTCATTGTTTGACTCATCAACCTTATTCCTCTGTAGTTGCCACAGCTCTGCTCATCTCCCTTGTTCTTAAAAATCAGCACCCTCCTTAGTGTCCAACCTAACATACAAGTCCTCATATGCTCTTTGTTTGGCCTTTGCCACCTACCTGCACCTTACGCTGCATCTCCCTGTACTCATGTCTACTCTCTTCAGTCCTCTCAGTGTCCTACTTCTTCTTAGCTAACCTCTTTCTCTGTATACACTCCTGAACTTCCACCACTTCATCCTCTTCATCTTCCTCACCACCAGCGTCATTTTACACACCACCATCCTGTGTTGTCTGGCTACACTCTCCCCTACCAATGCTTTACAGTCACTGATCTCTTTCAAATTACAACACAAGATGTCGTCCACCTGAGTGTTTCTACCTCGGCTCTTGTACGTCACCCTATGTTCTGCCTCTTCTGGAAGAAAGTGTTCAGTACAGCCATTTCCATCCTGTTTGCAAAGTCTACCACCATCTGTCCTCCTGCGTTCCTGTCCTGAAGACCAAACCTGCCCATCACATTCTCATTACCTCTGTTACCTTCACCTAAAGTCCATTGAAATCTGCACCAATCACCACTCTCTCACCTCTGGAGATGCTCTGCATCACTTCATCTAATTCACTCCAGAATTTCTCCCTCTCTTCTAACTCACATTCTACCTGTGGGGAATAACCACTAACAACATTGAACATCACGCCTTCAATTTCCAGCTTTAGATACAGATCCAGTATGAAAGTCAAATTCGGTGTGAAAGTGACAATTCACATTTTTAATTTGGCATGTGTTTTACGTCGGATGCCCTTCCTGACACAACTCTCTCCATTTATCAACACTTCGGACTGGCGCAAGAAGACACTGGCTCTTGCTGTGGGATTGCAGGTCTTCTCCTGATAAAACATTCATATTTCTAGCTGAAATTCTCAGTCCATCAGAAACATCTGTACACTTGCAGATTATCAAACTGACAATCTAAAAACTGTTACTACAGGTAAGTAATATACAGATTCCAACATTTTTCCTTCATAATTAACTCCTTAGCTCGTTAACATCCTCTCATTGTCTCTTGATCACGTTCCCAGCACATGTCCTGCATCCACTTCCGTTATCAAAATAAAATCCTGTGTTATCACCTCAAAAAGATGCCACATTCAAAAAAAACATTTTAAACATTTTAACCCATGAATTTAACATTTTACATCAGAAAGATTTTACAACAAAAAATATATCATTTGAGCCAGTTTTTACCTTTTTATCTGTGCATTTGTAAATATTTATTTACTTTTGTTTCAAACCTTGTTTAAATACATCACTTAATATATTTACATTTTTTACTGGGTTACATTAAGTTGGCATGTTGTCTGACAAATACGTTGCATAGAAATGAAAAATCACATGATTCCCATTACAGGTGAGATTATCCATATGAATAACATTAGTTCATTTTCTGTCGACAGAACAACCCTTTAAGATGTTTGAAAATTTCTCTAATTTTCAGTCCATATACAATAGGATTGAAGAGGGGATTGTAAACAACAACTGGTAAAGTCATTATTAAACGTGCAGTTTTTGGGAAATCATATTCCAGTCGAACTACAATAACATCATATGTTATCAATATAAAATGATTCATTAAAAGCAGCAGATGAGGTAAACAGGTCTGTGCAGCTTTTTTTCGGACGTCTCCGCTGCTGCGATAACAGATCTTGAGTATTCTGGTGTAAGTATAAATGATGAAGAACACGGGAAAACCCACATTATTTAACAATGTGATCACACCAAAAATAGTTATTGCTTTTGGAGTCACACAGAAAAGTTTGAAAAATGTGTTATTACAAAAAATGACTTTCAGAGTGAAGCTACAGAGTTTTTGATTAGCACACATTGTTGCAAATGCCAAAAAGTGACAAAAAGGAAAAAGCCAAGATAAAACCAGAAATATACTAATGGTTCTTTTCCTCATGATAGTTGGATATTGCAGAGGTTTACATATAGACACATATCTGTCATAGGACATAGCTGCCAACAGTAAGAACTCTGAACAGCCTAAAGTATAAAACATGAAATATTGAACAATACAGGCCTGATAAGATATGATCTGTTTTTCAGACAGGAAGTCGATCAAAAGCTTTGGGTAGATGTTAGTGCTGAACAGAACAGAGTTCAGTAACAAAGCAGCAATGAAAATGTACATAGGCTCATGGAGGTTTTGGTGTTTCCAGATCAAGTACACAATAGTACAATTACTGCAGATTATGAGAAGATAAAGTATAAAAACTATCATAAAATAAAGGTATCTGTATTTGTTAAGTTCCACATGCCCACCAAAAATTAAATATGTTACATTTACTTCTTCCTCCATTAAGAAAATCAGTAATTGCTTATTTTAAACGACAAAGAAAATTAAAAAAAAGAAAGTTAATAGATTTTTAAAAAGATGTTTTACTATAAAGGTTGCAACATTTCCCTGAACCTACAGTTAATAGATCTTGTAATTCACTTCTGTATGTGTTAATCTTCAATCCTGCAAAGAGATCAGTCTGAGCCTGTTGATTGGTTTTATAAGTCTTATTCTCCCTCAGTGGATCTCATTAAACTTTTCCTGACTTACATGTCAACATCTTTCTGAAACTCTGAAGGCCTGAATCTACAGGTTAGTGACCTAAAGGTGTTTTTTTCACTAAAGTTATTAAAATGTTTTAATTGAAATATTGATAATAGCAAAAAAAGTTATTTTCGTTTATGTTACTTGGTAAAGGCCAAATAGGCCAAATCTCTTAGACTAACTTAAAATGAGATTTTACACATTTTCTGATAAATCTAGAATGAACTGGACCGGTCATGGTGTCATTAGCTGTACAAATCCAACACAGTCTGCTAGCACCAGCCCTTGTGTTTCATTCTATTGCTATGGTTTATAATTTAATCTTTAATGGTTCTTACTAGATTTTGTGAGGACGGAAACTTGTCAGAACAGCAACTGGCCTGCAGGAACAAACCCATAACACTGATGAAAGTGTCATAATAAGAGAACAGAAAGTAGAATAAACATTCACAGTGTGGATGTCCTTTGTAAGAACTAAAAGCTAATACTGATTATGTTAGTAATTTGGCAATAAAGCACATTGAGTGAATGAGCGTAGCAATGCAACCAATGGGGGGGTCTTCCTGTTCCAGTCCCAAGTCTGCAAAAATACAGAGGATTCTGTCAGGAATGGCACTTGTTCTAAAACACATGCAAATTAAACATGCAAATCTGACTTCTATACCGGATCAGTCTGAGCTCGGGTTAACAACGAACATCCCCAGTACTGTTGACCTACAGGGTACAAGTGGAATTTGGGCGACTGTTGGAGGAGTAGGAGTTATACTGAAAGAGGAGTTTGTGAGGAATGTTCTAAAGGTGAAAAGACTATCAGAAAGGTTGATAAGTCTGAAGCTGGAAATTGAAGGCGTGATGTTCAACGTTGTTAGTGGTTATGCTCCACAGGTAGAATGTGAGTTAGAAGAGAAGTAGAAATTCTGGAGTGAGTTAGATGAAGTGATGCAGAGCATCTCCAGAGGTGAGAGAGTGGTGATTGGAGCAGATTTCAATTGGCATGTAGGAGAAGGGAACAGAGGTGATGAGAATGTGATGGGCAGGTTTGGTCTTCAGGACATGAACACAGAAGGTCAGATGGTGGTTGACTTTGCAAAGAGGATGGAAATGGCTGTAGTGAACACTTTCTTTCAGAAGAGGCAGGAACATAGGGTGACGTACAAGAGCGGAGGTAGAAGAACTCAGGTGGACGACATCTTGTGTAGACGTTGTAATGTGAAAGAGATCAGTGACTGTAAAGTGTTGGTAGGGGAGAGTGTAGCCAGACAACACAGGATGGTGGTGTGTAAAATGATGCTGGAGGTGAGAAAGATGAAGAGGACAAAGGCAGAGCAGAGGACGAAGTGGTGGAAGTTGAAAAAGGAAGAATGTTGTGTAGTTTTCAGGGAGGAGCTGAGACAGACTCTGGGTGGTCAGGAGGTGCTTCCACATGACTGTACCACTACAGCTATATTTGATCAGGGAGACAGGTAGGAGGGTACTCGGTGTGTCATCTGGAAAGAGGAAAGTGGACAAGAAGACTTGGTGGTGGAATGAGGAAGTTCAGGAGTGTATACAGAGAAAGAGGTTAGCTAAGAAGAAGTGGGACACTGAGAGGACTGAAGAGAGTAGACAGGAGTACAGGGAGATACAGCATAAGGTGAAGGTAGAGGTGGCAAAGGCCAAACAAAGAGGATATGAGGACTTGTATGTTAGGTTGGACACTAAAGAGGGAGAGGTGGATTTGTACATGTTGGCCAGACAAAGAGATAGAGATGGAGGACATTGAAGAGGATGAAGAGTGGAAAGGCAGTTGGTCCTGATGACAAACCTGTGGAGAAATGGAAATGTCTAGGAGACATGGCAGTAGAGTTTCTGACTTGTTTGTTTAACAAGATCTTGGAGAGTGAGAGGATGCTGAGGACTGGAGGAGAAGTGTACTGCTGACATGATCTGACCTTCACATTCATTTCCTGTCCTGGATTTTTATTTTGTTTCCCCTTTCATGTACTTCCTGTCCCCAGTTCATTTCTCTAGCTTTACCATTCATCATCACCGCTCTCAATTGTTTTCACCTGTTCCACTGCACTTTTAAACCCAGCTCTCCTCCTGTTTCTGGTTGGATCAACGTCTTTGTTTACCACTACTTTCCATGTAACATTTCGTCTTGTAGTTTACCTCACTCATGATCTTTTCCTGTGTGTGGGTTTTGATTGCGGGTATAATTTGTTACTAGTGTGCATTGGTTTAGTTTATTGGGCTTGTCGGTTTTTTGTCGGGTCCTGATCTTGTTCCCCCCTCCGGGCTGGCTGACGTCCAGTCGGGTTCTGATCCTGTTCCTGCATCTGGGCTGGCTGACATGTCACCTGTTGCTCCTCCCGAGCTGATTGCCGCCCCTCTCCTGGAGGTGGTCATCGCGTCTCCTGGTTTCCAGCTGACCAGCGTAGCAGCTGTTCCTGTTTGTGGGTCGGCCAACATTCCTTCAGGTCCAGCTCCTGGTCCTCCATTGCTGGGTTCCAGCCATCATCGCGGCTCCTGCCAAACCTCATATGGACCAACTGCCACGGGCAGGGACAGAGGAATAAAGCTTAGCCGCATTAAGACAGAATACATGTGTGTGAATGAGAGGGACCCAGGTGTAACAGTGAGGTTACAGGGAAGTGAAGAAGGTGCAGGACTTTAAGTACTTAGGGTCAACGGTTCAGAGCAACTGAGAGTGTGGAAAACAGGTGAAGAGGTGAGTGCAAGCAGGTTGGAACGGGTGGAGAAAAGTGTCAGGTGTGTTGTGTGATAAAAGAATATCAGCGAGAATGAAAGGAAAGATGTTCGACTGTGGCGACTGTGGCGCAGGAAGGTAGAGCGGTCGTTGCCAACTTCTATCAGCCTTTCATCAGAGGATATAATGCTATTCCAACCCTCCTTCAATTTCAGTTCACTCAGGGGTAAAACTGCACTTGTGGCCCTCAGGATCAAAAGTGTTACAGTCCTGGTTCAAGGACTGGGCAAGAGATGAGGGTTTTTCTTGTCTTTCTTCTCAGTGTTTTAGATAACTGGAGTAGTAGGTCTGGTTGGTTGCAGGCTGATTTTCTTATTGCTGTGTTGTTCTGCACTCCTGGAGGTTTCTAAAGGTACTGCTGATCTCTAAAGGTATTGCATCTCAATAAAGCATAAAAACAGCATCAGACAGTAACAATGTCAGAAAGAGCCCACGAGAAGTTGAAGGGGCTGATAAGACACTTTAATGTGCTAAAACAAAACATTTAAATTGAGTATTTTATTCCGTCTGTTTGTGACATTTTAAACCAGTAGAGAAGTCCATGTCTGGGGACGAGCTTTCACATACAGCTGTGGGTCTAATAGTGGAAGAAGTTGAAAAATTAGTCTAAGACAAACCATGATTTCCATTTTAAATTGGACAGTAGAAAGGAACCCATTTGTAGTCATGTCCTTCTGAAAATATCTCATATGTATTTGGCTTAAACAACCTGATTTGATCAACAAGACCTTTAAATTTACTACTGGAGGAAACTCTTACTTACATACAGTTTAACTAGCAACTTACTCCATCCCCTAGGCACAAAAACAAAATATATATATATATATAAAAAACCAAAAGGTGTTTTTAATGTCGTGAGATCCAAACCTGTTAGCAAAAGCAAGTGGTAGAACGTCCTTATAAACATTACAAACACAACTGGACTCTATGCAAGGACAAGTTTTTAAATATAATATATTTAATATAAAAAGGCTTTAAGCTGCTGCTAAACAGTGCAGAGCAAAGTTGGGAATGCACGACACTTTCAGGGGGATTTTCAGGGTTAACATGTTTCAGTTATGACATTGTTGAAGGTTAAAAAGCTCTTGATGGCCAATTCCGACTTTAAAAACAAATAACATCACATCACTTTAATCTTCGTACAGACCAAATTATCAAAACGTTGAACATTAGATAATTCTATTTTTACAGAACAATCTCTTCAGGTGCCTAAAAATGTCTTTCATTTTAAGTCCATATATGATTGGATTAAATAAAGGATTATACAAAACTAACTGTAATGTCATTATTAAATGTACAATTTTTGGAAAATCAGATTCCAGTCGAACAATTATAAGATCATACGTTATTAAGAAAAAAGAATTGATTAAAACCAGCAGGTGAGGTAAACAGGTCTGTGCAGCTTTTTTCCTGACTTCTCCACTGCTCTGATAACATATCATAAGTATTTTGGTGTATGTAAAAATGATGAAGATCACAGGAAAACCAACATCATTTAGCAAAATGAACACACCAAAAACAGATATTACTTTGGAAGCCACACAAAAGAGTTTGTAAATTGTGTTATTACAAAAAATGACTTTCAGAGTGAAGCTACAGAGTTTTTGATTAGCACACATTGTTGCCAATGCCACAAACTGGCAAGCAGGCACAAGCCAGGCTAAAGCCAGTAAAATACTGATGGTTCTTTTCCTCATGATAGTTGGATATTGCAGAGGTTTACATATAGACACATATCTGTCATAGGCCATGGCTGCCAACAGAAAGAACTCTGTATCACCTAAAACATAAAACATGAAAAACTGAAGAATGCAGGCCTGATGAGATATGATCTGTTTTTCTGATAAGAAGTCAATCAAAAGCTTTGGGTAGATGTTGGTGCTGAAAAGAACAGAGTTCAGTAACAAAGCAGCAATGAAAATGTACATAGGCTCATGGAGGTTTTGGTGTTTCCAGATCAAGTACACAATAGTACAATTACTGCAAATTATTAGAAAATATATAATAAAAACTATAATAAAATAAAGGTATCTGTATTTGTGAACCTCCACGTGTCCATCGAAATTCAAATATGTTACATTCAATTCTTTCTCCATTAAGAAAATGAGATAATTCTAATTATTCTATAACAGGTTGATAATATAACAGGAATATGTCAATACAGTTTTAGAGAAAACTTTTCATTGTTGCAGAATCCACCCTTTCCCTGCATTGGACTGTCTCATTCTGCTAACTGACCTAAAAAAATCACTTTTGTATGTATTAATCTCCAAATCCTCTTAAGAGAACAGTTTGAAACTGTGGACTTGTTTTATAAGACACATTCACCCTCCATGGAGCTCATTAAACTTTCCCGCACAAGTGGAAACAACTTTATCAAACTCTGGGGGCCTCGTTCAATTTTGTGACCTTTAGTTCACATTATATTGCATCAAGTGTTTATTTC
Source organism: Channa argus (assembly GCF_033026475.1). NCBI lineage: Eukaryota > Metazoa > Chordata > Actinopteri > Anabantiformes > Channidae > Channa > Channa argus. Next base: position 2,334,796 of record NC_090205.1, read on the forward strand.
TAATAATACTGGAAAATGTATTACTAAATAATTAGATACCATAACCCCTTGGTTTCGGTAACTACAGAATGTTTTGCAAGAACAAAAACAAAATGTTCCAAATTTTCCTTTCCATTACATTCTCTGTTGTCAAAAACAGAATATGACAAATGATTTAAAAATTCCTACTGCTTTATGGTCATTTTCATATGAAGTTCACAAGCAAAGTCTCTCCACAATAAATAATTTACCTTCTTAACTAAAAAATCTGCTTTTTACCAACGTGTTTGCAAACACTTGTGCTCTGTCTACAAAGTTTCTAATGTGTATCTTGGATTATGATGCTCACAGTAAATTTGAGTCTCAGATATCAGGACAATATCACTGGGATTTCCTGCAGTACATATTCTACACTGACATCATTATTCTGTCTGAACTCCATTTCACTACTACAGTTCTGCATTAGTACAACTGATATACTGCATGATAAAATATTCAAAAAAAGGGATTCAAGGAGATAAATGTTTAACATGGGAGTAATGGTGAATAAGTGATCAGTCATGACATTTTTGACAAAACAAATATTGACATTTAATAGATATAATAAATTGCGTCACTGCATTTCATCTTACATATGAAAGTATACATTTTTCAACATTAGTTCATGTCAGAACAACCTCTTGAGATGTTTAGAAATTTCCTTCATCTTCAGTCCATATATGAGGGGATTAAAAAGAGGGTTATACAAAACTAGCTGTAGAGTCATGATTAAACGTGCAGTTTTTGGAAAATCAGATTCAAGTCGAACTGTAATAACATCATATGTTATCAAACAAAAATAGTTGACTAAAACAAACAGATGAGGTAAACAGGTCTGTGCAGCCTTTTTCCTGACTTCTCCACTACTCCGATAACATATTATAAGTATCCTGATATATGTAAAAATGACAAAGAACACAGGAATAAACACAACATTAAGCAAAATAAATGCACCAAAAATAGATATCGCTCGTGAAACCACACAGAAAAGTTTGTAAATTGTGTTATTACAAAAAATGACTTTCAGAGTGAAGCTACAGAGTTTCTGATTAGCACTAATTACGGCAAATCCCACAAGATGACAAGCAGGCAAGAGCCAAGCTAAAGCCAGAATGATGATGATGGTTTTTTTCCTCATGATAGTTGGATATTGCAGAGGTTTACATATAGATGCATATCTGTCATAGGCCATAGCTGCCAACAGTAAAAACTCTGAACAGCCTAAAGTATAAAACATGAAATATTGAATAATGCAAGCCTGATGAGATATGATCTGTTTTTCAGATAAGAAGTCGATCAAAAGCTTTGGGTAGATGATAGTGCTGAGAAGAACAGAGTTCAGTAACAAAGCAGCAATGAAAATGTACATAGGCTCATGGAGGTTTTGGTGTTTCCAGATCAAGTACACAATAGTACAATTACTGCAGATTATGAGAATGTAAACTATAAAAACAATCGTGAAATAAAAGTATCTGTATTTATTAAGTTCTACATGTCCATCGAGAATTAAATATGTTACATTCATTTCTTCCTCCATAAACAAAGTCAGATATTATTATTTTACCAAGCAGATACTATAACTGTAAAATGTAGATAAGAATTTAAACAAGTTGTTTTACTTTAATGTTTGCAGATTTCCCCTTTATTAGAAAGCTTTATTGTCTAATTTGTTCAGTTACCTGAGGTTAAAATTCCAACTTCTGCAAAGAGAACTGCTGAAACTGGTGAATTTGTTTTATACGGCTGTTTCAGTCTCTATGGATCTCATTAAACTTTCCAACATGAGTGACATGTAAACAACTTTACCAAACTCTGGAGGCCTGACTCAAGTTTACAACCTGCTAAATCATTCTGTGCCACAGTAAACTGCATCATTATATTTATGTCTATTGAAATCAGCTAAATATCTTTAAATACATAAATTGATTGTTTCATGCAATACATAGATAACTGTAAATTGTCATTATCCCCCGTTACTTTTTAGCACATCACTCCAAATGGGCACTTTCCATTGTTCCATTTAAATTGCCCTTGACATATTTTTAAATTCCATGCACTATTACATTTGGGTGTAAATGTTTGCATCCACTTATTTTGAAATTAATAATCTTAAAAAATCCACAAAGCTCACACCACAACCCCTGTAACCCAAAGTCTGTAGCAGCCTTTCTCAAAACGAGCAGTTTTGGTGCAAATGAGTTCATGCTAACCGCACCCTGATTGATACATATCAGCTAATACAAATCATAATCAGAAGTAATATGATTGATCCTTGAATGCTCAAGCAGTGTATTGAAAATAAACTTACAGTAAATTACTGAAAATGTTCAAAAGTTTGCAGAAGTTTGCATGAATCCTCTTGGTAATTAATTTGTAAAATCATGTATCTGATCTCAAAAAGAACTGTCAGCACTTAATGATTGATGATTGGCACCAGGTGTGTTAAATTGGACTCACACTTTAAATGTCCAAGTGGGGGGATCTCCAGGAACAGTCCCAAGTAGTTTGCTGAGAACAACAAAAACAGAAAGCCCTTGGTGACGTCTAGGTATTAGGCAGCAAGCTTAGAGTGTGAACAAATCAAATGAGTTTTGGAAGAATTTTTTCGGTCTGATAAGAACAAAGTTAAATTATTTGGTCATAATTCAAAGGAGTATGTGTGGCAAGAAAAGCAAAACTGCTTATGAGGGGAAAAGCATAATTCCCCACAGTCAAACCTGTTAGCAGCTCGATGAATGAAGCCAATAATTAGCATATAGCAATATAGCAAAGCCTCCTACTATCTCTCAAAAAGCTAAAAATTAACAGGCAGTGGATCCTTCAACATGACAATGATCCAAAGCACAAAACAAAGTCAGGAATGTTTTCAAAAGAATGAGGTAAATGATTTTCCACTGTCTTTCAATTCTCCGGACTTAAGTATCAATAAAGACCTGTTCGTAGATTTGAAGAAGGCTGTTCGTGGCAGACAACCAAGCAAATTACACCAAACTTTTGAGCTCGTACGATGATATATTACCAAGAAAAAAGAAATGGTTAGAAACCAGCATGTGAGGTAAACTGGTCTGTGTAGCCTTTCACCTGATTTCTCCACTAATTTAATACTACATAATACATATACATACATATTTGGTGTATGTGAAAATGATGAACACAAGTAAACCAACATTATTTAGCAAAATAAACTCACCATTTCTCCACAGTGTGAAAAAGCACAGTTTGATTGTCTACTGTGGGGGTCTAACGTTATGGCCCTTGGGGTGTGTTTTGGCTCATTATGGTCTTCAGAGAGTAGATGAATACAAAAACGTGTGCCATGACCTCAACTGTTAGTTGTAGTTATTCTAAACGTCATCAATACACCCACAAGTCTTAAATGGAGTAAAGTGTACTGTAGATATGTAATGATGCAAAACTTAGATGTTTAGATTTTCCATTATCAGTCAAGGGGGTGTCTGATTGGTCCCAAAATTATCCTGTAGCATAACAATAAGCAGCCAGGGCATCATTATAAGTTATTAATAATAATCACATACAGCGTATTTTGTCCTAGACATGTTTAAACAAACTGGGCTGAGAGTTAAAACAAGTTAATACACCTTGATACAAGGTGGCTAACCAATAATGATACATCATCAATTATTAGTTCATAATCTTTTATTAAAAACATTTATATTAAATCCAGAAAACTTAATGTTGTGGCTGATTAATGTAAACAAATATATGTAAAGCTGACAGCTGATCTGTAACTGACTCTGTACAGTGTGAACAGTACATTTGCAGGTTCTGGCCAAGTAGAAAGGCTAATTTACTTAATACGTCAGACACATTTTATAAAAGGTTGTGTTTATCCAATAATGGACAAAACGAGTAGAGAGCAGAATCCTACACTGGTCCAGTTTGAAGACCTGTCCCTGTGATAGACCAGCAAAGATCAACTAGGACTAATCTGATACAGACAATCGACCCAGGACCAGATAGAGCTCATTAAAAAGATTTATGTTGCCCAAACAGTTGGAACTATTACCTTTTCAGACACACAGGTGGTTAATTGTGGTTTAGACTTTATCTATCAAGAATGAATCACATTGTCACAATAATTTCATGAGAAGACACAGAAAATATTTTATTCCAACTTTATGGGCAAAGGTGTTTGTCCAAATATAAGCTCAGAGCTGCTGTGAGAAAATGAAGGCAAAAGCTGAGCAAGCAGGACATATACAGACTGATGACACAACATTGATCATCTCTCACATTAAGTTGGCATTTTGTCAGACAAATACTTTGCATAGAAATGAAGAATCACATGGTTTCCATTACAGATGAGATTATGCATTACATTAGTTCATTTTCTGTCGACAGAACAACCCTTTAAGATGTTTAAAAATTTCTTTCATTTTCAATCCATATACAATCGGATTGAAAAGGGGATTATAAACTACCGGTAAAGTCATTATTAAACGAGCAGTTTTTGGGAAATCATATTCCAGTCGAACTACAATAATATCATATGTTATCAATATAAAATGATTCATTAAAAGCAGCAGATGAGGTAAACAGGTCTGTGCAGCTTTTTTTCTGACGTCTCCACTGCTGCGATAGCAGATCTTGAGTATTCTGGTGTAAGTATAAATGATGAAGAACACGGGAAAACCCACATTATTTAACAATGCAAACACACCAAAAATAGTTATTGCTTTTGGAGTCACACAGAAAAGTTTGAAAAACGTGTTATTACAAAAAATGACTTTCAGAGTGAAGCTACAGAGTTTTTGATTAGCACACATTGTTGCCAGTGTCAGAAAGTGACAAACAGGAAAAAGCCAAGATAAAAACAGAAATATAATGATGGTTCTTTTCCTCATAATAGTTGGATATTGCAGAGGTTTACATATAGACACATATCTGTCATAGGACATAGCTGCCAACAGTAAAAACTCTGAACAGCCTAAAGCATAAAACATACAATATTGAGCAATGCAGGCTTGATATGATATGATCTGTTTTTCAGATAACAAGTCAATCAGAAGCTTTGGGTAGATGATAGTGCTGAAAATAACAGAGTTCAGTAACAAAGCTGCAATGAAAATGTACATAGGCTCATGGAGGTTTTGGTGTTTCCAGATCAAGTACACAATAGTACAATTACTGCAGATTATGAGAATATAAACTATAAAAACTAACATAAAATAAAGGTATCTGTATTTGTTAAGTTCCACATGCCCACCAAAAATTAAATATGTTACATTTAATTCTTTATCCATGAAGAGACTGAATAATATTTAATACCTGCACTGGCAAATAATAAAACAGGAATAGATAAATAACAAAATTAACAATTTCTGTTACCTGACCTTGAAAATTCACTAGTATGTGCTCATCTCCAAATCTTTCAAGTAGAACTGTTGGAGTGTGTGAAATGCATTTATCAGCGTGCTGGACCCTCCATGGATCTCATTAAACTTTCCACCACGAATGACTAACATGTAAACAACACCATCTAACTCTGGAGATTGGGCTGTATTAGTGCCTAATAAATGGCACATTTTTTTTCTCCTAGAAACTGAAACTGCTAAAATGTTTCACTAGAATTACGTCCATGACCACCCAGATGCACTTATTTATATTATTTAAAAAGCAGCCATATGTGAAATGGGATTATGAAACAGTTTGTGCTGCAAAACAGCTGACTAAAGTCTTTGATCATAGCAGTGGGACATGGTTTAGCACATCTTGCTGGCTGCCCAGCCCCCCAATTCACAAAAATGTATTTCTAAAACAAAGTCTCTTGATATAGTTTTTAAAATCAATGCACATCCTTCTCATGTAGCTACTGACCTTGTGATGTGCTTGTTAAAGCCAAATATGGAACCTAAACATACAGGATTTCTTCCTGAGCAACACACCAAAAGGATTTGTGCTAGTGTTTTGCCCATCACAGACCTTCAAACCACAGTTGTGTTAGAGGAACCAAAAGGTCTAATTAATATAGAAAATATTTCTGTCTGCATTGTTGCTGTGCTGCTCAGCACCATGGATTGTGTTCTCAGCATCATAATAGCATAATAGAGACGGTCATTCTGGTGATAAGTGGATACATTCATTAAACATCTCTACACAAAGTTTTGCAAAGTCAGGATGTGTTGTAACCATTGAATTTTGACATCAAATTAAATGTGGAACTTTGTATAGATTTAACAGTGTTTCCTCTAGAAACTTTTCAGACAATAGGTTTTCCTATGCCCCTTTGATTGGTAGAATTCATGTAGGGTCAAGTAAAATAAAGTGAATGTTAGGATGTTTTTATTGCACACAATTAATAACTCCTGTATGTTTTACTGTGGACCTCAGTTGAAGGCCTCCAACAGGCTGTTTATGCTAATGACATATACAACAGAATATATATATATATATATATATATATATATATATATATATATATATATATATATATATATTCCTGCCAATTATGAAAGAAAGTTTAACTGTTCTAGTTTTATAAATATTTTTAAAAAAAATCTGAATTACAATAAAAGTTCAACATTCTTTTATTTAAAACATTGTTTTAAGTTTATGAGGCGAACAAACTGGAACTTGCCAGATTGAAAAGGGGTAGTCTAATATATCAGGTTCAACTTTAAACATCCCATCAATATAATTTCTTTTTGCTTATGTGTGGACTTGGTTTACCGGCACAAAATCATGTTGTCGGACCTAATGTCCCTGCTCTGCATATTAAACATTACATACAGCCAGTTACAGGCCATGGAGAAGCAACAAGAGCAATGTGCACTTCAGTTGTGTTCTTCCTGCAGCAACGTGCAGATGTGAGCCCATGTGGGTTGCTGTTTTAGAATGTGACAGTGTTTAACAATCAGACAAGACTGTTTGTCAAGGTTTTGTGGATGGACCGAAAAAAATGCGAAATACAAATTAATTTTATCTCTTTTAAAACGGAACAAGGGAGGAATAATAAATAAGCCAGGCTGACAGGCAGTGAATATAGAACAAACTCTGTACATAAATAAAGGAACGAAACAAACTAATAACAGAACACGGGATATCAAAAGAGGTAAAGGAAAAATCACTTCAACAAGGACGACAAAACGGGCGACGGCCGAAAAAATAACTGGGCGACTAACTAACTATAAAGGGAACTGGGACAACTAAGGAAATGTAAGGGAGGCAGAACACAAATATGTGTGAACAAAAACCCAAATTTAAAGGTGGCACTGAGTGGATAAAGTACAACCAAAACATCTAAAAGGCGTCACAGGAGCAACTAGAGGGTGAAACAAACAAAGCAAGTGGGGAACTGGTATGACGAAAACGAATCAGGTAACATACACTAAGCAAATTACATTGTGCAAAAGGCCTAAAATAAAGACAACAGAGTAACCAAACCTCAGACTAATATACAGGTAACAGACTCCACATAACCAGGGTCAGAATACAAACACCATGGGACAAGCAAACCAGAAAGCAAGCTATTGAATGGATAACAAAGAGGGAGGAACTGGATTTAAAAAGGCAGGGGAACAGGTGTAACCAATTGTTTATGGTGATAAGTGGTTAAGCTGGAGAAGTGAACTGGGAACAGGAAGTGGGGAAAAGGGGTACAAAATAAAAGCCAAAGAAGGGAAGTGAATATGACTGACCATTTGATTTCTCTGTTTACGTATCTTTTCGCGCTAACGCCCTTCCCACTCTTCATGCACTCATGTCCCTCTAGCGCTACTGTAGCTCTCACTGAGCAGGGGGAGGAGGGGACAAATGAATGGTGCATTTAAAGACTGAAACGGACAAATCATACAGCCGTAAGTCAACTTCGAAAGCCTCTTTGCAAAAGCTGCTTCTCATTCTTCGGGCAGTGAAATTTTGGCAAAACATTAACGAGAACGACTCTCGGATCCCTTATTATTATTATCCATTATTGGAAAGGTTACATCACTAGATATAAGAATATTTTTTTTGCCTGTTGTGCAGGCATGGCGGGGGGCCTCTTTGGCATGGCGGCAGCCATGCTTGTACCAATTGTACATTAATGCTGGTTGTGTGTTACATGTGTAACAATTGACTTCTTGCCTGAACCCTCTCAGAAGATACTAGCTCTGCTACCCATAACTTCTAACATTTCCTACTGTACATGTGAAACGACAGTTATGGTCAATGTTGAATGCGTTTTTATGTGAACGGGGCCTAACAATTTGAGTCGGCCCCCATCTCTCTTCAGCCCTTAGTCTCAGCAAAAGCTCACTACAGGAATGGTTGTTGAGCACCTGTTCTACAATTATTACACCCTTGATCGAACCCCCAACAGCTGGACTTGATGAACAGTAAGAACTGAAAATGGAAAGTGTGTACATCTTTAACATTTTGACAGGCCCAAAGCAGGTTTAACAACACAAATGGATTCAGGCCTCTAGAGTTTGAGAAAGTTGTTTACGTGCTAGTCTGCAATGGTGGAAAGTTTAATGAGATCCATGGAGGGTCGAGCGGTAGAATAAAAGCATTTGACAGGCCAATGAAGTTCTCTTTGCAAGACTTGGATATGGGAACATACTAAATGTATTTTATAGGCAGGTAATCTGTGAAATAAAACAATAACAGCTGATATGATTAATTGAGCGAAGAAATCCATGGAAGGTAAAGCACTCAAAGCAAGTCACAGACATCAGCAGTATATGCTGAATAAGTGAATGTCAAAGTCCAGTATTTGTCAATGAATTAGAGAATCTAATACAGGAAACATGTTACTGAAAGATTCACACTGAAGCCTCAAAGTCATGTAGTGCTGTTATATCATCTGCTTGTTAAGTAACAATATTTGACTTAATGGAGGAAAATTTAAATGTAACATATTTAATTCTTGGTGGGCACATGGAAGTCAAAAAATACAGACACATTTATTTTATCATGTTTTTAATAGTTTATCTTCTCATAATCTGCAGTAATTGTACTATTGTGTACTTGATCTGGAAACACCAAAACCTCCATGAGCCTATGTACATTTTCATTGCAGCTTTGTTACTGAATTCTGTTCTTTTCACCACCAACATCTACCCAAAGCTTTTGATCGACTTCTTATCTGAAAAACAGATCATATCTTATGATGCCTGTCTTGTTCAATTTGCACTGTTTTATTCTTTGGGCTTTGCTGAGTTCTTACTCTTAGCAGCCATGGCCTATGACAGATATGTGTCTATATGTAAACCTCTGCAATATCCAACTATTATGAGAAAAAGAACCATCAGTATCTTTTTGGCTTTAGCCTGGCTTCTGCCTGCATGTCAGGTTGCGTCAATAGCTAAAATGTGTGCTAATGAGAAACTCTGTAGCTTCACTCTGACTGTCATTTTTTGTAAGAACACAATTTACAAACTTTTCTGTGTGACTTCAAAAGCAATAACAACTTTTGGTCTGGTGAATTTGGTATGTTTTGCTGTTTTTCCAGTCGTGTTCATCATTTTTACATATATCAGGATACTACAAATCTGTTACCACAGCTGTGGAGAAGTTAGGAAAAAAGCTGCACAGACCTGTTTACCTCACCTGCTGGTTTTAATCAACTATTTTTGTTTGTTTATGTATGATGTCATTACAATTCGACTGGAATATGATTTTCCCAAAATTCCACGTTTTATTATGACTTTACAGTTAATTGTGTATAATCATCTTTTTAATCCACTTATATATGGACTTAAAATGAAAGAAATTTATAAACATCTTAAGAGTTTGATCTGTCAAGATAAAATGCATTAATATGATCAATATTAAGATTTCATTTTAAATGCTGAGATGTGATTTTTCTGATCTATGGGAAACGTTTAATGTCATAATTTATACAGGTTCCAAGAAAATAGAATGAGAATTCTTTACACACTAGTTTTACTCTTCTTGTATGAGCCTTTACTTTTGCATCAAGAACTTTTCAAACACTGTCATTCTCTGACTCTATTGACAATTTGTTTTTCCGAAAATGAGAAATTAAGAGAAATCCACAGCATAAAGTGAATATACATATTAAATATATTCAATGTGAGATAGTTTCTCTAATTATATTTGGGTGTAATTATTATTATCAATAGAGGAAGATTCATTAACTTCCAACAATTTAAGCAAACAGGTTGAATTATATACCACTTATTTTTACATGTAGATGTGTCAGGAAGAATAACTTTGAATGTATGGAATTAAATTATACCCCATTTACTTATTCACCTTGTTCATATGGCCGATGAAAGCAAATAAATTAAACACTTAATTTTCCATGTTTTCTGTATTATACAAGAGCATAATTTGAAAAGATATTTAAAGATATTTTCCCTTGTTTATCTTAAGCTGGGGGTTACATCAAGGCACCAACACAAGTTTCCATGAAAAGGCTAGACTCATACATTATACACAGACCCAGGCCCGAGAAATTGACAGACTTAAGGTTATTTTTTTCTCAAGTTGTCAGTTGTGATAAATTCAATGAAAACAAAATTTCATTTCGTTAAGGATTGAGCTGATTTATTGTAAATACAGACACGGCAGAATACAGGGGTTCAAAACATGACGTCGCAAAGAAAATTATTCCTCTGATATGAATTTTTTTAACATGTGTTAGAGGAAAGATTGTGTAACATTAGCTTTAAAACCATGTTATTGGGCAGTTTCGCAAATTATGTTTCCAACAGTAATTCATTAGAATCAGATTAAAAGGTGCAGTGAATAATCCACATGACGAGTGAGCCAAAGTGTATTCAGTTATTTATTAAAATTCTAAGATTTTTTTCATCTTTTTGAGTTTTTATCATTTGAATTTCAGTTATGGAAACATGTCTTTAACATTACACAAACGAAAGCAAAATCCAGCCGTAATCTTTATTAAATACAGCCATTAAACAGAAACAGTCATGTTGGGGCAGCTGTAGTTCAGTTGGTAAGGCAGCTTTCCAGGCTCCACAGGGTCAGTGGTTCGACTCCGGGTCGCTCCTGGCTACACGTCCATGTGTCCTCGGGTAGGACACTGAAACCCAAGTTGCTCCCGGTGGGTCATGTGAGCACCTTGCATGGTGTGTATGTGAGTGACTCTGTAAAGTGCTTTGGATAAAAGCGTTACACAAACACACGGTGAATTTACCATTTATGTTTTACTTAATGCCAACTGGAGTCAGGTGTTAGCAAACCTAGAGTCCAATCAACGCAACAAGAATGGACGTGTGGTTTAAACAGGGCCACTGTGATATTCAGAAGCAGCATCAGCTGATGTGAGCCATGCCCTGTAAAAAAAAGAAAAAGAAAGAGGTCTCAGAAGACATAAGATCAAGACTTTTTGATTTTCATGTAGCTGGAAATAATCGCGTGATCTAAAAGACGTTAGATGTTCATTAGGCCGCCAATAAATGATGATTTGGTGCTGTGGCTACTAGTGATGGGCGGATCGATACCAAAATATCAATATTTCGATCTTGACGGCCAATTTTTAAATATCGATTCTCAAGTTAAAATATCGATATTTTCTGTTTATTTATTCATATTTTCTCTGCAGTCATATCCAAATGTTTTCTGCTCCTTCTACATAAATTTGTATATTATTTGTGATGCACCGCATAGGAACTACTTTTCCTTCCGCCGATCCGCCCCACGATCCACAATCTTCAACTAAACTTCTTCGACACGTGCTCGGCCGGCTGGCGGCTCCGCCTCCAAACACAGGCAGCATTTCGGAGCGAAATGTATCATTTTTATTCACGGACTATTTCGCTACGAACGTTCTGTTTCAAGAGAATTGTAGAAATAGGCAAAGTGTGTCTAATCCATAATTGGTTTTAAACAAAGGGAAGGAAATACAGATGGGTATATAAGACATACATGTAGATGAGGGCGAGTCATGGATATCAAGTGACATAAACTGTTCACCTGATAAAGAAAGTGTCATGCTGTTGTCATGGAGATAAGTCAGAACGTTAATACGTTTTATTTAAAATAATGAAAATGTTAAAAATGCCAATAGGTTGAACAATGATGTTGCTGTCGTTTTAATGTTTTTAATTATTCCCTGTAAGGGCTCACGTGATTGTGTTTCATCATGATCAGATGACAGAATTAAAATAACACTCCGGATATCGGATCGGATCGATATCGCGATACTAGCCAAGGTATTACTTGGTATCGGATCGAATCTGAAATCACTGGTATCGCCCATCACTAGTGGCTACTCCCCATAGACATGCCCAGCCAAGATCACTTCAAGGGCACCATGCAGAAGACTCAGTGAAGCAAAAAGACAAACCCTAGAGTAACAGCTAGAGCTTTGAAGGAGTCATTGACTTCTTTAAAAAACTTCTTGGATGAGTAACAAAACACTTCTAACCAAGAAGAGAGAAGTCCAGTTGACATGATTCAAGCTTCGGAGACACAATTGTCTTATACTTCTCTGCGTCTCGTTAACTGACATGCTATTGTAGTCAGATCACCAAATCTAAATCCAACATTCTCACAGTTTCTGATGTTGATACCTTGCTGGATGAGGATTTAAACCATCTCTATACCCACGTTCTGGTGGAAACACCAGAGGCAGCCATGTCACACTCACAGGCTTTCAGTACCCACATCCTCACAGTGTAGAAACATAACCTGTCACACACTGAAGGTGGTGGACCCAAAAAAGCTGCTGGACCTAAAAGAATTTCTTCACAGATACTAAAGACCGTGCAGACCAAGAGACAGGTTCTTTAACCTGTCCCTACCTCGGTCTACTATTCCACCCTGCCTGAAGTCCTCTGCAATTGTCCCACTGCAAAAGAAGGACACTGTCAGAGGTCTTAACAACTAGCAGCTAGTAGCACTCACCCCAATAATCATGATCTGTTTTGAGAAAATGGTCGAAGGTGACATAATTTCCAGCTTCCCATCCACACTGGACTCACAAAACTTTGCATTCAGAGCGAACACATCTGCAGAGGATGCCACTGATATATCTCTCCATACAACTCTGGCTTAAGCTCCCCCTTGATCACTGTTTTCCTTTCTGACTGGTCAACAAACTGTTCACCTTAAGGCTTTTATGGTAATTGACTTCTTGCCTGAACCCTCTCAGAAGATACTAGCTCTGCTACCCATAACTTCTAACATTTCTTACTGTACATGTGAAACGACAGTTATGGTCAATGTTGAAGGCGTTTTTATGTGAACGGGGCCTAACAGTTTGAGTCGGCCCCCATCTCTCTTTAGCCCTTAGTCTCAGCAAAAGCTCACTATAGAAATGGTTGTTGAGCCCCTATTCTACAATATTACACCCTTGATCGAACCCCCAATAGCTGGACTTGATGAACAGCAAGAACTGAAAATGGAAAGTGTGTTTAAAACATCTTTAACATTTTGACAGGCCCAAAGCAGGTTTAACAACACAAATGGATTCAGGCCTCTAGAGTTTGAGAAAGTTGTCTACGTGCTAGTCTGCAATGGTGGAAAGTTTAATGAGATCCATGGAGGGTCGAGCGGTAGAATAAAAGCATTTGACAGGCCAATAAAGTTCTCTTTGCAAGACTTGGATATGGGAACATACTAAATGTATTTTACAGGCAGGTAATCTGTGAAATAAAACAATAACAGCTCATATGATTCATTGTGCGAAGAAATCCATGGAAGGTAAAGCACTCAAAGCAAGTCACAGACATCAGCAGTATATGCTGAATAAGTGAATGTCAAAGTCAAGTAGTGCTGTTATATCATCTGCTTGTTAAGTAACAATATTTGACTTAATGGAGGAAAATTTAAATGTAACATATTTAATTCTTGGTGGGCACATGGAAGTCGAAAAATACAGACACATTTATTTTATCATGTTTTTAATAGTTTATCTTCTCATAATCTGCAGTAATTGTACTATTGTGTACTTGATCTGGAAACACCAAAACCTCCATGAGCCTATGTACATTTTCATTGCTGCTTTGTTACTGAACTCTGTTCTTCTCAGCACTAGCATCTACCCAAAGCTTTTGATCGACTTCTTATCTGAAAAACAGATCATATCTTATGATGCCTGTCTTGTTCAATTTGCACTCTTTTATTCTTTCGGCTTTTCAGAGTTTTTACTGTTAGCAGCCATGGCATATGACAGATATGTGTCTATATGTAAACCTCTGCATTATCCAACTATCATGAGGAAAAGAACCGTCAGTATCTTTTTGGCTTTAGCCTGGCTTCTGCCTGCATGTCAGGTTGTGACATTAGCAACAATGTGTGCTAATCAGAAACTCTGTAGCTTCAATCTGACTGTCATTTTTTGTAAGAATACAATTTACAAACTTTTCTGTGTGACTTCAAGAGCAATAACATCTTTTGGTCTGTTCAATTTGATATGTTTTGCAGTTTTTCCTGTAGTGTTCATCATTTTTACATATATCAGGATACTACAAATCTGTTACCACAGCTGTGGAGAAGTTAGGAGAAAAGCTGCACAGACCTGTTTACCTCACCTGCTGGTTTTAATCAACTATTTTTGTTTGTTTATGTATGATGTCATTACAGTTCGACTGGAATATGATTTTCCAAAAATTGCACGTTTTATTATGGCTTTACAGTTAGTTTTGTATAATCCTCTTTTTAATCCACTTATATATGGACTTAAAATGAAAGAAATTTATAAACATCTTAAGAGTTTGATCTGTCAAGATAAAATGCATTAATATGATCAATATTAAAATTTCATTTTAAATGCTGAGATGTGATTTTTCTGATCTATGGGAAACGTTTAATGTCATAATTTATACAGGTTCCAAGAAAATAGAAAGAAAATTTTTTACACACTAGTTTTACTCTTCTTGTATTTGTATGAGCCTGTATTTTACTTTTGTATTGAGAACTTTTCAAGCAGTCATTACCGAACTGTTTTGAATTCCACTTTGTGACTCTAATAACAATTTGTTTTTCTGAAAATGACAAATTAAGAGAAATCCCCAGCAGAAAGTGAATATGCATATTAAAGTTATTCAGTGTGAGAGTTTGTGTTCATATATTTGGGTGTACTATATTTGTTCCTGTACTGTTACACTCAATGGGAATCGTGCCCTATATTGAGATTCACAGTCAGCTAAGCTCTCACTTGCATCATTTCCTCCAAAGAACAGGCGCATGTGTATTTTACAGAATTTATTGCAAAAGAGTGTGAAACTGAAATGAAACACAAATACAGGAAAGACATTCAGTTACTAATGCATAAAATAATTTCCATTAAAACCAAAGGATATGTACTGTGGTTCATAAGCACATCAAGGAGTTAACTTAACTTGACATCAATAATCTCAAACTCAGACTCGCTATTCGCTTATATGTCTCAAATAAAAGAGCTCCACACTACTTATGGATGTAGACTTTGAAAAGAACACACCCATACTTACTCATATTGCCACTCAGAAGGTTAAAACAAGCAGATGACATTGGATAAGAACCTCTGGCTTCTCATTTACACAAATATGGAAAAAAGAGGAAGTTACTGATACATTACTTCCTTTTCTTTTTGCCATCTGGCCCTAAAAGTATCAGCAATAACTTGAATCCTCTGCCAATGGTTTATACATGTCTGACTTGGTGAAGTCTCCAGGTAAAGGTAGGGGTATATCAAGTTCCGAGTGAGGAGAGTCGAAGGTTTTAGAATCAATGGGACTTCTGGGTTAGAGGAGATGGCCACCAGAGGTCTCGCATTGTTGATAGCTGTGACCTCCGCCCTCAACGTCGTCCAGATCTCATGATTCAGCTTCGAATTTCCTGACTGTAAAAGCATAGAGTCTAGGATGCATCGTGCAATGCCTATCATGCGCTCACACACACCACCCATATGAGATGAGTGAGGAGGATTGAACGCCCAGGAACACCTCTGTTTGCATAGGTAAACGTCCACACTGGTTGCCAGACTTCAGGGGATCCAGATTCAGCTCAGCCCTCAGCTGTTTAGTAGGGCAGATGATCTCAAAGAATTGGAGAAGAGCATTTATGAAGCTGGAAGATCTCTCGTGGACATGCATGTAAACAAGATTCTCCATCTCTTACTGTTAGATTTATCTTACTGTTGGCTTGTAGCAATTTCCCAAGGACCAAATACATCTAGGCCAACATATGAAAATGGGGGATCAATCTGTAGGTGTTCAGCGGGTAGGTTTGCCATAACTTGCTGCTCTGTTCTACCCCAGAGCTTCTTACAAGTCACACACCTGTGATAAAGCCACTAATAGAGCTCTTTGCTCTGAGCAGCTATAAGCCACCTGCTCTTACAGCTCCCTCAGTGAAAAATCTGCCTTGGTACCTAATGGCTTCATGGTAATGTCGGATGACCAGTGTAGCAATGCGATGCTTTCCAGGGATCAAAAGAGGTTTGGCTCAAACGCTCAACAGCTTTGACTCTGTAAGACATCCTCCTCCTTCTAGTAGACCTTTATCCTCAATAATCATTTTAAGTTTGTAAAGAGAACTGTTAAGTGCCATTTCAGTTTTACGATGATGCACTTGATTTCCTTTGCATATACTTCGTGCCCAAAGCTTCATCTGTAAGGCTCAGTTCGCAAAAGTGCCAGCCTGTGGCAGCTTTTTCCATCGATGGGCTCGCTGAAACTATGAGAAATGTGACAAAGGTGGGTCACTGCTTTAAAAAGTGAGGTCCACTTTGAATGCTGTTTGAAACGTGATAAACCTAAGACACTTAGAGCAACTGGGGTAGTGAGAACCGTTGACAATGCGGGTATCTAGTTGCAAGAACCAGTGTCAATTCTTGTTCAATGTGAAGAGGTCTCAACATAGCTGATGGCTTGGGCTGTTCTTCCGGATGTGGAAGAATATCTTGTTGAATAAACATGTCTGTGTCTCTTTGTGTCAGACCAGCATTTTCAGGTTTATTTATGTACTCAATCACTTTCTGTTCTGAGGTTGCTTGTGGGTGCAAAAATGACAGCTTTTTACTGTCTTGTTCTGCAGAGTGGAACTGGGTTGCGTATGCTTCTTTCTGGAGAAGGACTATACCGAGAGTCGCCTCTAACCAGGCTTTTTCCATCTTAATGCTCTTTTCTTTCTTGGCATAAGATAGTTGGGCCTTTGCTGCTCGAACCTCTGCTTGTGCGTGTGCCGCTGCCATACTGGCTCACGTTGATGCTGACAGCCCTCTTGAAGATCTTGTAGTCGACCTTACAGTCAGTTTCTCTACAGAATTTGATGACCCTAAGGAGTAGGGGGAGAGTGGCCTGCTTGCTTCATTGGCTTGACTTCAAGCTTCTGCTTTCTCTATCGCAATGTTGAAGTAAGGTTGTCAATGCCTGTTGTTTTAATCACAGTCAGGTAGGTCGCTTGCATCAGATCCTCCAGGAACAGGCGCATGTTGTATTTGGACAGGATTTATTGCAAAAGAGTGGGAAAATGAAATGATACACAAATACAGGAAATAAATTCAGTTACTAAAGCATAAAACTATTTTGTTTTAAAACTGTGGTTCATAAGAATGAACCACAATATGGATATGCTTCACTGTCCGCTCATACATCTCAAATAAAGGCACTCAGACTATTCAGAGCATCACACTACTTATGGATGTAAACTTTAAAAGGAATATAAAATACATGAACTTACTCTAGTGTCACTCAGAAGGTTAAAACAAGTTGATGACATTGGATAAAGAACCAAACCTCTGACTTCTCATTAAAACAAATACAAAAAAAGAAAAAGGAGGAAGTTCCTAATACATCACAACTGTGAGTAAGGATTGCGGAATACAGGGAACTGGTGCCCTCTAGAGGCCTGAATAATTAACTAAATCTAATCAGTCCCAATGCAATTCCAGTTATTTTTTTATGCAGATGTGTCAGGAAGAATAACTTTGCCTGTATGAAATTAAATTATACCCCATTCACTTATTCACCTTGTTCATATGGCTGATAAAAGCAAATAAATTAAACACTTAATTTTCCATGTTTTCTGTATTATACAAGAGCATAATTAGAAAAGATATTTAAAGATATTTTACCTTGTTTATCTTAAGCTGGGGGTTACATCAAGGAACCAACAGAAGGTTCCATGACTCCTATATTATACACAGACCCAGGCCCGAGAGATTGACAGACTTAAGGTTACTTTTTCTCAAGTTGTCAGTTAATTAGATTAATTAGATAAAAACTAAATTTCATTTCTGTTAAGTATTGAGCTGATTTATTGGAAATACAGACACGGCAGAATACAGTGGTTCAAAACATGATGTTGCAAAAGAAAATTATTTCTCTGATAGGAATTTTTTTAATAAATGATGATTTGGTGCTGTGGCTACTCCCCATAGACATGCCCAGCCAAGATCACTCCAAGGGCACAATGCAGAACACTCAGTGAGGTAAAAAGACAAACCCTAGAGTAACAGTTAGGCTTTGAAGGAGTCACTGACTTCTTTAAAAAACTGCTTGGATGATTTACAAAACATTTCTAACCAAGAAGAGAGAAGTCCAGTTGACATGATTCAATCTTCAGAGGCAACATTTTCTTATAAATGTTCTGCACTTATATAGCGCTTTCCTACCTATTGGCACTCAAAGCACTTTACACTGCTTCTTATTCAGCCATTCACACTCACAATCACACACACACTGATGGGGGAGCTGCTATGCAGCTGGCCAACACTCACTGGGAGGAACTAAGTAGGGGTTCAGTGTCTTGCTCATGGACACTTTGACATGTGATTGGAGGAGGTGGGGACTGAACCAACAACTGTGAGATTGGTGAACAACTGCTCTACCTTCCTGCCCCACAGTCGCCCCTAATTATACTTCTCTGCGTCTCGTTAACTGACATGCTATTGTAGTCAGATCACCAAATCTAAATGCAACATTCTACGAGTTTCTGATGTTGATACCTTGCTGGCTGAGGATTTAAACCATCACACTCACCAAGCCACACAAGCCATGTCACACTCACAGGCCTTCAGTACCCACATCCTCACAGTGTAGAAACATAACCTGTCACACACTGAAGCTGCTGGACCTAAAAGAATTTCTTCACGGATCCTGAAGGACCGTGCAGACCAAGAGACAGGTTCTTTAACCTGTCCCTACCTCGGTCTACTATTCCACCCTGCCTGAAGTCCTCTGCAATTGTCCCACTGCAAAAGAAGGACACTGTCAGAGGTCTTAACAACTAGCAGCTAGTAGCACTCACCCCAATAATCATAACTTCTAACATTTCTTACTGTACATGTGAAACGACAGTTATGGTCAATGTTGAAGGCGTTTTTATGTGTACGGGGCCTAACAGTTTGAGTTGGGTTTAACAACACAAATGGATTCAGGCCTCTAGAGTTTGAGAAAGTTGTTTACGTGCTAGTCTGCAATGGTGGAACGTTTAATGAGATCCATGGAGGGTCGAGCGGTAGAATAAAAGCATTTGACAGGCCAATAAAGTTCTCTTTGCAAGACTTGGATATGGGAACATACTAAATGTATTTTATAGGCAGGTAATCTGTGAAATAAAACAATAACAGCTCATATGATTCATTGAGCGAAGAAATCCATGGAAGGTAAAGCACTCAAAGCAAGTCACAGACATCAGCAGTATATGCTGAATAAGTGAATGTCAAAGTCAAGTAGTGCTGTTATATCATCTGCTTGTTAAGTAACAATATTTGACTTAATGGAGGAAAATTTAAATGTAACATATTTAATTCTTGGTGGGCACATGGAAGTCGAAAAATACAGACACATTTATTTTATCATGTTTTTATTAGTTTATCTTCTCATAATCTACAGTAATTGTACTATTGTATACTTGATCTGGAAACACCAAAACCTCCATGAGCCTATGTACATTTTCATTGCTGCTTTGTTACTGAACTCTGTTCTTCTCAGCACTAGCATCTACCCAAAGCTTTTGATCGACTTCTTATCTGAAAAACAGATCATATCTTATGATGCCTGTCTTGTTCAATTTGCACTGTTTTATTCTTTGGGCTTTGCTGAGTTCTTACTCTTAGCAGCCATGGCATATGACAGATATGTGTCTATATGTAAACCTCTGCAATATCCAACTATCATGAGGAAAAGAACCGTCAGTATCTTTTTGGCTTTAGCCTGGCTTCTGCCTGCATGTCAGGTTGTGACATTAGCAACAATGTGTGCTAATCAGAAACTCTGTAGCTTCACTCTGACTGTCATTTTTTGTAAGAACACAATTTACAAACTTTTCTGTGTGACTTCAAGAGCAATAACATCTTTTGGTCTGTTCATTTTGATAAGTGTTGCAGTTTTTCCAGTCGTGTTCATCATTTTTACATATATCAGGATACTAAAAATCTGTTACCACAGCTGTGGAGAAGTTAGGAGAAAAGCTGCACAGACCTGTTTACCTCACCTGCTGGTTTTAATCAATTATTTTTGTTTGTTTATGTATGATGTCATTACAGTTCGACTGTATTATGATTTTCCAAAAATTGCACGTTTTATTATGGCTTTACAGTTAGTTTTGTATAATCCTCTTTTTAATCCACTTATATATGGACTTAAAATGAAAGAAATTTATAAACATCTTAAGAGTTTGATCTGTCAAGATAAAATGCATTAATATGACCAATATTAAGATTTCATTTTAAATGCTGAGATGTGATTTTTCTGATCTATGGGAAACGTTTAATGTCATAATTTATACAGGTTCCAAGAAAATAGAATGAGAATTCTTTACACACTAGTTTTACTCTTCTTGTATGAGCCTTTACTTTTGCATCAAGAACTTTTCAAACACTCATTCTCATCATCAAACAGTCATTCTCTGACTCTATTGACAATTTGTTTTTCCGAAAATGAGAAATTAAGAGAAATCCACAGCATAAAGTGAATATACATATTAAATATATTCAATGTGAGATAGTTTCTCTAATTATATTTGGGTGTAATTATTATTATCAATAGAGGAAGATTCATTAACTTCCAACAATTTAAGCAAACAGGTTGAATTATATACCACTTATTTTTACATGTAGATGTGTCAGGAAGAATAACTTTGAATGTATGGAATTAAATTATACCCCATTTACTTATTCACCTTGTTCATATGGCCGATGAAAGCAAATAAATTAAACACTTAATTTTCCATGTTTTCTGTATTATACAAGAGCATAATTTGAAAAGATATTTAAAGATATTTTCCCTTGTTTATCTTAAGCTGGGGGTTACATCAAGGCACCAACACAAGTTTCCATGAAAAGGCTAGACTCATACATTATACACAGACCCAGGCCCGAGAAATTGACAGACTTAAGGTTATTTTTTTTCTCAAGTTGTCAGTTGTGATAAATTCAATGAAAACAAAATTTCATTTCAGTTAAGGACTGAGCTGATTTATTGGAAATACAGACACGGCAGAATACAGGGGTTCAAAACATGACATCGCAAAGAAAATTATTCCTCTGATATGAATCTTTTTAACATGTGTTAGAGAAAAGATTGCGTAACATTAGCTTTAAAACCATGTTAGTGGGCAGTTTCGCAAATTATGTTTCCAACAGTAATTCATTAGAATCAGATTAAAAGGTGCAGTGAATAATCCACATGACCGGTGAGCCAAAGTGTATTCAGTTATTAATTAAAATTCTAAGATCTTTTTCATCTTTTGCTCCTGGCTACACGTCCATGTGTCCTCGGGTAGGACACTAAACCCCAAGTTGCTCCCGGTGGGTCATGTGAGCACCTTGCATGGTGTGTATGTGAGTGACTCTGTAAAGTGCTTTGGATAAAAGCGTTACGGGTGAGCGTTACGCTGCTGAAACAAAGAGACGCTGCCTTCAGAACAGGGGACAAGACGGCCTTGAGAACAGCAAGGGCCAAACTGTCCCGTGCTATTAGAGAGGCAAAGCGCGCACACACAAAGAAAATCCACGACCACTTCGAAGACAGCGGAGACACCCGGCGCATGTGGCAGGGCATCCAGGCGATCACGAACTACAAGACAGCTTCACCTGATTGTGACCGCGACGCCTCCCTCCCAGATGCGCTGAACCACTTCTACACCCGGTTTGAGGCACAGAACAACGTGAAGGCGAGGAAGTCCACTCCTCCTCCCAGTGACCAGGTGCTCTGTCTAACCACAGCTGAAGTGAGGAAAACTCTATGCAGAGTTAACTCACGGAAGTCTGCTGGACCAGACAACATTCCTGGCAGAGTGCTCAGGGAGTGCGCAGAACAGCTAGCGGATATCTTCACAGACATCTTCAACATCTCCCTGAGCAGCAACGTTGTTCCTACGTGCCTCAAGGCAACGACCATCGTGCCTGTGCCTAAGAAGTCTACTGTCTCCTGCCCCAATGACTACCGTCACGTCGCGCTCACACCCATCGTGATGAAGTGCTTCGAGAGGCTCGTCATGAGGCACATTAAGACCCAACTCCCAACCTCCCTGGACCCCATGCAGTTTGCATATCGTCCAAATCGTTCCACGGACGATGCCATCTCCACGACCCTCCATCTGGCCCTCACCCACCTGGACAGTAAGGACTCATACGTACGAATGCTGTTCATTGACTTCAGCTCAGCATTCAACACAATCATCCCTCAGCACCTGACCGAGAAATTGAGCATACTGGGCCTGAACACCTCCCTCTGCAACTGGATTCTGGACTTCCTGACTGGGAGACCCCAGTCAGTCCGGATCGGGAACAACATCTCCAGCACCACCACACTGAGCACTGGAGCCCCTCAGGGCTGTGTGCTCAGCCCTCTGCTGTTCACTCTGCTGACGCACGACTGTGTAGCAATGCACAGCTCAAACCACATAGTCAAGTTTGCTGATGACATGACCGTGGTGGGTCTAATCAGCAAGAATGACGAGTCAGCCTACAGAGAGGAGGTGCAACGATTAACAGCCTGGTGTGGAGCAAACAACCTGTCTCTGAACGTTGACAAAACTAAAGAGATGGTTGTGGACTTCAGAAGAGCACAGAGCGACCATTCTCCATTGATCATCGATGGATCCTCAGTGGAGATAGTCAAGAACACCAAATTCCTTGGTGTTCATCTGGCGGACAACCTCACCTGGTCAGTCAACACCAGCTCCATCACCAAGAAAGCTGAGGAAAGCCCATCTCCCCCATCCTGACCATGTTCTACAGAGGGACCATTGAGAGCATCCTGAGCAGCTGCATCACTGCCTGGTTTGGGAACTGCACCGTCGCGGATCGCAAGACCCTACAGAGGATAGTGAGGACAGCTGAGAAGATCATCGGAGTCTCTCTGCCCTCTATCATGCACATTTACACCACACGCTGCATCCGCAAAGCCAACAGCATTGTGGACGACCCCACACACCCGTCACACACACTCTTCACACTCCTGCCATCAGGAAAGAGGTTCCGAAGCATTCGGGCCACCACATCCAGACTATGCAACAGTTTTTTCCCACAAGCCATCAGGCTCCTCAACACACAGAACTAAAATAGAACTTAAACACACTGCAAACCGAAGTCAGCACATTCTCATCACTCACTACTCATCTAATACCACCACCACTTATTTATTATTTATTTACTGTTATCATTCTACATTTACCGCACTACACTGTTTACCTGCTGTTTTTTGCACGTTCCAATGCAATTGCACTGTTTACATGCTGGACATTTAAATGCACTATATGCTCTTTTTTTTTTTTACACCCCTAGCACACTTAACTGTACTGTACTGTACTGTAAAATAGTATACAGTAGGTTTATTGGTCGGCACTGTCTTGGGTCTTGTGTCCTGTCCTGTGTTACTTGTGTTGTCTGTCTACACTGTCTGTCTGTCCTGTTTTTTCGTCTGCACTGTTTGCACTTGGTTGCACTCGATGCACTTTACTATAGCTTGTGTTGTTTGTAGCACCTTGGTTCTTGGAGGAACATTATCTCGTTTCTACTGCGTACTGTGAACCACTGTGTATAGTAGAAATGACAATAAAAGCCACTTGACTTGACTTGACTTGACACAAACAGACAGTGAATTTACCATTTATCTTTTACTTAATGCCAACTGGAGTCAGGTGTTAGCAAACCTAGAGTCCAATCAACGCAACAAGAATGGACGTGTGGTTTAAACAGGGCCACTGTGATATTCAGAAGCAGCATCAGCTGATGTGAGCCATGCCCTGTAAAAAAAAGAAAAAGAAAGAGGTCTCAGAAGACATAAGATCAAGACTTTTTGATTTTCATGTAGCTGGAAATAATCGCGTGATCTAAAAGACGTTAGATGTTCATTAGGCCGCCAATAAATGATGATTTGGTGCTGTGGCTACTCCCCATAGACATGCCCAGCCAAGATCACTTCAATGATCCATGCAGAAAACTCAGTGAAGCAAAAAGACAAACCCTAGAGTAACAGCTAGAGCTTTGAAGGAGTCATTGACTTCTTTAAAAAACTTCTTGGATGAGTAACAAAACACTTCTAACCAAGAAGAGAGAAGTCCAGTTGACATGATTCAAGCTTCTGAGACACAATTGTCTTATACTTCTCTGCGTCTCGTTAACTGACATGCTATTGTAGTCAGATCACCAAATCTAAATCCAACATTCTCACAGTTTCTGATGTTGATACCTTGCTGGCTGAGGATTTAAACCATCTCTATACCCACGTTCTGGTGGAAACACCAGAGGCAGCCATGTCACACTCACAGGCTTTCAGTACCCACATCCTCACAGTGTAGAAACATAACCTGTCACACACTGAAGGTGGTGGACCCAAAAAAGCTGCTGGACCTAAAAGAATTTCTTCACAGATACTAAAGACCGTGCAGACCAAGAGACAGGTTCTTTAACCTGTCCCTACCTCGGTCTACTATTCCACCCTGCCTGAAGTCCTCTGCAATTGTCCCACTGCAAAAGAAGGACACTGTCAGAGGTCTTAACAACTAGCAGCTAGTAGCACTCACCCCAATAATCATGATCTGTTTTGAGAAAATGGTCGAAGGTGACATAATTTCCAGCTTCCCATCCACACTGGACTCACAAAACTTTGCATTCAGAGCGAACACATCTGCAGAGGATGCCACTGATATATCTCTCCATACAACTCTGGCTTAAGCTCCCCCTTGATCACTGTTTTCCTTTCTGACTGGTCAACAAACTGTTCACCTTAAGGCTTTTATGGTAATTGACTTCTTGCCTGAACCCTCTCAGAAGATACTAGCTCTGCTACCCATAACTTCTAACATTTCTTACTGTACATGTGAAACGACAGTTATGGTCAATGTTGAAGGCGTTTTTATGTGAACGGGGCCTAACAGTTTGAGTCGGCCCCCATCTCTCTTTAGCCCTTAGTCTCAGCAAAAGCTCACTATAGAAATGGTTGTTGAGCCCCTATTCTACAATATTACACCCTTGATCGAACCCCCAATAGCTGGACTTGATGAACAGCAAGAACTGAAAATGGAAAGTGTGTACATCTTTAACATTTTGACAGGCCCAAAGCTGGTTTAACAACACAAATGGATTCAGGCCTCTAGAGTTTCAGAAAGTTGTTTACGTGCTAGTCTGCAATGGTGGAAAGTTTAATGAGATCCATGGAGGGTCGAGCGGTAGAATAAAAGCATTTGACAGGCCAATGAAGTTCTCTTTGCAAGACTTGGATATGGGAACATACTAAATGTATTTTATAGGCAGGTAATCTGTGAAATAAAACAATAACAGCTGATATGATTCATTGAGCGAAGAAATCCATGGAAGGTAAAGCACTCAAAGCAAGTCACAGACATCAGCAGTATATGCTGAATAAGTGAATGTCAAAGTCAAGTATTTGTCAATGAATTAGAGAATCTAATACAGGAAACATGTTACTGAAAGATTCACACTGAAGCCTCAAAGTCAAGTAGTGCTGTTATATCATCTGCTTGTTAAATAACAATATTTGACTTAATGGAGGAAAATTTAAATGTAACATATTTAATTCTTGGTGGGCACATGGAAGTCGAAAAATACAGACACATTTATTTTATCATGTTTTTAATAGTTTATCTTCTCATAATCTGCAGTAATTGTACTATTGTGTACTTGATCTGGAAACACCAAAACCTCCATGAGCCTATGTACATTTTCATTGCAGCTTTGTTACTGAATTCTGTTCTTTTCACCACCAACATCTACCCAAAGCTTTTGATCGACTTCTTATCTGAAAAACAGATCATATCTTATGATGCCTGTCTTGTTCAATTTGCACTGTTTTATTCTTTGGGCTTTGCTGAGTTCTTACTCTTAGCAGCCATGGCCTATGACAGATATGTGTCTATATGTAAACCTCTGCAATATCCAACTATTATGAGAAAAAGAACCATCAGTATCTTTTTGGCTTTAGCCTGGCTTCTGCCTGCATGTCAGGTTGCGTCAATAGCTAAAATGTGTGCTAATGAGAAACTCTGTAGCTTCACTCTGACTGTCATTTTTTGTAAGAACACAATTTACAAACTTTTCTGTGTAACTTCAAGAGCAATAACATCTTTTGGTCTGTTCATTTTGATAAGTGTTGCAGTTTTTTTGGTGCATTTATTTTGGTAAATGCTGTTGTTTTTCCTGTGATCTTCATCATTTTTACATACACCAAGATACTTATGATATGTTATCGGAGCAGTGGAGACTTCAGGAAAAAAGCTGCACAGAACTGTTTACCTCACCTGCTGGTTCTAATCAATTATTTTTTCTTGTTTGCGTATGACGTCATCACAGTTCGGCTAGAATATGATTTTCCAAAAATTGCACGTTTTATTATGGCTTTACAGTTAGTTTTGTATAATCCGCTTTTAAATCCACTTGTATATGGACTTAAAATGAAAGACATTTATAAACATCTTAAGAGTTTGATCTGTTAACATAAAATTATCTAATATCAATATTGATATTTTTTTAAATGCTAAGATATATTTATTCTGACCAACATAGAATGTTTAATGTTAATATTTATACAGGCTTTAGGAAAATGGAGTGAGAATTGCTAATACGTGTTTTGGTCTCACTGTTCTTGTAAGAGCTTGTTTTATATTTGTATTGATTTTAAACACTCTCTCATTACTTAATTGTTTTAAATTCCACCTGTCTTTTCCTTTGTGACAATTTGATTTTCTGTAAATGGAAAATAGGCATTCCAAAGGTATTCAATGTGAAACAGTTAATTTGATTATATTTGAGTGTGCTGTTTTTGAAAATTCCACATTAATATTAAAGAATGACCACTAATGTCCTTACACATTAATCTCTAATACTTTAAGTGCAGTCTAAAACAAACACTAAATTTACTTGCTTAATTTAATAACATGGCTCATAAAGGCAAATGAATAAAATACTTGTTAAGGTTTCTTTATGTTATGAGTATAAACACTTACACAAGTTCTTTTCTCTTGAGCCATTTCTCTTCCCTTCCAAAAATCAGCTTTGATGATGCAGCATTTTCTTTATCAATTAAGGCCAGTTAATACAGTTGCAAGAAAAAGTAATAACACTTTTTGCAATTTTTTTCAAATGTATTACCGGTCGTCCTGATACAATTGTTGTCCTTAAATATTTATACTCTTGCCCCATTTCCACATCCTGACCATCCACATCCTGACTAAGAGGAGAATTAGGTGAATGTTTCATTCGAAGGTCAATGGTCATTACATTTTTGTTACATTTATGTAAAAAAAAAAATATTTGCACAATTCAAATTCAAATAATCCACCAGTGGTCCAAAATCACTGTCAATTTAACTGAGAAGTGACACTACCATTCAATCAACGGCAAACTTAATTATGTCCTCACAGTGAGAGTGTGCTATATACCAATCAGTGTCAAACAAAGCCAGTGAACCAACAGATTAGAGTAGGGGCAATGTTAAAACTGCTACTGAGTCGATCTGCCAAATATGAGGTTGAATAGAATTAAAAGCTGAGTAAAAGTGGGTAAAAAGCCAACAAACCAAACTGTTTACACCATCTAGGTTATTCTGAACCTATTGAAGTAAAGTGCCTCATACATCGTCAAGACCTCTCACCACTGTGTACGTAGATTGGAATGGGTCTGATTTTACTGAACACTTCATGCTTTATAATCTTTTCAAATGCCTTCATGACCAGAGAAGGAAGTGCTACAGGCCAAAAGTCATGAGGAGATTTTGTTACCTTAATCTTGAGCACAGGTGCAATAACAGAATCATTCCAGACACACGAAACTTTGTTTAGCTGAAGAGACTTCTTAAAAATAGAGGAAAAAATTGGAGCCAATAGGTCCACAGATGTCTTAAGACGTTGACCAGTTATATTACCTGGGTCAGGGCTTTTCCTTTCTTTTGTTCCCTTAAAGGGTTTCCAAATGAGATCACTGTCAATGTAAATGTACGTCTCCCTCTGCTGGCTGAAAACAGTTGACTAATTTCTAAAAAAAAAAGTGTTGACCGAATTGATAAAATACGAATTAACAGCTTTTTTAAATTCAACTTTATTTATATAGCATCTATTCATAACAAAGTCATCTCATGGCACTTTACAGAATAAAGTCAAGACTATAAAGATGTATAGAGAGAACCCAACAATTCCCCATTGAGCAAGTCCTAGGCAACAGTGGAGAGGAAAAACTCGCTTTCATGGAAGAAACCTCCAGCAGAACAAGGACCAGGGTGGGCGGCCATGCTTTGACCGGTTGGGGTGAGTGGAAAGCAAAGAGAGAAAAGAAAAGAGCAACAAAAAGCAACAAAACATCGGGCTGGGTGGTAGGACCAGTTCCAAGGTTCCTTGCAGTAGTACTGGAGGCCAGACTTATTTAATCTAGTGTAACAATATGGTTGGACATCATATTTCTGAGATTTTTGGGCCCAAATACTATGTGGGAAAAAATTGTGGGACATCCAGACTTTTATGTCTTGTATTATTTTATGGAGTGTTTTCTAATAATGTTGCCTACAGGAGGCATATATAAAGTAAAAAGTATTGGTCCTAACACAGAGCCTTTTGGAACTCCATAAATCCCTTCGGTGTGTGTCAAAGATTCATCATTAACATCTGTCTGATAGAATAAAATAAAATCACAAATATCAAAGTTATTGTAAAATACATTTAAATCATTTTCCAAACCCATGTCTGACTTGCCAGAAAAACTCTAGGGTGCAAGTCACCCCACAAGCTCCCCCTCCAGATACACTGGATACCCTCAGGATAAGTGAAGAGGAGGTGACCTGACTCTTCCACAGACAGAAACCAGTAGAGTCAACTGTCAAGCTCCTAAAGTTTGCAGATGACCCAACAGTAATGAGCCTCATCTGAGGTAATGATGAGACAGCATACCAATGAGAAGTTCATCAGCTGCCGCAGTAAAAACGGCCTGGAGCTGAAGATGCTCAAGAAAGTGGAGATGACAGTGGATTTCAGGCTAATATGGATGTCTATAGATGTTGTTTGTGAACTGTTGGAGTTCACTCCCCTGATGGGGGAGCTGCTACGTAACTGACCAACACTCACCGGGAGCAACTAAGTTGGGGTTCAGTGTCTTGCTCAAGGACACTTCAACACGTGACTGGAGGAGCTGGGGATTGAACTGTGAGATTGGTGGACAACTGCTCCACCTTCCTGCACCACAGTCACCCTGCTGCTCACAAAGAGGCAAAATCATGAGTCTGTTATCTTAGCTACTTGTTAGCTAATTGGTGATATTTAAAATTTTTGGCAGAAGTGTGTAATGTTAATGCCACTAAAAAACTCAATTAAGTTAGAAGCTGCTGCTGTTGTAGTAATATCAAACAGGCTACTTAATGAATAGGTTGAGGCAGCTTCTTAAAAGACGTTTTATGGGGTAACAAGTGATTCATAAAGCTGACTGAGAATGTTAATCTACCATTAATAGCAATAAATACATTTAATGGAGCACTGAAAACAGGTCTGGCAACACATACGGATTCAGGACTGTACAGTTTGATAAAGTTGTTTAGCTGTTCGTTACTCATGGGGTAAATTATAATTAGATCCATGGAGGGTCAGGCAGTCGTATAAAAAATGTTTCATAGCCTGAAAGTGTTTTCTTTGTAGGACACAGAATGAGGACGATGGTGATTGTCAAGGCCAGGTAGTCTTCACAGTGAAACCTCTTTACTACATTTATTTAGCTGTTTAATTATCTGCCTGTTTAAAGAATCTTTATCTTTGAGAAGCTTAATGGAGGAAGAATTAAATGTAACACATTTAATATTTGGTGGGCATGTAGAAATTTACAAGTACAGATACCTATATTTTACAATATTTGTTATACTATACATTCTGATACTTTGCAGTAATTGTACTATTGTGTACTTGATCTGGAAACACCAAAGCCTCCATGAGCCTATGTACATTTTCATTGCTGCTTTGTTACTAAACTGTGTTCTACTCAGCACTAACATCTACCCAAAACTTTTGATAGATTTTCTATCTGAACAACAGATCATATCTCATCAAGCCTGCATTGTTCAATATTCACTGTTTTATGCTTTGGGCGGATCAGAGTTTTTACTGTTGACAGCCATGTCCTATGACAGATATGTGTCTATATGTAAACCTCTGCAATATCCAACTATCATGAGGAAAAGAACTGTCAGTATCTTTCTGGCTTTAGCCTGGCTTCTGCCTGCATGTCAGCAAGTGGGATTATCAACTATCAGTGCTAATCAGAAACTCTGTAGCTTCACTCTGAAAGTGATTTTTTGTAATAACTCATTCTACAAACTTTTCTGTACGACTTCAAGAGCAATAACTCTTTATGGTTTGTTCATTTTGTTAAATGTGGTTGTATGTCCTGTGATTTTTATCATTTTTACTTACACCAGGATACTTATAATCTGTTACCACAGCTGTGGAGAAGTCAGGAGAAAAGCTGCACAGACCTGTTTACCTCACCTGCTGGTTTTAATCAGCTATTTTTGTTTGTTTTTATGTGAGGTTATTACAGTTCGACTTGAATATGATTTTCCAAAAACTGCACAATTAATTATGAGTTTACAGTTAGTTTTGTATAATCCTCTTTTTAATCCACTTATATATGGACTCAAAATGAAAGAAATCTTTAAACACTTAAAGAGGTTGTTCTGTCAAGAAAAACTGAACCAGGGTAAATAACTTAATTTCTAACAATGCAAATCTTTGTCTAATTTGTCTGATTTTTGTCTT
Source organism: Channa argus (assembly GCF_033026475.1). NCBI lineage: Eukaryota > Metazoa > Chordata > Actinopteri > Anabantiformes > Channidae > Channa > Channa argus. The sequence continues at coordinate 2,365,930 of NC_090205.1, forward strand.
TATTCTTTATTTTGTCAGTTAGTCTTTATTGTCAGTAATAACATAGGTTTAATGTATATAGTTATATCTGTAACATGCAATAAAAAACATTGTCACTTTCAACAATGGAGCAACTGATCATTTATCCCTTAAGCTCATTTTGCTTTTACTAATTTTTCTACTACTCAAATACAGAACCCTGGTAAATTTGATACCAGCTGTTACAGGACTGCTTGTTCTTCTCGTCTCTAAACACTTATGATTTTATCAGTCTTTTTAGCTGTTTTTCAGTCTCTACTCAACTTATTTTACTGAAACTAATTTAGCTGTAACTACACAAATACAAAACCCTAGTAAATTTCTTATTAAAAAGTCTTAAAAAGTGCTAGAAGTACTTTAATTTAAGAGGTATTCATACTCTAGTACATCCATTTTCTTATCCTGCATACATACACTCCATTACTTTAGTAACTAGTTACTTTACAGAATCTGGTGATGAAACAAAATACAGTGTGATAACGTAATTGTGTTGATCATCAATGTGAAATTCAACAACTTCTAAGCTGATCATCAAAACTTTCAATAAGGTTGGTAAAATCATCTCTATCATTACTAACTACAGCATTAAAGTGATAAACATGCATCAACAATTCAAATCTAATAATGTCACATTCACAGATGTAAAATCAAACATTCTGCTAAAAGAATACTTTTACTTATGGTACTTCAAGTATTTTAGAAGTAATACATTTGTATTTTTACTGAAGTAACATTTTGAATGCATTTGAATGAATATTTATTTGTGACAGAATATTGAATGCTGCTAATGATCGGACTGTTATGAAACTGCAACATCAGCAGTTTTATTACTATAATACAATAATAAAAGAATCCATTTAACAGTGGATTATTGTTGACTTGTTTAACAAATAAAACAGGTTCTGTTATTTATTTGTTTTCAAATGCAGTATCTTGTTATAATTGTGGATCTGTATTAATTGTTGACAAAAGACGCATTAACAGCTTTTTTCAGTTCAATTCAGTTCAACTTTATTTACATAGCATCTATCTCAAGGCTCTTACTTTACAGGTCCCAGAGAAACACGTTTGGAGGCAGCTATGATTTTCACTACACCAGATGGGAGACAAACAAACCAAGTGCAGACTGGCAAAATCAAACACTTGGTCCTTGCTATTGAAATCTTTGTAATAGTAAGGACATTGAAAACAATGTTTCAAGTTTGTTCGATTAAGCATAAACTGTTGATCAGATCAGGGCCAGATTTATCAAATCAATTTCTCAAAAAATAATGTCTTCAATTAAGATTCAGCAGAGGTCATGTGAAAATAATTTATCTGTCCTATGACAGATACTGTATGTGTCTATATGTTAACCTCTGCAATATCCAACTATCATGAGGAAAAGAACCATCAGTATATTTCTGGTTTTATCTTGGATTCTTACTGAGTCACAGCTTGTGGGATTAGCAACACTGAGCTCTAATCAGAAGTCATTTATTGTAGTAACTCCATTTACAAACCTTTTTGTGCGAGATCTTGGGCAATATCTGTTTTAGGTATGTGGGCTTTGTGTCATAATGCTGTTTTCCCTGTGATCTTCATCATTTTTACATATGCCAGGATACTTTTGATATGTTATTGTAGCAGTGGAGAGGTCAGGAAAAAAGCAGCACTGACGTGTTTACCTCACCTGTTGGTATTAATCAACTATTATTGTTTGTTTATGTATGACATTATTACAGTTCAGTGGAATATGAGTTTCCAAAAAATTTGTTTCCAACAATTTGTTTGTACAATCCTCTTTTTAATCTACTTATATATGGACTTAAAATGAAAGCAATTTCTGAACACCTTAAGAGGTTGTTCTGCCAAGAAAGAAGAAAGACTATTTTTTATTTTATTATCAGTCTAAGCAATTTCTTAAGTTACAATCCAGAGATGTGATTTATTTCATCTTTAAAGTGTGAAACGTCAGTAAAGACACATGTTCTGAAAAAATCTTTTGCAGTAGATTGCAAACATGCGTCTACGTCTGTCTATACGTTCGTATTAGATATCATCAATCTATGTTTAGAAACAGGCTATGTACCACAGGCCTATAAGGTAGCTGTAATTAAACCACTACTTAAAAAACCCTGTCTTGACCCAGGTGTTTTAGCCAATTACAGAGCAATATCTAATCTCCCTTTTATTTCTAAAATAATTGAAAAAGTAGTTGCAAAACAATTATATGATCACCTGTACAGGAATAATTTGTATGAAGACTTTCAGTCAGGATTTAGAGTTCATCATAGTACAGAAACAGCACTGGTAAAAGTCACCAACGATCTTCTCATGGCCTCAGATAATGGACTCATCTCTATACTTCTGTTAGATCTTAGTGCTGCATTTGATACCATTGATTTATTACACAGACTGGAACATGAATTTTAAGTGGGATTAAAGGAACTGCACTAGGTTGGTTTAAATCTTATCTATCTGATAGATTTCAATTTGTTCATGTTAATGATGAATCCTCCATGCACACAAAGGTTAGCTATGGAGTTCCACAAGGCTCTGTGTTAGGACCAATACTTTTTACTTTATATATGTCTCCTTTAGGCAACATTATTAGAAAACACTCCATAAATTTCCAATGTTATGCTGATGATACCCAGCTATATTTATCTATGGAACCAGGTGAAAAAATAAGTTAATCAAAATTCAAGCTTACAAGACACAAAGGTCTGGATGTCCCACATTTTCCTACTTCTAAATTCAGACAAAACTCCATCATATATCGAAGACCCCATAGTTCCATATCATCCCAATAGACCACTTTCGATTAAGCTCCTCTCCTGTGGAACCAGCTCCCAGTTCAGATTCAGGAAGCGGACACCCTCTCTACTTTTAAGTCTAGGCTTAAAACCTTCATCTTTAATAAAGCTTATAGTTAGTTATAGTTGTGCTGCTATAGGCTTAGACTGCTGGGGGACCCACCCCCCGATGCACTGAGCTCCTTTCCTCCTCTTGACCCTCTCTCCTCTCCTCTCACCCCGCAATTGTCACCACTGTATGTCATTAACTCTGTGTGTTTTCTCCCGTAGTTGTCTTTGTCCTTCTCTGTCTCCTCTCTCTGTCCCTTTCTGCAGGTGTCCCCCGGCTTTGGAGCAGTGCGTTTTCCTGTGTGCAGCTCCTTACCAACCTGCCCGATGTTTCTTTTGCTTTTTGTTGCTCTTTTCTTTTCTCTCTCCACTTTCCACTCACCCCAACTGGTCAAGGCTGGTGGCCGTCCACCCTGATCCTGGTTCTGCTGGAGGTTTCTTCCATTAAAGGGAGTTTTTTCTCTCCACTGTTGCCTATGGCTTGTTCAAGTGAGGATTGTTGGGTTCTCTCTAGACATCTTTATAGTCTTGACTTTATTCTTTAAAGTACCTTGAGATGACTTTGTTGTGAATTGCATTATATAAATAAAGTTGAATTGAATTGAATTAATGGGCTTTCTTTTTAATGGTACTATCACATTCACCTCTAGGTTCACAGTAGGTGCTTAAAAAGAAGATCTCCATTGCAAACATTCTAAACCAGTGCTTATCCTGCTTTCTGATCTCTTATGTTAGAACTTGATCAGTGTGGTGGGTTACTTCCTGCTGGCTGCTTCCTGTTCTGACAAACTTCCAACTGAAACATTGGCCTCAGGACCTTCAGGGTATATTTACAGACCAGAGTAACAGAATGAAGGGAGTTGGCAGCATATTGAAGTGTGTTTCACATTTTAAAGTTAATTACACCATGAGCTATTTTAAGTAGAGTGATCAGAATATGTAAAACCTAAGTTAATGTTAGTTTAGGAGCTTTAGTGAGGCCTTATTGGCCTTTTTATATTGACAAAAAAATGTTGCTTTTGCATGTTGAATTTTTATTTTCTTCTTAAGACATTTTAGGGATTTTAAGAAGAAACTCCTTCAGGCCTCCAGAGTTTAATAAAGGTGTTTACATGTTAGTCACCAAGTTTAATAAGATCCATTGAGAGAAAAACAGTCTTATAAAACATTTTACAGGCTCACACTGTTCTCTTTGCTGGATTTGGAGATCAACACAAACAGAAGTAAAGTTCCAGGTCAGGTAACTGTAATGGAGTAAATGAATCCAGTATTGGGGAATTGTTGCAATCTTCGAAGTAAAGCAATTGTTTTTAAACTTTTATTACCTGCCTTTTAAAATAAGCAATTATTGATTATTGATTCTTAATGGACAAAGAAGTAAATGTGACACATTTAATTCTCGATGGACATGTGGAAATTAACAAATACAGATACCTTTATTTTATGTTAGTTTTTATAGTTTACATTCTCATAATCTGCAGTAATTGTACTATTGTGTACTTGATCTGGAAACACCAAAACCTCCATGAGCCTATGTACATTTTCATTGCTGCTTTGTTACTGAACTCTGTTCTTCACAGCACTAACATTTACCCAAAGCTTTTGCTTGACTTGTTATCTGAAAAACAGATCATATCTTATCAGGCCTGCATTGTTCAATATTTTATGTTTTACATTTTAGTTGATTCAGAGTTTTTACTGTTGGCAGCTATGTCCTATGACAGATATGTGTCTATATGTAAACCTCTGAAATATCCAACTATCATGAGGAAAAAAACCATCAGTATATTTCTGGTTTTATCTTGGCTTTTTCCTTTTTGTCACTTTGTGGCATTAGCAACAATGTGTGCTAATCAAAAACTCTGTAGCTTCACTCTGAAAGTGATTTTTTGTAATAACACACTTTTCAAACTTTTCTGTGTGACTCCAAAAGCAATAACTATTTTTGGTGTGATCACATTGTTAAATAATGTGGGTTTTCCCGTGTTTTTCATCATTTATACTTACACCAGAATACTCAAGATTTGTTATCGCAGCAGTGGAGACGTCCGAAAGAAAGCTGCACAGACCTGTTTACCTCATCTGCTGCTTTTAATCAATCATTTTGTATTGATAACATATGATCTTATTATTGTTCGACTGGAATATGATTTCCCAAAAACTGCACGTTTAATAATGACTTTACCATTAGTTGTTTATAATCCCCTTTTGAATCCAATTGTATATGGATTGAAAATGAAAGAAATTTTTAAACATCTTAAAAGGTTGTTCTGTCGACAGAAAATGAACTAATGTTATTCATATGGATAGTCTCACCTGTAATAGGAATCATGTGATTTTTTATTTCTATGCAACGTATTTGTCAGGATTTGCAGCACATGCAGTAAAAATCTGTTTCAATTTATACAGGACAGATGAATGTATTTATAGCTCTATTTTTGGGATTAGGAATATTGCAAAACGGATACAAATGCAATGAAGTAAACCTCTCCAAGGAAAATTGCATAAAAGTACAGTGACTTTGTACAAGTGCTGGGACCACTCTTGCAGTAAAATAGACCCAGATCCTTTAGTTTAGCTTTTTTAAAAAGTAATTTATTTTGTGCTATGCTAATCACGTACTATATGTATTATTTTGAAGCAACTTTGGGTATGTTTAGTTTTCTTTTAGCAATACAGAAGCTGATAGCAGTGTGTTCTAGTGCACTCAATTGTGTCAAAATGAAACAACTTTAAGTACCTTTAGCGTAATTGAAATACATTACTTTAAATTTCAATTGAGTTGAAAATTTTTTTTTTATTATTTTACAACAACCTTTTAAACTTCTATAAATAGGATATAAGGGGAAGAAAACATATCCTTACCATTAACACAATATAAATGCTAACAAGTTATTTTTTTGGACTAGCTGAGCTAGCATTAAATAATATGTTGATGAAAACAATTCCTAGTTTTATTTCTTATGTCATTAGCCACTCTTAGTACAATGCAAAGCTCTTTTTTAAACTCACAAAAAATGATTTTTGTATAGCAGGCTAGTTCTTCCCCTGTTTTAGGTTTATGTGGTTATAGCTTTACATAAAGCAATATCAGAGACTTATCACTCTTCTCACCTAAGTCTCTTTGTATTTCTCAATATTTGTCAAACATTTCTACATCTGTAAGGAGAACATGGTATTTTTTCAACTTAAAGAGGTAAATTTTTGTTTTCATTCTTATGATGATATATTTGGGAATGTATTATTACAGTGTCACTAGTGTAAATTCCATTTCAGGGTTTATCTAAAACAAAATGTGAAAGGAAGTACATCAAAAAAAGTCTAAAAAAAAGTCTAACAAATTACATTTGTTATGCTAAGAATTTCTTACACGCACATAATTTCTGTTAATACATTAATTATCTGACAAAAACATTTGCTAATCTTTGTCAGACTGAATCTTTGATTTACAGAGGCAGAAAACAGTAATGATGCGCACTGTAGGAACATCACACGCAGTGTCAAAAATTTTGTATTTTGGTTTTAGGACCCAAGTAAAGAGACGGCAAGCGGAGGTTCAACGTAAAGTGGTATTTATATATTTAAAAAAAGAGTGAAGGTGAAACACAACTAAAAATCAAACCAACAACATAAACCCAAACACAAACTAATACACAACAGTGTAACAAAAGAGTAACCAAACCTGGTGTTGCAAACCAACGGGGAAAATAACAGACGTACGAACATAGAAAGCTGGGTACAGAGAGACAAGAGAACATAAGAAAGACAAACTGGCAACCAACTGAGGAGGAAGACGGGTTTAAAATGACAAGGGAACAGGTGAAACAAATCAGGACAAACAAAGTAGGTACAAACACCAAACAGAGAAACAGGATGTGACACAGGAGGAGCAATAAAATAAAAGCTAAGGACAGGAACTAAAGCTGGGACAAACTGAACACAAGGACAGAGTTGTGACATGCAGTATTTCTGAGTACGCTGGCCTTCCAGGCTTAACTTTGACTATAGGTTTGGCCATTGAGACTTTTCCAAATATCTGCAAGGCTTTAGCCAAGAAAGAGAAACCTGTGATTTTCCAGCATGTTCTCATCCCACAGCGTCAGCTATTGACGCCTCCTAAGGTAGCATCAATACCTGTAACACCCTTTGCCGTTGTTATTAGAAGCTCCAGGTGCACCACTATTTGACACCATGGGAAAAACAGTGTTTGATATTGACAACGCAAAGGGACTGGAAAAAAAGGCTTTTGACACCTCAGGAATGACAATGAGCTGGATTTGCTGAGTCCAAAAACAACTCCTCAAAGAAGTGGAACTTTAGTTTGTGGAAGGGTTCAAGTGTCCCTATGACCCTGGGAGCTGTGTTGTCTGGGGCAATAGCCCTTGGTAGGCTCTCCCAAGGCAAATTGGTCCCAGGGGAGGGGCCAGACTAAGTGCTTTTATGAAGGTGGTACGTTAACCAGACCAGGTAGACCAGAGACACCCTTTCAAAGCCAGACTTGGGAGAAGAGCTTGTTGGTGAGCATTGAGTGGCTCAACCTTCATGCTTACGGCCCAGTCGGGAACAGCTTGAAGAATAACATGGAACCTACAAGAACAGAAACCAGGGTTGGGTGTGATGCAAACTGGTTGGTGGGCAAGGCTAGGGACGTGGGTGGCTGTAGCTCAGTTGGTAGAGCAGTTGTCCACTAACCACAGGGACAGTGGTTTGACTCCCAGTCCTCCTGGCTATGTGTTAACCCCAGATACTGAACCCCCAGTTTTTTCCTACTGCTTTCCCAGCTGCTTAGTTGTAAGTTGCTTTGGATAATACCAACTGCTAAATGACTAATTGTAATTGCAATGTGCTGATCCCAGGCTTTGTAAGCTGGTTCTAGGAACGTACATCTACGTACTGGCTCTGGAACCAAACTTCTAGAAAGGGTAGTACATTTTTCTGTAGTTTCTCAGAGTAATCTGGTGGGTGTGTGGTACTCACAAGGCTCTGACTGAGGGCTGCTGTATTGGACTTCACCCTGGGAAATGAGAGGCTCACCTCTAAAAGTCGCTGAGAGGAAGGCTCTAACTGTTGTTTGCGCTTTCTGAACCCAACCAACATACTTTAGAGCTTTAATACTCGGGAGAAGCTTCAGCTATAATTCTGGTGGAGGTCTTTTAGGTAGTTAAAGAGCTCCTTAAGGGCAAGGTCCCCATAGTGGATAAGATTCAACCTGAGATGCTGAGGGCTCTGGACATTATCAGGCTATCATAGCTTAGACACCTGTTTAGTGTTGCCTGGAAGACTGTTCCTTTGGATGTGCTTCAATTATTGGAGTATCACACTGCTCAGTCTCCTATGTCAGAGTAAGAACCCCAGATCCAGATGGAACAATGCAGATTCTGGACCAACTCTGGACCAACTCTTTACCATAGCAAGACTGCTGATGGGGTCGTGGAAGTATGCTGTCAGTCTATGTGTTTTTTGTGGACTTGTTATCAATCCTGTTTTCATGGACGGGATTTCAAGCCACAGCTGGGGAAAATTAGCTTTTTGTTTGGGGACCTCAGGGGCTTTTCACTGTAGATATAGATGGTGTGGTTTTCTTAGATTTACTAGAATTTTCTAAGGCAAACCATGCTGAAACAGATTTGACCAGGCCAAACAAAGGAGTTACTTTATACAGTTAGATGAGTAAAATAAGTGGAATCCTCCACTGCGAAAGGTTTCTATTTAATCACATAACTTTGAATCCACTGAATTTATGCTATTTCCATGAGTCTGCATCATCTCAAAATTTAGGACCATTCATGGTTTTAAATAGGACTTTTATAAAACTCTGAGTTTCAGCATCACAAAGGTGTAGACAGTAACCAGATAGCAAGAAGGAGAAAGAGCATAACAGGCTACATTTTTGCAGGATCCATGATGGTAAGGATACAGCAAAGCATGTGCTATAAGTGTTGGTCAGTCTTAAATTGTCTGTAGAAAAGCTGAAGTTGAAGAATCAAGAATCAACTAACTCTGCTTAGACCGAAAATACTGGAGAGAGGTATTCTTGCCTGGAGACTAGTAAGTAAAAGCTGATATTTAGACCAAAATATAATGTATGTTATTGTTAAGTGAAATTGAGCAATTGCATTTTGAATCTGATAATCAGCATCCCTGTATAGCTGGAATGGAATAATCATTTCTTCATAGTCACATTTTGCAATAATTTAACTGTGAGAAATGGCTCCTTAAATCAAACTTGGGGTCCACAATATGAGGCACAAGAGAACTAACAGGTCACAAAGTTCAATCAGGCCTCCGGAGTTTAGTAAAGATGTTTACATCTTAGTGACCTGTGGTGGAAAGTTTAATGAGCTCCATGGAGGGTGAAACAGTCCAATAAAACCACTAAACTGGTCCAACAGTTCTCTTTGCAGGATTTGAAGACTAAATCAGACAAAAGTGAAATTCAACATCTAGAATCAAACCCAGAGACGATGTTGCAGGCTTCAAAGTTGAAGGTTTCTCTTTATTCACATGTTCCTGTTACATTACTTTCCTGATCTAATCAGCAACATTTGAGTTTCTTAATGGAGGAAGATCAGAATCTAACTTATTTAATTTTTGATGGGTATGTTGAACTTCACAAATACAGATACCTTTATTTTATGATATTTTTCATTATATATTTTCTGATAATTTGCAGTAATTGTACTATTGTGTACTTGATCTGGAAACACCAAAACCTCCATGAGCCTATGTACATTTTCATTGCTGCTTTGTTACTGAACTCTGTTCTTTTCAGCACCAACATCTACCCAAAGCTTTTGGTCGACTCCTTATCTGAAAAACAGATCATATCTTATCAAGCCTGCATTGTTCAGTATTTTATTTTTTATGTTTTAGTCGATTCAGAGTTCTTACTGTTGACAGCCATGTCCTATGACAGATATGTGTCTATATGTAAACCTCTGCAATATCCAAATATCATGAGGAAAAAAACCATCAGTATTTTTCTGGTTTTAGCCTGGGTTGTCCCTGCATGTCAGTTTATAGGATTAGCGACACTGAGTTCTTATCAAAAACTCTGTAGTTTCACTCTGAATGTAGTTTTTTGTAATAACTCTTTTTTTAAACTTTTCTGTGTAACGTCTCGAGCGATATCTGTTATTGGTGTGTTTACTTTGTTAAATGATGTTGTTTTCCCTGTGATCTTTATCATTTATACATACACCAGGATACTTATAATATGTTATCGGAGCAGTGGAGATGTCAGGAAAAAAGCTGCACAGACCTGTTTACCTCACCTGCTGCTTTTAATCAATTATTTTATTTTGATCACATATGATCTTATCATAGTTCGACTGGAGTCTGAGTTTACGGACACTGCACGTTTAATCATGAATTTACAGTTAGTTTTGTATAATCCTCTATTCAATCCAATCATATATGGACTAAAAATGAAAGAAATTTCTAAACACCTCAAGAGGTTGTTCTGTCAGCAGAAAATGAACTAAGGCTTTGCAGTGATGGCAGTAAAGAGCTTTGTCAGCTTCAACTGTGATGACTGATCACTGTTCTTCCATCACTCTGACAGCAGCAGCTTTTTTAGCTTTGGCCTTCACTGTCCAGCAGCAGCTCTGACTTTATATTTATATACAGTATATATGTGAACACTTTTCATTGGTGGTCTGGACTGGTGTACAGAAATTTGTACAGTAGGTAACAGATGAGTTCATGTGGACCTTATGTGGTCTGCCACAGGTTCAAAATTGCAGATTGGATGTGTAAAAATTCAGCCCTGCACTTTTTGTAAACATTGGTGGGGTTCTCAAGAAGCAAATAGAAAATGTTACTCGACCTTAAATCTTAAGATTTATTAGGATTTTAGTTTTGAATAAAATTATTGTGAAAAATCTGCTGGAGTACAGGACTTATTTTGGACAAATCTGTATAATCCTAATGGCTTTACTGTTAAATTTACAGTCCGTGTAAAAGCTTTCCCCTCTATTGGTTAGAGACACTGAAATAATTACTGTTAGATTCTGATCAACTCAGCGAGTGTAATTAATGCAGTAACATGGCTACACATGCTAAGTGAGACTCAATTCCATTTTTTGGCCCACAGACTCTTTCTGGGCTTGGCCTTGTCTGAGCCTCTTCCACTCCACACACACACACACACACACACACACACACACACACACACACACAGAAAAAGCATAAATGTTGGCGCAGATGTTACTGATAAATTAAGACAAGACAGGTGTAGATATAAAGTCAGACTTTAGTCAAAAAAGACACTGACTTATTATCACACTGAAAATTCAGAAGGTCAATGTCACATAACTTTATTTTACTTTATTTTGCTTTTACAAAAAGCAAATGTTGATATCCAGAACTTAATGCAACATCTTTTGCCTTTATTTCATTTGTGCATGCTTTTAAATACGATCTTATGTCGTGTGTTAGCAGGTAAATACTGTAAGTAGCCTAGAAAATTAGCATAAGACAACTTAACATTTTTTTTCAAGTTTTTTGGCTAGAATCCAAACTATTCTCAGTGACAATTCAAGGGAAAAACATTAATGTTATGACATAAGCTGGCAGCCAGGTACATATCCATGATCTTCCAATTTGAAAAGGGATGTGCCACTCCCAAGCCCCAAGTATGCATTGCAATGCAACTTCATTTGAAAACCTGAAGTTCAGATTAAAATGCAAAAAGGCAATGAAATACAGAGAACAAATGTGGATGGGAGTCATTTTTTTACAGGAAGGTTGGGCTGGAGGTCTGGCAGGAGGCCAGGATTAGAACCAGCAGCATTGACCCACTCAGAGACAGAAACAGAACCTGTACAGGCAGCAGGAATCAGGAACAGAACAGGAGCAGGGGACAGAGCAGGGACTGGAACAGGAGGGGAGGCAGGTGCCCTAGGAACAGGTTGCGCTGGCTGGTGACTGTTTGAGCTAGAGTTCGGTACAGGAAAGGTGACTGGGCAGGGAACATATTTCACCCTATAGAAGGCCACCTCTCGAGCAAAGTCTGGGTCCCGCTTCCAGAAGACAGCCAGCCTGTCAAGGAACTCTAGGTCTGTAAAAAATACCTCCTTGGAGACATTAAAGTCCTTCCAGGAGAAGGGAAGAGATTTCGAAGCCTCCACCAGGCCAGGAAAAGAAACAGGCGGCCTCATGGTGTCTCCCCCCTACACATCTCAGAGTGTGATATATGGCCAGACCCTTGTGTCAAGTTTAGTATAAGGACAGACCCAAGTGAAGAGACGGCGAGAGAGAGAGTTAACTGATAACAGGTTTATTTAAGGCAAAAACTCAAGAATCAACTAAAGGAGTAACAAAAGATCGATCCTAAGAGGAGGACTTGAAAAAAACTCACAGGTAACAAAAACACTGGGCTATGCTGAACAAGATAAAACCTAGGGTACAAAACCAAAATAAACACCAGGATAAATGACTATGGTAACCAAAACAGAATCAGAAACAGAACAAACCAAACCTCAGATCGGGAACGGAGAACAGAGTTTAGGACAATGAGATGTGCGGGCATTGTCCTTACATCTCTACTGAAACTAGTGTACGAGGGCGTGATAGCCGATGCTAAGCTCAGGCCAACGCAGCTGGAGAAGTGGTGGAGGTATGGGAAGAAAACCATCACAGGCTGCAAGAAGAACTACTGCAGCTGAGTGGAGGGGGCTGTGGAAAGAGCAGACCAGTTTTACCAGTTCTTTAACAAGCTAAACTGCTCTGCTGCTTTTACCCCTTCATCTCCCCCCTGAAGCCCCAGATGGGATCCTGGAAAGACTGAACAGGGACAATGCTAACCAGCTTGCAGTATATACAGACATATTTAATCTGTCACTGCTATAATCATACCAGTCCCCAAACAGAGTAATGTCAGCTGCCAGACCAGTGGTACTGACACCAAACTGCTTTGAGATTCTGAAGAACATTAAATCCATCTTCCTTCCAGTTTGGACCAGCACCAATATGTGTACAAGGCCAACCGGTCTACAAAGGTTACCAGTGTCATACACCCCACAAGCAGCAATGACACACCTGGAACACAAAAGTGCCATATGTCAGAATGCTGTTGGTAGATTACAGCTCTGCAAACTGCTTGAACTAGGACTCAACAGCAATGTGTGTATGTGGATTAGAGATGAGAGTCAAAGAACACAAAGCACTTCCTTTCTTCTCAGTTTCTCCAGTTTAAAGTTTAGGCCTATGGGATGTCATTTTATTATTATTTAGTTTTTTTATGTAAACAGGTCATGCAGGGATTCAGGCCTCCAGAGTTTAGTAAAGATGTTTACATCTTAGTGACCTGTGGTGGAAAGTTTAATGAGCTCCATGGAGGGTGAAACAGTCCAATAAAACCACTAAACTGGTCCAACAGTTCTCTTTGCAGGATTTGAAGACTAAATCAGACAAAAGTGAAATTCAACATCTAGAATCAAACCCAGAGACGATGTTGCAGGCTTCAAAGTTGAAGGTTTCTCTTTATTCACATGTTCCTGTTACATTACTTTCCTGATCTAATCAGCAACATTTGAGTTTCTTAATGGAGGAAGATCAGAATCTAACTTATTTAATTTTTGATGGGTATGTTGAACTTCACAAATACAGATACCTTTATTTTATGATATTTTTCATTATATATTTTCTGATAATTTGCAGTAATTGTACTATTGTGTACTTGATCTGGAAACACCAAAACCTCCATGAGCCTATGTACATTTTCATTGCTGCTTTGTTACTGAACTCTGTTCTTTTCAGCACCAACATCTACCCAAAGCTTTTGATCGACTCCTTATCTGAAAAACAGATCATATCTTATCCAGCCTGTCTTGTTCAATATTTTATGTTTTATTCTTTAGGTGATTCAGAGTTCTTACTGTTGACAGCCATGGCTTATGACAGATATGTGTCTATATGTAAACCTCTGCAATATTCAACAATCATGAGGAAAAAAACTGTTGGTATCATTCTTGTTTTAGCTTGGTTTTTTCCTGCTTGTCAAATTTTAGGATTAGCAACAATGAGTTCCTATCAGAAACTCTGTAGTTCCACTCTGAAAGTAATTTTTTGTAATAACTCATTTTTCAAACTTTTCTGTGCAACTTCAAGAGCAATAACTGTTTTTGGTGTGTTTACTGTGATAAATGATGTTGTTTTCCCTGTGATCTTCATCATTTATACATACACCAGGATACTTATAATATGTTATAAGAGCAGTGGGGATGTCAGGCAAAAAGCTGCACAGACCTGTTTACCTCACCTGCTGCTTTTAATCAATTATTTTATTTTGATCACATATGATCTTATCATAGTTCGACTGGAGTCTGAGTTTACAGACACTGAACGTTTAATCATGACTTTACAGTTAGTTTTGTATAATCCTCTATTCAATCCAATCATATATGGACTAAAAATGAAAGAAATTTCTAAACACCTCAAGAGGTTGTTCTGTCAGCAGAAAATGAACTAACGATTTGCAGTGATGGCAGTAAAAAGCTTTGTCAGCTTCAACTGTGATGACTGATCACTGTTCTTCCATCACTCTGACAGCAGCATTTTCACCTTTGGCCTTTAATGTCCAGCAACTCTGAGATTTTATATATATATACTGTGTGTATATATATATATATATATATATATATATATATATAGGGACACACTTTTCATTGGTGGTCGGTTCTGATTGTAAAGAAAAATGTACTGTAGGTAACAGATGGGTTCATGTGGAGCTTTTCTGATCTGCCACATGTAAAGGTTTGTAAATTGGATGTGTACAAATTCTGCTCTACACAAAACATTGATAGATTGTACAGAATTGGGAGGTGTCATGTTTTTAATCCATATGAGCTTATGCTGTGGTTGAAGGAAATTAATTTGTTGACAAAATAGCTAATTAGTCTTTTAACGGATAGACCACGCTTATGCCAAAGAGCTATTGTAGGTCTGATGAAGACCGACTGCTTCCACAGAGCAGGCAGCACTCTGTGTTCTGTGCTTGTGTCTGAAAAACAGAAAGCAAAGATCTGTCACTGTGGATATAAAACTGTAGACAAAGCAGCATTAGCTTAGAATTTTTAGGTGACTCTGGACGAATACAGACAACTGGCAATGTTAATACTGTGGTTCTCTCAAGCATTTAGCCATTCCAAGTTGCCTCTTTCATTGACAACCTGATGCCTGTGGACGCTGATTTGCCACGTTGAACTGGGCAAAAAGCCACCGGCAGCGGTTTGATGAGAAGCAAAATTGCAGGGTGCACTGCAAACACCAGACCAATAGAGGTCCCACTGATGTCTGATGGTTGGGTTCGTTTGTCCCAGCCCTTTAAGCAAACCAATGATTTTAGTTTCTGTTGGGAGAAGTGTGTTTAAGCATCAGTAAGGAAATAAGTGGGACAAAGAGCAGAGGGGTAGACACTGTTCTGTAGTACAATCAACTACCAGAAAGAAAATATAATGTGTGAGAACTGACTGAAGGGTCAAAGTGGTTTTAAATAGTCCAACACTTGGCCACTGTGAACTGTGTAGCTGTTTAAAAGTCAATGGTAAATCTGTTTGACATACGTAGCACAGAAAAGTCATAGCAGGTCACAAAGTTCAATCAGGCCTCCAGAGTTTAGTAAAGATGTTTACATCTTAGTGACCTGTGGTGGAAAGTTTAATGAGCTCCATGGAGGGTGAAACAGTCCAATAAAACCACTAAACTGGTCCAACAGTTCTCTTTGCAGGATTTGAAGATTAAATCAGACAAAAGTGAAATTCAATATCTAGAATCAAACCCAGAGACGATGTTGCAGGCTTCAAAGTTGAAGGTTTCTCTTTATTCACATGTTCCTGTTACATTACTTTCCTGATCTAATCAGCAACATTTGAGTTTCTTAATGGAGGAAGATCAGAATCTAACTTATTTAATTTTTGATGGGTATGTTGAACTTCACAAATACAGATACCTTTATTTTATGATATTTTTCATTATATATTTTCTGATAATTTGCAGTAATTGTACTATTGTGTACTTGATCTGGAAACACCAAAACCTCCATGAGCCTATGTACATTTTCATTGCTGCTTTGTTACTGAACTCTGTTCTTTTCAGCACCAACATCTACCCAAAGCTTTTGGTCGACTCCTTATCTGAAAAACAGATCATATCTTATCAAGCCTGCATTGTTCAGTATTTTATTTTTTATGTTTTAGTCGATTCAGAGTTCTTACTGTTGACAGCCATGTCCTATGACAGATATGTGTCTATATGTAAACCTCTGCAATATCCAAATATCATGAGGAAAAAAACCATCAGTATTTTTCTGGTTTTAGCCTGGGTTGTCCCTGCATGTCAGTTTATAGGATTAGCGACACTGAGTTCTTATCAAAAACTCTGTAGTTTCACTCTGAATGTAGTTTTTTGTAATAACTCTTTTTTTAAACTTTTCTGTGTAACGTCTCGAGCGATATCTGTTATTGGTGTGTTAACTTTGTTAAATGATGTTGTTTTCCCTGTGATCTTCATCATCTATACATACACCAGGATACTTATAATATGTTATCGGAGCAGTGGAGATGTCAGGAAAAAAGCTGCACAGACCTGTTTACCTCACCTGCTGCTTTTAATCAATAATTTTTTATTGTTTACATATGATCTTGTTATTGCTCGATTAGAATCTGAGTTTACGGACACTGCACGTTTAATCATGAATTTACAGTTAGTTTTGTATAATCCTCTATTCAATCCAATCATATATGGACTACAAATGAAAGAAATTTCTAAACATCTCAAGAGGTTGTTGTGTCAGCAGAAAATGAACTAAGGATTTGACATCACTCTGACAGCAGCATTTCCAGTAACTCAGCATAACCAGCAGCTCTGAGCTTTTATATACATATGTACGTTTATATGTGTATATATAAATATATAGGGAAACACTTTAATGTGTATATATAAATATATAGGGAAACACTTTAATTACCGTTTTGATGTGACCTTTAGTTTGAAATAAAAATATCCTTAATGATCTGTTGGACCTCAAGATCTGCATCACTTCTGATTTTTTTACTATTAAATTTAGATTCTGACTAAAAACCTTCCAGTCTAATGTGTATAGAAACAAATTATTTACTGTTAGATTCAATCTCGTTACTGTGTCCAGAGATTCCAGTAAATAATGCATTGACTCTGCATTACCACAATTAAACACAGCCAACTTCAGATATGATAAATACAAGTACTTATTGAGCTGCAGAGAAATCATACAACACTCTACATGTTTTAAACAAAAGCATTGGCAGTTTGACTGATTTGGTTTAGGAGGAAAGTTTGGGTCAAAGGATTTCCCTCATAAGGTTTTTAATTTAAGTATCAGAATAATTTAATGTAGTGTGATGAGTTTCATACAATTGATTTATGTAAAAAGGACATTAATCACAAAGAGATGAGCTTAGCTTTGTAATGTGGCACGTTATCCTGTTATAAGTACCCATGGCCAGCACGGTGGCAGAGTGGTTAGCACTCTTGCCTCACAGCAAGAAGTTCAATCCCTGAAGTTCAATCCTTGGACTGAACAGGGCCTTTCTGTGTGCAGTCTTCTCCCTGTGTTTGTGAAGGTTGTGTGTTAGGGACCAGGTCAGGTTGCTCCATAGTGGTTGTGCGCTCAGACGCTGCGGCTCAGGACTAAGCCTCCATCTGACCTTCTGATGGAATTTCGTTGTAGACCTTGCATGTAAAATGACAAATAGCACATCAGAAGATATGTAATGAATGAATGAAAATGGTCACCAACAATAGCCAGGTAGGCTGTGTTTTTTTAACGATGGGCATCCCCCACACCATTGGATCAACACCACCACCCTAAACTGGTGAACTACATGATGGATCCATGCTTTCATGTTATTTTCAGCAAATTCTCAGCAAATTCTCACTCTCCCATAAGAATTTACCAGAAATTATTAGAACCTAGATTCAGAATCACGATTCTGTCGGATATTTTAAATTAAAATGCCAATAACTGATTCAGTTAAACCTGATTCATGATAGAGAATGCTGATCCAGATGAAAAAAGTAAAGTAAAGTAAGACTGAGACTGTTCCTTGGTAAGACAAGTTAGAGAAAAAACATCTAAAATAACTTTTTTATCACAGGAAACAGTGTTAAACTATGTACTGTGAGGTGACCACTGTGCTGCAAACCACAGGCACTAAACTAGACAGAGGAAACCGTGGTTTTTACTGCTGTGAGTCTCATTTCATCCAGTGACAGAATGAGACAAACATCTCCTGAGTGTATGCTCAGTAAGTTCAGTCTGTTCTCTTTGCATTTCAGTAATTAGATAAGATGTACATATGATGTGTTAAACGTAGAAGAGGAAACTTCAGAAAAAAAAATTGCACAACTGTAAGTCTGGAGTAGGATGAAGGTGACAGTACTGATAAATGTGTTGATCAATTAGGCAGAAAATCACTTGACTCTAATACAATTCATGCTGGTGTCCAGCTGCAGTGATTTAAGTAAATGGTAAATGTTCTGCACTTATATAGCACTTTGCTTCTTATTCACCCATTCACACTCACAATCGCACACACACTCACCGACCAAAATTGACCGGGAGGAACTAAGTTCAGTGTCTTGCTCAAGCACACTCAAGGACGGCCACTATACCTTCCACAGTCACCCCACAAGTCCAGCTGACAAACATAATATTGTCTAGAACAGCACAGTGACTTAATTTATGAAATTTATTTATGTATTGAGCCAAGTAAACAGTGTTGCTGTACGCAAAGCAAATTAAATCTCAACTGTCATTTGTCTTCAGTTGTGAATTCACTGCTGAGCTGCACAACAAACCAAGGGTCAGTAAAATTCAGCTGTGGTTGGCTGAAACCAAAAAACTGTTCATTTCCTTTCAAACAATTCTGCATAAGAACAACCACTCCACACAAAGAGCAGATGTGTGTTTGAGCTTTAGCTGCTTGGATTCAAGTAGCTGCTTGGATTCAAGTGTGTAGTGTTTCAGTAACAGTATCAAGAAACAGATACTTTCACAGTCAGTCAGATTTAACCACTGTCTTCAGTTAAAGAACAATTACAGATCCGCTGAACATCCTGTGTGACAGACTGTCTGTAAGAGACATGAG
Organism: Channa argus; assembly: GCF_033026475.1. NCBI lineage: Eukaryota > Metazoa > Chordata > Actinopteri > Anabantiformes > Channidae > Channa > Channa argus. The sequence continues at coordinate 2,384,924 of NC_090205.1, forward strand.
GCTCAAGAGTTTCCCCCTAATATTGGAATAAAAATCTTGTGTTCAACAAACACGGTTTTGAACCTCAGTGCTTCAATGTTAAATATATTTATCTGGTTATTAATCTAAACATTTCTCCACAGCTCATCTGACTGTGAGTCACAGCAGGTCTCAGTTTTAAAGTCATATTTAAGTTATATTGCCTCTTTGAGCTGTGAGGAGGACGACAGCTCTACTGGAAAACACAGACTGAGGAAAAACACGGTCAGACTGTGGAGTTAAGGTTGACTGTACAGTTGAATTGTTTACTGCAACTTTGCTTTTACATGAGCAGATTTCATTCCTTCTGATATGCTTTAACAGAGTTACAATCATCATACATGATACAATCATACAGTCAAATAATACATCCCATGTTCAGTCGACAGGAAAAAAAGGGCTCTACAACAGCATCCAGGTATCGTGCTGCAGCTAACAAATACCTGGTGCATCCATTTGTACCTGGAAGTCACAATTTCTGAGTTCCCACTGGAAAACTGAACGTGACTATTTGCAACGTTAAGGAAATGCACCAAAAGAAAGTCCGTTCAGACATTTCAATCTAAAAACTGAAAACTTATAACTCACTAAAAGTAGAATTGCTGGCAGAGCTGCTGTATTGTGTTTTATTAAATTCCACAGGTGATCATAATGTTATACCTGATTGTATAATAAATCATTTTTCCTCTGAGGCTAAACTAAACACATCTTGTACTATCTTCACGCAGATATTCATTCCAACAGGAGAAACTTCCAGAGTTTAGGAGTCACAGCTTTAAAGTCTCAGTCTCCATTAGTTTTGGATGAGGAACAACAACCAATTGATCGAAGGATTATATAAACTTGCAGTGGTGATGATCATTATTATCATATTGGTAAAGGCATCTATCGTTTGTTTAGTTTTTGTAATCCTCTCCGATCACATTGAACGCACCAACTGGTCAATAAAGGCGTATGACGTCAGACGCTGAAAGCAGCACGCGCCTGTATCTGCGGTGGGCGCGGTAAACGGCGGCACCGAATTTAAAAAGTCTACGTTTTTTAATCCAAACGCTGAACTTTAAGCTGAAAAAATTAAAAGAGAAAAGAGTCTGAACTGGAGGTGATGTCGATATCTGCTGCAAAGAGGTGAGTGACGGTCTGTACAGGAAGTTTGGTCTCAGATAAAATTGTGATTATTGTTGCGTGTGTTTGCTCGTGTTACATCCGAGTGGTGATGTTTAGCTAACTGTACATTAGCGCTGTGTGCGCTGCAAATACCAGTTCACCAAATGCACCACGGCAGAGTGAGCCGGGCTGTGGCAGCTCAGAGGCAAAAGTGGAAATTATTTTACATACCTGGTAAACTTTGGAGAGAGCCTACACGCGGCTAAACCAGGTAACAGGTGTTTGGTGCGCGGCCTGTGGAGGCCTCTGCAGACCGCACCTGCTTAAAGAGCGGGAGAAGCCAAAAATGGACTTTGTTTTTTTAGTGAGATACGTTATTAATCCCCGGAGGTAAATGTTTGTGTACAGTAGGCACATATAACTACAGTACAGATACAAAGTAATACATCAATGAAGTAAAAAAACAAACAAACCAAACAAACTACTACAAATACTCTAGTTTGTGCACTTTAGTGAGGTGAACGGTCATAAAATGCCAGAGATGCCCACTGAAATGCTTCAGGTTGTTCTCATGTGCATATGCAGAAGCAGTGGCTGTATTTGAGTTATTGTAGTTATGTTGGGATGAAACATTGAAGAGACCGCAGACGGTCATTGCACAGAGGACTTGAAGAAGCCTCTTACTGAAGCTGCTCCGCTGTTTGACCAGCAGCTCGTGGAGAGGAATTGAGCTGTTTTCCATGATGTTTAACAGCTTGTGCAGCATCCTCCTCCCCATTACCAGCTCCAGACTTTCCACAGTGGTCTGCAGGACAGAGCCAGGTTTCCTAATCTATTTATTCAGTTTATTAGTGTCACTGGTAAACATCTGGTTCCACAAGGACCTGAGCTTCCTCAGGAAGGAAATGGTCTGGTGAGACTTTCTGTGGACAGCCACTGTGTTGCATGTCCATCTCCTCACCCAAATTGAGATGGTGTTGACTCTGCTTCTGTTCCTCCTGAAGGCCGAAACCACCTCTTTGGTTTTAGCCACATTCAAGATGAGGTGATTGTTTTCACACCAGACCACTAAGCTGTCCTGTAAGACTCGGTACCCTGCCTCCTCACCACCTGTGATACATCCCACCACTGCAGTTGTCAGAACCTCTGATTTCCAGTACAACCTGAACTCCTGTCAACTGCAGAGTAATATTTACAGAGAGATAATTTACAGAGAAAGTAATATTTCTTTACCTCTATGTAACTATGACCCTTAAACTGATTACTTTCTGTGTATACTTGAGTGCTGACGGTTGTTAGCGCTTCACAGGGAGAGCAGAGGTCATGAGTGATGAGCTGTGGTCTTACACTAGCTGGAAATCATAAGAGTAACTGAGCTTCTAAATTGATAAAGTGAATGTAGAAGTAATGTGGGTCTGTAATCTTTCTTCAGGATTCTCTCAAATGGATAAGCACATCAGTAGGACAACGAACAGAGAATTCTTCGAAACCTGAAAACCTCAGGTTGGCTCATGACTTTTTCTTTACAGGTGAGTACAAAAGATTGATGAAATCATTAAACATGCTTAGTTAAAACTTGGTTTACTGGCACAAATCATGAGGCTTTAGCTTTATTTTAAGCAGTATCCCCTTATTACTGCATATTCGCTCAATGCACTGATTTAAAATGGCTGAAGTGGCAGCAAAGGGACTTTACACCAGAAACTGTTGTAAACTGTTGACCTACCTGTTGGTCTCCTTAAGGCTGACCACTGTTGGATCTGTGTGTGCAATGAAAACAGTGCCCAAAATCCTAAAATTTCTTTTTTTTTTTTTTTCTTTTACAGGTAGATCTACGAACTGTAAGTCTCAATTTTCTTTAATTTTGTTGGGCTGCCGTGCCATAACTACTTTGTCTTGGTCGCTGTGCCATCTCTATTAAGTTAAATTAATTGCAGTCTTGCTGTTTCTCTCTCTCAAGCATGGCTGCCATGCTGTTCATTTGTTTATTTGAATACATTGATGCCATTTTTGACCTGACATTCTAGTGTTTATTTGTTTTTGGCCGCCGTGCCCTTTGAGGTGTTTGGGCCGCCGTGCCCTTATATTTATTGCCGTCAGCCCGCGTGCCTGGCCAGCCGTCCGTCCGTCAGCCCGCGTGCCTGGCCAGCCGTCCGTCCGTCAGCCCGCGTGCCTGGCCAGCCGTCCGTCCGTCAGCCCGCGTGCCTGGCCAGCCGTCCGTCCGTCCGTCCGTCAGCCCGCGTGCCTGGCCAGCCGTCCGTCCGTCCGTCCGTCAGCCCGCGTGCCTGGCCAGCCGTCCGTCCGTCCGTCCGTCAGCCCGCGTGCCTGGCCAGCCGTCCGTCCGTCAGCCCGCGTGCCTGGCCAGCCGTCCGTCCGTCAGCCCGCGTGCCTGGCCAGCCGTCCGTCCGTCAGCCCGCGTGCCTGGCCAGCCGTCCGTCCGTCAGCCCGCGTGCCTGGCCAGCCGTCCGTCCGTCAGCCCGCGTGCCTGGCCAGCCGTCCGTCCGTCAGCCCGCGTGCCTGGCCAGCCGTCCGTCCGTCAGCCCGCGTGCCTGGCCAGCCGTCCGTCCGTCAGCCCGCGTGCCTGGCCAGCCGTCCGTCCGTCAGCCCGCGTGCCTGGCCAGCCGTCCGTCCGTCAGCCCGCGTGCCTGGCCAGCCGTCCGTCCGTCAGCCCGCGTCCAATTATATTATTATTATTATTAACATGGCCATCTGTCAAATAGTTTTACCATGTAGCCCAAGCCACAAGTTTGTCTCTGTGGGCCCTGTCTAATGCAAAGTGTGAAATTTTTAAGATGTTTTGTCTTGGCTGCAGTATTCCTGTTCATTGTGTTAGCTGGGAGACAAGGTAACAAAACTATCTTACTGTGTGTAACATTAGTTTGTTGTAGCGTCTTTGAGTTAATTTTCCTCCTGCTTTACTTGGATAAACTACCTGGTTAACTATTTCAGCTTGGTACCTCTTTGGTTGTATGTTTTGGATTTATTTCCTTCTTTGATAAACTTGGTAGTTATCAGTCTGAGTGCCTAGATGGCTGTTAGCTTGTGATATCTGGTTTTAGTCTCTATACAACAACTTTAAGAAAACTGGTTAAAGTGGTTTGAACTTTAAGTCTACCTAATTTTAGGCTTCAGCTTGATGGAATACTTCTCTCACGCTCATTTCTCACTCTGCTTCTATCTAAAATGGCTGCCATGCCACACCAAATGTTCAGTATTTTAACTTTTTATTCCCCAGGATCATCATCATCAATTGGTGAGTGCCATTTTTATTTTTCAGTTTCAGTCTTTTCTATCCTCTTAATAAAGAACAAAAAAAACTGTCTGTCTTAAATGCTTTATGTTGCTTGGCTGCCGTGCCAAGACTGTGCCTTCCTAATGCTAGTTTGACACCCCCGCACTCTACTTTCGGTCGGTCTGCTGCTATTTTTGTCCGTGACCACCTGCCCGTCCTTGTGCGTCATCTGCTGGTATCGTTTTAAATTTTCATTTGGAGCAACTATGTAGACAAGGTCTACCAACACAGTAAGTGTCGTAGGGTGTATTTTGGTGTCTGCACATTACAACTTACTTTTCTCCAGCCGTTCGTTCATCCATCCAACATGGCTTCTTGCTCAGTCTGTCGGTCAAACATCGTCATAAATCTAACAGGCAGTCCATTCGTGTAAGCTTTGATTCATTTTGGCTCAGCAACGTAGACAAGGAAGGTCTACAAACAGTAAGTCTCATCTGGGGGGGGTTGTGATTTTGGTTGGCCGCCGTGCCACAATGTACTTGAATTTCTCGTTGGTCAAACTACAATGGCTGCCTGTACATCGGTCCGTCGTACGCAAACATGGCAGCCTATCCATCTAACTAAAACTGAAGTAATATTTGTATCAATCACCAGGAAGGTTTATAAACACGGTAAGTCTCTGGGTTAACATGGCCGCCGTGCCATCACAATTATATTTTTGTCCCATGTGGCTGCCAGTTTGTCCGTTTCGCCATCACGTTAATTTATTCGAGGACATCTACTGACCGCAAGGGTTTCGATTTGATTTCTGTTTTTGCTTGGCTGCCAAGCCACTCTCTTGCTGTTATGCCTAAAACATGGCTGTTGTGCTTTGACTAATCACATGCTAGATTTCTATTGCTGCAATAATTTATTTCTAGGTAGAGCTCCAAACGGTAAGTGCTGTTTTATATTTTTGTTTGGCTGCTGTGCCCTGCTGTCTATAGCTGACTACCCCATTATTGGATTATTTTAAAATGTAAAAGTTTGTGGCCTCTAGTGAAATATTGGGTTGCATTTTATTGGGTTGTGTTGATGGAAGTCCTGCTGTCATGTTGGTTCATCAATAAGCAAAAGTGAACACAAAAGTTGTGTGTAGCTTTATGTTTTTGCAGGCAGGTCTGCGTCTGTGATCTCTAAAAGAGGTCTCTTTTGAAATTTAGAGCTCTACTGAGTTTGTGTGTAAACTGCTGATGGTGTTGGTCTGACTATGCTTGTGTGCACGGAGTGTGCTTTGTCTATACGCCAATCAGTTCCTCATGTCTGTATTGTGGCGTAAACTCTACATTCAGAGTGTAGATAGTGGTTACTTGTTGTGTAGGGCTCCCAATGGATTCATGTGAGGCTGATGGAGGTAACTGGTTAGTGAAGGTTGTTTTAGGCTCTCGGTTGGTTACTTCTGATTGTGTCAGGCTAAGTGTTATGGCCTATTAGTTGCAAAGCTTCAGAGTAAAGAGGGTGGTAGCACCATTTTAAGGTGCAGTATGAGGGTAAAGGTGACAACATACTGAGGCACACTGCTAGAGTGTCAAGTTTAACAAACAACTTACTGAAGCACACTCTGCACACACTTTTTAACTGAAAAGCAACGACAAAGTAATTGCCATATATTTACAAAATTGACCTAAAAAATTTGCACTTCAAAAATAATTTGTTGTGTGGATTTCACATTAGCAAATCTGGAAATCTCAATGACAAGAATAAAACATTTACAAGAATCTTCAGCTGACTACTTCTCAAATTTTACATTATTTAAAGAGAATTACTTTAGATGGATGGAGAGCAGATTGGCCAGCGACTGCAGGCTCCATGGGTCTATCCTTTTTTTTCCTAGTCCACATGTAGGTGTCCTTTTGGGCAAAATACTAAACCCAAAGTTGCTCCATGTGTCTTGGGTTGTAAGTGATGACTACTTCAGATTTGGAGTCAAGCCATTACTGATAACTTTTATCAGTCTATTAATATCAATAACTCCTTTAGCCTAAATTTATCCTTCTTCCATGGACCCTTTTTAAAAAAAAAAAAAAAAAAGGCTGGATTAATGTATAGAAGGTTGAAATCATGGTGAGAAAAATTGGAAAATTACACACATTTCTACCTTCTTCCACAGAAAAATTGTTTGCCATACAAACTAATGTAATAGTTACTTCAATTTAAAGTCTTGCTCTAACTTGGTGTAACCTCATTCTCTGGCCATGTCCATGTTAAGCCAGTTAAATTTAAACACCCTTTTCTGCTCTGCCTCTTTGCAGACTAAAACTTTCTTTCCTTTGAGATTTTCACACACATTCATGTTTACTGTGGATGGAGACGTGAGCAGATACCATCTGGTGTGGAGCATGTGGTCTTTCCAATCTTTTTAGAATTTAACTGGCTTGATGCAGACAGAGCATGTTTTGTGTTTCTATGTTTGTCAGTCATTGTCAGTCTCTCTTAAACCACTTTCTGTTGTGCACTGAAGATCACTTAGTTTTTCTTGACACAATGGGTCCTGAATTTGTATTTCAGACTTTCATTCTCTTAAACTGTAAATTCACCCAGGCTTCTTTTTTTTTTTTTTTTTTTTTTTTTTTTTTTTTTTTTTTTTCCATCTGAGATTTTTATTCAGGCTTTCGATCTGTCATTTTTATTTTTTTTGTGTCAATGTCTAATCTTGAAACAACTTTCTCTGCTGACCTACCAATAGTAAGTTTGTTTATTTATTTATAAATAATTCTGTTTTTTCCTGGCCATTGATCATCTAGTTTTTGTGCATGTAATGTTTCTCATTTGGTAAGGTTTATTGTCTGCATTTGTCTGTCAATTTATTTGCTTTGTCTCCATGACCATTGATCTCAGTTCATGTAATCAGCTTGGATCAGTTCAGGTAAAAATCCAAATGGTAAGTGGTGTGGGTTGTTTTTATATTTTGTTTTTCTACTCTCTCCCCAATTAGTGACTTTTGAGCTCCAAATGGTTTTGTATTTGCACTTGGCTGCTACTGTTTACTTTGAGAAATAGTCTTAATTTTTTTTTTTTTTTTAAATCAGCCAGTTCCTAGACCAAAGTTTGTTTGTACCTGGCTACTTTAATCAAATATGAAATGACAGGACAGCTTTTTTGTAAATCCTACAATGCAATTTGTGCTTTGTCTTCCCGAGTTTAGTTGTACTGCTGTTGCTCACCACCACCCAACTAGAAGGAAAATATTTAGAATTCTCAAATTGAAATTCGAGGTTAAATGCTGGCTCAACTCTCTGCCAAGTTTCATTTAAAGCAGAAACTCAAGTGAGACGTTGCCTTCTAATAGGACTGATAGTTTTCGTTTTGCGTTATTCTATTCGTAGTCTGATACGTTGGGAGGCCTCCCAGCAGGGGAACGCACCCCACCCCTGCGAAGCATTACATTATTGGGGTTACGGTATCAAATGATGATGGGCTATTGTGTGCCGTTTCATGCGTACATTAGCCTCGGAGCTGTTACTTGACAGTGCGTTATATTCTTCGGAGGGAGCAAACCTGGCAGAGGGATGACTCGGGCAACTCGTAAAGTATCTATTTGGGTGTACTATTCAATCTGTAAGACTGGCAATGGCAACAACAGCATGACTAAACCTCCTTGTGTAAAGTGTAGCAGGTTGACACCATATAAAATAGAACTACATACTACATATTGTTTTATTATTTTGATTCAAAGAAAATAAAATTGTAACTTCATGGGCAGTATTGCAGAATAAGGTTTAAAGGTTCAAGTTATGCAAAGACTTTGTCAGGGACAAGTGCCAGTTTGTTGAAGAGTTTAGTGATTGATGGTAGTTTATTGCTCAGTAACTATAGTATTTGACACACTTGGCTGTTTATCTTTTGTTTTTAGCTATTGCTTTTGTGTTCTGCTTTTGCCCATTGGAACAGTGTCTTTTTTTTTATTTTTAGACGGAGCTAAAAACTTATTTTCCCCAAATTTGTCTCACATGTCTATCTCCTATTGTGCTTTGTAGTTGACTTGTGGCACGGAGTCTTATTCTTTTGGGTTGCTTTTTTTTTTTTTTTTTTTTTAAAACTCCATTCCTCTCTCCTGATCCCTCAAACTTGTATCTAACTTGTAAACACCTTCACTCACATCCCCTTGAACTCTTCTCAATCTCTGAATTTTTCACAATTTTTAAACGTTACTTCCTGCACACCATCCCACAATTTGTATCTCTCAAACTTTTATGAACTCTTACTCCGTGCCACAAAGTCCCTTTCCTCCCTCTCATTAACCTGCTCATACGAGGGATTAAAGGTTGAACTACAGAAAGTGGACAACATTTGAGGTTCTTCGTTTCCAGAATAAACTCGTCACACAGTGGAGTGGTGTCTGGCCGACTAACCAAATGTGAGTAGAGACTATTCAGTATTTGCTTAAATGTTTGGTTACTGTGAACAGTGATTTATTTAGAAAATAAATCACTCTAAAATTGTAACTGCTCATTACTGTCAGGGATTTTTTGTTGATTAAAGTCCAATTTAGGTCAGGTTTAAGGTAAAAAATGCAAAGGTATTTTTTTTTTTTGGTATTGGTCTATGGTCTAAAATCAAATTCCAAACCTAGTACTTGTTAAATGTTACCATTAGGTCTTTATGTGTGTGGTTTTATTTGGGTTGCAGAAACTACAAACTACATAGAGATGAAGGCTGCAGAAGATTCGACAGGTTTCCATGCCTACATAGAACTTGGGAGGCTGTGATCTGGAAAAGTTGTCCTGGATGGCTGAAGACAAAGGTCAAGCTACACCAAACCCTCTACAACAAGGCTGTTGCACCTTGTTTTTTGGTGTTTTCACATTCATATTTTTCATTGCTAGTTTTGTACTAGATAATTATGTGCTGGACATCCATAAATACTTCAGACTGACAGGTGTCACTATGCACTGCCACACCACATTGACCTATAATATAAAATTATGTAAATGTAAGATTATCTTGCTTAACTGCTTGTTGCAAAGGCTTTAAGATTTCAAATGTTGTCATTATACTTGATTATAATTGGTTGTAACTTTTTTGTGAATGACATCCTCCTCTGGTAATATACCCCGTGTGAGTACATTTAAAATTATTAGCACCCAATATACTTAATTGAGGTTTAAATACTGGCTCATCTCTCTGCCAAGTTTCTTTCTAAGTGCGAACTTGATTTGCATATCGAGTTGAAAGGGATTTAAGTGTCTACGTTTCGTCTATGCTCCATTTTCGTTCCGATACATTGGGAGGCCTCCCAGCAGGGGTACATACCCCACCCCTGCAAAACGCGATTCATTAGGTTTACGTGACAATGTTGCTCTTTTTTATGGCTTCATATGTACACAAACGTGTATTTGGCAGCGTTGCGTTTTTCCGAGGAAGCAAACCTGGCAGAGGGATGACTCAGATGACTAAATTCAAGCAGATTGGGTGTATTATGCAGTCTAGTAGTGTTGAGGAAAATGTGACTGAACCATTATGTTTCAAGAGCACTGTGCTATATTGATAAAATTGAAAACATGGGTTGTATTCCCGGTAAGGTTGGAAGGTTAAAGTGTGAAGTAAAATGTCATGTCAGTGGTTAAAGGAGGAAAATTTTATTTATTTTTTTAATTATCCCTTGTTGCATGTTAATGTTGGCAACAGAAGCAAAATTGTGTGTGTTATTTGAAAGATGTCCTGCTCTTGTCAAATGTCTTTTAAATTAACCAATTTGCTTTAAAAAAGAAATGCTTTGATCTTCACCTGAGTGAACCTGATACCTGGATTAGTACAAGGTTCTACACTCTTAGACTATTTCACAGACATGGCAGTTTTGACCAGATACGGTCAGGGCAGATGACCGTCCACCTTGAGCCTGGTTCTGCTGGAGGTTTCTTCCTTTTTATTTTTGAAAGGGAGTTTTTCCTCTCCACTGTCGCCTAGTGCTTGCTCAAGGGGAATGTTTGTTTGCATGTGTTTAAATGTAAACTTTGACATCCATTTTGTCTATATACTGAAAAGCATAAATTATTATTATTTTTTTTTCATTACAAATGATTTAAATTAAGCTTCATACTATTGAACTATTGAGTCATTGGTTTAAAGTCTAATTTCACCCTGGGACTGTGTAATGTTCTCAAAGTACATGTGAATAAACTCTTCAAGATTACATTTAAAATTGCATTAAGGCTTGTACTCATTGATATTGCTTTCCTTTATACTCAGGCTTTACAGAACTCAAATCTGTATGTTCAGTGATAGTGACCTGCAAGGGACTGCAAATGAAAATTTAAAATGAAGTGTTTAGTTGGGCTGCTTCCTTTCCAGTTGTGTGTAACAATATGGCTGAAGCAGGGCAATCTAAAGATTTAGTTTTAGATTTATTAACTTTGTTTTCCTCAAATGGCCCCGGAAAACAAAATGATTATACTGAACTGCAGGCTCGCGCTACCTGATCCTGGTGGGGTTGCAGTAATGTTTTAATGAGGGCCAACTACAGGTCTCACCCATATCAAATTTGGAGGAAAAGGCTGAATTGTTTGCTTTTCCACGCAGAGACTGACATTGTGTTCATCAGGCTTTGTAAATCTGAACAGCTTCAACACGCAACCACTGGTCATTTTAAGGCATTTTCCTTAGAAACCTAAATACAAGCCCATATGGACATGACTTTCAGCACTGGTGTTTGTAACATTATTTAATGAGGTGTGTGTGTGTGTGTGCGTGGAACTGCAATGTGTGTGTGTGGAACTGCAACAGGCTGCAGCTGGGCCCACACCTACGCATATTTTTCTGTCCAAAGCAAAAGCTGACAATTTTCTCGTTTCACTGATTTACTATGTTGAAGAAATGTAGCAATTAGGACAAAGAAAAATTTGCTTGTAAAAACTGCTAACTGTTAATGTGTCTGCTAGTGGTTAAATATCTAGTCATAGACTAGCACATAAAGATGTTAAGTGCAGCACAGCACCATAGCCTATAGCTTGGTTAAAGTCCAGCAACTGTAGTGTCAGTGGATTTCCCATCCCTAGAAGCAAGCTCATCTTTTAGAACTATCAGAGCCATAACATTTGGGTCTTGTGGTGGTTTAGTTGTGGACTAGTCATGGAAGTATTGAAAATCCATTAGCTGTAACTAAAGGGAAGACAAAACATTAAGTGTTACAACAGAACAAGATAGCAGGACTTGAAGGGGTAGGGCAGCTACAGCCAATACAGGTTGAGATGTGCTACTTCACAGGAATGAGATCAAGTTCTCAGTTGAAGCTGTGCAGGAAGTTGTGTTATGGTGCGATACATTGAAAGAGGCCTGGCTGAAGTTTTAGATTGATTACTCCATTTCAAATAACTGTATAGTTTATTACTTTAATTTACTTTAGGTAATTATCATTAATTCATGATTTTAACACACTAAGCACTGAAAAGATGGCAGGTAGCAAAACCCAGGCCAGTGTAATGCCTATGGATACAGGTCTCTAGAGTTTGAGTAACTGACATGTAAACAACTTTATCAAAGTGGGAAGTTTAAAAACCTCATGAGATTCATGGAGGCAGAAAGTCTTATAAAACCTTTTCGTAGGCTCAAACTGTTCTCTTTGCAGGACTTCAACACTAAATCCCACAAGCTAAAATTTACAAAATGCAGGAGCCATCTTCAAGGTCTAGTGTCTTGTTGTCTATTCCTGTAATATTAACTGCCTATTACAATAATCAGTAATATATGATCTTTTAATGGAGGGAGAATTTAATTTAACATATCTAATTTTTGATGGACATGTAGAAGTTGATAAATACAGATACTTTTATTTTATGATTGTTTTTGTAGTTTACGTTCTCATAATCTGCAGTAATTGTACTATCGTGTACTTGATCTGGAAACACCAGGACCTCCATGAGCCTATGTACATTTTCATTGCAGCCTTGCTAACAAACTCTATAATTCTCTGCACTAATATCTACCCTAAGCTCTTGACTGACTTCTTATCTGAAAAACAAATCACATCTTATCCAGCCTGTATTGTTCAGTTCTACATGTTGTACACTTTAGTCGATTCAGAGTTTTTGCTGTTGGCAGCCATGGCCTATGACAGATATGTGTCTATATGTAAACCTCTGCAATATCTGACTATTATGAAAAAAACAACAATTGTTGTTTTACTGGCCTTAGCTTGGCTTCTACCAGCTTGTCAGATTGTAGGATTAGCAGCAATGAGTTCTTATCAAAAGCTCTGTAGCTTCACTCTGAAAGTCATCTTTTGTAATAACAGAATTTACAAACTCTTTTGTGTGCCTTCAAAAGAAATAACTTTTTTAGGTGCATTTATTTTAGGTAATACAGTTGGTTTACCTGTGATCTTCATCATTTATACATACACCAGGATACTTATGATATGTTATCGGAGTAGTGAAGAAGTCAGGAAAAAAGCTGCACAGACCTGTTTACCTCATCTGCTGGTTTTAATTAATTATTTTTTTCTTATCACATATGATCTTATAACAGTTCGAATGGAATCTGATTTTCCAAAAACTGCCCATTTAGTAATGACTCTACAGTTAGTTCTTTATAATCCTCTCTTTAATCCCGTTATGTATGGACTAAAAATGAAAGAAATTTTTAAACACGTTAAAAGGTTGTTCTGTCAAGAGACAATAAATTAACATTGATACTGATATTGTCTGTAATAGAAATAAGGTGATGTGATTGGTCTGATCCATAAAAAGTATGTCCGGACTTGCAGTGCATGATTAAATACTTTTGTCAGCTTCAACAATGTAATGACTTATCAATATTCAGGGATAACGCACCCCTGACTTAAATTTTTCCATCTTGAGCCTTCAATGTCCACTCACTACTCTGACCTTATTATATTTATACTTGGTTTGTAAATCTTAATTCCTCTCATTGCCACTAATGTTTTTGATGCAGGATATGGTACAATTACTCCTTGCTTCACCAGTAATTCATAACATGTCTTTGCACTTGTGAAATCATAGTATAATATAAATCATGATGCAGATTCTTTGATTTTTCTGCTGTTTTTGGCTCGGCTAAGCTGCTTTCGTCTTGAATTAAAGAGGTCGGGCGGCTTCTTCACACAATGACATGACATTCAGGTTGTCTGTCTCTTACCAGGGCTGGACTGAGATTTAATATCAACCCTGGACTTTTTGGCCAGACAGGCCCGTCGTAGTCAAACATACTGTACATAAACCATTTTTGCACCCTCTTCAATAAATGTATCTACCACCAAGGGTACAATATAACAATGTGCTTTCACTCCAGTAGGCTACTGTACTTGAATTTAAGTTTCAGGTATTTTATGTATTTACTTTAAGTATCCAAATAATGAGGTGGAACTTGAGGATGTGCTTTATTATAAATAAAACTTTCCAACAATTAAGTAGAGTTTAAATTACAACCCCAATTCAAACATTAGCTTTTACACATTGTCACAACTAAATAAAAGCAGATGATTGGCAAATCTCATCAAACCGTATTGTATTCACAACAGAACATAAATAACAGATGTTGAAACTGAAACTTTTTACCATTTCATGGAAAATATTAGCTCATTTTTAATGAAACCACGGACACTGTGTCCTGCAGACTAAACCATGGACGTCCTGTTCTGTGGACTAAAGAGAGGGACCATCCAGCTTGTTATCAGCACACAGTTTGAAAGTCTGCATCTCTGATGCAATGGAGATGCATTAGTGCTCCCATCCAGACAACGTCTCTTTCAGGGAAGACCCTGCATATTTCAGCAAGACAATGCTAAACCACAAACTGCATCCATCACAATGGCATGGCTTGACAAATGAAGAGTCTGGAACTGCTGAACTGGCCTGTCTGAGGGGAAGTTAAATAATAGTTAACATCACCCTCTTCCAACTTTTTTTAAGGTGTCGCTGCCATCAAATTGAAAATGAGCTAATATTTTCTGTGAAATGTCAGTTTCACCTGATGTTCTTGGTCTATTTTTAATGAAAAGTGTTGATTTGCAAATAATCTGTATTCTGTTTTCATTTAGGTTTTACACATCTTTCCAACTTGTTTCAATTGGGGTTGTATTAAAGTAGTAGTGGCATTTCATTCTTTTGACAATTTTTAATTATGAAAACAAACCAAACACAATGGTGTCACTTTTATTTGACTGTTGAAATTTAGCTTTAATTCAACAGGCCATGATACAATATTATGTAGTATAAATCCCACAGTGGAAATTTCTAGTACTTTTGATACTTCTCAAATGCTGGACCTGGGCTATCTACCACTGAAACTCTTAGCCCAGTTACAATTTTATATATGTGTGTGTGTGTGTGTGTATATGTATGTGTGTATGTGTATATGTGTGTGTGTGTGTGTGTGTGTGTGAGCCATTCATAATTGTTGTATTTTCTAAGCAAATGGTGTCACCTGCTACTTATTGACTAAACAAAGTGTGACGAGAGGGGGCCAGTTGGATGGCTTTTGCTCAATGTTGTAAAAACTGGGCCCAAGCACAGTAGACCTGGACCAGCTCATTAACTCACATGCACTCAAACAAAGCTGAACTTACACCATTATATCCTTTAAAAAAAATAAATAAATAAAAATCTACATTCAATTGCTACGCAAAAAGTTTAGCCTAAATTACCTACATGCTTAATTTACTCTTTCAGGCTTTAAACATTTACTTGTACAATACACACAATTCCACTTTTATTGCTGCTTTTTGTTGTTGGTTACTGACAATTGTAATGTCTTTTTCTTGGCCAAATTTATGTTGTCTGTGTATATATTTTATATATTGACTTAGTGACATTTCATATAAATGTTAATTATGGGGGTATTTCATAGATTTTTGTCCAAGGGTAACAACTACAGAGAGAGGCTAATGCTACTACACTTAAGTAAAAGGTATGTATGGCACCACATCCTCAACCAAACCACACAATTTCATTGAGATATTTAGCTTTGTTTTAACTTCAGTTTTATTTGGGATTAGCACTATATAAAGTCATATTAAGGCACTTTACAGAATAAAGTCAATTCCCCCCTTGAACAAGCCCTGGGCAACAGTGGAGAGAAACTCCCATTTCAGGGTGGGCGGCCATCTACCTTGACCAGATGGGGTGAGTGGAAAATGGAGAGAGAAAAAAGGGCAACAAAACATCGGGCAGGTTGGTAGGACCAGCAGCTGCTCACTGGAAGACAAACGGGTCCGAAGCTGAGGACAACTGCAGAAGGAGACTGAGAGAAAGACAACCATGGGAGAAAAGACAAAAAGGAGTGAATAAATATGGGATGAGAGGGAGACCGAGAAGGAAAGGAGCTCAGTTATAGCTGGTATAGGCTTAGACTGCCGGGGGACCCACCCCCCGATGCACTGATAATAAGCTCCATCAAAGAGGAAGGTTTTAAGCCTAGACTTACTGTTAAAGTGTTCTATAAACTCTGTTAATGAAACCTTAATAATAATGTTATAGCAGTGAGATATTTACTCAAACATTACATTGTGACTTTTGTCTGATTTAGTAAAAGTGACCAATGGGAGAGCTTGATAGCCCGACAGTGGGACTATGCAGTTTTCAAAAATCTGTGTGTGCTCAGTATAATTTTCTGCTCCTAGAACACCCTATAGTCCTCATATTCTATGATTATTCCATATTCTATTCCTTGAGTCACAGATGGTAAAGGAAATTAGGGCCGGGACACACTAAGTTTACGGTCAACTGTCAAAGCATTGGGCTTTCAGAGCACGTCAGCTAGCCTTGTTTTTTCTGTGTTGGGGAGGCAGGGAGAGAGCTAACACTGCTCAGCATCTGACCGTCAGTGAGTTAGACCACCCTTAATGGCTGTTCAGAATCAGTGCATGAGAAAAGACCACGGTATTAGCAACATAACTTGTGCTGCTGTTGTAATTTCTTATCAGAAACACTGATTAAAGAAGCTATAAACAGCCTGGGGTGAGTCTGAAAATAGTGAGCTAACACTGCTTTTTTTTTTTGTTTTTCAGATTTGTAAGTCTGGGGTCCCAGGACTTTGGGTTTCCCTTGTAGAACATGTAGGGCTACATTGGCTCTCTCCTATACTGTGGCGAGTACCACTTGCCCAGATGAAGCCGACCTGACACAGCAGTGGGTCTTTGCTTTAAGTTTCCTGTGTCTTTGCCCTTAGACGTCAACCAGAGCGATAGAAGTTAATCCTCGTTCAAAAACTTTTAAAGTGAACAGTATAGTTAGAAATATAATTTAAAATATACACAATATAAATTTTGCCAAGAAAAAAATAAATGTTTGGGTTTCATCGGGCACTAAATATTAGAGTAGAAATCAAGTCCCAGGTGGATCGACTGCTATGTATTCAAGCCTCCAGAGTTTGATAATGGGGTTGTTCATGTATGTTCAGAACTGTGACGCATGGTCATTTTAATGAGATCCATGGAGAGTGAAAAGGTGTTTAAAACCATTTTATAGACTCTAGCAGTTCTCTTTGCAGGATTTGAAGATTAACACTCTCAAAAGTGGACTTTGAGATCCGGTAAATGTGAATAAGACAGTTGAATGCATAAGAAATGTTTAAATCTATAACATTAAATACTTTTAAAATTACTTGTTTTTAAATATTTCCGTTATTATCTAATTACAAAATTTTACTGTCTTAATGGAGGAAGAATTGAATGCAACATATTTAATTCTTGATGGACATGTGGAAGTCGAAAAGTACAGATACCTTTATTTTGTTTTCATTTTTATAGTTTATCTTCTCATAATCTGCAGTAATTGTACTATTGTGTACTTGATCTGGAAACATAAAGACCTCCATGAGCCTATGTACATTTTCATTGCAGCTTTACTACTAAACTCTGTTCTTCACAGCACTAACATCTACCCAAAGCTTTTGATTGACTTTTTATCTGAAAAACAGATCATATCTTTAAAAGCCTGCATTGTTCAGTATTTTATGTTTTATAGTTTAGCTGGTTCAGAGTTCTTAGTGTTGACAGCCATGGCTTATGACAGATATGTGTCTATATGTAAACCTCTGCAATATCCCATTATAATGAGAAAAACAACCATAAGTATTTTTTTGGCTTTAGCCTGGCTTCTTCCTGCATGCCATCTTGCAGGATTAGCTGCAATAAGTTCTTATCAAAAGCTCTGTAGCTTCACTCTGAAAGTACTTTTTTGCAATAACACAATTTATAAACTTTTTTGTGCGACTTCAAGAGCGATATTTATTATTGGTGTGTTTTTTCTTCTAAATGTTGCAGTTTTACCTGTGTTTTTCATCATTTATACGTACAGCAGGATATTAATGATATGTTATCGTAGTAGTGGAGAGGTCCGGAGAAAAGCTGCACAGACCTGTTTACCTCACTTGCTGGTTTTAATCAACTTTCTCTTTTTGTTAACATATGATGTTGTTATAGTTCGACTGGAATCAGATTTCCCAAAAATGGCCTGTGTAATTATGACTTTACAATTGGTTTTATATACTCCTCTTTTTAATCCCCTTATTTATGGACTTAAAATGAAAAAAATCTCTAAACACCTCGAGAGGCTGTTCTGTCAAGAAAAAACTAATCAATGTCGTTTTTAATAGTTACCCCTTCTGTAATAAGTGATCACTCCTAGTCCATGAAAAGTATTTGTGGGAATGTTATTTTTTAAATTGCTTTATTTAAATGAGCCTTTGTCCCATTTGATCAAAGCTTTTTCTACTAAAACTGAAAAAACTCCTATGATATAATCAAGTATCTTAAGAACTTTTTATTTATAATTTTAGCTTTAGTTTTGTCTGCTTTTCATATTGCTGTACTTGTTCAGTGTTAATACTAAACACTGATTTTAGTTATAAGCAGTCACATTCTTTGTACATTGTGATTTTGTTGAATTTTGTCAGCTTCCTTGTGCTTTTTATACTTTTACATGCACAAAGATATTTATAATAACCTACGACAGTAGTAGAAGTAGTAGTGGAAATTTGTGCCTCACACTAATTTGTTTCAGTTAATTTTCCTTATTTGGTTACATTTGGCATGACTATACTTAAATACATTGTCTGGAACTGATGGAATGAATGCCAAAAAGATGGATAACTTCCTCTCTAATATATGTGATTTGTTTGATGCCTTTATTAAATATGTATTTATTTTATAGCTATCCCATAGTGAAAAGGTTCATCTTAAAAAATGTGATTGCTGATTAACTTCTTGCCTTGAGCTACAGCTATCATAGCTGATGTGATTAGATTACTGCTTTGCTGCTTTGTATAGATTTGCATAATGATGAAGAAATGCAGAATTCTGTCTTGTTAATTTGCTAAATCTATTAACTTAATGGTCACTTTATAATTAATTTTATAAACGAATGTTAAAAGGCATCATGATGTGACAGGTTTTTTTTTTTTCCCTTGGTAGCCGAGATAATGAATCAAAACATGAATCGAATCATATTATGAAAACTTAAAGTTATTCCCCCAATATTTGTAATGACCAGTCAAACCTTGCTTTCAAATACTAAAACTAAATAAATTATCTTCTATCAAAAGTGGTAAACTGAGTCCAAAATATACTGGATGTCAATTGCGCTCCTCCTGCTTCATGCTGGTAATTAAGGGTGGGTGTACTCAGGAGGTAAATCAGTTCTCCACCAAATAGCAGGGTTGTTGGTTTCATTCCCAGCTCCTCCTGTCACATGTCAGTGTCCTTGAGCAAGGCACTGAACCCCAACTTAGTTGCTCTCAGTGAATGCAGGCCAGCTACATAGCAGCTCCCCCAATGGTGTGTGCATGGCCCAGCTCCAGCGAACCCAACAGCTGTATGTGCAACTCGTGCTGTCACAATGTTTTTACAGTTGTGCATCCTCCGTACACCATGCAGATCTCACTCGGGTCTGTTTAAATCGCAGGATCAATTAATAAAATATTTAAAACTCAAATGTTGCACCCAAACACATGCTCATGGGTGTAAATCCTGTGTAGTAGAGAGAGCAATGTATGTGGTGAAGTGCTTATCAGAGATGGATATCGAGAGCTATAAAAAAATTGGGTATAATTTTTTACAATTTTACATTTGGTCACTGTGACAATAAAGAGAAAGGTAAAGTAAGAGGAATACAGTAAAAACCATTAAATAATAATAAAAAAAATCTATTAATCATATTGTTCAAAATAACCACAGACGCAAAAATCTACACTAAATCTCTACTTATGTTTGGTTACTTGTCAGCCAGCAGCCTGAATTAGCTTGTGTATCTCATAGGCCTCCATTGTCATCCAGAACTATTAAAATCACATTAGCCAGACACTCCACTCTCTGGATGACATATACTACCTGGCCAAAAGTGAAGTCACCACCTGGATTTAACTAAGCAAATAAGAACCTTAAACTAGTTAATTATTGCAGTGATTAATGTGGCAGCTGGCAACCAGTTAAGTGATGCAACGAGTACCTAAAAACCAGAATATACTGAATGACCAGGTTTTCCATCAATGGATAACAATACTATGGATTGGTCACTACAAGCACATGACCCTGTGACATCATTGTGGATTTGTGGCGAATAATTTTTTTTTTTTTACAGCATTGCTTTAGTTCAGTTTGGGTTGAGGTCTGGACTTGGTTGAGGTCTGGACTTGTACAAGGCCTTTCCAAAAACTTGATTGCTTTATTTTTTTAGTCATTATGGTGTGCTTTGGATCATTGTTCTGTTGCTTGATCCGATTTCGAGCTTTTCAAGCTTTAGCTGGTGGACAGATGGCCTCACATTTGCCTCTGTAATCTTCTCTATATGAGAGGAGTTTATGGTTCAATCATTGACTTTTATCAAACATGGCACTTTAAGGCCAAAAAACTGCACTTTGGTCTCATCTGTCCATGGGACAACCAGAAGGCTGGTTTGTTCAGATGCACTTTTGTCAACCTCAGTCATGCTTTGATGTTGTTTTTAAGACGAGGAGTTTTGTCCCGACAACCCTGTATTTGTTCATTCTTCTTTTCGTTGAGCTGTCATGCACATAAATATTTAACATGCTTAGAGAAGCCTGTTGACTCTTGGGTTTTTGTGTAGTTTTCTGGGAATTGCTCGATCTGATCTTTGTGTGCTGGGACGACAATTCCTAGGAAGATTGGAAACTGCCTAAAATGCTTTCTACTTCTTTCTCACTGTAGGACGTTGAAGGTCAGATATTTTTGGAAATGGTTTTATAACTCTTTCCATATTGATGTGCACAATTACTTATTTAAGACCATTGCTTCTTTCTTTTCCTCTTGGCATTGTGTTAACACACTTGAATGCTTCATGCCGGATAACTGCCAAAACTAGCTGCTTCTATAGATACTTAAATATAAGCAACCTGTTGCAATCTTCATTATTTTTATTTACACATCACTTTTACATCTGTCTTTTAGTCAATATTTATATTTGACATGTGTTATTGGAGGAAGAATTAAACGGTACTTTGTAGGTGGGTATGTGGAAATTCAGAAACACAAATAGCTTTATTTTATGACATTAATTTTAAACATTTTCATTATCTGCACTAATTCTACTATCGTGTACTTGACTTTGGTTATGGAAAAAACAAAACATACACGAGCCTGCGTAAATGTTCAGTGCAACTTCTGAAATCTATACTGAAATCTATTCTTTTGAGCACCAACATCTACCCAAAGCTTCTGATTGACTTATCTGGAAAAACAGATCATATTTCATCAAGCCTGCATTTTTCAGTTTTTTTTATGTTTTATACCTTAGGCTGTTCAGAATTATTAGTCATGTTGGCAGTCATGGCTTATGAGTGTTGTGTGTCTATATTTAAACCTCTGCATTATCTATCACGAGGAAGAGAACAGTTACTATCTTTCTAGCTATAACTGGGCTTATACCTGCATGCAATCATGTTGTACTAGCAACAATAAGTCCTAACCAAAAGCTGTGTAGCTTCACTCTAAAGGCTTTTTTTCTATCAACACAATTTAAAAGTTTTTGAGAGCTCAAGAGTGTACCATGCTGCTTGTATTTAGTCTATGTTCTCCCTCTGTGGATAAACTTATATTTTGGATCGTGTCTAATTATCCTCAGGACTGTTTGGGTTGAGTCAGTAGGATGGTGACACAAATGAATATAAGATCAGAATTGGTAAGGATTTTTTATTGTATTTTTTGTAGTTCGGAAGTAATTTATTACATTGTCATTTGTGGCATTTTTGATGACAAGGATGCAACTGATGTGTTCTAGCAGTGAGAATGGCTGGCTGATAATAATTACACATCATTAGACAGGTTTAAGGAAATACAAACTATAGCAGGACAAATAACGAACTGGGAAATTAAAGTAAATGTGGTCCATCAAATGCAGAACTCTGTGGTTGCAGATTTAATATTTTTTTTTGTATTTGTTAATACCCCTAATTGAAAATAAAATTAATTTAGTCCTTTGCCATATTCTATATCTTGTGAACTTTTGTTATTTAAAACTTTTGCTTTTACTATTTATTTAATAATATAATGTCCATAAAAATAAAGACAATCTTCTTTTCCTTTCGGCTGCTCCCTTTCAGGGGTCGCCACAGCGAATCATGTGCCTCCATCTAACTCTATCCTCTGCATCCTCTTCACTCACACCAACTAACTTCATGTCCTCCCTCACTACATCCATAAATCTCCTCTTTGGTCTTCCTCTAGACCTCCTGCCTGGCAGCTCCAACCTCAGCATCCTTCTACTGATATATTCACAGTTTCTCCTCTGAACATGTCCAAACCACCTCAATCTGGCCTCTCTGACTTTATCTCCAACACATCTAACATGAACTGTCCCTCTGATGTACTCATTCCTGATCCTGTCCATCCTCGTCACTCCCAAAGAGAACCTCAACATCTTAAGCTCTGCTACCTCCAGCTCTGCCTCCTGTCTTTTCTTCAGTGCCACTGTCTCTAAGCCGAACAACATCTCTGGTCTCACCACCGTCTTGAACATCTTTCCTTTCATTCTCGCTGATACTCTATCACACAACACACCTGACACTTTTCTCCACCCGTTCCAAACTGCCTGCACTCGCTTCTTCACCTCTTTTCCACACTCACCGTTGCTCTGAACCGTTGACCCTAAGTACTTAAAATCCTGCACCTTCTTCACCTCTGCTCCCTGTAACCTCACCGTTCCACCTGGGTCCCTCTCATTGACACACATGTATTCTGTCTTGCTGCGGCTAAGCTTCATTCCTCTGTTTTCCAGAGCAGACCTCCACCTCTCTAGATTTTCCTCCACCTGCTCCCTGCTCTCACTACAAATAACAATGTCATCTGCAAACATCATAGTCCAGGGAGATTCTTGTCTAACCTCATCTGTCAGTCTGTCCATCACCAGAGCAAACAAGAAGGGGCTCAAAGCCGATCCTTGATGCAGACCCACCTCCACCTTGAACTCCTCTGTCACACCTACAGCACCTCACCACTGTCTTACAGCTCTCATACATGTCCTGCACCACTCTAACATACTTCTCTGCCGCTCCAGACGTCCTCATACAATACCACAGCTCCTCTCTCGGCACCCTGTCATACGCTTTTTCTAAATCTACGAAGACACAATGCAACTCCCTATCACCCTCTCTGTACTTCTCCATTAGCGTCCTCAAAGCAAATACTGCATCTGTTGGACTCTTTCTAGGCATGAAACCATATTGCTGCTCACAAATGTTCACCTCTGCCCTTAGCCGAGCTTCCACTACTCTTTCCCACAACTTCATTGTGTGACTCATCAGCTTTATTCCTCTGTAATGCCACAGCTCTGCACATCTCCCTTGTTCTTAAAAATTGGTACCAGTACTCTTTTCCTCCAGTCCTCAGCATCCTCTCACTGTCCAAGATCTTGTTAAACAAACTAGTCAAAAACTCTACTGCCACCTCTCCTAGACACTTCCATACCTCCACAGGTTTGTCATCAGGACCAACTGCCTTTCCGCTCTTCATCCTCTTCAATGTCCTCCTCACTTCACTCTTACTAATCTTTGCTACTTCCTGCTCCACACCAGTCACCTCTTCTACTCTTCGTTCCCTTTCATTTTCCTCGTTCATCAACTCTTCAAAGTTCTCCTTCCATCTTCCCATCACACTCCTAACACCTGTCAATACATTTCCATCCTTATCTTTAATCACCCTAACCTGCTGCAAATCCTTTCCATCTCTATCTCTTTGTCTGGCCAACCTGTACAAATCCACCTCTCCCTCTTTAGTGTCCAACCTAACATACAAGTCCTCATATGCTCTTTGTTTGCCTTTTGCCACCTCTACCTTCACTTTATGCTGTATCTCCCTGTACTCCTGTCTACTCTCTTCAGTCCTCTGTGTCCCACTTCTTCTTAGCTAACGTCTTTCTCTGTATACACTCCTGAACTTCCTCGTTCCACCACCAAGTCTCCTTGTCCGCTTTCCACTTTCCAGATGACACACCGAGTACCCTCCTACCTGTCTCCCTGATCAAATTAGCTGTAGTAGTCCAGTCATCTGGAAGCACCTCCAAACCACCCAGAGTCTGTCTCAGCTCCTCCCTGAAAACTAAACGACATTCTTCCTTTTTTCAACTTCCACCACTTCGTCCTCTGCTCTGCCTTAGTCCTCTTCATCTTCCCCACCACCAGCATCATTTTACACACCACCATCCTGTGTTGTCTGGCTACACTCTCCCCTACCAATGCTTTACAGTCACTGATCTCTTTCAGATTACAACGTCTACACAAGATGTAGTCTACCTGAGTGCTTCTCCCTCCGCTCTTGTACGTCACCCTATGTTCCTGCCTCTTCTGAAAGAAAGTGTTTACTACAGCCATTTCCATCCTCTTTGCAAAGTCAACCACCATCTGACCTTCTGCGTTCCTGTCCTGAACACCAAACCTGCCCATCACAGTCTCATCACCTCTGTTCCCTTCTCCTACATGTCAATTGAAATCTGCACCAATCACCACTCTCTCACCTCTGGGAATGCTCTGCATCACTTCATCTAACTCACTCCAGAATTTCTCCTTCTCTTCTAACTCACATCCTACCTGGGGGGCATAACCCATAACAACATTGAACATCACCCCTTCAACTTCCAGCTTCAGACTCATCAACCTGTCTGATACTGTTTTCACCTCTAGAACATTCCTCACAAAATCCTCTTTCAATACAACTCCTACTCTATTTCTCTTCCTATCTGACCCATGGTAGAACAACTTGAACCCTGCTCCTAAGCTTCTAGCCTTGCTACCTTTCCACCTGGTCTCCTGGACACACAGTATGTCCACCTTCCTTCTCTGCATCATGTCGATCAACTCCCTAGCCTTCCCTGTCATAGTACCAACATTCAAAGTCCCCACTGTCAGTCCTACATTCTTAGCTTTCCTCTTCTCTCTCTGCCTACGAACACACCTTCCTCCTCTTCTTCTTCGTCTTCGACCAGCAGTAGTCCAATTTCCACCGGTACCCTGTAGGTCAACAGCACCGGTGGCGGTCGTTGTTAACCCGGGCCCCGACCGATCCGGTATGGAAGTCTTTGTCACGATTCGCATGTTTAATTTGGCATGTGTTTTATGTCGGATGCCCTTCCTGCCACAACCCTCTGCATTTATCCAGACCTGGGACTGGCACAAGAAGACACTGGCTTGTCCCCCCTTGCGGTTGCATTCATAAAAATAAAGACAATGGTGCCATTAAATGAAGTAGAAAATCATAGCAGATCAAAAAGTACAATTAAAATAGTGGAACATTTAATAGGATCCATTGAGGGAGAGAGCGAGAGAGAGAGAGAGAGAGAGAGAGCGCCATATAAAACCATTTAACCAGCTTCAAAAGTTCTCTTTGCAGCATTTGCAAGCGAACATGAGCGAACTGATTGAATAAAAGAATCAACTACAGGAGTAATATTGCAGTCTTTAAAGTGAATTGGCTCCTTAATTTCACATACGACTTTAAATATCTGACTGTTTAGTTTTACATATTTTATATTTGATTGCTTTAATGGAGGAGGAAGTAAATGTAACATATTTAATTCTTGGTGGACATGTAGAAATTCACCAATACAGATACCTTTATTTTGTGGTATTTTTTTTAGTATATATCCTTATATTCTGCAGTAATTTTACTATAATGTACTTGATTTGGAAAAACCCAGACCTTCATGAGCCTATGTACATTTTTATTGCAGCGTTGTTGATGAACTCTGTTTTTCTCAGCACTAACATCTACCCAAAGCTTTTGATCGATATTTTATCTGAAAAACAGATCATATCTCATCGAGCTTGCATTGTTCAGTTTTTCATGTTTTATACCTTAGGCTGTTCAGAGTTTTTACTGTTGGCAGCCATGGCCTATGACAGATATGTGTCTATATGTAAACCTCTGCAATATCCAACAATTATGACAAAGAAAACGGTTAGTGTCTTTCTGTCTTTAGCCTGGCTTGTGCCTGCATGTCATCATGTTGGAATAGCAACAATAACTTCTTATCAAAAGCTCTGTAGCTTCACTCTTAAGGCAATTTTTTGTAATAACACAATTTTTAAACTGTTTTGTGTGACTTCAAGAACACTGACTATTTTTGGTGTTTTCTATTTACTAAATGTTGCAATTTTTCCTGTGATCTTTATAATTTTTACATACACCAGAATACTAGTAATATGTTATCGTAGTAGCAGAGAAGTCAGGAAAAAAGCTGCACAGACCTGTTTACCTCACTTGGTTGTTTTAACTAATTATTTCTTTTTAATAACGTATGATGTTATTACAGTTCGGCTTGAATCTGATTTCCCAAAAATCGCACGGTTAGTAATGACTTTACAGTTAGTTTTGTATAATCCTCTTTTTAATCCACTTATTTATGGACTTAAAATGAAAGAAATTTATAAACACCTCAAGAGGTTGTTCTGTCAAGAGAAAACAAGGTAATGTTAAATTAAAACTGGTAACAGTGTGTATTGTCTGGATTGTTTTTATCCCAAACATGTAGAAAGCTTTGTTATTATATACAATGAACCTACATACTTTTTGACTGCACCCTTTATGTTAAACCTTTTTTTTTTTTTATAGCACATTGATTAACCCAAAGCTTTTAATTACATTTTTGTCTGAAAATCATGTTTTATTTTATGAAGACTGCGTCTTTCAGTGTTAACTATTATTGAATCTTTAAATGGAAAATTATTTCTTAGAATTTGCATGTACGGCCTATGACAGATGTGTGTGTATGCAAACCCCTGCAATATTCAGCAATCATAAAAAAATAAGGTAGTCAGTATTTCTTTAGGTTTAGCTTGGGTTGCCCTATCGTATCAGATTGTGGTTGTAGTTTTTCCCGGTGCTAATAAGAAACCATTTAACTTCAATTTGAATGTGTTGGAGTTGCAACAAACACAAACATATTTACAGTAACCAAAGTTCTGAAGAAGTAATGAAAAAACTTGCACAGACCAGTTGACTTGCTTGCTGCTTTTATTGAACTTGTTTGGTTACACATGATGTCATTATAGATAAAAGGTGCGTTTATCAAACTAAAATGACCGAATTTGATTAATATCGGTTAATCCATTTTTTTTAAATTTTTTTTATTTATTTTTTTTTTAAAGATGCAATTAGTCTGGTTCTGGAAAGTATTGTACAGTGAAAGTGTAAATTGCCTTCTTTAACAAAACCTGGTGACTGTATAATTTTCTGCCATTGCTTCAAAATACATTTCTATGCTTTCTTTTGTCTTGCTTTAATTGAACAAATGTAGACTCCAAATATATTTCCATAGCAAGCAAAAATGTTATGTTAGTAAAAAGAGTCAGTGTTCTGGTTTTGTGAGACCTAAAGGACTTTTTTCCTTATTTCTTTCTTTCTTTTTAACTTAATGTTGGGTTTATTATCTTATGCATACATTTACAAATTTTCTCAGCAGTTTTAAATTTTAATGTCCGATTAAAAAAATTAGGGATTTGGAGTGGTAACGTCTGGTAATAGTCTTTTTTTGGATGTCTATTTGAAAGTGTATATAGGTTCCACTGCCAAATGAGTCCAAGAGCATACATGGATGTGTCTCCAAACTGTCTTGAGTTTGCAACTCTTTAAAGGACTTTCTGGTGGTAGGTTGCTGCCTTATCACCTTGGAGTAGTTGTGTTTTATTGGTGCGCAGCCCCGTATTTCAGTCTTATCCCTTTTAGCTCTATCAAAATAAAGAGAAAATTGGTTTGTACAGCATCTTCCCATTTCTTTCCTTCATCTAGCACAAGCGTATTATTGTCAAGAATACAACGTGAAGACCAAAAGACCAGCGATACACACACCAACACTGAATAGCCAGCTACATCTCCAGGAACGATCTACACTGCTTTGGTAGCTCAGGGCCAATGGACCCACCTCCGTTGTCCCTATGCTTTCACTTCATCTCAGTCTGAACTTGTATCTGCCTCCCGGTTCCCACCACACACTCTTCTAACAGTATTGCCCAGCCCAGGAGAGCTCCCCACAAAGGGGCAAGTTCTACAGGTAATTTCCTTACTAGCGATAGGTCAACTTATAATAGCAGTTGCTGAACATTTTTCCCTCTTAGCTTAACAGGTTGGTCTCCCCATTCCCCTTGCACTGCCAATAGACCCAGGGCACACTGCCGTGGGCTGGCCCCACAGTTTAGCCATCATGGTTTATCTCCTGGCTGTCTACAGATTTGGATACTGAAAGTGTTGGCCCCTGTTCCTTGAATTTGTCACTTTTTTACTCAAATTTTTTTTTTTGTGGGATGGCATGTGATAACAGCCTACTCTCATTGACTCTTCCCCAGTGCTTGTGGAAATCTTAGTCCCTTCTCTGATGTGTTGTACCAGTAGTATTGTATTTTTACACCAACAAGAGACTCGAGTAGAGGGGAAAAAAAAGTTGTGCTTAGGTCCTTGAGTGGTGCATCACAGGCAGCCAGAGCCATGCAGAACCACAGTCTCATTGGTTTTAATGTTTCGTGAATGATAACTTACCCTTTTTCAGACTTTGTGGATGTTGTTTACATGATAACTGAGAGAGGAGTTAATTAGCCCCATAGAGGATAAACATCTCTCATAAAATCCTTGGTCTGACTCAAACATTTCAGTTGCTACTGAAGTGCAGCTAAAAGTCAGCAATCTGCATGGTAACACTTGTTTTCCGAAGTTCATTAATGAAATATACTTGTTACACATTCTGCCTGTTTATTATGAGTTTATATGTTTGACTAATTTCACATCTCTGTGGATGTTAAAATGAACATAACATATTTAACTTTTGGTGGCCATTTAGAACTGCACAGCTACAGATATGTTTATTTTGTGATCATGTCTACAGCGTATGTTCTTATAATCTGCTCTAATTTCACTATAGTTTCTCTTATAGTGATTCACAAAAACCTCCATGAGCCTATGTACATTTTGATTGCTGCATTGTTAATGAACTCTGTTTTTTTCAGCACTAACATTTACCCAAAGCTGTTATCTGACTTTCTATCTGAGAAACAGATCATATCATATTCAGCCTGTCTCTTTCAGGTTTTTGTATTTTACTCTTTAGGTGGTTCAGAGTTTTTACTGTTGGCAGCTATGTCCTATGACAGATATGTGTCTATATGTAAACCTCTGCAATATCCAACTATTATGAAGAAAACAAGGCTTCAGTTTTTGCTGGTTTTTGCCTGGTTTCTGCCTGCTTGTCAGACTGCTGTGCCAATTGCACTAAATACTAATAACAAACTCTGTAGATATATTTTGGAAGGTATTTTTTGTAACAATTCCGCTAACCATCTTTACTGTGAAACTTCAAGAGCACTGTCTACATATGGTGTAGTTGTTTTACTTAATCTTGCACTTTTTCCAGTGCTCTTCATACTTTTCACATACACAAAAATACTTATAATATCATATCAACGTTGTGGAGAAATCCGGAAAAAAGCTGCACAGACCTGTTTACCTCACTTGCTGGTTCTGATCAACTATTCTTGTTTGATTACTTATGATATCATCATAGTACGACTGGAATCGGATCTTCCAAAAGCTGCACGTTTTATAATGACTTTACAAATAATAATGTATAATCCTCTGTTTAATCCAATCATATATGGACTAAAAATGAAGGAAATTTCTAAACACCTCAAAAGGTTGTTCTGTGAACACAAAGTGAAGTAATGTATAATCACTGATGTTTAAAGTACTTCCTACAGTCATCAAAAATTAAACAAGGTGATGATTCCTGATTTTAAAAAAAGGATACATTTATTAGTTTCCTGTATCTATATCTAGGAAACTCTTTTCATTTTAAAACGACTGAACAAACCAACAGGGTTTTAATGACACGTGAGTAGCATTGTCCTTGAAAGTTCAGATTAAGTTTATCTGTCATGAGAAAGATGTATTTCTTTCTTTCTTTACAAATAGCACTGTCTACATGTTGCTAAGGGAGCGTTGTTATTAGTAGTAAACAGGTACTTATGAAGAATTATCATTTGATTTCTATTAAACAATTTCAGACTAGTATGTTCTTGAGTTATTAGTTTCCAAACCCACAGTAAGAAGTATTACCTTTAACAAAGTGATTACATCTAAATTTGCTCTATAGGTATAGCTCTATCTATCTATATCTAGGAAACGCTTTTCATTTTAAAACGACTGAACAAACCAGCAGGGTTTTAATGACACGTGAGTAGCATTGTCTTTGAAAGCTTAGATTAAATTTATCTCTCATTAGAAAGATGTATTTATTTCTTTCTGTACAAATAGCGCTGTCTACATGTTCCTAACGGAGCGTTGTTATTAGTAGTAAACAGGTACTTATGAAGAATTATCATTTGAGTATGTTCTTGTTGTATGTTTCTAGTATGTTCTTGTGTCTTTTCTACAGAAAAAGCAAGCCCCACAATAGACATTTGACTTGTCAAGGGGAGACTTAACTTTTGTTTTCTTATAGAAATTGTCTGATTTTTATGTTACTACTATAGCAAACAGTAATTGTGGACTTTTTCAGAATTTTTACTAGCACTAGCATAGTTAATGTTTTGTGTCATAATAAAACAGTGTATATATATCGATAATAATTAAAGACATCCTCTGCAATTTTACAAAAACAAAAGTGTTTTTTTTAAACAATAGTTCAATAATGAATATCTGTGGCTGTTGTTGAATAAACATATTCGTGTTTTAATTTTAGAGACTGAAAGAGTTTGTATATTCCTGACTGGGCAGGTTACATGAAATCATAGTTCAGTCTCCTGATAGTTATTAATGTTAGTGTAAATGAAAAACAAACCATATTGCTTCTTTTGTTGCCAAATTGTGATATTATTAGTTGGCGCAGCTGTGGCTTAGGAGTTAGAACACCAATCGTAGAGTCAGCAGTTGGTTTCCCATCTCCTCCTCATTGCAATATGTTTAGGTGTAGTTTATATCTACACATTTTCTCGATGAATAATGAATCATAAAGATTTATGTTGCACTTTTATAAAAAGTTTTTACTTGTAATTGTTGACCCTATGATCTCATTCATATAGTGCTAAAGCAAACATTATAAATCCAAAGGACACCATGGTGTGGTAGAGTAACATTTCTCAGCAATCTTCTAACAATGAAGAAAATATTTTAATGTCTGATTTAAAAAAATCTGGGTTTGGAACTGGTAACATCTGGTAATAGTTTACTGTTTTTGGATGTTTATTCGAAAGTGCATACGGGGACCACTGCCACATTATTCCAAGAGCACACAGAGATGTGACTCCAAAATGTCTCAAGTTTGCAAATCTTTAAAGTGTTTTCTGGTGGTAGTTTGCTGGCTCATGGAGCCAACTCCATTGTCCCTAAGAGGCATGGGAACAGCAAACATTTCCTAAAAATAACGTTTCAAGGTCACTAAATGTGTTGTAGTTAATCTGACTTCGTCAAGCAATCCCACAGATAATTACTATTCAGACCTGATGGCTGCTTTCAGTGTGAAGCTCTTTTATATGGGAGACTACAGTTACACTCAGGCCTGATTTGTTTTTTTGTTTTATATTGTTTGATTTCTTCAAACAATACCCCAAAATAACAACGTGAAAGAAGTTTTTTTTTTTAATCTTTTTAAATTTTTTGAAAGGCAAATTTGTTAAAAAATAAAAGATGTAAATCATAAGTATTCATGGCCTTTGCCATGATTCCCAACATTGAGCTCTGGTGCATCCTGTTTCCACTGATCATCCTTTAGATGTTTTTACAACTGATTGGAGTTCATCTGTGGCAAATTCAGTTGAATGGACATGAACTGGAAAAGCATACACAAGGTCCCACAGGTGGCCATTCCACATCCACCAGTCAGCCCACCTCACTGCACCATGGGCAGTGCAGTCAGGGCATGCTAGCAGGGCCTCACCATACCAGACATGCCACCACCACCGTGCCTTCATAGAGGAATCCACATGCTGCTCCTCGGTGCACCTCTCCCCTACAGCGTGCAAGTCTTCCTGGTCCCACCATTCTGATTATTGCCGACTCCATTGTTAGAGAGGTCCGCTTAAAGTCAGCTAAAATGTTTTGCTTTCCTGCAGCCACGGTCATTGACATAGTGGACAAAATTCCATATTGTGTGGAAAATCACCCCTACTCACTATGCAGTGCCGTTTTGTAATGGTCTTCAAATGCTGTGTGTAAATCTGTCCAATATATAGTGGAGCCCTGCTATGTCATCAGAGTTAGGAGGAGCCAGATAGACACTGTGGTTCTGCAAATGCAGTGTTGATCTGTTAAAATTTGCTCCCTCACTGACTTCTGGTTAAACAGCACAGTGTGCAGTGCTTTGAGATGTGTTCCAAGGTGTAATGACTTCCCAGTCATGAGGACACAGTAGTGTTTTATAGGCAATAATATGGCAACAATCTACTGAACTTACAAGCATGTAGATGGTTGCTTACTGAACAATTAATATGGGCAAGCAAGAACTTAAACTTGGTTTCCCGGTACAGACGACACCTATATGGCCTCCCGACATCACAGGTGATAATGTAAGAGCAAGCAGTATTTATGTAACAACAGGTACAGTGAAGCAGTCTGCAAAATCATCTCAGCCATAGTTGCAGAACGTACTAACTGTACCTTACTGTCTTTTTTTGCTGTTCCAGTGATGTAGATTCTATTTTTCTCAGCATCTAGAAGAAGACTACAGCAAGAAGAAGACTATCCCTGTGGCAAGCATAACTACAGTGTGTTGACCTCAAGTCAACCTTTACAGATGAATTCAGTGTCTATGCCACAGATGCCTGAACATGCATTATCTGGTACAGAATTCAGCATTCAACAAGAAAATTCTCCCATATTTGACACCTGACAGATTTCACTTTTCTCAGTACTGTGAATGTTGTGCTTAGGTCCTTGAGTGGTGCATCAGGGGCAGCCAGAGCCATGCAGAACACCAGTCTCATTGGTTTTAATGTTTTGTGAATGATAACTTACCCTTTTTCAGACCAAAGATACAGGAAGTGGTGACTGGTGGATTGGCTGCTCGTGCGGTAAGCGTATCGTGTCACTTCCTGTTTCTGCACACTCTTGGGTTTCTACCGAAGGATTGTTTACTGATTAATTGTAGCTGTTATTTTTACTTCAATAAGTGGTTTCTTCGCACAAGAATTAATACTTAGTCGTAACAGACGCTTGTATTACACAAGCACCTGCTTTTGCAAAACATAACCAGCTAAAGTTTACAAATTCCACATTTATCTTATATTAGCTTCGTTAGCTTAGCGGTTATCCATTAGCAATGGCTTCTCTGTCTCCCTCTGTTTCTCCTTCTCTCACTTGCTCGGTGTGTCTTATGTTCAGTTTTTCCTCTGCCTCCTTTAGTGATAATGGTATATGTAATAAGTGTAAGGTTTTTGCAGCTTTGGAGGCGAGGCTCACGGAATTGGAAGCACGGCTCCTCACCATGGAAAACAACTCAGCTAGTCAGGCCCCGGTAGCTGGTGCGGGCCGACCTAGCGTAGCCCCTGCAGCCGGGAAGCCAGTCCGGCTGGGTGACGGTTCGTAAGAGATCTAATGCTAAACAGACGCCCGAGGTTCACCACCAGTCGGTTCACGTTTCTAACCGATTTTCCCCACTCAGCGAAACACCCGCTGAGAAACCAACTCTGGTAATTGGCAGCTCCATAGTCAGAAACGTGAAGTTAGAGACTCCAGCGGCCGTAGTCAAATGTCTTCCTGGGGCCAGAGCGGGCGACGTTGAATCATATTTGAAACTCCTGGCTAAAGATAAACGTAAATACAGTAATATTATTATTCACGTGGGAGTTAATGACGCCCGATTACGTAAATCGGAGGTCACTAAAATGAATGTTGAATCGGTGTGTAACTTTGCAAAAACAATGTCGGACTCCGTAATTTTCTCTGGTCCCCTGCCAAATCTGACCAGTGACGACATGTACACCCGCATGTCGTCATTCAACCGCTGGCTGTCTAGGTGGTGTCCAGCAAACGATGTGGGCTACATAGACAATTGGAAACGTTTTTGGGGAAAACCTAGGCTGATTAGGAGAGATGGCATCCATCCTACTTTAGATGGTGCAGCTTTCTTATCCAGAAATATGGCTGGTTTTATTAAACAACCAAAAGAGTGACAATCCAGAGTTGAGCCTAGGATGCAGAGACCCAGTCCTACACGTCTCTCTGCAGTATCCTTACAACCGTCACCCCCCCAAAACTCCCACATACCTGTAGAGACTGCGTCTGTTCCCCGACCTAAATTACATAAAGTAAATATGACAACAAGAGGAGTTAATCATAATCACCTAATAAAAGTTAAGACTACTCCTCTTACAGAACAAAACCCCAAAACTATTAAATGTGGGTTATTAAATATCAGATCTCTCTTCTAAATCTCTGTTAGTAAATGACTTAATAAGTGATCATCAATTCCATTTATTTTGTCTCACTGAAACTTGGTTGCAGCAGGAAGAATATGTCAGTTTAAATGAGTCAACCCCCCCAAGTCATATTAATTATCATGTTCCTAGAAGCACAGGCCGAGGTGGAGGAGTAGCAGCAATCTTCCATTCTAGCTTATCAATAATTCCTAGACCTAAACATAGTTATAACTCATTTGAGAGCCTTACTCTTAGCCTTTCACACCCAAACTGAAAAACTCAAAAACCACTATTATTTGTTATCGTGTACCGTCCTCCAGTCCCTTATTCAGAGTTTTTGATTGAATTTTCTGATTTTCTATCTGATTTAGTGCTTAGTACAGATAAAGTCATTATAGTGGGTGACTTTAACATCCATGTAGATGCTGACAGTAACTGCCTGAGCACTGCGTTTAATTCATTATTAGATTCAATTGGTTTTTCCCAAAATGTATATAAACCCACTCACTGTTTTAGTCACACGTTAGACCTTGTCCTTACGTATGGAATTGAAGCGGATAATTTAACCATATTTCCTCACGACTCTCTTCTGTCTGACCATTTTTTAATAAAATTTGAATTTACAATAACAGACTATATAGCAGGTAGGGAAAAATTCCACTATAGCAGATGCTTAAGTGAAAAAGCTGTCAACAAATTTAAAGAAATTATTTCTTCATCATTTGCTTCACCATATGTTAATACAATGGAAAGTAGTCTCCTTAATGTTACTCCTGCACAAGTAGATTATCTTGTTGACAATTCTGCCGCCTCACTACGTACAATACTCGATAGTGTTGCCCCTCTAAAAAAGAAGGCAGTAAACCAGCAGAGGCGATCTCCATGGTATAGTTCACAAACACGCAACTTAAAACAGGAAACACGAAAGTTAGAAAGGAAGTGGCGTTCCAGAAAGTTAGAACAATCTCATTTAGCCTGGAAAAATAGTTTAAAAATGTACAAAAAAGCTCTCAGTGATGCCAGAACAGCATATTATTCATCATTAATAGAAGAAAACAAGAACAACCCCAGTTTCTGTTCAGCACTGTAGCCAGGCTGACTAAGAGCCATAGTTCTGTTGAGCCTACTATTCCCTTAACTTTGAGCAGCAATGACTTCATGACCTTCTTTATGAATAAAATTGTAGCTATTAGAGAACGAATTCACCAGATCCTCCCCCCAAAAATTACAGATAGATCTTCATGTTCAACAGTGCTAGAGTCATCGATAAGGCCCCACTCCCTGTTAGACTGCTTTTTACCCATAGATCTCACTGAGCTAACTTCAATTATTACCTCATCTAAACCAACAACCTGTCTGCTAGACACTATTCCAACTAAGCTGCTCAAGGAAGCTTTCCCCTTAATAGATACGTTCATATTAAATATCATCAATCTATCTTTAGAAACAAGCTATGTACCACAGGCCTATAAGGTAGCTGTAATTAAACCATTACTTAAAAAACCCTGTCTTGACCCAGGTGTTTTAGCCAATTACAGACCAATATCTAATCTCCCCTTTATTTCTAAAATAATTGAAAAAGTAGTCGCAAAACAATTAGCTGATCACCTTCATAGGAATAATTTGTATGAAGACTTTCAGTCAGGATTTAGAGTTCATCATAGTACAGAAACAGCACTGGTAAAAGTCACCAACGATCTTCTCATGGCCTCAGATAATGGACTCATCTCTATACTTGTTCTGTTAGATCTTAGTGCTGCATTTGATACCATTGATCATAACATTTTATTACAGAGACTGGAACATGAAATTGGAATTACAGGAACTGCACTAGGTTGGTTTAAATCTTATCTATCTGATAGATTTCAATTTGTTCATGTTAATGATGAATCCTCCATGCACACAAAGGTTAGCTATGGAGTTCCACAAGGCTCTGTGTTAGGACCAATACTTTTTACTTTATATATGTCTCCTTTAGGCAACATTATTAGAAAACACTCCATAAATTTCCACTGTTATGCTGATGGTACCCAGCTATATTTATCTATGGAACCAGATGAAAATAATCAGTTAATAAAGCTTCAAGCCTACAAGAAATAAAGGCCTGGATGTCCCACAATTTTTTACTTTTAAACTCAGACAAAACTGAAGTCATAGTATTTGGGCCCAAAAATCTCAGAGATATGATGTCCAACCATATTGTCACACTAGATGGCATAAGTCTGGCCTCCAGTACTACTGCAAGGAACCTTGGAGTTATTTTTGATCAGGATCTGTCCTTTAACTCACATATAAAACAAATCTCTAGAACAGCCTTCTTCCACCTACGGAACATTGCCAAAATTAGGAGCATCCTGTCTCAAAGTGATGTCGAAAAACTGGTCCATGCATTGTTACCTCTAGGTTGGACTACTGTAATTCCCTACTTTCAGGATGCCCCAGTAACTAAAGAGCCGGCAATTAATCCAAAATGCTACGGCAAGAGTGCTGACTGGAACTAGCAAGAGAGATCATATTTCACCTTCACTAGCTTCTCTCCATTGGCTTCCCATTAAATGTAGAATACAATTTAAAACCCTGCTTCTTACATATAAAGCTCTGAATGGTCAGGCTCCATCATATTTAGAAGACCTCATAGCACCATATCATCCCAGTAGACCACTTCGCTCTCAGAATGCAGGCCTACTTGTGGTTCCCAGAATTTCCAAAAGTAGAATGGGAGGTAGAGCCTTTAGCTATCAAGCTCCTCTCCTGTGGAACCAGCTCCCAGTTCAGATTCGGGAAGCAGACACTCTCTCTACTTTTAAGTCTAGGCTGAAAACCTTCCTTTTTAATAAAGCATATAGTTAGTTATAGTTATGCTGCCATAGGCTTAGACTGCTGGGGGACCCACCCCCCAATGCACTGAGCTCCTTTCCTCCTCTTGACCATCTCTCCTCTCACCCCGCAATTGTCACCACTGTATGTCATTAACTCTGTATGTTCTCTCCCGTAGTTGTCTTTGTCCTCCTCTGTCCCCCTCTCTCTGTCCCTTTCTGCAGGTGTCCCCCGGCTTTGAAGCTGTGTGTCTTCCAGCGTGAAGCTACTGATCCTACCAATCTGCCAGATGTTTTGTTGTTGCTTTTGTTGCTCTGTTCTTTTCTCTCTCCCCTTTCCACTCACCCCAACCGGTCGAGGCAGATGGCCGTCCACCCTGAGCCTGGTTCTGCTGGAGGTTTCTTCCGTTAAAGGGAGTTTTTCCTCTCCACTGTTGCCTATGGCTTGCTCCAGGGGGAATTGTTGGGTTCTCTTTATATATCTTTATAATCTTGACTTTATTCTGTAAAGTGCCCTGAGATGACTTTGTTGTGAATTGGCGCTATATAAATAAAGTTGAATTGAATTGAATTGAACTTTGTGGATGGTTGTTATCATGATAACTGAGAGAGGAGTTAATTAGCCCCATAGAGGATAAACATCTCTCATAAAATCCTTGGTCTGACTCAAACATTTCAGTTGCTACTGAAGTGCAGCTAAAAGTCAGCAATCTGCATGGTAACACTTGTTTTCCTAAGTTCATTAATGAAACATACTTGTTACACATTCTGCCTGTTTATTATGAGTTTATATGTTTGACTAATTTCACATCTCTGTGGATGTTAAAATGAACATAACATATTTAACTTTTGGTGGCCATTTAGAACTGCACAGCTACAGATATCTTTATTTTGTGATCATGTCTACAGCGTATGTTCTTATAATCTGCTCTAATTTCACTATAGTTTCTCTTATAGTGATTCACAAAAACCTCCATGAGCCTATGTACATTTTGATTGCTGCATTGTTAATGAACTCTGTTTTTTTCAGCACTAACATTTACCCAAAGCTGTTATCTGACTTTCTATCTGAGAAACAGATCATATCATATTCAGCCTGTCTCTTTCAGGTTTTTGTATTTTACTCTTTAAGTTGTTCAGAGTTTTTACTGTTGGCAGCTATGTCCTATGACAGATATGTGTCTATATGTAAACCTCTGCAATATCCAACTATTATGAAGAAAACAAGGCTTCAGTTTTTGCTGGTTTTTGCCTGGTTTCTGCCTGCTTGTCAGACTGCTGTGCCAATTGCACTAAATGCTAATAACAAACTCTGTAGATATATTTTGGAAGGTATTTTTTGTAACAATTCTGCTATTCATCTTTACTGTGAAACTTCAAGAGCACTGTCTATATATGGTTTAGTTGTTTTACTTAATCTTGTACTTTTTTCTATGCTCTTCATATTTTTCACATATACAAAAATACTTATAATATCATATCAACGTTGTGGAGAAATCCGGAAAAAAGCTGCACAGACCTGTTTACCTCACCTGCTGGTTCTGATCAACTATTCTTGTTTGATTATTTATGATATCATCATAGTACGACTGGAATCGGATCTTCCAAAAACTGCACGTTTTATAATGACTTTACAAATAATAATGTATAATCCTCTGTTTAATCCAATCATATATGGACTAAAAATGAAGGAAATTTCTAAACACCTCAAAAGGTTGTTCTGTGAACACAAAGTGAAGTAATGTATAATCACTGATGTTTAAAGTACTTCCTACAGTCATCATAAATTAAACAAGGTGATGATTCCTGATTTTAAAAAAAGGATACATTTATTAGTTTCCTGTATCTATATCTAGGAAACTCTTTTCATTTTAAAACGACTGAACAAACCAACAGGGTTTTAATGACACGTGAGTAGCATTGTCCTTGAAAGTTCAGATTAAGTTTATCTGTCATGAGAAAGATGTATTTCTTTCTTTCTTTACAAATAGCACTGTCTACATGTTGCTAAGGGAGCGTTGTTATTAGTAGTAAACAGGTACTTATGAAGAATTATCATTTGATTTCTATTAAACAATTTCAGACTAGTATGTTCTTGTCTTTTCTACAGAAAAAGCAAGCCCAACAATAGACATTTGACTTGTCAAGGGGAGGCTTAACTTTTGTTTTCTTATAGAAATTGTCAGATTTTTATGTTATTACTGTAGCAAACAATAATTGTGGACTTTTTCAGAATTTTTACTAGAAACTATAAATATCTAATATCTTTATACTCCATTACATATAAAACACCAATATATAAGCTTTTACTTTCTCATAAAAAAAGCCAATGTAAATAAAAAATGAATGTTCAAGTACTGTAAAGTTTGAAAATGTTGCTTTATGTCAGTATAGAGACATGAAATGTTCTGTACTCTAAACTTCTGTTGGTCATTTGTAGCAGTGGTTTACAACAACCAAAAGAGACATATTGCAGGTTGGGTCACGTCTTGATTCTGTACTACATTTGCCATCATGTTCACGTAGTATTCGAAACCTTGCTCATTTGTAGAAAAAGCCTGTGTGGGCCAACACACAACAGGACTTTCCCAAAGGAGCCTGGGAGTTGGAGTCCAGTAAAAAACAGCTTTCTCTTTTTTTCAATAGGGAAACATTAGGAAGCAGTGCTTTTAAACCGAACCACAATATTCCAACTACACTTA
Organism: Channa argus; assembly: GCF_033026475.1. Lineage (NCBI taxonomy): Eukaryota > Metazoa > Chordata > Actinopteri > Anabantiformes > Channidae > Channa > Channa argus. Next base: position 2,424,637 of record NC_090205.1, read on the forward strand.
CACAGCAATTTTAAAAACCCTAAAAAATGCTTTACATAGACAATTTATCAATACAGATTTGACATCAGAAATACACACAGACATTCACCACATTTACATTTATTCACAATGAACTTCCTTAAAAGCAGGCACCTGATATAAAACAAGTTACAACAAGATAAACCAAACAATGTTTATTCATAAAAAAATCAATTAACGCCAAGCATTAGTTAAAAGCAGCTTTAAATATGTGAGGTTCTTATGTAAAGCTGTGGCAAAATCTTAAATTCTTGTGGGGAGAGAGGTCCAGAGGGGGGGGAAGTGTGGATAAATTTAACTTTGGGTAAAAAGAATACAAGAAAAGCATTACACTGATCAGGTGTGGACTTTCAGACTATCTTTAAGAATGTTTAAGACTTGCCATGCACAAGGCGAGGTCACACTAAATTCTTTAAACACTAACACATACGAGGTGTTTTTTGTAAGATTGTTGTAATTTAACACCATCTACACATTTCCCATAGTTTCTAGTGGTAATCTTGTAAAGAAATTGTAAAAATGTATATGGTCACTTAGCACAGCAAATCTAATCGAGGCCTAAGACTTCCACTGTAATTACATTGTGCCTAATCCCAAGCAAACTGCTATGTTCACACCATTCACGCACCACTGGATTTAAAAAGCATTACTCTAATTTGTCCAGGATGTGGACTGCCCTATGTTAAACTGATAAGACTATCCCTACCTATCGAACACGTATAATGCTGTTGTTTCATCACTCCTAAGGCAGTTTGCCCACAGTCACACCTGTTTTGATATAATTTCATCAGAGGTGCAGTAAATGGTGCCTTTGTACTGGCTATGCTCTGTTTCTGTACTGACCACACTTTCTGAAAGTGTTAGTCTGCACCTTCTTGAAGTGTATTTTAGGGACAGTAGAACTTGTGGTAAATGATGCTGTAGAAACAGGCACTTGGGACAAAAGATGGTATTGTGTTGGAATGGGATTAACAGAAATTGCTTGAGGAAAGCCCAAAGGTACAGGAGGAGTGAGGGCTGATATTAAACGTTCAGTTAAGATGCTTGTTAAAGAATGAACTACAGTATCCAACACTATACAAAGTCAACACAACCTTAAGCTGCAGCAATATTGTCAGTTTTATGTTAATGTTGCAATAATAATGCCTCAAAGTTTTATGCTGTGGTGTTGCTGTTTACTCAACAAATAAACTGTTTAACTCCGCTAATTACCTTTTGGCTCAAGTCAATTTTCAGAATTAACTCAAATGTGAATGTGATTGTGGCCTTGATATGATCCAGCCAACTGAAAATGTAGGTGCCATAAACAGATAACACCCAGCGACTGGTGTTCATGTAGCTCCAGGCAAGCTACTGGGAACAAGGTGGGACAGTCCACCAAACTTCTCCTGATAATGGGAGAACTGCTTCAACCATTTCTCCTCGTGATTCTTCTTTAGCTACTTCATTATTCGTGCAGGGCTGTTCCCAAGTGTCTGGTCCAGCAGTGAGCGGATGACTCTGATATCACAAGCATGTCTTTGTAGAGTCAAAGTATGATAATGACTTCGTTGTATTTGCCTAGGGACATTTTATGTCCCTATATGTAATACCAACTACAACTGAAAGTATTTATAAGTTTGTGGCGACTGTGGCGCAGGATGATATCCACCAATCCCCCCAGTTGTTGGTTCGATCCCCTGCTTCTCTGGTCACTTGGAGTTGGGGGTTTAGTGTCCTTGAGCAAGACACTGAACCTATGAGTTCTTCCATATTTGACACCTGACAGATTTCACTTTTCTCAATACAGTGAAAGTTGTGCTTAGGTCCTTGAGTGGTGCATCACAGGCAGCCAGAGCCATGCAGAACACCAGTCTCATTGGTTTTAATGTTTTGTGAATGATAACTTACCCTTTTTCAAACTTTGTGGATGTTGTTTACATGATAACATGATAACTGAGAGAGGAGTTAATTAGCTCCACAGAGGATAAACATCTCTCATAAAATCCTTGGTCTGACTCAAACATTTCAGTTGCTACTGAAGTGCAGCTAAAAGTCAGCAATCTGCATGGTAACACTTGTTTCCTAAGTTCATTAATGAAATATACTTGTTACACATTCTGCCTGTTTATTATGAGTTTATATGTTTGACTAATTTCACATCTCTGTGGATGTTAAAATGAACATAACATATTTAACTTTTGGTGGCCATTTAGAACTGCACAGCTACAGATATGTTTATTTTGTGATCCTGTCTACAGCGTATGTTCTTATAATCTGCTCTAATTTCACTATAGTTTCTCTTATAGTGATTCACAAAAACCTCCATGAGCCTATGTACATTTTGATTGCTGCATTGTTAATTAACTCTGTTTTTTTCAGCACTAACATTTACCCAAAGCTGTTATCTGACTTTCTATCTGAGAAACAGATCATATCATATTCAGCCTGTCTCTTTCAGGTTTTTGTATTTTACTCTTTAAGTTGTTCAGAGTTTTTACTGTTGGCAGCTATGTCCTATGACAGATATGTGTCTATATGTAAACCTCTGCAATATCCAACTATTATGAAGAAAACAAGGCTTCAGTTTTTGCTGGTTTTTGCCTGGATTCTGCCTGCTTGTCAGACTGCTGTGCCAATTGCACTAAATGCTAATAACAAACTCTGTAGATATATTTTGGAAGGTATTTTTTGTAACAATTCCGCTAACCATCTTTACTGTGAAACTTCAAGAGCACTGTCTACATATGGTGTAGTTGTTTTACTTAATCTTGTACTTTTTCCTATGCTTTTCATACTTTTCACATACACAAAAATACTTATAATATCATATCAACGTTGTGGAGAAATCCGGAAAAAAGCTGCACAGACCTGTTTACCTCACCTGCTGGTTCTGATCAACTATTCTTGTTTGATTACTTATGATATCATCATAGTACGACTGGAATCGGATCTTCCAAAAACTGCACGTTTTATAATGACTTTACAAATAATAATGTATAATCCTCTGTTTAATCCAATCATATATGGACTAAAAATGAAGGAAATTTCTAAACACCTCAAAAGGTTATTCTGTGAACACAAAGTGAAGTAATGTATAATCACTGATGTTTAAAGTACTTCCTACAGTCATCATAAATTAAACAAGGTGATGATTCCTGATTTAAAAAAAAGATACATTTATTAGTTTCCTGTATCTATATCTAGGAAACTCTTTTCATTTTAAAACGACTGAACAAACCAACAGGGTTTTAATGACACGTGAGTAGCATTGTCCTTGAAAGTTTAGATTAAGTTTATCTGTCATGAGAAAGATGTATTTTTTTCTTTCTTTACAAATAGCACTGTCTACATGTTGCTAAGAGAGCGTTGTTATTAGTAGTAAACAGGTACTTATGAAAAATTATCATTTGATTTCTATTAAACAATTTCAGACTAGTATGTTCTTGTCTTTTCTACAGAAAAAGCAAGCCCAACAATAGACATTTGACTTGTCAAGGGGAGGCTTAACTTTTGTTTTCTTATAGAACTTGTCAGATTTTTATTTTATTACTGTAGCAAACAGTAATTGTGGACTGTTTCAGAATTTTTACTGGAAATTATAAATATCTAATATCTAAACACTCCATAACATATAAAACACCAATATATAAGCTTTTACTTTCTCATCAAATAAGTCAATGTAAATTAAAAATGAATGTTCAAGTACTGTAAAGTTTGAAAATGTTGCTTTATGTCAGTATACAGACATGAAATGTTCTGTACTCTAAACTTCTGTTGGTCATTTGTAGCAGTGGTATACAACAACCAAAAGAGACATATTGCAGGTTGGGTCACGTCTAGATTCTGTACTACATTTGCCATCATGTTCACGTAGTATTCGAAACCTTGCTCATTTGTAGAAAAAGCCTGTGTGGACCAACACACAACAGGACTTTCCCAAAATGCTTTACATAGACAATTTATCAATACAGATTTGACATCAGAAATACACACAGACATTCGCCACATTTACATTTATTCACAATGAACTTCCTCAAAAGCAGGCACCTGATATAAAACAATGTTTATTCATGAAAAAAAATCAATTAACACCAAGCATTAGTTAAAAGCAGCTTTAAATATATGAGGGTCTTCTGTAAAGCTGTGGCAAAATCTTAAAGTTTTGCTTGAGGAAATTCAATTCAATTCGACTTTACTTATATTGTGCCAATTCACAAGCCCAAGTCATCTCAGGGCACTTTACAGAATAAAGTCAAGATTATAAAGAGAACCCAACAATTCCCCTTGGAGCAAGCCATAGGCAACAGTGGAGAGGAAAAACTCCCTTTAAAGGAAGAAACCTCCAGAGGAACCAGGCTCAGGGTGGGAGGCCATCTGCCTTGACCGGTTGGGGTGAGTGGAAAGGGGAGAGAGAAAAAAACAGAGCAACAAAAACCAACAACAAAACATGGGGCAGGTTGGTAGGACCAGTAGCTGCACGCTGGAAGACACACAGCTTCAAAGCCATGGACACCTGCAGAAAGGGACAGAGAGAGGGGGACAGAGAAGGACAAAGACAACTACGGGAGAGAACATACAGAGTTAATGACATACAGTGGTGACAATTGCGGGGTGAGAGGAGAGATGGTCAAGAGGAGGAAAAGAGCTCAGTGCATTGGGGGGTGGGTCCCCCAGCAGTCTAAGCCTATAGCAGCATAACTATAACTAACTATATGCTTTATTAAAGAGGAAGGTTTTAAGACTAGACTTAAAAGTAGAGAGGGTGTCTGCTTCCCGAATCTGAACTGGGAGCTGGTTCCACAGGAGAGGAGCTTGATAGCTAAAGGCTCTACCTCCCATTCTACTTTTGGAAATTCTGGGAACCACAAGTAGACCTGCATTCTGAGAGCGAAGTGGTCTACTGGGATGATATGGTGCTATGAGATATTCTATTTATGATGGAGCCTGACCATTCAGAGCTTTATATGTAAGAAACAGGGTTCTAAATTTAATGGGAAGCCAATGGAGAGAAGCTAGTGAAGGTGAAATATGATCTCTCTTGCTAGTTCCAGTCAGCACTCTTGCTGCAACATTTTGGATTAATTGCAGGCTCTTTAGTTACTGGGGCATCCTGAAAGTAGGGAATTACAATAGTCCAACCTAGAGGTAACAAATGCATGGACAGTTTTTCGGCATCACTTTGAGACAGGATGCTCCTAATTTTGGCAATGTTCCGTAGGTGGAAGAAGGCTGTTCTAGAGATTTGTTTTATATGTGAGTTAAAGGACAAATCCTGATCAAAAATAACTCCAAGGTTCCTTGCAGTAGTACTGGAGGCCAGACCTATGCAATCTAGAGTAACAATAGTACAGGAGGAGTAAGGGTTGATATTAAACGTTCAGTTAAGATGCTTGTTAAAGAATAAACTACAGTATCCAACACTATAACAAATTAACTGTTTAACTCCGCTAATTACCTTTTGGCTTAAGGCAATTTTCAGAATTGACTCAAATGTGAATGTGATTGTGGCCTTGATATGATCCAGCCAACTGAAAATGTAGGTGCCATAAACAGATAACACCCAGCGACTGGTGTTCATGTAGCTCCAGGCAAGCTACTGGGAACAAGGTGGGACAGTCCACCAAACTTCTACCGATAATGGGAGAACTGCTTCAACCATTTCTCCTCGTGATTCTCCTTTAGCTGCTTCACTATTCGTGCAGGGCTGTTCCCAAGTGTCTGGTCCTGCAGCGATCCGATGACTCTGATATCACAAGCATGTCTTTGTAGAGTCAAAGTATGATTATGACTTGGTGCTTTTGCCTAGTAACATTTTATGTCCCTATATGCAATACCAACTACAACTGAAACCAATCCACCCCTCCACCAATCCCCCAGTTGTTGGTCCGAACCCCTGATTCTCCGGTCACTTGGAATTTGGGGTTTTGTGTCCTTGAGCAAGACACTGAACCTCACCCGGTAAGCTTTGGCAAGCAGCATAGCTGCTCCCCCATGTGTGTGTGAGTGTGAATGGGTGAATAAGAAGCAGTGTAAAGTGCTTTGAGTACCAATAGGTAGAAAAGCGCTAAATAAGTGCAGACAATTTATGTTCATTGCACTTATTTCCGTGTCAGAATTAAGCAAAACATCTTCTGATGGGGCAAGTCAAGGCGATCACAAACAGTCTGACTGGTGGACAGATACAGTATATCAACCAACAAGCATTGGATCTCTCCCCAGAAGATAAAAGCTGCCAATGTCCAGCACCTTATGCACCTTTTTGTGCTCTCTATAACCAGTAAGCTGCTTCCCATAGGTTGAGCAAAGCCCCCTCACCTTGCACTGGGGATATGGCATACATACTAAGCTGGTGATGGAATATGTTGGAGCCTGATGGTAAATCAGTCATGTGGCTGGGGGTTCATACCAGAGCTGCATGTTGGGTTGTAGCTTTTCACCATGGTACAGTGCATGCAATCCACCTCTGATCCTGCACAGGAATCTTTCATCTCAATTGACAACCAGATTTAAACAGGAGAGGTAGCAGGACCAGGTTAATCAACATCCTAAGCAAATCTCTAAAAATGATCACAACTTAAGTTTAAAGTAGAATTATTATTTTTGAGGAGGTAAAACAGAAGCATTTCACTGTAAAACTAAACTGAATGAAGAGGTGGTTTCTAGAGACATGGGTGGACTAAAAGGTGCCTGGAGTGTTGCTTCTCACTGCAGAGGCAGTGGGAGGGATGGGATTAGCTTCAGTAGCAGTTTTACAGAAGACATAGGGCTAGCAGGGATGGCAGTAAAGGTGGTAATACTAGTGCCACCACTAGTTGCTGAAGGCGGACAAATGCTGCAAATTGCCAAATTGCCTAAAATGCACAGACATTTAGACATAACCGCTGTTGAAAGAAATCATGCTACATTAGTTTAACAGTAACTTAACATTACCTTAGTGGAAAACTGAGGCCTAGTTGACTTGAGGTAATGTAATTTGTTACTAAATTTAACTTGTAACTAACACTTGATGAGCTTATTGAATTGAACAAATACATATATGTGTATTTTGATGATAAATAGTGGCTTATATAGCGCTTTTATCCAAAGCACTTTACAATGTGGCTGCCATGCAAGGTGCTCACCTGACCCACCGGGAGCAACTTGGGGTTCAGTGTCTTGCCTGAGGACACTTCAACATGTAGCCAGGAGCGGGGATTGACCACTGACCCTGTGGTCCATGGTCAACTGCCTTACTCTAATCGTGGTAATGTTCCGCTATGTGCCTCATCAAAAACTTCCACTGTTGGCAGAAATATCCAACTATCATGAGAAACACAAGCACTGGTTTTAGCCTTTCTTTCTTTTGCGGTTGCTGTCTGAGATGACTGTTGTGAATTGGCACAATATAAATAAAGTAAACCCTATTTTCTATTATATATGATATAATATCAATATAAACTCTTCAAATTTCTTCCAAAATTTTACCTGAAAATCAAATATCCCCAACTTTAATTTAAAATTAAAAATCTCCACATAGGTCTAGGGATTATTATAACAATATACAATGACAAGATCAACAGATTTTGGCTCATCCCATTCAGGGATCACCATGCTGGATGCCTTTTCTGCTGCAACTGCCCCCCCCCATTCAGGCTCTGGAACAGCACTAAGGTGCCCCCAACCCACCCAATACTCTACCACTGGGGCGGCTGTAGCTTAGTTGGTAAGGCAGTTGACCATGGACCACAGGGTCAGTGGTCAATCCCCGCTCCTGGCTACATGTTGAAGTGTCCTCAGGCAAGACACTGAATCCCAAGTTGCTCCCGGTGGGTCAGGTGAGCACCTTGCATGGCAGCCACATTGTAAAGTGCTTTGGATAAAAGCGCTATATAAGCGACTATTTATCATTTGCCACCAGGCCTCAGAGCCTTTAGGTGTGACATGACACAATACTACCACTCGACCTCCTCATTTCACAGTAGCTCCCCAGGCAGTTACCTGTGGCACTTTTACCACAAACAGGCCATTAGAGTTTGATCTTGATGAGATGACAGTACCTTGGTGATGGGGTCATGGAGGGGGAAGCAATATTATAAAAATCAATCCACAAAGCCACACAGTTCACTTTGAACTGTTTACAGTTGACATACCATCCAAGACCAGGTAATAATCAATGACTTATTGTGTGTATCTGCTATTGTGATCCTCTAGTATAGTTTTAATAACCATTTTCTTTAGATGACCTTAATGGATGATAAGTCAAATGTGACATATATAGAACTTGATGGTTATGTAGAAGTGAATAAATACAGATATCTTTATTTTGTGGTCATGTTTGCAGCTTATATTCTTATAATCTGCTGTAATTCTACTATTGTTTGCCTCATAGTGATTCATAAAAACCTCCATGACCCCATGTACACTTTCATTGCAGCTTTGTTAACCAACTCAGTTCTTTTCAGCACTGCTCTTTACCCAAAGCTTTTGACTGATGTGTTATCAGAGAAACAGATCATATCATACTCAGCCTGTCTCTTTCAGTGGTTTATTTATTACTCTTTAGGTGGTTCAGAGTTCTTACTGTTGGCAGCTATGTCCTATGACAGATATGTGTCTATATGTAAACCTCTGCAATATCCAACTATCATGAGAAACACAAACATCAGTATCATGTTGGTTTTAGCTTGGTTTCTGCCCATTTGCCAAGTTACAGTACCTATTGCAATGAATGCTACTGAAAAACTTTGTAACTTTACTGTCAAAGGGATATTGTGTAACAGCATAGTTTTCAAACTGTACTGTGTGAGTTCAGGAGTGTTACACATATATGGTTTACTGGTTTTTGTAAATCTTTTACTTCTACCTGTATTTTTCATTCTTTTTACCTACACACAAATACTTATTATATCACATCAAAGCAGTAGAGAAGTCCGGAAAAAAGCTGCACAGACCTGTTTACCATGTTCTTTTAGCTAGACTGGAAACTGATTTTCCAAAAATTATTCATTTAATAATGACTTTACAAGTTGTTTTGTATCATCCTCTTTTTAATCCAATCATATATGGACTAAAGATGAAAGAAATTTATAAACTCCCCAAGGGGTTGTTCTGTCCAGTCAAAATGGTTTAGGGCACTAGCATAGTTAATGTTTTGTGTCATAATAAAACAGACAGTATATATATCGGTAATAATTAAAGACATTCTCTGCAATTTTACAAAAACAAAATATTATTTTTTTTTTAACACTAGTTCAATTATGAAATTTTGTGGTTTCTTATAAAGCAGTAATTAATATCTGGTGGTTGTTAAATAAACATATTTGTGTTTTAATTTTAATGCCTGAACGCAAGAGTTTGTATGTATTCCTGACTGAGCAGGTTAAATGATCTCATAGTTCTCTCCTGATAGATAGTTATTAATGTTAGTGTAAATGAAAAACAAATTAACCATATTGCTTCTTCGTCAGGCTTAGGGTGTGTGTGTGTGTGTGTGTGTGTGCCACAGCCATGACAAATAAGAGGAAGATGCAAGATGAAGGCCAAAATAAAGAATATATTAAAGACTAAAGAAAAACACAACATGTACAGAAAATACCATATGGTGTGTATATCAGTGCACTCATGAGTGGATGGATGAGTGAAGTAATAAAATCGATCAAAAGTTGCAAGAGGGACTTACAGGTACAGACACAAGTTCTTCACTGCACTAGCACCCTAGAAATTAACCTTATCCAAAGTACCACTACATGTATTTTATTGGCATTTTATCTGACAGACCAACACAAAGTGGCCCATAATAGTGAAGTGAAAGGAAAATGATAAATGGTTTTAAAAGTTTTTTACAAATAAATATCTAAAAAGTGTTTCTCTGAGTCAATAGTTTGTAAAGCCACCTTTTGCTGCAATTACAGCAACAAGCCTTATGGGGTTTGTCTCTAACAGCTTTGCATATCTAGAGAATCAAACTTTGCAAAATAGCTCAAGCTCAGACAGATTGGTTGGAGAGAGTCTGTAAACAGCAAACTGCATAATTGAATTTAGGTCTGGACTGGGTCATTCTAACAAAATATATGCTTTGATCTAAACCATCCCATTGTAGGTCTGGCTATGTTTAGAGCTGTTGTCCTGCTGGAAGGTGAACCTCCTCCCCAGTCTCGAGTCTTTTGCAGACTCTAACGGGTATTGTTCTAAGATTGTCCTGTATTTGGCTCCATCCATCTTTCCATCAAATCTGACCAGCTTCCCTGTCCCTGCTGAAGAAAAGCATCCTCACAACATGATGCTTCCACCACCGTGTTTCATGGTGAGGATGGTATGTTGAGCGTGATGTGCAGTGTTAGGTTTTAGCCACACAGCGTTTTGCATTTAGACCAAAAAGTAGTTGTCCTGTGCACAGATTCTCCCACCTCAGCTGTGGATCTCTGCAGCTCCTCCAGAGATACCATGGGCCTCTTGGCTGCTTCTCTGATTAACGTTCTGTTTGCCCAGCTGTCAGTTTATGTGGACAGTGCTCAGTGAGATGTTCAAAGCTCAGGATTTGTTTTTTATGACCTAACCCTGCTTTAAAGTACTCCACAGCTTTATCCCTGTTCTAAAAGCCAGTAAAGTTGCTGGTCTGTGGAGATTCTCAGTCATCCAGGTCATGGTTATCCCCAGGTGCTGTTCAGTGGAAACTAAAACTGGACTTCTGCTTGTAGGTCTCCAAGATGTTTCACTTTTCCTCTGAAAGGCTTTTTCAAGCACAAGTGCATTTGCCACTGAACATCACTTTTAGGAGTAAAGTTAGCAACGGTGTTTGTTCGCTGTTAGCTACACTAGCTGTAGCTGTTCACCTACCTGTTAAGGCTAACGGTATCTGCTGTAGCTAACATGTAGCTCTGTTGTCAGGAACAGAAATACTATAAACACTGGGGCTGAGCAGGAGAAGGTCAAGTACAAAACACAACAGCCAACTCAAAGACAGGTAAAGGTGAAACTCACCTGAGTGACTGTAGCAGTAGCTCTGCATTCCTTCGCTAAGCGCTGTGTTTGCTGACTCAGCGTAAGCCTTCTTCACGGTTGCATGAGCTTGGACTGTTAGGCACACTGTGAACTAACTGTATGTAACCTGTAAGCCTGAGCTGAGGGCACTGACAAATCGCTGTACACACACACACAAATCTCCCGTAACACAGTAACACAATCCCACGTGTAAAAAGACCGACATTTTTGAGGCTTTCCACTATTTTGCAGGTTGTTTTAAACTCTGCTCACACATAAAATGTTCAAATGCCAATTATATATATTTGAACTTGACAGAAACATAATGGAGGAGCCGTGAGGAATCCATGGTGTAGGATATGGATATGTGAGTGTAAAGGTGTGTCAGAATGTGGCACAGATATGAGTGCTGATCACACTCATTTTGCTTGGGTCAAAAGTTTTTCACATGGATGAATTATGAGAAAATGGGCCCTGGTATCAGACCAGGTAAGGGCCCCCACACCCCTTTCTGGTTACTTTGATTCTGTACTAATTTTACACTTGTCTTTGGAAGTTTTCTTTTAAGATTGTACTCATCTGATGTTTATTTTAGGTCATTGTGTGTTTTTGCAGGGTTTCAGGTCATTGTTAAACATTGTGATTTTCCACCTTTTTGTGGTAATATTTTATCTTTTAATTGAGCGCTTTCAAGGGGCCTGCCTGTCTTTACAATGATCATTTCAACGTGGTATTCCCATTGCAATTAATGTTAATTATTATCAATTAATTACAAAACACATTCCCAGCTTTCTTTAATTATTTCAGTATTTACTTCTTAGAAACAAATTGTAGCGTACAGGCTGTCAGATGATGATTATGACTTTATTATTATTGTGTTATTAAGAAATTTCTTACCCTGTTCTTGGTCTTACTCGTCCTGTCATATTAATATACATTTAGCTACATTTTTTATGTTACTGATTTTTATTATTATTGCCAAACTTGGTAAAGTGTAATGTAAACGGAGGCTGATTGTTTTCTTAACTCATAGACACACCGTGATCCAAATCATAGTCATTATACAATTGGTGCCGATGGAATGGGAATAAATCCTGGTCTTGTAGTTAGTGCTGTCATTTCATATTTTATCAAAATTATGATTTATTGATTCATCTATCATCCCAGTAAAGTTCATCACTACTAAAAAACAGTTTCACTCATTGGCCCTAATAAATCAAAAACATGCACTTGTCCTCAAGTCTCTTACTTTATAACAGTTAATAAGTTAATTTCATGGCCATTAAAAAACTTAAAAAACAATACACCGATACAATTATCATGTAGTTAATGTTAACTGGCAACTATTTTGTGCTAAACCGAAAATAAAAATTAACGATTAGAATAAAAGTAAATGTAATCAGTGGTCATTACACAGTCAAGGCTGTAAATGGTCTTTGATGGACATTTAAAATCAAACCTTTACAGTCAACAACGTTAGTGTCTGTACAACTGTGTTGATACATTTTTGTCTGAATGAAACAATCTCTTGAGGTGTTTAGAGATTTCTCTCATCTTTAGTCCATATATGATTGGATTAAAAATGGGATGATACAAAATAATTTGCATTGTTATTAATAAACGCACAGTTTTCAGAAGATCAGTGTCCAGTCGAACTAGAAGAATATCATATGCACTTAAACATGTAAAGTTGATGAAAACCACCAAGTGAGGTAAACAAGTCTGTGCAGCTTTTCTTCTGACTGCTCTACAACTTCGATATGAAATTATAAGTATCTTTGTGTAGGTATAAAGTATGAAAAGTACAGGGAGAAGTAAAATATTTACAAAACAAACTAAACCATATATATTCAGTGCTCTTGAACCCACACAGTGAAGTTGGACAACTGTGCCGTTACAAATTATTCCACTGAATATGAAGTTGCATAGTTTAATGTTGGCATTCAGCACCATTGATGGAGCAAACTCACTAACAGGCAGAAGCCAATTCAAAACCAGGATGATACCAATGTTCCTTTTCCTCATGATAGTTGGATATTGCAGAGGTTTACATATAGACACATATCTGTCATAGGACATGGCTGCCAACAGTAAAAACTCTGAACCACCTAAAGAGTAATAAATAAACCACTGAAAGAGACAGGCTGAGTATGATATGATTTGTTTCTCCGATAAAACATCTATGAAAAGCTTTGGATAGATGGCCGTGCTGAAAAGGACAGAGTTGATTAACAAAGCTGCAATAAAAATGTACATAGGCTCATGTAGATTTTTGTTGATTACTATGAGACACACAATAGTAGAATTACAGCAGATTATTATTAAATATGCCGTAAACATGATGAGAAAATAAATATATCTATATTTCTGTAACTCTACGTATCCATCAAGGGTTATATATGTGTTGTTTAAGATATCATCCATTAAAGCAGTATAAAAAACCTAGTTCTCACTTTGAGCACATTAGTGACACAAAACCGGTATCGAATTGTCTCAATCTTTTCCACAGTGGTCACAGGTACCTGATCTACAGGTGGCAGCTTGTGCACTCTTTTTATTGAGGTTTTGGATCCTCTGTGGATCTCATTACACCAAGAGCTACTAACCTGTTAACATCAAACTCTGGAGGCCTAAACTTTTACTGGTTTTGTCCACATACATTTTTACAGTTACACATTGATAGAATACCAGAGTCAAAAGGAACCTCCTAGAAATGAATGAACAATGAACAATGAATAAATCCCAGCTGACAGACTGGGGGAGTAAACAGTGCAGTGACAAAAGAAGCAGGAAAAGAAACAGTGGATTCAATAACTGCGTCAATTGTGCATTTTTAAAACGTTCCCTCTACAGGCCACTGTTTGTTCAGTTTTTATTCAAATGTGGTCAGACGTTGATGTAAAAACGAGCAGAAATCACTCCATGGTGATTATGTCTCTTTTGTGCCTCTCTGCCTTCTTCCAAAAAGCCAGTTGTTTTTTTTTTTTTTTTACAGAAATCACACTTCTTTTTATCCTAAAAGACCCAAACCCGTAGACTAAGACCTCCCCTGGCAGCGCAGATCTCACAGTGCTGGAAACGTGGGCCGACACGTGAACCGTGATCGCTTTGGGAGAAAAGAGAGATGTTGGCGAGACGTGAGGTTAATTCTAACATTAAACCATGAGGAAAACAACTGCACAAATATGTTGACTGAACGTGTATGAAAAGGTCATGTCATCTTATCACGACCCACGTTACAGAGACACAATTTATAGGACATCTTATGTCCATCACATCATCTGACAGAGTCAACATAAAGACAGGGTTGTGACAGCAGCTTTGTGATGGATCAGATTTAAAACTGGTTTTCACCAAGAAGTTTTTAATGCATCCGCAGACAGTAGGATTCAGTACTGTGGATCCATGACCAGGACGAGACTTTGTGACACCTGGTGGCTGAAAGGAGGAACTGCAGGTTGGATTTAATGAGCCTTTTTCTGAATTAAACACACTGCGTTCCTGACACTAGCTACCAGTTGGGCACCGTGGACATACTGCACACAGATACCACGACACTTTCAATGGCTACATCTGTATGAAAAAGGTAATGTACCCTCATCACGAACGAGAAAGACAGAGACACATTGTGTTGAAAATTCTATTTCTATTGCATCATCTCACAATGTCAACAGAAACAGAAACAGTAATATGACAGTAGCTTTGTAAAAAGAAGTTTTATCGAATCAGAATCGCTCAAGCCTCTGGAGTCGTATAGTCTTTACTTGTTAGTAGTTCTTTGCGTAATGAGATCCACGGAGAATCCGGAAGCTCAATAAAACTGTAGAAAAGCCCTCGTCCTGACAGTAAAGTCTTTGGAAGTTCTTCTGTCGATCAGGTACCTGTGAGTGAGTGAATGACACATTTTGCTACAGTTTGTGGTTTACTACAGTGATCAGTGAGACTTCTTGTCTTTCTTGTAGTTTTTACAGCCTTAATGGATGATGAATTAAATGTAACATATATAACTCTTGATGGGTTTATAGAATTACACACATACAGATTTCTTTATTTTGTGATGATGTTTACAGCATATGTTATAATAATCTGCTGTAATTTCACCATTGTGTGTTTGATCTGGATTCACCAAAACCTCCATGAGCCTATGTACATTTTCATTACGGTTTTGCTGATCAATTCTGTTCTTTATGTAGCACACTTGACAAAACACGCAGACAGGATCTTGTGGTTTCTCTCTCTTTACTGCAAAATTACAGACAAACAGTACACTGTTGTTAACATCGTTCTGTCTCGTGTCTCGTCTCAGCGCACAGTGTGTCGGCGACATACACTTGATCTTGATCTTGAATGCAGTGAGAGGGCGGCTTGACTCTTCCAGGAAGCCTTGGTGGTAAGCCTTCCCTTGGTCGAGGACAGAAAACCAAGAGCTTCCCTTCAGACTGGTGAGCAGATCTTGTATTCGGGGTATTGGGTGGCGATCTGGAATGGATTTCCTATTTAGCTCCCTATAGTCACAGCACAGACGTAAGCTTCCATCCCTTTTCCTCACACATACAATGGGACTGGAGTAAGACGATTTTGATTTCTTGATCCAGCCTCTGTTCAACAGATCTTCCAGATATTCTTTTACCTCCTTATGAAGTGGCTTGGGGATGGATACATATGTCTTCTTCACCGGTGTGGGGTCACTCAGGCGTATTTTGAGCTGCAGTGATGGAATGGTCCCCACGTCATATTCATCCCGAGAAAAAGCTCCACACTCCTCCCTCAAGACCTGTTTGACCTGCTGTTGTTGTGCTAAAGAGAGATGACTGAGGGGGACTGGGGGTTCCCAGCTATTTTTATCACCATTCACTGTCATGTCTCCTTGCACTGTCTCCTTAGTCTCTATTTCCTGTTTTTCTTGTGGCTTTTGGTTCACCGTTCGTATTTCATTCTTTCCAACCGGTTCTGCCGGCGCAGGGTAGATGGATTTAACTACATGGGTCTGCCCCAGTATGGTTCTTGGAGGGAGATAGATATCATGAGCAGTGTTATTAGTTACTGGGATAGTAAAGCGGGACCAGGTGCCTCTCTGTAACCGCACCACACTCTGTTCAATATGCAGCCCCTCCGGGAGCTGTGGGTGTGAGCGGGGTTCAAAAAGGACATCTTGTTGCTCTGGGAGGGGGCCTACACGTACACTGCATTTAAGTCCTTTTGTCTGACCTGGAGGAATAGTCGTAATCTCTTTACCTCCTTTGACCATGCCTTCTCCTAGCCTGTCATCTCCACTCCTCATTAATTTCAGAAAGACTTCGGTCCTTTTGCAGTCAAAAGAGAATGCTGCACTGACAGCCTCGGAAACCCCACGGGGTGGGTCTATGCCCTTCTCTAACAGATGTTCAATTACATTATATCCAATAATTGGTTCTTCAGCCACACCATCTTCATTAGCTACCAGCATTGGGACTAAGAGTTCCAATTGTGTGGTGTGGTCTGATGGCAGTTTAAATTTAACTTCCACCCACCCAGAGAAGGGGATCGGTGTCTGGTTCACGGCTCTTCCATCTAGTGTTTCTGATCCAAGGATCTCTGCAATACTCTTCACCATGGTATTTGGGATGTGCCGTTGTCTCCAGTTCTCATTTATCAGGCAGACTTGTGACCCAGTGTCCCACAGTGCTCTTGTCTCAACCCCGTTCAACAGGCAGGTGATCATCAATTTCTTCCCAATCAGGCTGAGCAACCGTGCTCTGCGTCTTGGAGAGAGAAGACTGACACTGATCATGTCATTTCTCTGTGATCCAATGTCTTGTGCTCTAACATCCCTTTTGTTCTCTATACCTTGGATACTGTCATCAATCAGCTTGTAAACATCTCCAGATGGCTTACTTTTCTTGTCTGCTGATAGTGTTGGTGTTGCAGTGCTTGCTGACAATTCTACCTGTCCTGGTTTTTTTTCCGTGCTCCTCCTCATCCTACACCCACGGGATAAGTGACCGCTTTGCCCACATTTGAAGCAATGGTAACACTGTTCTCCCTTTTTGTTGTCCTGACATTTTCTGCAGCTACGTTCGCTGCTTACTCGTTGCTGTACTGGAAGCTTAGGAGATCCATGGATAACTTTTTTTATTTCTTCCATCTCTTCTTTCAGTTTTTTGATTGTGTCCAGCAGTTCAGCTTCCATTTGAGTGGTTGCTGGTGGTGTTTTTTGCATTTTAATTTTAGTGGGCATGGAGGAGAACTGTTCTTCACCACCAACTGCTCTCACTGTTGTCTCAGGGACTGGTGATCTTTCTGCTTTTATTTCTCTCACCTTGAGTTCTTTACTGTTCTTTCTGAATTTCTGCTGCCGTTCCCACTCTAGGCTGGTTGCTTCATTTGTTTTTGCAATCAACATGTCATCAGGTACGGCTGGGTCATCCAGATAATTTTTTAGCTGATATTTCACACTGTCACTAATTAGCCCCGTCCGCACCGCTCTCAGAAACTTCCTCTGAACCAGCTCAGGGCTGTACTGCTCATCTGTACCAGGCTCTCTGGAAGAAGCTAACAGTCTCTCTTTTAGCTCTATTGCCCTAAAGAGGAAGTTTTGTGGGGACTCGTGATTATCCTGGGTGATGTTTATCAGCCGATGGTACAGATCAACAGAGCTATCCTCCTTGTAATGTCCCTTTAAAATAGTGCGCAGCTGGGAAAGAGTGAGGTCTGTTTTAATCTCCAGCATATCGCGGAGGTTCAACCCTGGGCTTACAGCTCGGACCACTGCCTCAATAATTTCCGCCTCACTATGGTTTTTCTTTAGTCCCATGTCAATCTGGTGGATGAGGTTAGAATAAGACAGCTTGTCCCTCTGCCCTCTTTCTCCAATTTGTCCATTAATTTTGAACTCCCTCCGAAGAGTTACTTCAGGTGACTGTGTAACTGTGGACAAGGCTGGTTGGTGAGGGGAAGCATGACTTTGTTGCTGACTAGTTATTCTGTTAGTTAGCTTCAACATTTCCTCCTCAAGTTTCTTGGTAGAGGTCTGAAAACTCAGTTGTAGTTCTGCATATTGTTCTTGTAAGCTGGCCAACATAGCAGCATCTTTGCTTGCCCTACCCCCTGTCCCCTGTGCTTGGTCACCTCTTTCCTTCACCTCTTTAGCATTTGTTAATAAGTGGACTAAAAACTCATGAGCCACTTCCTCTTCCTCATTTTCAACAGCTATTTCTGCTGCTTCGGTTATTAACCTGATCAGCGTGTGCTTTTTGGACTGTTTGTCAGTGGAGATTTTTGCTTGCAAACACACCTCATGTAGCTGCTCCAACCTAAGAGATACCAGGGTCTCACTCAACTGGTCTTGCAGGTGCTCCAGCGCCATTTCGTTTGTGTTGCCTCTGCAACCTCACACTGTTTTCTCAGTAGCACAGCTGATCCCCGTACGGGCCACCAAATTTTGTAGCACACTTGACAAAACACGCAGATAGGATCTTGTGGTTTCTCTCTCTTTACTGCAAAATTACAGACAAACAGTACACTGTTGTTAACATCGTTCTGTCTCGTGTCTCGTCTCAGCGCACAGTGTGTCGGCGCTGCCTGTACACACCCGACCTGAGCATATTTAACACATACTCGTAACAATTATAATAAATGTTTGGCACCAATAACGAAACAGTACTACTACAACTTCAGTCCTTATACCTGACATCTTTACAATTACATGTAATGCAATTTAGATGTTTCTCATTCAAATGTACCGTACAGGGTCCTAATCCTAATGGCCGAGTTAGCTTAACTGCTACCTTGTCATTGCTAACATCTAACTCGTGCCAACGCACACTGAGTGGGAGCAAACGGCCAACTTTCCCACTTTACTCATCAACCTCTGCTTTATATGAAACTTTAATCCTCTATTCAATATCTCGTCAGCTTACCTGCAAAATTACAGACAAACAGTACACTGTTGTTAACATCGTTCTGTCTCGTGTCTCGTCTCAGCGCACAGTGTGTCGGCGCTGCCTGTACACTCTCGACAGAAACGCTCGCTAAAGGGCGTCTCCCTCTTGTGGCGAATATCGGTAACAACACTTATAAAAGCTCAATGTTGTCTGTGTGCAGCAGACTGAAGTGCAGATGTCTCAAAATAAGGTAAACTAGCAAATCAAATGTGCCAAAAGAACAGTGTAGAATATGAACTAAGATAAAATGGGGTTAAATAACAATATATGTGTTGGGGCTCTAACCTGTTTGAATTCACTGCCCTCACATTTACAGCACTAATATCTACCCAAAGCTGTTGGTTGACTTTTTGTCTGAAAAACAGATTATATCATACTCAGCCTGTGTGTTTTAAGCATTTATGTATTACACTCTGGCTTGTTCAGAGTTTTTACTGTTAGCAGCTATGTCCTATGACAGATATGTGTCTATATGTAAACCTCTGCAATATTCAACTATCATGAGGAAAACAATTGTCAGTATGTTTCTGGTTTTATCTTGGATCGTGCCTGGCTGTGAGATTGCACTGTCAGTTATATTTAATGCTAATATAAAACTGCGCAACTTTACTTTGAGAGTAATCTTTTGTAACAACTCAATATACAAATGTCAATGTTTGAGTTCAGTAGTTCTATCTGTATATGGAGTCTTTGTATTGTTGAATATTTCATTTTTTCCTATGCTCTTTGTACTTTTTACATACACCAGGATCCTAATTATTTCCTACAGAAGTTGTAAATCAGTCAGGAGAAAAGCTGCACAGACCTGTTTACCGCACCTGCTGGTTTTAATCAGCTTTTCCTGCTTTTTGATTTATGATATTGTTATAGTCAAACTGGAATCAGATTTTCCAAAGACAGCCCGTTTAATAATGACTTTACAAATCATTTTGTATCATCCTCTCTTTAATCCACTCATATATGGACTAAAAATGAAAGAAATCTCTAAACACCTCAAAGGGCTGTTGAGTAAGTTCAAATCATATTAATATATCCACATAGTTAACTCAGGCACTTTTTAAAAATGTTTTAGTAATAATGCAAAATTGTGCTTTTCAGGCATTTGTAAATGACTGATATACAGAATAAATGATCTTTCTCTTCTTCATATTAGTATCATGTATTAATGAAGCTCATATCAATGAATTCTGAATTTGGAATAGCAATGTAAATGGAAAAAATGGATAATAAAAATATGCTCCCACACTTGTGCGGTGGAAGCCTCTGGTGACAGAGACATTGTACAGCACTGGTCATAGTAATACTGAGACTGTAAACAGTTTTAGAAAGTCTTGTGTCTCTACAGCAGAAAATGATGTGGTAGCAAACTTAAGTGCTGGCTGCATTACAGTACTGTCACACCAAAGATGGGGCTTCACTTCCAGTCAGGACAACTAAATACATATAATGTGTCTCAAGTCGAATTGTGACAATGACTTCCATACCGGATCGGTCGGGGCCCAGGTTAACGACTGCCACCGGTGCTGTTGACCTACAGGGTATCGGTGGAAATTGGACTACTGTTGGTCGAAGACGAGGTTGAAGGTGTGTTCGTAGGCAAAGAGAGAAGAGGAAAGCTAAGAATGTAGGACTGACAGTAGAGACTTTGAATGTTGGGACTATGACAGGGAAGGCTAGGGAGTTGATCGACATGATGCAGAGAAGGAAAGTGGACATACTGTGTGTCCAGGAGACCAGGTGGAAAGGTAGCAAGGCTAGAAGCTTAGGAGCAGGGTTCAAGTTGTTCTACCATGGGTCAGATAGGAAGAGAAATGGAGTAGAAGTTGTATTGAAAGAGGATTTTGTGAGGAATGTTCTAAAGGTGAAAAGAGTATGAGACAGGTTTTTGAGTTATGCCCCACAGGTAGAATGTGAGTAGAGTTAGAAAAGAAGGAGAAATTCTGGAGTGAATTAGATGAAGTGATGCAGAGCATTTCCAGAGGTGAGAGAGTGGTGATTGGTGCAGATTTCAATGGACATGTAGGCGAAGGGAACAGAGGTGATAAGACTGTGATGGGCAGGTTTGGTCTTCAGGACAGGAACACAGAAGGACAGATGGTGGTTGACTTTGCAAAAAGGATGGAAATGGCTGTAGTGAACACTTTCTTCCAGAAGAGGCAGGAACATAGGGTGACGTATAAGAGCGGAGGTAGAAGCACTCAGGTGGACGACATCTTGTGTAGACGTTGTAATCTGAAAGAGATTAGTGACTGTAAAGTGTTGGCAGGGGAGAGTGTAGCCAGACAACACAGGATGGTGGTGTGTAAAATGATGCTGGTGGTGAGGAAGATGAAGAGGGCGAAGTGGTGGAAGTTGAAAAAGGAAGGATGTTGTGTAGTTTTCAGGGAGGAGCTGAGACAGACTCTGGGTGGTTTGGAAGTGCTTCTAGGTGACTGGACCACTACAGCTAATTTGATCAGGGAGACAGGTAGGAGGGTACTCGGTGTGTCATCTGGAAAGAGGAAAGTGGACAAGGAGACTTGGTGGTGGAATGAGGAAGTTCAGGAGTGTATACAGAGAAAGAGGTTAGTTAGGAAGAAGTGGGACACTGAGAGGACTGAAGAGAGTAGACAGGAGTACAGGGAGATACAGCATAAGGTGCAGGTAGAGGTGGCAAAGGCCAAACAAAGAGCATATGAGGACTTGTATGTTAGGTTGGACACTAAAGAGGGAGAGGTGGATTTGTACAGGTTGGCCAGACAAAGAGATAGAGATGGAGGACGTTGAAGAGGATGAAGAGTGGAAAGGCAGTTGGTCCTGATGACAAACCTGTGGAGAAATGGAAATGTCTAGGAGACATGGCAGTAGAGTTTCTGACTAGTTTAACAAGATCTTGGACAGTGAGAGGATGCTGAGGACTGGAGGAGAAGTGTACTGGTGCTTATTTTTAAGAACAGGGGAGATGTGCAGAGCTGTGGCAACTACAGAGGAATAAAGCTGATGAGCCAAACAATGAAGTTGTGTGAAAGAGTAGTGGAAGCTCGGCTAAGGGCAGAGGTGAACATTTGTGAGCAGCAATATGGTTTCATGCCTAGAAAGAGTCCAACAGATGCAGTATTTGCTTTGAGGATGCTGATGGAGAAGTACAGAGAAGGTCAGAGGGAGTTGCATTGTGTCTTCGTAGATTTAGAGAAAGCGTATGACAGGGTGCCGAGAGAGGAGCTGTGGTATTGTATGAGGACGTCTGGAGCGGCAGAGAAGTATGTTAGAGTGGTGCAGGACATGTATGAGAGCTGTAAGACTGTGATGAGGTGCTGTAGGTGTGACAGAGGAGTTCAAGGTGGAGGTGGGTCTGCATCAAGGATCAGCTCTGAGCCCCTTCTTGTTTGCTCTGGTGATGGACAGGCTGACAGATGTAGACAGGAATCTCCATGGACTATGATGTTTGCAGATGACATTGTGATTTGTAGTGAGAGCAGGGAGCAGGTGGAGGAAAATCTAGAGGATGCAGAGGATATGGTTAGATGGAGGCACATGATTCGCTGTGGCGTCTCCTGAAAGGGAACAGATGAAAGGAAAAGAAGATGATCACATTTACATCTACATTTAGTCACAGTCATGATCTTATGCACTAATCAGGCAGAACATTATAAAACCTTTGCAATTTCATGCATCCAATACAGTGGCTCTGCCATGAACTCTACAGTTTTCAGGTTGAAATTGTTATATAGGTGATAATTCTACCATGTGTTTATTATTGAGGTCAAAGAAGGTAGTGAAGTTGTACTGGAGTGGATTTTACTGGTTCTAATGTTTTTGCCACCGTATTAAAAATGAATGAGGTGGCACTCACACACTTCTATTCTTCAATACTTCAAATGCAATTAATGCACTTAGTGGAAATGATTTTCATTTTTCCAGAATTGAAACTTCTTTTGACAAATTTTTCTTTCTGTCCAAAACTTTATCAGGTCGTTCCTTCAAGTTAGACTTTAACACACAGATCTGAAACTTGCCTCTGTTCTTGCTATTGTGGGTCTGCTGAGATCCACAGCAATATTCCACAACTATATAATGTTAAGAAAAGGTTTCTGTCAGACTTTTGAGGGACAACCAGTGCAAATCATAAGTTAATGCTGTGCTAAATAGAAAGTCGGGTCATAGGGATCAGAACATCTTTGTCACAGAGATCAGGTTAGAGATATGTGTCTCATCCAAGTTTGAATGTCAGAGTAAGAGGGAAAAATGCATGTTTAGACAGTGGAGACATCTGATGTAATGGACAGGAGTAGATGATAGAACCCAGAGATGGTGCACATTTGGACAAGAGAAGAGGACCTTGCAGAACAACTGTGGAGAGACAGTAAGTGCTGCATACTTGCCCCTGCAAAGACACATTGTAGGTTCACCCATATAGGTAAATACTGAGTCTGCTGAGAGCTGTACCAGGGAGGCTTATTTCTACAATGGAGACAAGGGGGGTCTGGTGGATTACAGCAAAACGACGTTAAAGAAATAGCAGCAACAAAGACTGAATGCTGCGTCACAGAACTACCTTCATTTACCCGAGACAGTATACTTCTACTTCTAATGGAGAATATGTCCGATAAGTTAGAAATTGTACTGGCATTGTTTTTGCTGTTGCCTCTTCTTGTGCACTAAGCTGAACAGCCGACCTTCTCCCTCAGAGAGAACACTGACAGCCCTTCAACGTGCTAGATCATGTCAAAAGCTTTCGTCGGGGGTCCGAGTAATGCCAAACGTGTGCGACATCCCACAAATAACTAGCACAACACAATGTTTACCAATGGCCAATGTTAGTCACTGCTTTTGAAAATTAAAAGAATTAAAAGAAGACAGTTTTCTGGTGATTAAGACGATGTTAAGACGTAAGATGTTCTGTTACTGTCACAAACCCTCTCTGCTTCCTGACCACAGCCGAGTCATCAACTGTGAAATTTAGATAAGATAGTGAACCAGCACCAACTGGATGTTCTGTACTTGAAGAATGAGCTTCCACCAGCCTCGATTGAAACTTAGATTAAACTTATGCATGTCTTATATTTTCAACTCTGAACATAGAAGCCTTACTGATTCCATTGTCTCAGCCATGACCTTCCTCACGTTTTGTTTCTCAGTATAAAACAGCACACGCAGTTACCTTTGGCTGACGTACTAGTTGACCACAACAGGGGGCCTCATGTTTATTTTCCTTTGACATCACGTGTCCTGTGACTTTTTGCGAGATCCTAGTTCCCAGTAATCAGCCCTTTGAAGTCCCATAGTATAAAAGCCAAGTATGTTGTATTTGCTTCTAACTGATTCCTGTAGTATGATTTTCCTTAAGATTAAAATTTCAAAAATCTGGTACGTCTGTCTTTACATCTTTGGTTTTTAGGTTTTTAAAATTGGTTGAAAATGTAAAACGCCCTAATGTGTATGAGGTCTTAGTAGTGGATTACTGTGTGCTCTGCAGCTCCTCCTTCAGGGTTTGCTCCTGGTGGTTTTTCCAGTCATCACTGGCTGATCCCAGCGTACCTGCAGCCAATCATGGTTCACCAGGGTGTATATGAAGACTGGGGAGCTGCACCTCTGAGCCTCTTAGCCACTTCTTCTCCTTTACTACCTGAGCACATGTATTTTGAGTGTTAACGTTCTATTTAGAGTGTGTTTGTTGCCCCTCAAGGTCATAGCTTGTTGTTGGTTGTTAGTTTTTTGGTTAACTTACTCCTTGCCAGTAAAGTCTGAAGGAAACAGCTGCCATTTTGTTGTTCAGGATTGTACTTTCTGTTTTTTCCTCATTTACTAAGCAGCTAGTTATATTTTGAGATTAAAGCTGTGTGGTTTTTGAAGGTTGACTTAAGGTAGAGCCGCCTCCAAAGCAACAAATCAGAGCTAAAACTCCACAGAGCTAAACACTTCACTTTCTCTAAGTCAGGTATCTGTGAATGAATGAGACACCTCAATACAGGTAATATGTTACTGCAAAGCTCAAACTAACACTGCTTCTCTCAGCTATGTATTTATAACCTCATTCAAATCGACCTTCTCTTCACACTTTGGTTTTGAAAACCTTGATGGATGATACAATAAATGTAACATATTTAACTCTAACTGGGTTCACAGAACTGCACAAATACAGATATCTTTGTTTTATAATCATGTTTAAACTGTATGTTCTAATAATCTGCTTTAATGTCACTATTGTTGTTCTTATCGGAATTCACAAAAACCTCCATGAGCCTATGTACATTTTTATTGCAGCTTTGTTAATTAACTCACTTCTTTACAGCACTAACATTTACCCAAAGATGTTAACTGACATCTTATCTGCAAAACAGATCATAACTTATCCACTCTGTCTGTTACAGTCTTTTATATATTACACTATGATGGGTTCAGAGTTCTTACTGTTAGCAGCTATGTCCTATGACAGATATGTCTCTATATGTAAACCTCTGCAATATCCAACGATCATGAGAAAATCAACTGTCAGTGTCATTCTGGTTTTATCTTGGATTCTGCCTGCTTGTGAGCTTGCAGTATTAGTTGTATTGTATGCTAATAACAAAGTCTGCAGTTATACTTTGACAGGAATCTTTTGTAACAACTCAATTTACAGTATTCAGTGTGTGCGCTCAGTAGCAATATCTGTATATGGTGTATTCATGTTTGTAAATATCATTCTGTTCCCTCTGATTTTCATTCTTTATACTTACACCAGGATCCTGATTATTTCCTACCGAAGCTGTAAAA
This sequence comes from Channa argus, assembly GCF_033026475.1. Taxonomy (NCBI): domain Eukaryota; kingdom Metazoa; phylum Chordata; class Actinopteri; order Anabantiformes; family Channidae; genus Channa; species Channa argus. Next base: position 2,450,253 of record NC_090205.1, read on the forward strand.
CTGTCCGAAAAAAGGCTGCACAGACCTGTTTACCTCACCTGCTGGTTTTAATCAACTTTTCCTGCTTTGCTACTTATGATATAATTATAGTTCGACTGGAATTAGATTTAGCCAAACTTTTGCGGTTGATAATGACTTTGCAAATCATTGTGTATCATCCTCTCTTTAATCCAATTATATATGGACTAAAAATGAAAGAAATCTCAAAACATTTGAAGAGGATGTGGAACCAGCTAAAATCACATTAGTACATGAACTCTCTTAACTAATTTACACCCTTTGTATTTGTAGTGATAAAACAGAGATTCAGCATTAACGGACCTGTTTTTATGATCATATTAAAGCAGAATTGTAAATTTTTATATTCATGTAACATGGATGTATTTGTTTTAGCTGTTAGCTTCCTAGTTGTATTAATGAACTTCAGTGTCACCTCTGGACCCTGCAAACAGTGGCTGAAAATGTTGGGATCCCTATTAATACTGCTCCATCTCTACATACAGCAAACGTGAAAATGGAAATTACCAGGAAAATATGCTGAAAGGCAATTTGCTCTCCTTTCTTGATAGATTAGTTTTTCATTAGTTCATATTTCATACTCATTAGCTCATTAGTTAATATTGAAACATGTAATAACTTCAGCATAATAGATTTAACTCTAAGCTGTTGACTGTCTTGAATTAAGCCTTGGGTTTTACCTGTGAAGACTGTATAAGTTGCCCTTTTGAATCTGAGATAAGAACCATCACAAGTGAAGAACAAACACTGGGGGCAGTAGCCTGTGGGTGGAGAATGTTCTGCTCAGCAACAGAAGGTTCTAAAATGTTTGACTTATGAAGCCTGTAGAACTGCTTGAAACTCTGTGGATGTACTTCACTCTAACAAGAAAATAAAACCCTTAAAGACATCCTGGATGTTGAAGCTTCTTTACTGATTACAATCGAGGTGTCTACGACAAGATGCTGTTGATTTTGTCACAACAGTGTAACCAGTGGTAAAAAGAAACCACTGGTGTACTAAACAACACCTACAGGTCAGCAATTGAAAACAGCCTGCATCACACTTTGCACAGTTATGTAGTGTGATGCTTGTTCTAAATATTTATGTAGCGATGTCGGATTCTGTGATAAAAACATTGTGGTTTGTAAAGAAAAACTCTGTCAAACACATTTTATTACAATACACAACTACACCAACAAAGCAACCACAGTCACAGAAATGGCTGTGAAGCCAAGTCATTACTACGTAGCAGAAGTCAATAGTAATGATAGTAATAATGAATACAGTATTATTTACTACTGTTTAGTTTGCGTTGTTTTTTGGAACCTGTATTTCTAATGGATCAAAAGATCCAATATGAATAAATCTTATGCAGCAAATCTGATTTATGATAAAACACACATATTTCATTGTTCAGACCATGTACCATTTATTCATTAAATCCATCAGTAATAATAGTAATGACCTCACGTGCACTAAAGTGTTGACAAAAAACTTTATTCACCAAAATTTATTTACCAAGACGTGTGTTCACTGAAATACTCCAGCACATACAAACCAAAATGTCTTACAAAATGTTTTGTAAGATTATTTCAGTTATCAGCAAGTGTACTACTGCTGTATGATACAGCAATTGAACAAGAATCAGGCATTTATTGGTGTGTGCATTGAATGAAATGAGCTGGAACATGACTGTCATCGTGCTGTGAAATCACAGTTGCAACATTGGACTAGATTATTTTTTTAAGACATTTATTCAATGCATTTGAAATTTTTAGAACTTGGACAGCAAAGCTCTGTAACAGCATGTAAACGGAGGCTGATTGTCTTCTTAACTCATAGACACACCGTGATCCAAATCATAGTCATTATACAATTGGTGCCGATGGAATGGGAATAAATCCTGGTCTTGTAGTTAGTGCTGTCATTTCATATTTAATCAAAATTATGATTTATTGATTCATCTATCATCCCAGTAAAGTTCATCACTACTACAAAACAGTTTCACTCATTGGCCCTAATAAATCAAAAACATGCACTTGTCCTCAAGTCTCTTACTTTATAACAGTTAATAAGTTAATTTCATGGTCATTAAAAAACTTAAACAAGACACACCGATACAATTATCATGTAGTTAATGTTAACTGGCAACTATTTCATGCTAAACCGAAAATAAAAATTAATGATTAGAATAAAAGTAAATGTAATCAGTGGTCATTACACAGTCAAGGCTGTTAATGGTCTTTGATGGACATTTAAAATCAAACCTTTACAGTCAACAACGTTAGTGTCTGTACAACTGTGTTGATACATTTTTGTCTGAATGAAACAATCTCTTGAGGTGTTTAGAGATTTCTCTCATCTTTAGTCCATATATGATTGGATTAAAAATGGGATGATACAAAATAATTTGCATTGTTATTAATAAACGCACAGTTTTCAGAAGATCAGTGTCCAGTCGAACTAGAAGAATATCATATGCAATCAAACATGTAAAGTTGATGAAAACCACCAAGTGAGGTAAACAAGTCTGTGCAGCTTTTCTTCTGACTGCTCTACAACTTCGATATGATATTATAAGTATCTTTGTGTAGGTATAAAGTATGAAAAGTACAGGGAGAAGTAAAATATTTACAAAACAAACTAAACCATATATATTCAGTGCTCTTGAACCCACACAGTGAAGTTGGACAACTGTGCTGTTACAAATTATTCCACTGAATATGAAGTTGCATAGTTTAATGTTGGCATTCAGCACAATTGATGGAGCAAACTCACTAACAGGCAGAAGCCAATTCAAAACCAGGATGATACCAATGTTCCTTTTCCTCATGATAGTTGGATATTGCAGAGGTTTACATATAGACACATATCTGTCATAGGACATGGCTGCCAACAGTAAAAACTCTGAACCACCTAAAGAGTAATAAATAAACCACTGAAAGAGACAGGCTGAGTATGATATGATCTGTTTCTCCGATAAAACATCTATGAAAAGCTTTGGATAGGTGGCCGTGCTGAAAAGGACAGAGTTGATTAACAAAGCTGCAATAAAAATGTACATAGGCTCATGTAGATTTTTGTTGATTACTATGAGACACACAATAGTAGAATTACAGCAGATTATTATTAAATATGCCGTAAACATGATGAGAAAATAAATATATCTATATTTCTGTAACTCTACGTATCCATCAAGGGTTATATATGTGTTGTTTAAGATATCATCCATTAAAGCAGTATAAAAAACCTAGTTCTCACTTTGAGCACATTAGTGACACAAAACCGGTATCGAATTGTCTCAATCTTCTCCACAGTGGTCACAGGTACCTGATCTACAGGTGGCAGCTTGTGCACTCTTTTTATTGAGGTTTCGGATCCTCTGTGGATCTCATTACACCAAGAGCTACTAACCTGTTAACATCAAACTCTGGAGGCCTAAACTTTTACTGGTTTTGTCCACATACATTTTTACAGTTACACATTGATAGAATACCAGAGTCAAAAGGAACCTCCTAGAAATGAATGAACAATGAATAAATCCCAGCTGACAGACTGAAGGAGTAAACAGTGCATTGACAAAAGAAGCAAGAAAAGAAACAGTGGATTCAATAACTGTGTCAATTGTGCATTTTTAAAACGTTCCCTCTACAGGCCACTGTTTGTTCAGTTTTATTCAAATGTGGTCAGACGTTGATGTAAAAACAAGCAGAAATCACTCCATGGTGATTATGTCTCTTTTGTGCCTTTCTGCCCTTTTCCAAATCCCAGTTGTTGTTTTTTTTACAGAAATCACACTTCTTTTTATCCTAAAAGACCCAAACCCGTAGACTAAGACCTCCCCTGGCAGCGCAGATCTCACGGTGCTGGAAACGTGGGCCGACACGTGAACCGTAATCGCTTTGGGAGATGATGGCGCGGCAGTAGCTCGCAGCGGCCTCTCCGGATCCAAAAATGGTGTTTTTGCCGTATTTAGCCAGACCCTTTACAGTACATGGACACCACAGTCAGCTGTGTTCATGTGTACGACCGCCAGACATTGCTGCGGCACAGGGTTCATACATACAACAATCTGCACGAGGAAGTAATTGGTAACCTTTACGACCTCGGCTTGCTACGACCCCAGCGACAAAGACCAGGCCCCCAGCCCTCGGTGTCACCTGACGCCGGTGGCCAGGTGAGGGGACGTCGGAAGCGCTGCTCGAGGAAGCGGAAGCGTGGCAAGTAGGCGGGTGTCCGTGCTAGGCTAAATGCTAACCCATCAACTTGGAGGAATACACATCAACAGTAACCAGCTACATCAGCAAGTGCGTTGATGATCATCTCCAAGACCATCATTACACGCTCCAACAGGAAGCCGTGGATAAATGCTAACGTGTGTGCGTTGCTAAAACAAAGAGACGCTTCCTTTAGAACAGGGGACAAGACGGCCTTAAGAACAGCAAGGTCCAAACTGTCCCGTGCCATTAGAGAGGCGAAGCGCGCACACACAAAGAAAATCCACGATCACTTCGAAGACAGCGGAGACACCCGGCGCATGTGGCAGGGCATCCAGCCGATCAGGAACTACAAGTCAACTTCACCTGCTTGTGACCGTGACGCCTCCCTCCCAGATGCGCTGAACCTCTTCTCCCGGTTTGAGGCACAGAACAACGTGAAGGCGAGGAAGACCACCCCTCCTTCCAGTGACCAGGTGCTCTGTCTAACCACAGCTGAAGTGAGGAAAACTCTATGCAGAATTAACCCACGGAAGTCTGCTGGACCAGACAACATTCCTGGCAGAGAGCTCAGGGAGTGCGCAGAACAGCTAGCGGATATCTTCACAGACATCTTCAACATCTCCCTGAGCCGCACGTTGTTCCTACGTACCTCAAGGCAACGACCATTGTGCCTGTGCCTAAGAAGTCTACTGTCTCCTGCCCCAATGACTACCGTCACGTCGCGCTCACACCCATCGTGATGAAGTGCTTCGAGAGGCTCGTCATGAGGCACATTAAGACCCAAGTACCAACCTCCCTGGACCCCATGCAGTTTGCGTATCGTCCAAATCGTTCCACGGACGATGCCATCTCCACGACCCTCCATCTGGCCCTCACCCACCTGGACAATAAGGACTCATACGTACGAATGCTGTTCATTGACTTCAGCTCAGCATTCAACACAATCATCCCTTAGCACCTGATCGAGAAATTGAGCATACTGGGCCTGAACACCTCCCTCTGCAACTGGATTCTGGACTTCCTGACTGGGAGACCCCAGTCAGTCCGGATCGGGAACAACATCTACAGCACCACCACACTGAGCACTGGAGCCCCTCAGGGCTGTGTGCTCAGCCCTCTGCTGTTCACTCTGCTGACGCACGACTGTGTAGCAATGCACAGCTCAAACCACATAGTCAAGTTTGCTGATGACACGACCGTGGTGGGTCTAATCAGCAAGAACGACGAGTCAGCTTACAGAGAGGAGGTCCAACGGTTAACAGCCTGGTGTGGAGCAAACAACCTGTCTCTGAACGTTGACAAAACTAAAGAGATGGTTGTGGACTTCAGAAGAGCACAGAGCGACCATTCTCCATTGATCATCGATGGATCCTCAGTGGAGATAGTCAAGAGCACCAAATTCCTTGGTGTTCATCTGGCGGACAACCTCACCTGGTCAGTCAACACCAACTCCATCACCAAAAAAGCCCAGCAGCGTCTCTACTTCCTGAGAAGGCTGAGGAAAGCCCATCTCCCTCCCCCCATCCTGACCATGTTCTACAGAGGGACCATTGAGAGCATCCTGAGCAGCTGCATCACTGCCTGGTTTGGGAACTGCACCGTCGCGGATCGCAAGACCCTACAGAGGATAGTGAGGACAGCTGAGAAGATCATCGGAGTCTCTCTGCCCTCTATCATGCACATTTACACCACACGCTGCATCCGCAAAGCCAACAGCATTGTGGACGACCCCACACACCCAACACACACACTCTTCACACTCCTGCCATCAGGAAAGAGGTTCCGAAGCATTCGGGCCACCACATCCAGACTATGCAACAGTTTTTTCCCACAAGCCATCAGGCTCCTCAACACACAGAACTAAAATAGAACTTAAACACACTGCAAACCGAAGTCAGCACATTCTCATCACTCACTACTCATCTAATACCACCACCACTTATTTATTATTTATTTACTGTTATCATTCTACATTTACCGCACTACACTGTTTACCTGCTGTTTTTTGCACGTTCCAATGCAATTGCACTGTTTACATGCTGGACATTTAAAATTTTTATGCACTATACTGTTTACATGCTGCTCTTTTTACACCCTTAGCACACTTAACTGTACTGTACTGTAAAATAGTATACAGTAGGTTTACTGGTCGGCACTGTCTTGGGTTTTGTGTCCTGTCCTGTGTTACTTGTGTTGTCTCTCCACACTGTCTGTTTGTACTGTTTTTCGTCTGCACTGGTTGCACTTGGTTGCACTCGATGCTTTACTATAGCTTGTGTTGTTTGCAGCACCTTGGTTCTTGGAGGAACATTATCTCAATTCTACTGTGTGCTGTGTACCACTGTGTATAGTAGAAATGACAATAAAAGCCACTTGACTTGACTTGACTTGATCACGACCGAGAAAGACAGAGACACATTGTGTTGAAAATTCTATTTTTATTGCATCATCTCACAATGTCAACAGAAACAGAAACAGTAATATGACAGTAGCTGTGTGAAAAGAAGGTTTATCGAATGAGAATCGCTCAAGCCTCTGGAGTCGTATAGTCTTTACTTGTTAGTAGTTCTTTGTGTAATGAGATCCACGGAGAATCCGGAAGCTCAATAAAACTGTAGAAAAGCCCTCGTCCTGGCAGTAAAGTCTTTGGAAGTTCTTCTGTCGATCAGGTACCTGTGAGTGAGTGAATGACACATTTTGCTACAGTTTGTGGTTTACTACAGTGATCAGTGAGACTTCTTGTCTTTCTTGTAGTTTTTACAGCCTTAATGGATGATGAATTAAATGTAACATATATAACTCTTGATGGGTTTATAGAATTACACACATACAGATTTCTTTATTTTGTGATCATGTTTATAATATATTTTCTAATAATCTGCTTTAATTTCACCATTGTGTATCTGATCTGGATTCACCAAAACCTCCATGAGCCTATGTACATTTTCATTGCGGCTTTGCTGATCAATTCTGTTCTTTACAGCACTAATATCTACCCAAAGCTGTTAGTTGACATTTTGTCTGAAAAACAGATTATATCATACTCAGCCTGTGTGTTTCAAGCATTTATGTATTACACTCTGGCTTGTTCAGAGTTTTTACTGTTAGCAGCTATGTCCTATGACAGATATGTGTCTATATGTAAACCTCTGCAATATTCAACTATCATGAGGAAAACAATTGTCAGTATGTTTCTGGTTTTATCTTGGATCGTGCCTGGCTGTGAGATTGCACTGTCAGTTATATTTAATGCTAATATAAAACTGTGCAACTTTACTTTGAGAGGAATCTTTTGTAACAACTCAATATACAAATGTCAGTGTTTGAGTTCAGTAGTTCTATCTGTATATGGAGTCTTTGTATCGTTAAATATTTCTTTTTTTCCTATGCTCTTTGTACTTTTTACATACACCAGGATCCTAATTATTTCCTACAGAAGTTGTAAATCAGTCAGGAGAAAAGCTGCACAGACCTGTTTACCTCACCTGCTGGTTTTAATTGGCTTTTCCTGTTTTTTTATTTATGATATTGTTATAGTCAAACTGGAATCAGATTTTCCGAAGACAGCCCGTTTAATAATGACTTTACAAATCATTTTGTATCATCCTCTCTTTAATCCACTCATATATGGACTAAAAATGAAAGAAATCTCTAAACACCTCAAAGGGCTGTTGAGTAAGTTCAAATCATATTAATATATCCACATAGTTAACTCACGCACTTTTTAAAAATGTTTTAGTGATAATGCAAAAATGTGCTTTTCAGGCATTTGTAAATGACTGATATACAGAATAAAGGATCTTTGTCTTCATATTAGTATCATGTATTAATGAAGCTCATATCAATGAATTCTGAATTTGGAATAGAATTGTAAATGGATAAAGTTTTACTATGTTACATGTCATGGTCACAAAGTCTTTGGTTGTTAATATAATTTATCACTATAAGGTCACTTTTTTATTATTGTTGCTTTAAGTTTCACAGCTTTTATAAATGGTAAGGTTACATTGTGCAGCTTTTTTTTTAACGTAGTTTTAATAAAAATATGATCCACTTGTGCGGTGGAAGCCGCTGGTGACAGAGACATTGTACAGCACTGGTCATGGTAATACTGAGACTGTAAAAAGTTTTAGAAAGTCTTGTGTCTCTACAGCAGTAAATGATGTGGTAGCAAATTTAAGTGATGGCTGCATTACAGTACTGTCACAGCAAAGATGGGGCTTCACTTCCAGTCAGGACAACTAAATACATATAATGTGTCTCAAGGCACTTTGGGCAAAACACGTAATCTGCATCTGTTATATCTTATCTGTGTCCTAAAAGTCCTTATATTTTACAGAAATCAGATCACATTTACATTTACATTTAGTCACAGTCATGACCTTATGCACTAATCAGGCAGAACATTATAAAACCTTTGCAATTTCATGCATCCAATACAGTGGCTCTGCCATGAACTCTACAGTTTTTGGGTTCAAATTGTTATATAGGTGATAATTCTACCATGTGTTTATTATTGAGGTCAAAGAAGGTAGTGAAGTTGTACTGGAGTGGATTTTACTGGTTCTAATGTTTTTGCCACCGTTATTAAAATGAATGAGGTGGCACTCACACACTTCTATTCTTCAAACACTTAAAATGAAATTAATGCATTTGGTTAAAAAAAAATATTAAAATATCAAGTACATTTTGAAAATAAAAAGTAAGAAAATGTACAAATACAAAATGTACATGATGCTGCTTGTGAAGAGCACAGCAACGCTTCCATTAATTCTTCTGTCATCACTGTTAAGAGGTGTTTTCAATAAAGCTTAGATATATTGTGTTCTTTCATATTTGTGACTTTGGTGAGGATCAGATGACATTTCGTGACCATTTTATGCAGAAAACCTGGAAATTGTAAACAGCACTAAACACTTCTTGTTGTGACTGTATTTACTTTTGAGGGACAACCAGTGCAAATCATAAGTTAATGCTGTGCTAAATAGAAAGACCGGTCATAGGGATCAGAACATCTTTGTCACAGAGATCAGGTTAGAGATATGTGTCTCATCCAAGTTTGAATGTCAAGGGAAAGAAGAAGAGGGAAAAATGCATGTTTAGACAGTGGAGACATCTGATGTAATGGACAGGAGTAGATGATAGAACCCAGAGATGGTGCACATTTGGACAAGAGAAGAGGACCTTGCAGAACAACTGTGGAGAGACAGTAAGTGCTGCATACTTGCCCCTGCAAAGACACATTGTAGGTTCACCCATATAGGTAAATACTGAGTCTGCTGAGAGCTGTACCAGGGAGGCTTATTTCTACAATGGAGACAAGGGGGGTCTGGTGGATTACAGCAAAACGACGTTAAAGAAATAGCAGCAACAAAGACTGAATGCTGCGTCACAGAACTACCTTCATTTACCCGAGACAGTATACTTCTACTTCTAATGGAGAATATGTCCGATAAGTTAGAAATTGTACTGGCATTGTTTTTGCTGTTGCCTCTTCTTGTGCACTAAGCTGAACAGCCGACCTTCTCCCTCAGAGAGAACACTGACAGCCCTTCAACGTGCTAGATCATGTCAAAAGCTTTCGTCGGGGGTCCGAGTAATGCCAAACGTGTGCGACATCCCACAAATAACTAGCACAACACAATGTTTACCAATGGCCAATGTTAGTCACTGCTTTTGAAAATTAAAAGAATTAAAAGAAGACAGTTTTCTGGTGATTAAGACGATGTTAAGACGTAAGATGTTCTGTTACTGTCACAAACCCTCTCTGCTTCCTGACCACAGCCGAGTCATCAACTGTGAAATTTAGATAAGATAGTGAACCAGCACCAACTGGATGTTCTGTACTTGAAGAATGAGCTTCCACCAGCCTCGATTGAAACTTAGATTAAACTTATGCATGTCTTATATTTTCAACTCTGAACATAGAAGCCTTACTGATTCCATTGTCTCAGCCATGACCTTCCTCACGTTTTGTTTCTCAGTATAAAACAGCACACGCAGTTACCTTTGGCTGACGTACTAGTTGACCACAACAGGGGGCCTCATGTTTATTTTCCTTTGACATCACGTGTCCTGTGACTTTTTGCGAGATCCTAGTTCCCAGTAATCGGCCCTTTGAAGTCCCATAGTATAAAAGCCAAGTATGTTGTATTTGCTTCTAACTGAATCCTGTAGGGTGTTTTTCCTTAAGATTAAAATTTCAAAAATCTGGTACGTCTGTCTTTACATCTTTGGTTTTTAGGTTTTTAAAATTGGTTGAAAATGTAAAACGCCCTAATGTGTATGAGGTCTTAGTAGTGGATTACTGTGTGCTCTGCAGCTCCTCCTTCAGGGTTTGCTCCTGGTGGTTTTTCCAGTCATCACTGGCTGATCCCAGCGTACCTGCAGCCAATCATGGTTCACCAGGGTGTATATGAAGACTGGGGAGCTGCACCTCTGAGCCTCTTAGCCACTTCTTCTCCTTTACTACCTGAGCACATGTATTTTGAGTGTTAACGTTCTATTTAGAGTGTGTTTGTTGCCCCTCAAGGTCATAGCTTGTTGTTGGTTGTTAGTTTTTTGGTTAACTTACTCCTTGCCAGTAAAGTCTGAAGGGAACAGCTGCCATTTTGTTGTTCAGGATTGTACTTTCTGTTTTTTCCTCATTTACTAAGCAGCTAGTTATATTTCGAGATTAAAGCTGTGTGGTTTTTGAAGGTTGACTTAAGGTAGAGCCGCCTCCAAAGCAACAAATCAGAGCTAAAACTCCACAGAGCTAAACACTTCACTTTCTCTA